>NW_026606118.1:17105000-17730000 GCF_029834395.1 Sorex fumeus | reverse complement strand
TTATACTAATTTTGGCCCTATGGCACCATTGAAACAGGTAGTAGAGCACCACATTGGCAGGGTACAATGTGAATCACTACCATAATCCTTCACTCCCACCTATGCTTTGCTTTTGTCAGAGTGAAAATACGAAGCTTCCATTAAGCCTAGGTGTCTATAGACATTAGATGAGAATGCAGTACAGAATCACATAGAACATTTAGAAACACAGTGAACTAAGACATATATAAGAAGGCAATTCTCTAGATTGTTCTGAAACTGAGCAGGCTAATAACTTGAAAAGTTGTTAGCTTTTTAAATTAAAGTACGAAAGTTCATTCCCTCCAAGAAGGATCTTGTTTCTGTCAGCATCTGAGGTTTGAAAAGATCTCTCTTTCCTTTTGTTAATCAAGTCTACTATGAATCTAAATAAGGTCTCCTTTGTGTCACTTCTGCCATAGCCATGGAAATTGGCTAGAAAGCACCATGATGTCAAACTTTGATATGGATTTGGAGATCAAAGACTTACAATAGAATCTTACAATAGAGTTGAGGAGTCTATGATTAGTCCCTGTGGCAGTTTCAAATTACTTGCCCACATAAGAATCTTCTTGACTCTTCTCAAACCATGATAGTATGGAGGGTTTAGTATCATGTTCAGTCTAATTATACAGGTAATCTATATTTGGTGGGGTTGTTCCAAGCAAGGCTTAGTGAACTAAGGACCACTTCTGGAAATGACATACAGCCAATCTGACTGAATTCTTCAATTCTTGAGCCCTGCAGAGCTGGAGGCCAGGAGTGCTCAGAGCATCCAATGGTGCTCAGAGTTCACCCATGGAACTCAGATCTTCACTCTTATGTAAGTTCTGTGCTCTGATCCTTTGAGCTACCTGGCCAGCTCCTATAGATAATAATTCTTGATAAATTAAATAACATGTGTGAGGTCAAAAACTAATTAGAGGCTTAAAATTGAAGGAACCTGGTCCCAATCCATTAAGCTATTTTGTCTTCTGCCTGTGCATATCAAAACCCTAATATTGATATGTTGTATTGAACTGATGGGTCCTATCTCATCCCTCTTCTGTAAGAGCACTGTAAGTTCAAGTTCTCTTCAGAGTGCATATTTTACAGATGGTGTTTTCAACCTCTAAATGATATTTACTATAACCTTCTAGAGGTTGGAGTCATGGCCTTGAGAAAAGGCACAGTATATTAAATTTCTCCTACTCCCCCAACTGGATTTTCATTAAACCACTCTCTGATTCTTTTTCTCAATTGCCCCAGGCATATGAGGAAGAGTTTATTTTCATGACTAGCAAGGGCATCATTCAAAAGACAATTTGAAGGGGGCCATTTACGTATTTTTTCCAAAGCTACTGTTTGGATAACTGGCAGGGAACAGAGAAATCATTAAAATTCCATGAAAGAGAGGGTGAGATTGTGATTGTATGTAACTGCATGTGTCTGCTTGTGTGCCTGTGTATCTGTGTGTCCTTCTCTGTGTGTGTGTGTGTGTGTGTGTGTGTTTAGGGGAAAAGGAAATGTGTTATTTGGAAAATAGCCAGTCCAAAAAAAACCCCTATTAATTCATAAATCAGTAATGCTCTATTTTCTAGCTGTTTCTCTTTAGGTTCAGGAGTCTGAAAATATAGAATCCAGCCAAGCCAGAAGCATAAAGTATGCATACTATCCAAGGAGCATTCAATTTTACCTTTGAATTTCTTTTCTCTGAGCTACCCAATACTGCTTGAGACCAGACAGACTCTCAAGAAATGGCAAATTCCTCTCTCTTAGGATGCTTCCAGCTCGCTGCCCAGGCAACCAAAATGTCATGAGTGTATGTGAGTGTGCATAGAAGTATGTAGGAGTCTCACATTTTCATTCTTCATATGCTTTTTTTGTGTGCTTTTGCATGTTTCTCTATTCTCTGTATAGCAGACAAACAAGGCTGTGTTGGAATGAGATATTTCTTTGACACATCTGTTCTAATTTATATTCTTAGTTTTGAAAGACCTGTGGAAAGGGGCTAAAGACTTCAGACTGCATAAAACAAAAATCCATTTCAGCAAATTAGTTTCACAATTTTTTGGACATGTGCTTAGGTGAATGCACACACACACACACACACACACACACACACACCTACACACAAACATCTTTTGTTCCCTTAACAGTGATTTAAATAATAGCTATGTTCTCCTATCTTCTTTGAAAAAATTCTTAGACATTGGAATCTCCATCACCCTGTGCCAAAACACAGTGGCTTCAAAGCTGTGACCCTGTTTATTTTGCTCATTGCCAAATTTTACATCGTGGAAAAAAATAGCTTATATTGGAGTGATTAAATTTTAGGAAAGGCTGACAGAATGGAATTCTTTAAAACACAAACTCTGCCAATTTCGATGTCTCTAATCTATTCCAACAGCCATTTAAGTCTAAATGCCTCCATTTTAATCACATTAACAATACAATACAAAGAGAATGGACACCCAACAAACTCCAGTTGCAAAATTTAATTTGGCTCTCCCTGTCCTCTTTAGATTTGCAATGATCAAATATTTGCTAGCAGAAATGGTTAGCTGGAGTCAGCCTTCGGTAATTTCCATTTGACTCCCTCTGTTTCCTCAGCTAGAGACCTTGACCTTGGCATGTGCATAGTTAGCACGGGTGGGGAGAAAATACCAAAAAAAATCTGCACCTATGATCTCAGTAACTGCAAAGGGACTGAGCTACTCAGTACTGGCATTTATTGCTCCTTAAAAGGACACATTTTCTCCTATTTGATGCTATAGACAGTTACTCTTGAAGCAAACCCAGATCACTTCACATCATCCCAGAACTCTGGTCTGATTAACATCTTGTCCTAACCGGAAAAATGTAACAGCAATTTCCACCAGCCCTCTGTCCCCACCACTACTACAAAAAAACTCTATCTGTAGACTCCATTCTTTTTAAAAATTCGTATATCTTTTAATTTTTTAAATTGAATCACCATGAGGTATACAGGTACAAAGTTCTTCATGATTGATTTCAGTCACCCATCCCTTCACCAATGCATGTTGCATGTTTCCTACACCAGTGTCCCCAGATTCCTTCAAGCCTACCCAAGTTCCTACAGCCTACCTCTATGGCAGACACTTTCTCTCTCTCTTTCTCTCTTTCTCTCTCTCTCTCTCCCTCACTTCCTCCCTCCCTCTCTCCCTCTCTCTCCTCTTTCTCTGTCTCTCTCCTACTCCCTCTCTCTCCCTCTATCCCTCCCCCTCCCTCTCTCTCTCTCCTCTCTCTCTCTCTCTCTCTGTTTTTTCTTACCTTTTAGGAACTGTGGTTTGCAATACTATTACTTAAAGGGTACCATGCATTTCACTTTACCTCCATTCAGCACTCAGTTTTTGTCCATAGTGATTATTTCCAACTACCATTGATGGACCCCATTCTTAATCTCACCATTTGATAATTTATGAGGCCTTCAGTGGGGCCAACATAGAGATTTGTCTACACCAAACCAGAGCCCTAGCCAGCTTGCCCATTTCTCTGGTCATGTACTCACATAAAAATGCAGAAAAACTGAATATTTAATGCAGATATTTTAGTTGAAAACAGTGCTTCTATTCTCTAGGGTCTACTTTCTGTCACCAGCACACATCCTAGGAAATGGAATAAAGATTTTTTTATGCTGCCCTGCACAAACCAAGCTAATTTCATGTTTTGTTTGACAGCAATCATCAACTCACTGTATCTACAGATCCCAAAAATTTGACTCTCATTACCAGTTCTGCAATATTGCCTGATGGTCATTAACTTAGTCTTTCCTGTGAACCTGTATTAACTCTCCATTCCTCTCCTCACTATATAATTTTGCACAAGCTATTTATATTCCATGAGTTTCCATTTTCTCAACTAGTAACATAGGAGAGATAATTACATCTGCTTCACAAAATGATGCTGTGAGCAACAACTGAGATAATGTACAAAAAGTCCTTAATAGGGTCTGGCCTATAGTAAGTGCTTAATAACGCACTCAATATAGTAAGTGTGTAATTAGATGATCATTCAGTGTTATTTCTAATATGATCATTATTAATGTGATCCACTTATAAACTGCTTGAACTAAAGATTTATCATGACTGAAAAACAACACCGAAAAAAGAACAAGAATGTTGCAAGTTATAAGGAGATACAATATGAGCTTCAAGCACCAATAGATTTGGAAAATTTGATGGGAGGATGTCTTCAAATTGTATTTGCTTATTATATTTATTAATTTCCCTAAATTGTGTGATTAAAGTGGTCTGATAAAAATAATATGACCTTGACAAATACCAATAGAGATTCAAGGACACCATCCTTCATTATTTCACATAATACTTCTTCTACACTAACCTTTTTCTCTGTCATGCTCTTCTGCAATAGTATTTCCCATAGCAGGGAACATTTAAAGATCCCTAAGAGTTATGTTACAAAGCCCCTTATTTTCCACTTGAAGTATACCATAAAATAGAATTAAATACGTAAGCACAGACTATTTTCCTCCTCTTTGTCAAGCCAATGAAGCATCTTCTGAAGCTGGGCTCTGTGGATAACCTTGGGAGATTTCACAACCACCGTTCCGGATGGCATCCCATGTTGAAAGATCAACTGAATGAGTCAAAACACAAAGCATTTGTCCTCTGTCAGACAACAAAGGTGAGGAAAAACAAGATTTTTTTTTTAGTTAACAGCTTTTCATTCATTTTAACTCAATCAACATGTATCTTTTAGTATATGCAGCTTTGGGTTTGTGAAAGTGAAACAGACCCTTTTTGATACCTTAAAGTATGTAGAGTATTAGCGTCTCTTTCTAGAAATTTTAGCAGGTTTCCTTCCCCTTTATGTATATCTATAACATTTATTGTATCTTAGTTTGATTGACCATGACTTATGATCTAGTTAAATAAATAGAAGAGCTCTCCCCTCCCCCCAACACACACACACACTCACACATACACGCACACACATACACACACACACATACACACACACGAGAAAACTAATCTTCAGATTCAAAAGAATTAAGAAAACCTAAGTTTACATGTTACCTCTGAACATCCTCCAAGAAGAATCCCTAACCAGAGACATCTTAAAGATTGCCACCTTTTCCAGGAAAGTTCTGAAATTCACATTTTGAAGGCAGAGGAGGCTTTTTTTTTTTTGGTGAAAAATAGAGAATGTTTCATTTCTGGAACTCAGTGGTGTGAAATAGTGATAGAGCACTGTGAGCCCGGCTGTCTTCAGCTGCCTGGAAGCAGAACACTGATTCCCTTTCTCTTGAGAATTATATCCTGCCAGGAGTTTTTTGTTTTGGTTTGAGAGGCATACCCAGCAGTGTTCAGGAATCACACCAGACGCAGTGCCAAGAACTGAACGAGGGTTGGTTTTGTGCAATGCAACCACCTTACCCACTGTGCTATTTCTCTGATTCCATACCCTGGCAGTCTTGGGTGTCTGTGAGCAGTCAATCAGAGAATAATCAGCTCGATCATTTAGATTATCCACAAACATCTGTGTCAGATTTCTAAAAAATAGTTATTGGGATGGATTATTCAGCTTTTAGGGGCCCACAAGACAAAGTCTCCAAAGGACATCTTTAAAATATAGATAACAATTATTTACAATTATATGTAAAATAGTGCTCATCATGTAGATGATGTTGTTAAGGAAAAATTTGTTTAAAAAAGAAAAGAAAGAAAGGGCAGAAGAGAGGAAAGAAGGAGGAAAGGAAGAAAGGGAGGGAGGGTAGGAGGGAGGCAGAAAAGTAGGGGGATATATTTTTTAATTAAGAGATATAAATTTATATCTCTTAAAATTTGTGCCAGGAACTGAGAAGTCTTTTAATGCAAAAAAAAAATAAAATTTATCTTATTTTATTTTATTTTATTAAAATTTATTTTATTTTATAAAATAAAGTTAATTTAGGAGAAATAACATTTACCTCATGAATGGGATAAAAATACGAAGCTCTTGATCAAATTTGAGATTTTGAGCTCCAACCACACTAATTATCACCTGAACTTTATGTTTGGGAGCTGAGAACATTTGGAAGGCATGCTTTCCTGTAGAATAGTTAGATTAAGCAGAAACAATTTCATTTTATGCCGAAGGTGACATGAGGATTGACTGGTTACCATCTGATGTTAAGATACATGGTTGATTCTAATAGAATAAAAATCTAGTTAGCAGCCAGAACAAATGGAGAAAGATGATTTTTCTCAGAGCGCTTTATGACACCATTTGAACTAAGATGCTCTCCTCTTCGACATGTACACTATGAGTTTTCAGTGTGTTTTTCCTTACTAATGTTCTGCTAAATCCAACCTTTTCTATAGACTCTTCCTCTTTCTCTCTCTCTTTTTTACATTTATCCTCTTGGAACCAACTAACTGAGATATTGACTGATCTTTCTCTCTTTGTGTCCTGTCATTTCCCTTCAGCTTACAGCGCCTGAGTCATTTATGTGCATTTAGAGCTATCTTTGGATGCAGACCTGCTAAAGTACAAGACAGTCTGATGATGAAGTATCTTAGCCATTTACACTTGTATAGAAGAATACCGTGCACTTATCTACAGTGTACTTCTTAAGTAAAGCAAGTTGGAGATTTGTTCCTCTGTCAGCTTCTGCGTCCAATTTTTCTTTTAACTCTTGATCATTCTGGCAGCAAATGCATTTGACATTAATGCACCACACACTGTATTACTGTATGTGGTATTTCTAAGTATACGAAAATCTCAAAGTCGATGCTAGAAAAAGTAGACATCTTAGTCAAAGTTTTAGAAAGCAAAAAAAATAATCAGTTACTAACATTAAAGTGTGCCAATTTATAATATAATCTACCCAGAATGTGCCATAAGTATTTTAGAAATTAAGCCACACTTCTTTTTTGGGAGAGGTGAATACTGGAGCTAGATCTAGCTGTCTGAGAAGCAAACATAAATAAATGTACTGACTTCTTAAGACCTTGGCACAGAGTACAATAATGAGTTGTTTTGACAAGTCCAAAGAATGCTTCTGTCTCTCCTCTATCCTACGATTTGGCACCTCCTGCTCCTCATAATGATTTGTTCCTCATTTTCCTTGCAACAAAATTTACCTTCTTGTAAACATATCATATGATATTCTTTCCACCAAGACTATTTCTAGCACTTCTATCTTCTCCCTAAATTATTTACTGCCTTTTCTTTCTTACCCTTTATGATTCCTACCTCGACTTATAATTCAAAAGCAAGATCAAACATTTAGCCAGCACAGAAATAAAACCAATTGTATTTTCCCCATATATTTGGGGAATGAAGACAAAGAGAGGCATGACATTCCATGGGAATGGCACCTCGGTGTGACAGATGGTTTTCTTTCCACTTTAAGTCTCTGTGTCTTAGATGTTGTCTGTCCCCAAGTTTGTCTTAGAACTGGCTTCTTAATAACTGTCCTTATTTTTGTGTCACTGTTGGTTGACATGCCTTCCCTCAGCTTTCCATCTCTTATTCTTCCTATACTCAGCTACAGCTGAGAGACAGGAGGTAGGAGAGATGCAACCTCAGAGGAATTTAGCAAATTTAGCCCACAGAATCGTAAGAAATCAGGTACATATCTTACTAATATTTAATCACACTTTCTTGTTTAATATTTAAAGTCTGCCTCCACAGGGGCTAGAGTGATAATACAGTTGGTAAGGCATTTGCCCTGCAGGTAGCTGACCTGGGTTCGATCCCCAGTATTCCATCTGACCCCCCCAAGCACCACCAGAAGTAATTTCAGAGTACAGAGCCAGAAATAAGCCCTGTGCAACACTAGGTGATGAATAATCAATGCATAAAATAAAATAAATAAAATAAATAATAATAAATAAATAAATAAATAAAATCTGACCCGTATTTCCTAACAGGGTCAGATTAAAGAAATGCCAAAGGTGACATGAGGATTGACTGGTTACCATAAATAAAAATAAATAAGTAATAAATAAATAGTAAAATCAAATCTGACCTGGTGCTGAGTTGCTTCACAGAGATAGATACTCTCGTATCTTCAGTATTTTCGCCAAGGTAAGTGTTGCCAATGTGAAATCTATGTCTTCTTGAGGAAACTGTATATCCTCTCCTCTGCTCAAAATAAGGTGCATGTGATTTAGTTTTATAACATATTTTCTCTCTCTTTAGCCATAAGAGATCTTGTTTTCCAAGACCCTCTGTTATTTGCTCTGCTTTAGAGGGTTTATATTACTTATTTCAGAAGCCATGATTTTTGACAAAGTGAAGCTGAATTGAACAATTTCTCTTGGATATCACTTTTTTTTTTCTCCTGGCTATTCTCAGGCCTTAAAGTAGTTGCTTTATGAGTTTCTCAAAGGTAATCCATCACGTTTCTTTTAGTTTTATGGTTTTAAACCTATAGTGCGCCATTCTAAATCTTTTTCTATAATAAGAAAAAGAAGGCTTAGAAAGCTAAATGGCTTACATACATGTGCAAAGCTGATTTGGGCAAGTGGATTACATCCAGATTTTCTGATTTTTTTTTTACTCACCAAGACATCAATAAGATCATTTTGCTATATCTCCACAAATTTGTATGTAAGGTTCTCACACCCTCCCCATGAATATGCTGAAATAAATCTTTACACCGTCTTAATTGCAGAGCCTTGAAAGAGGAGAGTTCTAATGGATGAGAAACAACAGCAGCACAATCTCATATCACATTTTTGGTTCCCCTCAGAATACCTGTGTAAATAACTGTGCAATTCAGACACCATTTCATCAAAGTTTGCAAGGAAACATTGATGAAATAACATCATAATAGTTGGCATTCAAACCTCTAACCATTATGATGAAGATCTTATCTTGTGCTGTCATGTTTTCAAATTTTAAATTCTATGTGTGTAAAGCTGATACAATTTTTATTGAATTATTTTTGGAAAAAGGTCTTATAAACAAACAAGATTCTAAACAAATATTTCTGTTTTAATTTCTAGTTGATCAATAATTTAGAAATGCATCTTGGTGCTTTTTTTCCCTAGAGTTGTATTTCATGCATATTATTCTGTCTTTAAGAATTTTTCAATAATTTATAATTCACACCTTATGAAGTTACTTTCAGATAGAGTCAAAATAAGTTGCCTGTGATTTAGTTTCATGATGTTTTATTTCTTTTTAGCCATAAGAAGTCTATATTTTTTTTCAAAAGGTTTGTACTGTGTTGTTATTTCTATATTTGGGTTCTGGGTCATGCCCAGTGGTGCTCAAGGGCTACTCCAGACTTTGTTTGGGGTCACTCCTGGAGCTGCTTGGGGTATGTGTGGTGTCAGATATCAAATCTGGGTCTCCTGCATGCAATGAGTGTATGTGCTCAGGCTCTGAGCTCTCTCCTTGATCCCAGAGAGTTGTGTTATAAAGGGGGATGCTCTAATTAGATAATCAGATGATATTTCAATAATTCTATTGACATAAGTAATTCTATCACTATGAAAAATAAACTTGGCAAAGACTGTCATGAAGTATGAATTGAGAGTGATGTACATTGGTGATTTATGCCCATCCTGAGCAAAATTTGTAGATACAACCTCTGCATTGATGATTAAAAACTCATACTACCCTAAGAAGCCCCAGTGGAAAGAGAATTTTACACCTAATACATTGGGAAAATGAACAGTATATTCCTAATTAAGAACAGTCTAACTACGTGTGCTATCATCTGAATGATTAGTGTGTGACCATTTGGGAATCACTTGGGAAAGCCACAGAAAGAAGACATTTCACACAGGCAAGAAGGATTACCTGGCAGAACTTTTTATAAAAAGTGGGGTTTGGTCCAGCCATTGTCCATCCTCCTCCTCTCCTATGAACATTCAAGGGTCCTGCCATCCACATGCATCTCATTTCTACTCTGGTCCTTTCCTTCTTTCTATAGGTTCTCTTGAAGCAACTGTCTTGAACATTCCGAGTCCTTAGAAAATAGGTATTGAGCAGCTATGTAAGGTGTTTAGGACCAATCATGGAGTCAACTTATCCTGTGCCTCTTCTAAGGGACTCTTATGAGCAATAACATTTTAGTGCAGAACTTTTACCCAAAGTACTGATAGGTGATGGAGTTTTTAAGACAAGCTTGTTAATCACAATGGAGTGGAAAAAAAAAACCTCTGAAAACTCAGGAGATCTTGCTTCAACTCTTATGTCCAGTGACCCTCTTCACTTTGGATAAGCCACTTGAGCTGACTGTGTCCTTAATTCCCCAGAAGGCTGAAAGGGTATTTGGGAAGAAACAACACAGATGGTACATTATCCCTATCCCAGTCCATGTTACAGTAGTTTAAAACCATTATTCTCTCCCTGTCCCACAACTATTGTTCATACTGAACGTCAGTCAGTCTACTGGCATTGCATTTCAGGCATAGGAAATACATATATTCAAAGAAAATTGGGCTCATTTCATTTTCACCTTTGGAGACACACCCCATTTCTTAGAAACACAGTTCATACAGACCTACCACCAAATACATGTTTTTGCCTGAGAGTCGGTCAGTGAACATCAAATGAGGCAGAAAGGTGCAAATGGTGACAATGAGGAGCTTTGAATCAAGGCTCCTGTGCCCCCGCTTTGGTCTCCAGGGGTGGAAGATACTTCCCTGGGCCTGGCCGAGGAAGAGCTTTCCTGCTGCTCGGCTGCCTCCCAGGTCGGCTTCTTCCCCAGCGATGCAGTGCGAAACTGCTGATTCATGCTCATGGTGCAAACTTAATGACCATGAACGCACTCTGATTTTTCTCTTCAGGCACATTTTCTTGGTAACCAGGCAGCTGATAACGCTAATGCAAATTGTCAGACTTAACTGAAACTAGCAAAATCCGCTCTGTCACGTGGAAGGAGCAGAGGCCACCCTTTTGCCTTGAGTTTCTGTTTATGTCACAAGAGCACACAGTACATGCTCAACAAAGAGATGGGGTGCTGGTGAAAAACAGCCTGGGGAGTTAGGGGGTGGGGACCTTTTGGCCATTACATCAGTTTGGACAGTGATTCTCCTTTGAACCCTTCCAGTAACTCCTCTCTAAGAGACTCTCCACTCCTGTCTCTCTGTGTTCAAGTCTTGTGGGTCTGCAGTGTGTGAACTGCACCCAGTGAAGCAGAAAAGCAAACATTTGCCTCTTCTCGGGATCCATCTTGGCCACCACCTGGCTGCATCTTGCTCCTGAGTCATAACAGGCAAGGTTCATTGGAGGTCACCCTCTTTCCATGGGCTCATTTGGAATTTTAATGTATGGCCCCTGAAAGAGCATTTAATCTTTCCCTGTCAGCTAGCCCGGTGATACACTATTACCCTGCATCACAGCGAGAGTGATTAAAGGACTCGAGCTTAGCAAGTCCTGCTCCTTACAGACATACTCACAGGAAAGCACACGGGTTTCTGCAGGAAGCACAAGCCTCCTGCCACGTACCGATATTCCCAGAAAGACCATTCGAATCTGCTTTATGAGAGCCTGTGTTTTCATTTCACTGCAGAGTGGAATACCAGTGTGCCTGGCTCCTGCTTTATTAAGCCTCTCTTCTCTGATGAGACTCCTGTGTTTCCTGTCCACAGACTTGGAATGTACTGGAACACAAGTGCTCGCAACCGTCAAAATTCTCCAAGCAAACTTAGCTGAGATTTGAATTGGTTTCTGTTCTAAATTATCTCCACCCCCCTCCCCAACCCTTCTTTTCCCTCCTTGAAACCTGTCGGATAAGTGAGGCTCAATAAGCCTGCTTGAAGATGTTGAAATTAAGAAATAACTCTTCTTGGATGTTTGCAATCCAAAAGTCACAACCTCCAGTTGATTTAAAAAATAAAAAGAAGATGCTTGACTCCCTTGGAAAGGCCACGACTGCTCAGCCAAGCTAATTTTAAAAGTCATAGGATGACGAGCACAGAAAAGGTAAAGGAATTGTCCTTACAGATGCACAATGGAGATAAGGGTTTTGTTTGCTGGCTTGCTAGCTTGCTTCAAAAGCAGTAAGATTCTAATAAAAATCTGATAAGGAGATCATTTTGAGATACACAGCTTAAAGGTTGGCTGCCATATGTTTGGGCTCTGAGGAACTACTTTTAACTACTTTGTTTTCTTTATCCATAAGTCAATTCAGTACCTAGAATAATCATGGATAGTTATTGTCATTTGATAATAAAAATAGAAGAAATGAGATTGTTTTTAACTCTTCTGTACTCTGGAGTGCCAACTCTTACTGTCAACCAAACAACTAAATTTCTAATTTATCTTTTGAAGTGCATAAAGGTCAACAATCTAGCGAAGACCTTCCCTTAATCAAGGTGATAAGATGTGAGGTACTAGTCTCAATGAATGACTTATCAGGAGCACTCAGTCACTGTCTCTTTAGATTCCTAGGACTCAGCAAGTGGCACAGGGGTAGTACCTGAGGCCAATCACCACAAATCCTGAATGTTCCAAACAGTACACCAGGGTACCCAGGACCACATAGTCCCAGATAGAATGACCTTGGCACTTAGACTTCAGTGTAAGTGTCTATGTTAAAATGAGGAAGTTACAGTGCAGTTATTACCACCACTTTATGGTCTAGGAGAACAAGGGATAAGTCCTCCACACTGAATGACCAAGGATAAAATCAAGTCATTTTTAACCCTTGTTGGATACCCATGAGACCATACCCTTTCTTTGTAGCAAGGAAAAAGAAAGAGAAAATTGAGTAAAAAAGCACAAAGGCCACTTCTGAGGTTAAAGAGAAACCTAAGTTGGCATAAAAGGATCAATTTTCTGATGACCTGTTGTTTGAAGATGGAAGAATAAAGATGGGTTTCAGGGAAGAACCAAAGAACCATTGCAGTTAGAAAGTAATGTTTGCAGTCTGCCTCTTGATCTGGGGGAGAAGGCAGCTGGAATAGAGAAGGGAATCACTAAATCAATGATTGGAGGGATAGTTCCGGTTGGGAGATGTGTGCTGAAAGTAGATAAAAGACCAAAAGTGATAGCCTCTCAGTATCTGTACTGCAAAAAACCATAATGCCCCAAAGTAGAGAGAGAGTACGGGGGAGATTGTCTACCATGGAGGCAGGGGAAGGGATGAGATGTGAGTTGGATACTGGGGACATTGGTGGTAGAAAATGTGCACTGGTGGAGGGCTGGGTGTTCGATCATTCATTGTATGACTGAAACTCAAACATGAAAGCTTTATAATTGTATCTCATGATGATTCAAAAACAAAAAAAAATTTAAAAAGTAATGTTCTTGATGTAGAGCAAGAATATTGAGCAGTTTTTGAAAAGCTGATCCTGTTTATATTTCTTCCTATAAATGACTGGGTTAGCATGGAAATAAATGCCATTTTTTTTCTCCACCAAAGGAAGGGCTAATCCAGAACTTCAGAAGTACATAGTCCAGATGGCTTAGCTGCAAAAAATAATTAACCTTGATGGGCTTCCGCAAGAGGACAGAGGGGAGGGAGCTTGCCTAGCACGTGACTGACCCGGGTTCAATTCCCAGCACCCATATGGTCCTCTGAGTCACGCCAGAAATGATCCTTGAGTACAGAGTCAGGCGTAAGCCCTGTGTGGCCCAAAAAACAAAACAGAGATGATCAATTTCAGCAAAGCAATGTGACTAATACAGGAGAAAAGGTTTGTGATAGTCTGTTTTTACAGACTAGGAAAGCCTAGTCTTGAAGGCAGTGAGTGACCTTGCTCTTTCTTCCTCAACAACCTAGTCTTGAAGGCAGTGAGTGACCTTGCTCTCTCTTCCTCAACAAGGGGCCAGCTTGGGACCCTGTCCAGGCTCCTGAGATCCTGTTTAGCCCTGACAGCCTTTTGTTTCCATTACCATGGGAACTGTGGCCTCATTTTGTGCAGAAGCTCTGACCTCAGTTTCGGTTTTTGTTTGATTTTATTTCTTCCCATTTGGCATCACACTCAGCAGTGCCAGTGGAGAGGGCTCCTGTGTGGTACTCAGGAATCGCTCCTGCCACTGCTAGAGGGTCAGTGCAGTGCCAGGAGTGGAACCTGAAGTCCATGAATGCAGAGCATGTGTTCCAGACCTCTGAGACATCTCCCCAGCCTCCCAGTGCAAATTTCTTTTTTTAAATTTTTTTTAATGAATCACCATGAGGTACAGTTAGAGACTTACAAACTTTCATGCTTATGTTTCAGTCATACAATGATTGAGTACCCATCCCTCCACCAGTGTCCATTCTCCACCACCAATGTTCCCAGTACCTCTCCCCCCCCCCACATTTCCCTGCCCCCCGTTCTGTGGCAGGCACATTCCCTTTAACTCTCTCATTTTGGGTGTTGTGGTTTGCAATACAGGTAGTAAGTGGCCATCATGTTTGCTCTATAGTCTACTTTCAGATCTCCCATCCAGAACGGGCCCCCATGCATCCTTTACTTTGTGTTCCCTTCTCTATCTGAGCTGCCATTTGCCCCAGCATGTGAGGCCAGCTTCCAGGCTGTGGAACAATCCTGCTGGTCCTTATCTCTACTATTCTTAGGTGTTGGTCTCCCATTCTGTTACTTTATATTCCACAAATGACTGCAGTCCTTCTATATCCAGTGCAACTTTTTAAAAGGAAAATCTGCTAAGCATGGAAAGGTAACTGAGGCTCCTAATTTAAATAAAGATAAGTGAAGTGTAACCCTAGCTAACTAATTGACACAAGGAAAAGAACAGAGGTTCCTCATTTTGTTGAGCAAGTACTATATGTCAGTTATTATTCCAGGAGCCTCATCTAATTTATCACTCAATACTCTTTTTCAGTTTATTTTGAGCAAAGATCAGCAATGCTCAGGATTTACTCCTGGCTCTATAGTCAGATATCACTCCTGTTCGGGCTCAGAGGAACACATGGAATGCCAGGAATGAAACCCAGGTTGACCACATGCAAGGCAAGCACACTACCCTTTGTACTATTCTGCAGCCACAATTCTAATTACTACTCTTTAAAAACCAATTTTAGGTGTGAAACTAACTCCATTTGACTAGAGACTGAGGAAGCTCAGTTTATCTGGCCATAACTGGTCAGCTATGGTTCACCAATAGATGGGTCTTAAATTTCAACTGATAAGGATACAAATAAAATTTATAAACATACATGTACATGTACGCACATATTTCAAAACATATCATCATTAACTTGCACCATTATTATAAAATTATAATAGATTCTCAAGGCCAGAACTTAACAAAGCAATATTTTAGTAGCAGATATTTCTATTTTTTTTTTCTTTTTAGGTCACATCTGGTGATGCACAGGGGTTACTCCTGGCTCATGCACTCAGAAATTACTTCCAGTGATGCTCAGGGGACCATTTGGGATGGTGGGAATTGAAACTGGGTTGGCCGAATGCAAGGCAAATGCCCCACCCGCTGTGCTATAGCTCCAGTCGTAGATATTTCTTTTGACTATCAATTCAGTGGGAGGGAAGGACAAAACGGTGAGAGAATCACTGTGCTACCTGTCCCAGTACTCTCTACTCCATTCCCTGTCCAGCCTGCTTCACTCTTGTTAATTATAGTTAGTTATTCATAGAATATGCTGTACTTCTTAGGAATGCAGGGTCAGAAAATTAAGGTCATTTTTATCACTTGGTAACCTTCCATAAAAATTGAATGTTTTGTGCTTCTCTTTGGGCTTTTTTTGTGTTCTTTTTGGGTTGGAGCGATAGCACAGCGGGTAGGGCGTTTGCCTTGCATGCGGCTGACCTGGGTTTGATTCCTCTGCCCCTCTCAGAAAGCTTGGCAAGCTACCAAGGGTATCCCGCCCACACGGAAAAGCCTGGCAAGCTCCCCTAGCATATTCAATATGCCAAAAACAGTAACAATAGGTCTCACAATGCAGACGTTACTGGTCCCTGCTCAAGCAAATCGATGAACAATGGGAGGACAGTGCTACAGTGCTACAGTGCTTCTTTATTCCTATCTATTTCAAGGTATTTCTATATAATCTTTCTAGAAAAAAATAGGTTGCCATATGGGTTGGTGGTTCATTTATATCACATACAATTTCACATAGAACCAATATTTTCACAATATTGTGAAGATGCACTTCGCTGCCATACTGTGCACATAAATATATACATGGTTTTATTTATGTACTGTGTTCTGATCAATCTTTACATTTCTCTATTATAAAAATAGTGAATTTCCTAAGGATGGGATAAAATATTATTTCAGTGCATAAGAATGCTTTTTCATCTATTCTTTAATTTATTCAATATTTTTTTCTTATCAGTGGATGTGGACAATAGGCCAGGAAGTTGTGTTTTATTAGCAAAATATAACCTTTGTTCTTGATGAGGTAATCATATGCTACCTGGGAGAAACAGCCTTTAGAGTAAAAATACTAAAGACGTTCAGAAATATCAGAGTAATCTTGGTAATTCACTCTAGAATGACTGTATCTCTTGGAGATAAAGATCCAGGTCTCTTCAGTGACTTTCCAGATGTCAGCGATAAAAATTACTGGCAATTATTTTAGACACTAATACTTACCTTATTTTGTAGATGAAAGTGTATGTTTCAGAAAAAAATTGGGTTGATTGTATCTTAATTAAAATATAAGCCAAACATAACCTAATGGGCCTCATTAGATTCTCAATACAAGAGGAGACTGGATTGGATTAATAGTAAAAACTCTAATCAGTCTTTGAGTCTATACCAGTATTCTGCACTTAGCAGAAAAAATTGGAAGGTTCCTCGGTCTGGGAATCTTAATTTCTGCATCCAAAGCTCAGTGTGGAAGTTTTGAAACTACAGATAAATCATTTCATCTCTCAGAGTCAGTTTCAGATATTTCATTTGTTAGAATTAGGAAAGTTAAAGGCTTTACTTGTATCACTATAAAGATCAAATGACAAATTTGCAATGGAATTCAGAGAAGGTAAAATGATATATTAATATGAAGAATTAGTTTTGTAAAAATGTTTTAGAAACTTTAAAATGATCCTTTAAAGTATCAATTTTGCTAATACTGTTCAAATTTTATTTGATTTTATGATTAAAGGTAAAGGTAAAGGCCCTCCCGTTGATCGTCGATTTGCTCGAGCGGGCCCAGTAACGTCTCCATTGGAGACTTTGTTGTTACTGTGTCTGGCATATCGAATACTCTCGGTAGCTTGCCGGGCTCTCCGAGAGGGGATTTTATGATTACATTTTATAAATAGATGATATATTTAGTAAGTCTAGTGCAATATTGTGATATTGCAAAATTATTAACGGCAAACAATCTGTAAGCTTCAGAGAAGAGATGATGTACATTAAGAAAAAGAAAGAACACAATGTTAGAATCAGCTAACCTTGAATCTTTGCTTCACAATTAAATGATTGGACAAGTTCTCTTGGCTAAGTTGCTTCTGCAAAACCTGTTATTTCAACTGGAAAGCAGACAGAGCAATGCCTACCCATACAGAAGAATTTAATTTATGCAAAGCAAACAGTGCAGTTGCTTAGTAAATATACTTTATTACTGAAAATTTATTCGGTTATTACAAATTCACAATTGCCTCTGTTTTCTGCACTAACTGTAGCTGAAAATGTCCCTATCGTTCAGGGTCTCTATCACATACTGCCAGGTTTGTCATCTTTTCAAATTTGTTTATTTTTTTCTCATCCACTTTCAAAAGTGAAAGAATTACCATTGCTATGATTATTATGGCGATTTATTAGATGTCTGACTAATAAGCGTGAGCTTCAGTCTCGTTTTATACTGGAGTCTAAATCCCACAGCAAAAAGGAACAATCAGTGAGTGTGGTTTGAAAGATGAAAGACAAGGGATGGCATGCATGAGCAGGAACACATTCTTGCCAAGGTCACTCTTGTCAAGTCTGGAGAAACTAGCTTTTGCATTTTTGTATTTTTCCTTTCCTTTGACTTAGGTTATTTTGAGATTTTTTTTTTTGACTTGGGTTATTTTGAGATTCCACATGAAGGAACATGGTCATTGCTATAATAAAAGTCTACCTGGAAAACCAAAGACTGCCGTGAAGAATCTGAGTTCACATCTGTTTATTCATTTTAACAAAGAATTTCATGGATCATCATAGGCTATGTTCATCTTTCATAAGAAGTTGGGTTTTTTTTTTGTTTAGTTCAGAAATGTCTCTGCTGTTATTACTGTGTTTATGCTCTCAGGGCAGAAACTGCAAAGGAAAGAGATTGGTGCTCTGTCCTTTGCTTCCTTTCCAACCTTGCTCTGAAGTTTCCTCCTGCTTTGCTAATTCATTCTTGTAGCCCATATTCACAATGTGGGAGCAATCATCCTTTTACATTTTAAATTTATAGGTGGGCTATATGGTGGGATGATCTCCATGCCAGAATCTCTTATTTTCTTCTTCTTTCAGTAACTTAACTGCACACTAGCATCAAATGATCCGGCAAATATCTTTCTTATGTAACACATAGGAGGTGCATGCTTTTCTGTTTTTCTTTACCATTCAGTCTTTCTTTCCATCTTTCTCTGACTTGTATAACCAACTTTAATTATGACTTACCAGAATGGCATATCGGCAATTTTCCAGACAGCCCAAACTAACCTATGGGAGCACATTTCTTTACACATTTGATCTTAGAATAATCAACATGTTCCTAGCACAATCTGACCAAGAAATTGAACCGTGTGTATTTTGTTAGTTTCTGTTTACCTACTGCTATTGGATAATAGATACTAATATTTATGCATATTTTCTGCTCCCTGTGTTCCCCTCTTTAAGAGATTTACCCTTTAGAGTTTTCTCCTTTAGATTTGCCTTAATGCTTAATTTGTGAATTACTAGAGGCACTAATTAATTAAAAAAGCTATTTGACCCATTGGATCTGAACGCTGATCTTGGTGATAGCAAAAGAAGACACAGTTATACTGAGGCTGGCCTCCCAGGGCTCATAATCTGCCATGTAGCACGGGGGTTAGTTTCAAACTAGGTGAAAAAAAATAATTGTTTAGACCCGCTTTTCTTCTTTCCAGTGCATGTTACATCTTTGAAGAGAGGTTTTAATGGCATGCATAAGGCAACAGGATAGAACAGAGAGTCCCTCTCTAGAGCCGCAGTTGCCAGATAAGCGCCTAGGTAAGAGGAGGCATCTCCTGAGGCTTTAGAAGTATGAAAAACGGCATAGAATTGAACTGTGACCTCAGGATCTGCGCCAAGGAGTGGCCCCCTTCTCCCCTCTAGGTCTGGGGGCTGTGACCACTCACGAGACCACCAGTTTATCTCCCCTTTCATATTGCATTGGATCCACATCTTGGTCTCTTATACCAAACTCTCATGAGAGCAGACTGGCTACCCTCACCACCTTAGACCAATAGTACTTTGGCCTATTCCAATTAACATACCTACAAAACACTGAAGTGGGCTTTTAAACTTCATTTGTTGAGGAGTGTGAGCTATTAATGCTAAAAACATTTCTGAGAAAGTGAAAGTGCAGCTATTAATAAATGAAAAGAAAGATGGGAGAGAGACAGCTATGATGTTTTCCATATCCTTCTGCTTCCTCTATTCAAATTCTCTGCCAATTTCTTTGAAATAAAACAAAATAACACCAATTTGGCTGTTGAAGCAATTGCTCCTACTATTAGTGTAAATCCTGCATTTCTTTAATTGCAAAAAGATGAAACGAGACTGAGCCAGAATGATGTAAAGAATTGGCAATAAATTAGAGATGCTAAGGACAAATTAAAAATGATTATACATATTTATAAAAATCAACTAAAAATAACAAAATATGTTTATAGTGGGTGTATCTACACTCTACATTTATTTGGAATTCAAAAATGTTTTCATGGGTCCAAATTTTAACTAAATAAATAGAATTTCTATAAAAACTGTTACAAAATTTGAGAGCATCCAAGTACTTATCATAACGTTTAAGTAATCATCAAAGCTAACGTTTTCAATTTTGTTCTGAACATTTATTGCGACTCTCTTATGCTATTTATTCATGCATTTACCTATCTGACAAACCTACTGTGTGTTAGTACTATGAGCATGAATTGCAGTGTTGGAGTAGGGTAAAAATAAGAAAACCAACGTGTCAAGGAAATTTCAGGCACAAAGTAGTGTATGAATGGAGAAATGAAGCAACTTGTCAGTCCTGGTGATTATTTTGGCTTCACTGCAGCACAGGAAGTGGGTTTCAAATGACAAAAGTCAGGGAGAAAATGTAAGTAAATTTCTATGTCAGATACTAGAAATTAAATCTTGTTCATTTCCATAGTTCAAGGGAAAGAAACATACACACTTTGTGTAGGTGAGTATTATATATTAATACCTTTCTTTATATATTAACAATGGTAGCAATGGTAAGGATGTCACAAGGAAGTGTGACTCTGAAGACAAATTAAAAGAAAATGGACCAGATGAAGGTGAAAAATGAAAAGAGCTTTAGTCAAGTTTAGAGAAGCAGAGATTTTAAAAGACATAATTTAATGGATTTATTATTCGTCAATTGCCTCGAGCAGGCCCCAGTAACGTCTCCTTAGTCCTAGCCCTGGGATTTTTTAAAAAGTGCCATATTCAAGGCTCTTTCAGAGTTAGGAGAATGAGACCATCATTATTACTGGTATTTGGCATATTGGGTACACCACGGGGAGTTTGCCAGACTCTGCCGTGTAGGCAGGTTACATTCAGTAGCCTGCCAGTTTGTCCAAAGTAGGAATGAGATATTAAGATGCGCGGTTCCGGGAGCTGGGTTTTATAGTCTCTGGGTCTTGGTCGTTGATGGGATTACACGGTGCGAGGGGCCAGTTGGTGGGTGTGACCCCCACCTACTGGAATTTGGAGGATCTGGGTGGAGGATGCTCAGCCCCGATCCGAGTAGGCTTGGAGATTTCAGCCCCGGGACCCGCTTGCCTTTGTTCATCTGCCGGTACCTTCATGTGTGCGGAAAGTGGTCTCAGCATGGTGGTGGCTGGTTCTGAAGGTCTTCGGCTGCCGGAGCCCTGATCGGGGCGGGGAGGGAAACTCAACCCGCTCCCCTCCAAGGGGCTCCAGTGAGGACAGCCAGGCGCGGGGGAATGAATTTAATGATGATCATATATCAGAACTAATAAAAAGACCAACATCTGGGATGGACTCTAGATTTTGGAGTTTAAATATTTTGGTGAATTTCTTTCTCAAAAGCTGAAACCGACAGAAGGAAAGATACATTTGTGGAAGATAATGAGGTCAGTTTAGATATGAAGTATGAGACACATCTTACTAGAAGAGAACTGAGAATCAGTCTGAAGCTCGGCACAGCCAAGCACGAACAGGAGTGAGAAATATTTTCTAAAGGGAGGGTGATATTAAGGTCCTGGTGTCATCAGCATAGGTGTTTGTTGAAAATCAGAGAACAATGAATTTTCTTAAAGTAAGCTCAATTTTAAAAGCTCAAATCGTAGATGCCCAGAAAATATAAACATAAAATCTTCTTTAGAAGATAAATGAGCAGAGAATTTTTTAAATAGGAAGGGTAATTACAAATGGAGTCATAATTTAGAAGGGAAGGGAAAAGTATTTCAAAATGAAATTAAAGACTGAATGATAACAATGTCCTTTTCCATAATTATGGTGGTAAACTTTGCCAGAGCGAATTAATATGGTATATTATAGAGGTTATGACCAGTAAAATTTAATATGCACCATCTTATCAATGGACAAATTGCCAATTCTAAAAATTAAAGAGAAATAACTTATTCAGAAGAATGAGTTCATTTGAAAATGAGTAAGGATCTGTACTGACACATAAAAGGTTGGTTTAGACATTACATTTTCTAGAATAAAACATCTTCAATGCAAAAAGTTTTTATTGAAATCATGTATTCCAGGAATATGAAGTCGCACTTTTGGCAAACATAGAGCAAATGATGGTGGAAAAGCTCTCCTAATGAGAAAGTGAAACAAAATGTGTAAATAATATTTCCACTGGACATTGGAAGACAGTGAAAAATAGGCAACACACTGCAACCTCTTTCAGGAAAAGAAATAAGAATATATGAGTGCTATGACAAGAAGGTTTTCTGGGAGACACAGTGGAATGCTTAACAAAGCAGAATGCTTAGCAATCAGAGTTTGGAGCAGTTGAAGTGTTTGGAATGGCAACGTAGAATAATAGAGGGGGGAATACACAGAGCAAATGGTCTGCACAGGGCTGACTTTGAGATCCTGGTGTATTACAAAGCTGTCCATGACGAGGGAGACTTTGTAAAGTTGAGAAAACTCCCAGGGGCTGTAAATTCAGCTACTGGACCTTGCATAGATTTTTAGCTATACTCAAGTTCCAGCCAATCATCATGAAGTATGCTTTGAATGTTTGGCAGATATCAGAGAATGGCCTTCTCTTAGGACAAAGGTAAATGTTGCGACACAATAAAAAATACTCTGGCACAACCCTAGTCCAGTTTAAATAACATGGCTTGAAAAGATCAGCTATCCCAAAGTCAGTAGATTTCTGACCCCAACAAATTCAATACTCTTTAAAGGAATACAGTAAATGCGGCATATCAATAACATTCAAAATATCTCACCTCCCAAAAGGAAAAAAAAAACAAGATTGAAGACATACAAAAGATCTGGGAAATATGACCCACATAAAAAATAGCATATAACCTGTATAATCAATAAAAATAAGCACAGAAATTCCTGAGAGGGTGAAATCAATAATTTTAAAAATACCTACTATAGAAACATGAAAGGACTTAAATAAAATTGAAAAAAATGAAAAGATAAATCAAATTTGTTCAAAAGAAACAACAAAGAAAACCTAATGGAATCTCTAGAATTAAAAATGCAGTATTTGAAATAAAACAAAATTTACTGGATAAGCTTAAAAACAGATTAGATGCCTTACACATAAGAAATACCAGTGAATTAAAAGAAAAAAAAAGCAGAACAATAGGCTTCAAATGGAAACATGCTGAGAAAACAGATTCATTCCAAGAAATGTGCTCATTTAGATGGAATGGACAAATTCTTTGAGAAATGTAAATAGCCAAAAATGTACAAGAAAATCAAAAAACTTTCTAGGTCTATTTCAAATAAATTGAATCCTTAATTAACAAATCTCACAAAGGGGCTGAAGTGATAGGACATGCAGCTGCATGCATGCTGAAGTTGCATGCAGCTGACCCCGTGTTTGATCCCTGGCATCCCATGTGGTCCCCCAAACATCACCAGGAGTAATTCCTGAGTGCAGAAGAGGAAGTACCCCCAAGCATCACCGGGCGTTACCCAAAAAGCAAAAATAAATAAATGCATAAATAAGTAAATAATTTCTAAAAAAATTTCTCTCTCTCTCTCTCTCTCTCTCTCTCTCTCTCTCTCTCTCTCTCTCTCTCTCTCTCTGTCACACACACACACACACACACACACACACACAGGCCACGGATATAGCTCTCAAAGAGAGGGACATTTTATCTTGCTAGATCAAATCCCTGAGTTTAATCCTTGGCACCATATAATCAACCAATTACATCTGTGGGCCCCTTGGTGCCTCCTAGCATGCTGTGTCCAGACATTGAATCAACAGGCCACACTCTGAATGAAATACTTAAAAAATAGTACTTAGTAGCTTCTGGTGGCCCCTGTTTTTATAAAAACTCTCACAAAAGCAAAAACCAAAACCGGAATTCAAATGCACAAGTCAGGGATAACACTTAGTGACAGATTTCTGACCTGGCACATATGATGTCCTTGGATTTGATCCCTGCCATCACAAAGAAAAATAAAATCTGAAGACTTCTCAAAATTCCATCAAAAGTTAAAAGAAGATATAATTTTATTCAAACATTTTATTATATATAGATTAAATAAGAATTAGTATTCTCCCTCCCTCCCCCCCCCCCGGTGTGTGTATATATGTGTGTGTGTGTGTCTGTGTGTGGGGGGGGGGCACAGTCAGTGGTTCTTGGAAATTCCTGGGGACATTGTCTGAACTGTGATTTATTGCTAGGACGTGGAAATGCTCTTGGATAAACAGGGCCATACCTAATGGAGTTGGGGATAGAGGAACATGTGATGATCACTAAGGACTTATTCATGCAATAATCTAACACTTGTGCCATATCTTTTTTTTATTAGTGAAACACCACGAGGTACAGTTATAGACTTACAAAGTTTTGTGCTTGGGTTTCAGTTATACAACG
The DNA here is from genome assembly GCF_029834395.1 of Sorex fumeus. Classification (NCBI taxonomy): domain Eukaryota; kingdom Metazoa; phylum Chordata; class Mammalia; order Eulipotyphla; family Soricidae; genus Sorex; species Sorex fumeus. Next base: position 17,705,884 of record NW_026606118.1, on the reverse strand, counting down.
ATCAAGTACCCATCCCTCCACCAGCGCCCACCCTCCACCACCACAGGTCTCAGCATCCCTCCTACCCCCCATCCCTCCCATCCCACCCTGCCTCTGTGGCAGGGCATTCCCTTTTGTTCTCTCTCTCTCCTTTTGGTTTCTGTGGTTTGCAAGAGAGGCACTGAATGGCAATCATGTTTGGTCTAAAGTCTACTTTCAGCATGCTTCTCCCATCCTGGGAGGATCCTTCCAACACCCTTTATTTGGTGCTTCCTTCGCTATCTGAGTTCCTTTTCCCCTAGCATGTGTGGCTGGCCTCCAAGTCATGGAGCAAAATTCCTGGTATTAGTCTCGGCCACTCCTGGATGTTAGTCTCCCATTATGTTACTTTATGTTCCCTAGATGAATGCAATCTTTCTGTGTCTATCCCGCTCTTTCTGACTCATTTCGCTTAACATGATACTTTCTATGTAGTACCACTTGTATGTAAATTTCATGACTTCATCTTTTCTAACAGCTACATAGTACTCCATTGTGTAAATGTACCAAAGTTTCTTTAACCAGTCATCTGTTCTTGGGCACTCAGGTTTTTTCCAGATTCTGGCTATTGTAAAGAGTGCTACAATGAACAAACAAGTGCAGATGTCACTTCAACTATGCCTCAAAAGAAACAGTGACCAAAATACAAAGACAGTCTACAGAATGTCAAAGGATATTCACCGAATACACATCCGACAAGTGATTGATATAAAGTATATACAAGGTACTGGTTGAACTCCACAAGAAGAAAACACCCAACCCCATCAAAAAATGGGGCAAAGAAATGAACAGAAATTTTATCAAAGAAGAAATCAGAATGGCTAAAAGGCACATGAGAAAATGCTCTACATCGTTAATCATCAGGGAGATGCAGATCAAAACAATGAGATATCATTTCACACCACAGAGACTGGCCCACATCCAAAAGAACAAAAGCAACCGGTGCTGGCGGGGATGTGGTGAGAAAGGGACCCTCCTTCACTGCTGATGGGAATGCCAACTGATCCAACCCTTTTGGAAAGCAGTACTATTCTTAAAAAATTAGAAATTGAGCTCCCATTTGACCCAGCAATACCACTCCTGGGAATATATCCCAGAGAGGCAAAAAAGTATAGTCGAAGTGACATCTTGGGCCATATCTTTGACTTTATACATGCAGGGAAACACACCTCATCAGTTACATTGCAAGATAATAAGAATGATTTCAACAAGGATTAATAGGAACTATCAGGAAGGAGAGATCTTTGCTGGATATTATTATCATGAATCAAACTGCAGATAGCTGAATTAAACTGATATTTAAAGATCTCAAATAGGAAGGGAAAGGGCAAGTGGTGGGAGAGCCATATATGGAATGAGAAAGCACATGTACCTTTGAGCAGTAAACATTACAGACTCATTTTGGAGACTTAGGGTGGGGCTTAGCTGGGGTATGTCACAATCATGAGTCATCTTCTGTCACAGACTTCCGTCATAGAGGGAGTTTGGGTCTTATTACATAAAGGGTTAGAAAATCAATGAAAAAAATCTAAGCATGAAAATTGCATCCTCAAATAGAAATTCTAAGAGCTTGAGTTCATGAAAGCCACTGAGACAGAAGGGAGGAAAGTTTAAGTGATAGAAAACAGGATAATCCTTAAAATGGTCCGGTGTGGTTCTTTGTTAGTGGAAAGGTAGACCAAGTACCTAGAGGAAACGTGAGTGCAGATTCAAAGAACAGCTGCCACAAAACCCAGTTGTGTTTTTGAACAATTAAGATTAGAATTATAGAAACTGATAAAAACTAATTTCTTCGGCTCAAAAAAAGAATCTCACAGAGTAGAATTTAGTAGCACAACAGGACCCATATAAGAAGATGAGTATGATTTAGATCTATGTCATGTTCTTGGTCTGAAATGATAGTTTTTCAGTTTTGTTCCAAGTATTTGTGCATGAAAATTATTTTCCAAGCACTATGAAGTTCTCTGCCTCAATTTTGAAGTACATGAGGCTATATTCAAATAAACTGATAATGGGAAACAATTGATTTATGTAGATTGTACCCTATGCAATTGATTTTAGGATGATGGATTTAACCTATTGAATTTAAAGATGATGAATGCTGAATGGATAAGATATTTTAAAAAGCAAATCATATTTTGATGCTATACAAATGTATTTTTTAATTTTCAAAACAAAGTCTAAATAATGCATATTTTCTCTCAATTAACCAAGGTCTATGTACAGACGTCTCTAAGGCAGCAGCTAATCTTCCATGTTCCTCTAGTGAATATTGTCGAGGGACAAAGGCAGACAAGAATTTGATATGTTATGATTTTGTAGCAGTAAACAAACTACAGTGTGGAAAGCAGCAATTAACATTGTGAATCTGTTAACACCATAATGGATGTGAAATAATTTCATGACACCCAGTATAAAGAAAAGTTGAATCCTCCATGCTAGTCATCATCAAACTAAAATCAGTACAAGTGAAAAGCCCTTAGAAAATAAATAGATAAGGGATTCAGGGTTATTGGAGCAGAGAGACAATACAATGAATAAAGAACCTGCCTTGCAGGTGGCTAATACAGGTTTGATCCCTACCACCTCATTGATCTCCTGAGCACAGCCAGGAATGATCCCTGAGCACAGAGCTAAAAATAATTCCAGACTATCTATGAGTGTTCAAACAAAGGATGCAGCACTATTTTGAGTTCTTTGAGATCCTCTTCCTTTTGTTGAATATAGAAAATGTTAACTTGATCGTTCATTCATTCATTCATTCAGTATGTTTGCACTGCTCTCTCTGGGGCAGTATCATAGTTTGACACCAGGGAAGGGAGGACAAGCAATGAAATAACTCCAGAAAATTAGGTGATATTATAAATAAGAGCTCCCACAAGGAATTTCTCTACATTTGCAAACAAATCTTTTCAAACATCATGTAAACAGGAGAATCACTGTCACAGTCACTGTCCTCCCGTTGTTCATTGATTTTCTCAAGCGGGCCCAGTAATGACTCCATTGTGAGACTTGGTTGTTACTGTGTTTGGCATACTGAATACGTCACGGGTAGCTTGCCAGGCTTTGCCATGTAGGCGAGATACTCTCGGTAGATTGCCGGGCTCTCCGAGAGGGGCGGAGGAATCAAACAAGAGAATGTATAAAAAATTTAAAGTGCCTGTTTTAGCATCCAAAGAAATATTGTACATTTTATTTTAGTTTTGTTAGAGGGGGCCATGCCCAGTGGTGCTTAGGGCTTACTTCTGGTTTTGCACTCAGGGATCACTCCGGGGGTCTCAGAGGGCCTCAGGGGGCCAGGGATTGATTCTGAGTCGGGTACTTGTACATTAGCGCCTTACCTGCTGTACTATTTCTCCAGCCTTTGTACATTTTACTGATTTATTAAAAATATTTTTCTAGTCTGCGTATACATCTTTTCCAAAAGAATTCACTGTAGGGACTAGAAAGAGAGTGCAGGGATTACGGTTCAGACCTGGCATGCAGCTGACCCAGATTCAACGCCAGGTACAGCATGGTTCCCTGAGCACTGTAAGCATGCAGTACCAGAGGGACGAACAGAACCATATCTCTAGCCCTTCACCTTGAACTGCTGAACTGAGTCTCTCAAACACCAGTAGAAAAATGAATTCATTGTACAAAGTGACTGAACACTAATTTCTTCACAGAATCTGTGATAAGAACTAGTCCCTCCCTGGAATAGTATATACCTCCTATTGGCTTTGTACTGCGTGATTCACTAATGGCCTTTGTTCTCCAAACACATTTGATCTTCAGAGTATCCTGTGAGTTTAAAATGCAGATAATATTCTATTTTTTTCTAGAGATAAACTGAAGCTATAAGACTGAGTTTTGTATTACTGGCAAGTGATAAAATCAAAATATGTACATGAATCACACAAATCTTAATTCAATGTGCTTTCAAATACAGCTCCCAATATATGCATGCCTCACAGGAAATGGGGCTAGCTAATACAAATGCATATGCTTTTAAATTCTTCATCCCACCACATTTATAATTATAACATGATTAATTCAATTTTTTTCTATGGGGTCAGAGAGATAGTACAGGGTTAAAGCACAAGATTTTCATGAAGCTGACACAGTTCAAACACTAGACACATGGTCCTGCAGGCATAGCCAGGCATGTGGGGTGTCTTACCTGCACCAGTTATGGCCCCAGAGGCTTCCCATGCATCACAAGAGTAGCTTAAATTGACTACTTCACTGCAGAATCTAAGCAGCACAGCACCTTAGACCCTCATGTTGAACTGCCAGTCCTGTCAGCTGAGAATCTCAGGGAGGAACCCCAAGTCTCCTGAGCAATCCTTGGAAGGACATCCCCCTGCAAATTTTTCTTTAATAAGGTCTCTCATTCTGTGAAATTATGACTTTTGGTCATAGAGCTCAAATTCAATAAGAGTCAGGCTTTATAGTTATGTAGTCTATTATACATTAAGCGTAGTTCTTACACATTTTATATATTAAATGAATTAAATATCAGGACAACCCTAGCAATTAACTTACTGGCTCAGTATTTTATTTTGGGAAACTCACTTTATATATAAACCACACAGAGGTGAAATAACTTGCTCACAAAAATTCAACTAAAAAGTGACAGATTCAATAGAGGATAACATTTGGGTGATTAAATATTTATATCTTACATAGACTCAATGTCTTATATTTTAAGTTAGGTATTAGCATATATGGTATATTAGATAAAGTGCACTTTTCCACATTTCAAGACATTGCTTTTAAGTTGTTTAGCATTGAATTGTTTACCTGAGGAGCCAGAGAGATAGTTCAGTGGGGAAGGGGCTCACCTTGTACTTGGATGCTCACCTTGTACTTGGATGCCCCAGGGTTCAATTCCCACCTCCCACATGGTTCTCCAAGCACAGCCAGGAGTGATTCCTGAGTGCAGAGCCAGAAGTAACCCCTGAACATTGCCAGGTGTGGCCCCAGAATCTAAAAATTGTTAACTTGAATTAGTAAGTACTTTGTTACAGACATGTTAAGATGGATGAATGTAGAATGTTCAAAAGCATGGAGAATATTTTAGAAAAACAGGCTATATAGACCATACTCTGGAAGAATTCTTGGAAGGCAAATGAGTTCTATGAGAACTCTGGATATTTCATCTGAGGGAGAAAAGTGCATAATAAGCCAAAAGGAAGAATTAGTAATCAATGGTTATCTGTCAATAGTTCTTAGTCCAAGAATAGAGGTAGATTTATCATTGTGCCATCAGAAGGCAATTGCTCTAATAGATGTGTGCCTGGCTTAAAGGAATTCCCCTTGACTTTAGCAAAAATAGGTAGAGAAAACAGAGTTTAAGCTAATATCCCTTATTATTTACCATATATCAGGCACAGCTCTCAGACTTCAACCTTTTTTAACCTTTTAACAATCCTATGAAGTACTTAACTGCTCATTTGATAGAAAATGTCACAGAGAAATACTGAGCAATTTAAACCAAGTCAGAAGCTTTATAAATAGCAGAATCAATATATGAAACACAGATTGATTCCAGAGTATGCAGGTTTAACCATGACCCATTCAATTGGACCTGTTAATTTAGTCTTTCTACTAAGCTAGTCTATCTCCATTGTGGTTTAATAGGGAACAAAACAGCAAATAAACCTAAGGTCTTTCTATAAAATGAAACACTTAGAAAAATCAAGCACACAAGTGCTTTACTATTGGCTTAGTACAGAAAATAATTCAAATGAACAATTGATTCTGAGAAATAAAAACTAGACTATACTTAACAAAATTGACTTTTTAGTCTTTCCTATTTAGTTATCCTCACAGCAGGAAAAAAACAGAACCACTTTTATCAAGTAATGTCCTTGGAAATTCTGAATCCTTAAATTTTTGTTATGTATATTTATATATCATAAAGCAGGACTTAATGATATTGGTTGTGTTTTTGTTAATTATCTAGGGTAGCAAACTTCCAATTCTGAGTTTTTCCTGTTTCTGAGTAAGCTTATTTTTCTAGAGCTTAGAACCTAAATCCTGTGTCAAATGAGTTGACTTTGAATTGTTTCATACTTAGTATCACTGCTAATTAGATCGCAGTTTACAATTTATTATTGTGTCCCTTTTTCTCATTCACTGTATTTCTGTGTGAGCTATTTCTAGCTTTTGATTTTGAAATGCTCCTAAGGAACTGAAAACTTTGACTTTCTGTTAATTATAAAAGCAATTGTGACCACAAGATAACTCTGAAAAAGGATTTAAGCAGTGCTTGAATTTGCTTCAGAGTTGTATATTTATGATTAAAAATCCATAGCCTTGGAGGTTATATTATCCAGACCTCTACCCACTGGGGCTGGAGCCATAGCACAGCGGGTAGGGCGTTCGCCTTACAAGCGGCCAACATGCCGACATGAGTTTGATTCCTCCACCCCTCTCGGAGAGCCCGGCAAGCTACTGAGAGTATTCGATATGCCAGACACAGTAACAACAAAGTCTCCAATGGAGACGTTACTGGGCCCACTCGAGCAAATCGACGATCAATGGGAGGGCCTTTACCTTTACCTTTTTTACCTTATTCACTGTCTACACTCCTCAATATGACTGACCTTTCATGCCTTCTACCTTTTGTATCTCCAGACTTGTCTCTTACCTTCTCTTACCATCTCAAATCCCACTAAGCAACCCAAACATCTATTTCTGCAACTACACATATAGAAGTATAGTACATATTCCCCATGACCATCTCTCAAATTTTAAGAATAGTACCATGTATTATCAAAGCTTTCTGTTTTCCAAATTAAATATTCATTCATTACTTGTTATGGTGACTCTTCAATATTTATACCCGGATGCATACAGATCTTTGGAAAATATGACAAATTGAACCTGATATTCTTATCAAACTATAACCTTCAGAGACTGATCAACTTTTATATTTTGATCTGGATGCTAATTCTTCACAAATGTAGAACAAAAGGTTCCTAAATTTTTTCATTACCTATATTCACTCATTACATCAGTCAACTTAAAGTTTACCATAAATTTTCTGTGCATTAATGTTTTCTAAAATCTATTATATAAATAAATTTAACCCTATATGTAGCAATTTATGTTTGTTTCTATTGAATTGCATCTCATTGACTTTTATTATTTTATGTAAGTAAGTAAAGGCCCTCCCGTTGATCGTCGATTTGCTCGAGCTGGCCCAGTAATGTCTCCATGGGAGACTTGTTGTTACTGTGTCTGGCATATCGAATACTCTCGGTAGCTTGCCGGGCTCTCCAAGAGGGGCGGAGGAATCGAACTCGGGTAGGCCATGTTGGCTGCATGCAAGGCAAACGCCCTACCCACTGTGCTATCGCTCCAGCCCATTTATTATTTTACTACATTGAAAATGGAGTGATAGCACAGTGGTAGGGCATTTGCCTTGCACGCAGCCAGCCTGGCAGAGCCAAGTTCGATTCCTCTGCCCCTCTTGGAGAGCCTGGCAAGCTACTGAGAGTATTCAACATGCCAAACACAGTAACTAGAAGTCTCACAATGGAGATGTTACTGGGCCTGCTCGAGCAAATCGATGAACAATGGAAGGACAGTGTTTTTTTAATAGTGAAAATGTTCATCTCTAAAAATCCTGTGTGTATTTTATACAAAATAGATGAATGAGATGTGTGTATTATTTTAGATTATTACTGATGAAAGATTTGAAAATTACAGGGTCAAATACTCTTTGAAAGCAGTTATCATATTAGCATAATTAAAATCGTATAGCACCATCACTTTCATGACAACTTCAGAGGCTTAACAAATATTTAATTCACATATATCCACAAGTATCAAAATAACATTACACATAATCTCTACGAATCCGTATTAACTCTGTGATCCGAAAACTCCTCATAAAACTTTTTGTAAGTATATTAAGCACTTATATTAGATTAAGGTGTGTATAGCATAGAAATTCTAAGGATGACTCTTGAAGAGATCATTATTCATTTTGGAAAACTACAAAAAATAAAAGAGAAAAATTTCTTGCAGAAGTTCCTAAACTTCCATAACTTTCTGAAGGTAATTTATAATGATTTCATAACTGTATCAGCAACTTGTTCTTTATGAGGGAAATAACTTTTAGTTTCTCTTCACCCATATTGGCACTTGATATTTTTTTGGTTTGGGGGAGGTGTCTTGGAGAGAACTCTTACTGGTTCTTAGGCTACCATGTACTTTAGGGGTCACTTACAAGATGTGTACCCTCAACCCTCTGAGTCATCTCCCTAACCTCTGATTATATTCTTAAACCTTCCTCTATCCTTCCTATGCAAGAATTATTTCTCAGTGACTGAGAGTTTTTACCAATATTATCCCCAGATTACACTAAATAAGAACTGAAGAATGCTTAAAATTATTGTCTAGAATATTTTTTTCGAGTCTCAGTTCCCTACAGAACAATTTCAGAACTGTTCTATGTGGGCTTCAAATTCCCTCCACTCTCACCCCCTTGCCCATCAGATCATTTAGGAAGTTTGTTGTTATTTTGCTTTTGAGTCACACCCTGCCCTGTTTAGGGCTTACTCCTGACTCTACTCAGGATTCTCTCTTGGCAAAGCATGGGAAGTCCTCTCTCAACCCTGACTCTACCTATGACTGTATTAGTGTACAAAATTCACTTTATGGCACCTTAGTAGAGATTTCAGCTTATAATATACTGTGTAACATATCAATTTTGATGGTTCATATAAATAATTTTTCAGGGTATGTTTCTGTACATAATATTTCATAAATGTTCAAAATGTTGGGTGATCCCAAAAAAGTGGAATTCATGCCAGATGCAAGAGTTATTCTCATTTGGCCCTAGATGAATATTATTATTTTGAATATTATTATTATTTATAGGTTTATGTTCCTACACTCACTTATTCACCATTTTAAACTCCCAGAAGGAATATCTGAAGGTGGCTTTTCTTTATGCTACCACTAGCAAAATATAATCTATCTTTAGAATTTTGCCCAAGACAACAAAAATATACTTCTTTATATTTGTTTTCCTCTTATAAAAAATTAACATGTTGTGACTGAACCATTTGTAATCATATGTGTTCTGTTTGTTTGGTATGCTTTGGGATAGAGAATATTCTAGTCACTTTTAATTCATATAAGTAGCATGAGGTCAGAATGTCCCTGGGGAAAAAATCACTTGCTCCCTGACACTGTATAAAATCACCTGAGCACCTACAGGAGAATGCTCTGAGCACAGATCCAGGAGCAAACCCTGAGAATCACCAGATATAATGCCCCCCCCCCAAAAAAAAAACCATAAATAAAGGGAGGGAACATGTGAGGAAAGCAGGATCAATAACCAGGTCCAGAAATTCTCTGACTCTTTTGAACTTTTCTGGGTTGTCTAGATTTTGTTGTCACTATTTCAGCTCAAAAAGTGATAATGACCGGTATTATTTTATGAATATAGTACTCTCTCCTCTCTGTCTCTCTCTCTCTGTCTCTCTCTCTGTCTCTCTCTCTGTCTCTCTCTCTGTCTCTCTCTCTCTCTCTCTCTCTCTCTCTCTCTCTCTCTCTCTCTCTCTCTCTCTCTCTCCTGTTAGAGGTATATATGGAAACAAGATTTCTGCCCAAGAAATGTTTAGGAACTATTTCTTTAAGGCTCAATTTACTCAAGATAGAGTTAATATTACGTGCTCTTGAATTAAAAATAAGATTGTCATTAAAATGTTAACATGCCTGTATGATTAGGAATAAATGTGATATTGACATACTATGAAGTCCTTAGTACTGTAGCACTGTTCTCCCATTGTTTATCAATTTGCTCAAGCGGGCACCAGTAACATCTCCATTGTGAAACTTGTTGTTACTGTTTTTGGCATATCGTATACACCACGGGGTGCTTGCCAGGCTCTGCCATGTGGGTGGGATACTCTCGGTAGCTTGCTGGGCTCTTCGAGATGGACGGAGGAATCAAACTCGGGTTGACTGCGTGCAAGGCAAACACCCTACCTGCTGTGCTATCACTGCAGTTCATGAAGTCCTTAAAATGTCAAAAATAATTAAGTACATCTTTATTTTTTCTCTCCTTATTATTTGTTGCCATCATGCCAGGGACAGAACATCAGGTGACTCTCAGGGGGCTGTGCGATGCTAGGAGTCCAACTCAGGATCTCACACACAAACAAAGAGTGTGCTCTATCATTTGAACCACTCCTCTGATCCCTAACTATAAATTTTAAATTCAATATTTAAGTGTTTTTTATATTTAAGTGTTAGGGTTAGATGAAAATAAATGATGAAACTATTTAAGTATGTATTCTATCTAAAGTATTAGTAATCTATAAAATCCAAAATACTATTGGCATATATTTGCCAAACCTTAAACTGTGTGTTCTTTCTCAAGTAGGATAAAATGACTCTAATGCTCTCAGTGTTATTTCAGAGGAACATTGACATTCAGTGACCTTTAGCAAGGGATATTACACAATTCATGTTCTATATTGAGCATATAATTTATGTCCAATGACATATTCCTGAACTTCTGAAGGTAAGAGAATAGTTTCCTTACCTTCATTCCTCACAAACAATATAGGGTCAGGAAATGAGAACACAAACTTCAGGGATTTTGATGTTTTGATTTAGAAGAAAAATAGCTCTGCGCAATTTGTTATTAACTTAATAAATGAAGTTTGTGACACTAATGATGATTAAATGTTGGCTAAACAAACATCCCAAGGATGAATAATTCACTGTATTTGAGAGAACCTTTATTGTTCCCAAGGCTCTTGCTCAACGTCCATGAACATTCGCTCTGATGATCTTACCTCTCTTACAGGATTAGCATTGCCTGAACAAGTAGACCTCACTTTGAAGGTAGTGCACTGAGAAATGGCTGCATACATAGTCTGCATACACAGCATCTGAGTAACTGATGGGACATACTAGAATTGTCCTTTAATGTTTCAAAAGTTAACTCCTTTAGGTGGTTTCAAAATATAGGGAAACATGAAGATGAGTAAAACATACTTTTTATTGAATCACTGTCACATACACAGCTACAAAGTTGTTCATGATTGGGTTTCAGTCGTATAATGTTCCAACACCCATTTCTTCACCAGTGTATAATAATTGTCACAAAATTCCTCTCTTCTTCTTCTTCTTCTTCTTCTTCTTCTTCTTCTTCTTCTTCTTCTTCTTCTTCTTCTTCTTCTTCTTCTTCTTCTTCTTCTCCTTCTCCTTCTCCTTCTTCTTCTTCTTCTCCTTCTCCTTCTCCTTCTCCTTCTCCTTCTCCTCCTCCTTCTCCTCCTCCTCCTCCTCCTCCTCCTCCTCCTCCTCTTCTTCTTCTTCTTCTTCTTCTTCTTCTTCTTCTTCTTCTTCTTCTTCTTCTTCTTCTTCTTCTTCTTCTCCTTCTTCTTCTTCTTCTTCTTCTTCTTCTTCTTCTTCTTCTCTCTCTCTGTATCTCAAAGATGAGTAAAATATTTATCTGATATATTTTAATTTAAAATACTGTAGTCATTGAGAATTGAAATTCTTTATTTCTACTTTCATTAGGATTAGTTTGCAACTTCTCATCAATATATAAGATAACAAGAGAATATCCTTCCTATTTGGGGGATTTGTAGTAGCTATTTATAAATTTTCAATGGTCTTTAACCTTCTCTTGTGCTTTCAGTAATGTGAAACATCTGATAGTTCTTTAATGCCTACATGCTACTTCCTCAAGGATAACTTTATTATTTTTGCTTCAAGTACTTTCCCTGCTGATTTTGAGATTCATCTCATTAAGTTCCTTCATTTGCCTATCAACAGCCCTTAAAAGGGGGGTCAATGTCAATAATTTCATGGTCAGAATAAGTTATACAACCCATTTATAGTTGGTCGGTTTATTATTATTTCTTCTTTGCACTTCATCTTCATTGCCTGATTCATTTTGCTATCTAATTGCATAAAATTCCATGTGGATCTATCACAAGAACACGGGGAAGTAGAACGACTGAATTCTCTGATGTCTAGATATGAATGTAATAACAGAAATCCAATGAACAATCTAACAAGCAGAGGAGCCAATAGCATGATGAGTAACTAAATCTGATGGGCAATAATGATCGTGGACCAAAGAGTTAGAAGGACATTTGTACTGTATTCACTTATTATGCCATAGTAACTGACAGTGAACGATATGTAGAGAATTAGAGGTAGCCTAAACAAACCCTGGATAACTGATATTCATGCAGAGGGGAATTGTACAAAGATAAATTTGATTTCAATAAAAATAAAGGAAAAATGTGGGATTTAATTATAATACCCGCCTTGGGAAATAAATCCTTTTCCTAGGGTCAGTTTAAGAAAATGAGAGGGGTAAACTAGATAAAACACAAGTACCTGATGAGAGAATGTTTTCAAGTACTCTGCATTTATTTATCATTTTACATGGGAGATGTTTTTCAGAGTCTTACAAACATCATCCCTGTCAAGCAACTTGGCAACTATGAGACAGTTACTCTTTCTTACCCTTCTAAAGCTAGGAAGAAAGAAGATGCATGAATTGTCGATGGTGATGGAGCTTGTCAAGGATGGAGCTGGATCCTAATTCAGGGTGATCTTGGAGGCTGAGATTTCAACTGCGCAAAATGCTACTCTTTGGTATATGCTGCTAGTTTTGAAAAGTAACATATTGTCAGGCCATTGCACTTCCTGGTAAATTTTGGGTTACCTCATTAACGGCTATAGTTTATGGCTGGAGATACAAAATTCAGTACACATATTATTGGTGACATAGATGACTAAAGCTAAAGATATTAAGAGATAAATTGTTCTTTGTTTCAGAGTGGCCATGAATGCAAAGGGAATGATTTAGAGGAAAGAGGACACAGCTGGTGACATCTCTTAGGGTCTGAATAGACTAGTTCACTGGGTCAGAAGGTTGCAGTTCTGAACATGAAGCTCTTCTTCATGTTGGAAAAAAGAAAAAAGGATGATAGGATGAATAAATTATTAACCCTATTTCTACTCAGATTACTCTTTCGGGAACTATTCAGGCCAACTTACAGAAATGTGGAAGTGCTATATTTGATTTTTTGGAAACAAATGTCTACCCACTAAACCTGCAAGTCATAAGAATTCATTTTAGTGACCCTAAAAAACAAATATATAGGAAGAAGAGCTATGTTAAATAGGTACAACTAATAGAGCACTGCAAAGCACACATATGTTATCTTATTTCTCTTGTTTCATGTCCGGTTAAACAATACTAACAATCAGATCAATTAATCTGCTTCTTTGTAACTGTGGTTAAAGATTTAAATGGCTGTTTATTTTTAAATCTTCTCGTGTTTCTTTGCCATTTCCTAAGTGTCTGCTGGGTGCCTAGCTACTGCCAGCCATCCAATTTTCAGTGCTATGTTTTTCTCTCCTTGACAAATAAAGAGAAAAAAGGTTATGCCTGTTGTTACTAGAAATAACTTATTTCATAAAACCACATGAATGACCTAGAAAAAGCCATTCATGAATATAAGGCCACAAAGAACAGAGAGTGTTTCTCATGGAGTTTTTCCAGTTTCCAATTCAGTTCCACCAATTGCAAAAACTTCCCTAAAATACATCAAAAAACTTTAGTACCTGAGATATTTCACTCAAAATGAAGAAAGAAAAGAGAGTCCACTATTAAAGAAATGTTAGATATGTATGTGTAGGTAGGTACTGATTATCATAGTACAATCATAGATTCTAGGGTCAAGAAACATATTTTGTGTCCCAGAAAAGTTAATTCGGCATTGTGGGCATCAGTTTTCATCAAGAAGAAAGAATTGGGGTCTGGAAAGAAACTTTATTTGTTAAGGTGCTTGCCTTGCTGGTATCTGACCAAATTCAATTTCTGGCACCCTATCTGGTCCTCTAACTCTGCAAGGAGTGATCCCTGAGCACACAGCCAGGAGTTAAGCCCTGAGAACTGCCAGGTGTGGACCAAAGAGGAGAAGGAGAAAGAGAAGAAGGAGAAGGAAAATGAGAGGAGGAGGTGATGGGGAGGAGGAGAAGGAGAAGAAAAAGAAGGTGAAGGAGGAGGAGGAGGAGGAGGAGGAGGAGGAGGAGGAGGAGGAGGAGGAGGAGGAGGTGGATAAGGAGGAGGAGGAAGAAGTAGAGAAGGAGGAGGAGGAGGTGGATAAGGAGGAGAAGGAGGAGGTGGATAAGGAGGAGGAGGAGGAGGAGAAGGAGAAGGAGAAGGAGGAGGAGGAGGAGGAGGAGGAGGAGGAAGAGGAGAAGGAGAAGGAGAAGGAGAAGGAGAAGGAGAAGAAGAAGAAGAAGAAGAAGAAGAAGAAGAAGAAGAAGAAGAAGAAGAAGAAGAAGAAGAAGAAAAGAAGAAGAAGAAGAAGAAGAAGAAGAAGAAGAAGAAGAAGAAGAAGAAGAAGAAGAAGAAGAAGAAGAAGAAGAAGAAGAGCAACAAAAATAGCACAGAATTGTGCCAAAGCTACTCTAAAGACTTTAACATTCATTAGTTTTTTCTACTTATGTGAAAATTTTTCAAGGATTCATTCCATTAAAAGGATTTCAATTCCTTTAAAAATCTAACCTCTTTTTCGTTGTCCAGAAAGACCTGGGTGTCTGTCTCCACTCACTTTGCTCTCTATTCACTTTGCTCTCTTCACATGCCTGCCTTCATCCTTCACTTGCTAAGCTCTTAAAAGTCTTACATCTTTGATCTTTCCTTTTCTCAAGCATCCTATGGTCTACATAGAATGCTTATCAAGACTGCCACCTGCCTGTCCTAGGTCTCAACTAGGACCTGTTATCTTTTCTCAGAAGACTTTCCTTGTCCAGCTGACTTTAGAGTGAACAGTTGCTTACTCAATTTCTATGTACTTTGTATTTAAGAAAATTTATCCTCTTGGTTTTTTGTTTTGTTTTAAATATAAGCTAAATGAGGACAGGGATCTAACTCTCTTATACTTCCCAATGGAGCGCTTAGAATTGTGCCCAATGAATGACAGTCACTGTGTATTTTGAGAACAAGAATAATTATATATCATCCATTGAAAACCATCAATGCCTAACCACACAGCTTAGTGTGTCATATGCTGTAGGATAACATTGTTTTGTCCTTCCTGCATAGTCTAAGGTAGTTTAGGTTTATTGGGTTACTCCCATCACAGTGCTCCCATTCCTCAGTGTTTATTTGTAACTTCTTCCTTTGTGCCCTGTTGACTTGTAAATATTGTTTTTCTCATCTCCTTCAGTCCTTTGCACAGTTAGTTCAGAGTAATGTCCTTTTTGTATGGACACAAGAAGACAGTAAATACTATGCTTTTGTAACATGAGACTTTATTGACTCTCTGTGATATTTTCCTCCTGGTCATCTGTTCTCTCAACCTAAGCCTCAGCTGCCCTTACTTCCTAGTGTTCCCCAAAGCAGGGTCCCGATGAGGGACTGGATGGAAACAGGGCAAGCGGCAAGCTATTTGCTACCCTGGCATCGAGATGGGCCTGGCCAAAGTGCCATAATGCTTAACTCTAAGTTAAGAGCTTGGTCATGGACAAATGCTGTCATGATCCAAAAAGTAATAACTAGACTCAGACCCTGCTAGGGTTAGGAATGATTAATCTGGCCTGAACACTGTAATCTGAATCTGTGGCAAGATGTTCTCAGGAGAGCTGCCTCACAAGCCTCAATGTTATCTCTTACTGTGTCCATACAAAAAGAAATAGTATTAAGAGGTTGATTGAGTTTTTGGAGTGAGGAAAGGAGAAAAACACCTTAAGAGGTATTTTACCTGAGGCATTCAGGAAGGGCTTTGGAATACCCCTAGGTAGTGTTTCCTTTGAACCTGGTGTGCCCTGAAGAAGGGCTTTCTTATGTTGATTTTCCTCCAGACTGGGTGTAGCTTGGGCCCAGAGGGCAAGGGGAAGAGAGACAAGTAGGGGTGGAGAGACTAGTAGAGGAGAGGCTGAATCCAGAGAGCTAGGATCAAGGAATGAGGTGCCAAGAAGGCAGAATGTGTGAGATGGGAGAGGTGAGAGATTGAATAAACTAATCATCAATCAGCTTGGTCCTCCTTCTTGCTTCACGTGCCCATCCGCCCATCATCAACAGCCGTCCAGATCCAGTCCATACACAGAGGCTCTGCAGGTGGTGAGAGAGAGTCCACCCTTTGGTGTGTGTATTTCTTACAATATGCATTTAGGAAATATTTTCTTAATGCAATATATTGAGGGCCAGGGAGAAAATAGAGGAATGACAGACACAGACAGGCCTTCCTCTTGGCCAACTCTGGTTTTGTTCCCTGTCTAGCGTATTCTATGCTTGCCCAGGCACCACCAGAAGTAAGCCTAGGCCCAGCTAGGAGTGAGTCTTTAGTACTGCAGCGTGTGTCCCCCAAATAAAATAATTATACAAACAGAATGCATGAAACTTCTTTTAAATGAGTCAGAGCGAATGATTTATTTCCTATCAACGTGGTAACAAAACTACCACAAACTCAGTGACTTTAAATAGAAGTCACTTTTGCAAAAGAGGCAATGGGTGGCAATCATGTTTGGTCTATAGTCGACTTTCAGCATGCTTCTCCCATCCTGGGAGGATCCTCCCAACACTCTTTATTTGGTGCTCCCTTCTCTATCTGAGCTCCCTTTTCCCCTAGCATGTGTGGCTGGCCTCCAAGCCATGGAGTAAAATTCCTGGTACTAATCTCGGCCATTCTTGGGTGTTAGTCTCCTATTTTGTTACTTTATGTTCCCCGGATGATTGCAATCTTTCTATGTCTATCCCTTTCTTATTGAGTCATTTTGCTTAACATGATACTTTCCGTGTAGTACCACTTGAATGTAAATTTCATGACTTCGTCTTTTCTAACAGGTACATACCGCAACACCCAATAGGAGAGAGAGAACAAAAGGGAATGCCCTGCCACAAAGGCAGGGTGGGATGAGGGGATAGGGGGTGGGAGGGATACTGGGATCCGTGGTGGTGGGAAATGGGCACTGGTGGAGGGATGGGTATTTGATCATTGTATAATTGAAACCCAAGGACAAAAATTTGTAAGTCTACAACTGTACCTCATGGTGTCTCACTAATAAAAATTTTTAAAAAATTAAAAAAAAATAAAATGGAAGTCACTATTTTGTAGTGTTGGAGGTCAGAAGTCTAACACAAGTATCACTGAGCAAAAAGTCAGGCATTGGCAAACAACGTGGCTTATGTCTTGAAGATTCTACAGGACAATCTATTACCATGCCTTTTTCCATTTGAACAGGCTTCCTTATTCTTTTCTCAGAGTCCCCTTTCATCTTCAAAGTCAACAGTGGGCATGGTTATCTTCGTCAATTTTTGTCACTCTGAAACTGAATATCTTACTTCCCTCTTTCCCTTATAAAGACCCTATAAATCTGTTGAGTTGACTTTTATAATTCAAGATAATCTTCTCAAGTCTGAATCTTTAGTTTGATCATACCTGTAGAGTTCCTTTTGCCTGAAAACAATAATTTCACAAGTTCCAGAGACTAGAGTGTGGTCATCTAGGATAGGATGAGGCATAATTTTGCTTACCACATTGTTACATGATTTGATGCTGAGACCAAATTGCCCTCGCTTGGCAATCCTATGAAAATCTATTATCTTTCAAATATTTGCTACATGCTTATGTTCTAGAGGGTAACCCCCATAAGTAATCTTATTTCGCATTTTCAAATCTCAAGATGGTGGCCTGAGGGTGTAATGCTACTTTGCTTAAATTGAGCAAAGGGTTTAGACTTCTACCTCCTATGCATATAAACAGCCTAAAAATAAGCAAACGTTGACATTTCTAGACAGGCTGAAAATCCATTTCTGCTGCTGGTGGAAGATAATTACAAGAAGAGAAAAAACATTCCATTCCCATCACAAAACTAAGCAGGACAACACTACTGTATTGTTAGAAAATAAAATTCAGTGAGAGTCAAACAAATTGCATCATTATTAGTGGGATCTATTTTTAAGCCTAAGGGAGAGCGAGAGAGGGACAGAATGACTGACTTTAAACTCTGCATCGAACTAAGGCGATTCTCCTCACTTGCCTAGGGTAATTCAGCCTGTTCAATTAAGCAAACCCAGGGGCCTAACACATTAACTCACCATCAATATATTCTCTCTGCCTTGGTACAGCTAGTATTCCCAGCATTATTTATGAAGGCACTTTTGCTGTATTTGCACAGCATGTAGCATTGCTCATAGCAAGCTACAGATTATTGTCAATGAATAATGCCCAAGAAGCTCCTAATCCTTTGTGCTAATGCCCAATAACTAAATCAGCAATAGCTGCTTCTCTGTCCTCTGCTTAAGATTATAGTACAAACATAAATAATCTACCTGAGGCAGGATCCATTTGGCATCACTTCACACCACTGCAAAGTTCCCCATTGTACTGTAAACAATGTTCACTACTAATATTTTTTAAAAGATGATGGACCCTCAGAATATGGACTTTGGATTTTTCTGAAATTTTATATCTCTTGGATTATTAATCAAGTCAAAGTATACATCAGAGAGTGTTTGAGAATTTTCCTATGAGGAACAGGAAGGAAAAAAGACAGAGGTTCGACAAAGTCATTCTTTTCTCTAAGTTTAAAAGTTACAAGAGAAATTTATCCTCTAATACTTCAGTAGAGCACAGTGCTTTATATCCTGTCAACCAGCATGTCTTGGCAGGGAGATTCCAAAGAGACCAGAGGATCTCAAAATATGCATTTCACAGCCAGTCTTGCTAAAGACAAAATTCCCTTAAAGATGGGCCTTTGCCAAAGATCATATAGTAGATGTACTTTACCAAAATTAATAGATAAACTGAAGACCCTTTGGCAAAACAAAGCAAAACATGAGGAAAATCTGTGTCTAGTGCCTAGAGACCATCATTAAATGTCTCAACAACTGTAGGATAACTCTGTTCTGTCCTTCCTGCATAACCTCAGGAATAGTTGATAGTTTATTGGACTGAGGAAAAGAGAAAAACACCTTAAGAGGTATCTTGCCCTTGAGCAGTCAGGAAGGGCTTTCTTATGTTGATTTGGCTACCTGACTGCGTGGAGTGTCAGCCCAGACTAGAAGGGAGCTGGAGAAGGAAGAGAGCAGGGCTGAGAGATGGACCACGGGGAGACTAGCTAGGGGAGCCTGTGCTTGAGAGAACCTAGGCCCTCCATAACATAAGGTTCTTCTATGGGATAAACTTCCTTGTAAACTGCCACTAAGATCAACCAGCCTGGCCCTCGTCTCTTCCTTCATTTGCCCTTGGCCAACAGCCCTCCCGATGCAGGCCACACAGCGGCTCTAGGGCACCAAACGCGGGAGATAGAGCCGTCCAGAGAGACCGCGAACACACAACCTCCTGCATGCATAGTTTTTTACAAACAACCTTTTAGATTCATGTAATAAATACACATTCCGAAAGATCTATTAATCTCCCTCTTTTATGTGATCTCTGAAGGCACCAATGTAAGACTCGCGATTTGAAGAAAATATGAAGAAAATGCCACGGAGAGTAGAGACTGAGGCAAGAGGTAGAGTCTTGAGCCAAAACTCCTGTTTGTCAACCATAATGATGAGGGGTGATGCCTCTAGCATCATCAGAAAGGCCTCACTTCTCCTGGGATTCACTCATCACCTCATCACAATGAATTAACTTCCTACATGCTAGAGTTAACCAACTCAACCTGGATGCTTTATCCCAACAGAAATACATTGTTTCTTTTCTCAGTTCCTGAGACAAGAAGACTAATTTAAAGTATTAGCCAAGAGTTGTGAGGCTCCCTCTGAAAGTTCTAGGGGAGAGAGTCTCTTCTGGCCCTTCCATCTCTGGAGGCTTCAGGACATCTTGGGTTGTTAGACAATTCTCCAGTTTCACATGGCCTTCTTCTCTGCATGCCTTTGTAGTCAATCTCTCCCTCATCACTCTCTGATACCCTGCTTCATAGTTCTTTACAATGTTCTGTAGTCTTTCCTTAGCTGGAGAGGGTATATTCCATGACCTACAGTGGATGCCTGAAACTGCATATAGTAGTCAAGCCTTCATGTACTCTGTTTTCTATATGTACAGACCTATGTTAGCTTAGTTAATAAGAGGCATCAAAAGAGATGAACTACAATAATAAAATGAAACAATAAAAAACAATACACTGTAATGAAGCTGATGTGACTCTGTCTCTCTTTAACTGTCTCAATAATACCATCTATTATCTTCTCTGCCTACAGCAGACAGCAGGCAAGTGAAACTTGGGAAAGCAAAACCTCTGAAAATGGAGGACTAGTATCTAAGTTCCAACACCTCATTTCCAAATAAGGTCACATTCTCAAGTTACAGGTGGCATTGATGTTTGTTGTTGTTGAGAGCTGTCACAGAGTCCAAGACATTAGGTCTGGGTCATGCACAGAAGTTAGACCGATGAGAAGACTTTGTTTTTTGGGGGTCCCTGATTCTCCCATCTCTTATAGTATCACTGCTCCCTTAGTCCTGGCAGGAGGGTAGGAAGCCTGGATTTATGCGGAGCAGAGCCCCCCACACTGCCTGCCATCCTGTCTCACATCAATCAGGACAGAAGGGCCTCTTCTCAAACCCCATTTCCCACTCTTTCAAGGGAACTGCAACTCTGACTCTGGGGTGCCTTTTTTCTCCCCCAAAGCCTGTATAGTCTTCCGCTCAGTGCGTAGGCAACACAGACGAAATCAACCTGTGAAATGAAATACAGCCTTTCCCTCCATAAAGGTGAGGGTACTTCACTTCAAGATAACTTTCCCAACTGCAATAGAGTATTTGAAAGGCAGAAATCATCATTGATCCCATGCCACCAAGATGAGCATTGTTACAGTTTATATAAATTCCCCCATAATCTTTCTTTATGAAATATGTACTATACCTTTCAAGAGCATGATTCAGGGTAGGGCTGCACCTATTTCTCTCTTAGGCCTTTGGATCATAAATGCACAGAAAAGCTCTAACTCACAATTTAGTTTTATGATTCAATAAATGCACAGAAAAACAATACCTTAAAAAATTAGATTCTTGGGGCTGGAGTGATAGCACAGCAGGTAGGGCATTTGCCTGGCATGCAGTCAACCCGGGTTCAATTCCCAGCATCCTATATGGTCCCCTGAGCACTGTCAGGTGTAATTCCTGAGTGCAGAGCCAGGAGTAACCCCTGTGTACTGCAGGGTGTGACTCCAAAATAAATGAATAAATTAGATTCTTATTTTTTTCCCATTGTCTTTTTTTAAAAAATGGAGTCCCTGCGAAGTAGAGAGTTACAAAGTTATTCATAATTGAATTTTGCACATAAATGTTCCAACAGTGTCCACTCCCTTTGGCCAAGGTCCTCAGTTTCCCTCATGCTACCCACCTGCCTCTATGGCAGGCATTATTTCCTTTTTCTTTTTCAGTCTTTTAGAAGCTGTGGTTTACCCTACTGCTCCTGATAGGGTATCATGCAGGTCACTTTAACTCTGTCTCAGCAACTCACTTTAGACCAGAGTTACTGCTTCTCTCTCACTGTTGTAGTGGTCTCTTCCGTGTCCTTTCCCACCTCTTCCCCCAAACTCCAGGTGACAAGGTTCCTACTAAGGACCAGATTTCCTGCTCTTTGCTTCCTTTGCTTTTAAACTAGAACCTTGTTATTAATGTGCTTTGTTCACAGAACTTTGCCTAATAATCACCTCATACTACTGAATAACCTCTAAACTATAATTTAAATGACTGTTATCATTGAATTATCTCTAAAACATTTTCATGACTTATACAAAATATCTATAAGAAAATCTATGAAATACTTATAAAATATAGATGTGCTGATGCCTTTTTTCATCAATAAGAAACATTAAGTACATTTTAATTTACTTGAATTTTTTAAGTATATACTGTTAATAAAATATGGACATGGAGCTAAATCTTTTGTTTCCATTTAGCTCCTAAGAAGCTTATCCTATTATCCTACCACTCTCCTGGTTTATGAGGCTGTTCAGAACAGACGACCTTGTTGATAGGTCTTCTTTGTGGCTCTGGAAAGTGGAGGCATGAAGGTCAGGTATTTTAAAGAAATGTAGAGAAAGAGATAATTAGGAAGAACTGCTTAGCAAGTGAGAAAAAAAAATGGCTTGACTTTTATGTAACAGGTCTACTGTCTGAAAGGAAGTTTGAGCAATTCCCAAAAAAATATTTCCATAGAAATTTTGACTATTGGGCATTTATAATAAAGTTATCCTGGATAAGAAAAGATAGAAAGTGAAAATATCCAAGCTCTTTAAGCAATTAATTGCCCTTATTTACTCTGTCATATACTAAGATACACTGTAAAGCTTTAATAATAAACCCTGTTGTTGGATAACATTGCGTTGTCCTTGCTCCTCCAGCAGAGAGCTTAGGCTTACTGAGTTACTCTCACAACAGTGCCCCCGAGGCACACCCAATTCCATCAAGCAATAATAATCCTATATTGATTTTCTCTTTCCTTTATGTCACTTGCTTGGTTTAGCAATGTCCTTTTTGTATAGACACAGGAAGACAGTTGATGCTATGTTTTTGTAACGTGGGAGTTAATTGACTCCAAAATAATATTTATTTCTCGGCATCCATCATATTTACCTGATTTAAGCCTCAATTTCCCTTCCTTCCTAACACCCCCAAAAGGAGGGTCCCAATGAGGGACAAGGATGGACTCAGGGCAAGCTGTAAGATAATCTGGCATTGGAAAGGGACAAGCTAAGTGCCATAAGAAGTATATAAGTTAAGAGCATGGCCATGGAACAAATTCTGTCATGACCCAAAAAGAAGTAACTGAATAAGGACCCTGCTGGGTTAGGAAAGACTAACCTGGCCTGAGGACTGTGGTCTGGAATATATAGTGAGATGTCTCTAGAAATAGCCAACCTTTAAGCTTATTATATCTTTTACTCTGTTCACACAAAATAACTAGAAACATTATAAGAAGCTAAATTTTCTCCAGAACCAGCCACCACCATGTTGATACAACTCTCTGCACACATGAAGGTACTGGCAGAGGAACAAAGGCATGCGGGTCCTGGGGCTGAGATCTCCAAGCCTACTCAGATCAGCGCTGAGCATCCTCCACCTAGATCCTCCAAATTCCAGTAGGCAGGGGTCACACCCACCAACTGGCCCCCTGGAGCCGTGTAATCCCTTCAACGGCCAACACTCAGAGACTATAAAACCCAGCTCCCGGAAGCGACATCTTATTATCTCATTCCTACTTTGGACAAACTGGCAGGCTACCGAATGTAACCTGCCCACACGGCAGAGTCTGGCAAACTCCCATGGCATACCCAATATGCCAAATACCAGTAACAATGATGGGTCTCATTCTTCTAAAGAGCCTTGAATATGGCACTTTCTTAAAAATCTCAGGGCTAGGATGAAGGAGACATTACTGGGGCCTGCTCGAGGAAATCGATGAATAACAGGATGGTCGTGATCATGATCGTGAAATTTACTATGTTTATTTAAATGGATTACTAGCAGAGGAAAGGAGAAAGCAACACACCCTGGATGGAATCTCATCCTTGAGTGGATCTCCTAGTAACCTAGAGTGCTGAACCCTCAGATGAGATTTTGTCCTTGAGTTAGTCTCCTAGAACTTCCCCTGAAGGAGTGGCTTTACCTCTGTTTGTTGTTATGATAATGTTTAACCCCACCTATGTGTACTGCCATCCTTCATGATTTCTATATAACTAGGCTATAGGTAAGAGGGAAGGAGATGTTTAAGACGGTCGAAGACTAGATGTTAGGGATGAGAGACTATGAGAATTAGATGAGGACTACGAGGAGGATGAGGAGGATGGAACTATGATGACTGGGACTATGACTAAAACTACAACTATGGTTGGGCTGTAAGGGGAGAGATGGCACTATGTTAGGGAGGAGAGAGAACTAAACTGACTACCAACCAGCCTGGGACCCCATCTCTGTTTCTCTTTTCCCTGGTCCTTTGCCTGTCTGTTGCTGTGGGCTGGCCAGGGGAATGGCTCTTGGCTTCTGAACACTCAAGTCCAGTACCCCTGCCCCATGCTTGTTTTTTTAGAAATTCACCCTCTGTGCTGTGGCCCTTGAGACCAAAGGAACAAATAGAAGATTTAGAAGCAAATTTTAAATGTTCTGTTTGTTGGGGTAGTCACATCCAGCTGTGCTCAGGGCTCACTCCTGGCTCTGTATTCTGGGTCATTCCTGATGGTGGTCAGGGACCCATAGGCAATGCTGTGGATAGAGCTAAGGTTAGCTGAGTGAGGAGTAGAGACCTTAAGTCCTGTATTCTCTCTCTGGCCCCTAAACTCTGAATTTAGCAAGAGTTAAATATATGATAAATATACATTTATAGATAGCAAAGAAATTAGAGATAATACAGGATACCGGGATAATTCATAATACTAGGAAATTAATACATTTCTAAAGTCTTTTTGTCATATGGCAAAATCATTTTAAATGGAAAATACTTTAAAATTGTAAAATATATATATATATTTTATTAATGTTTATAATATAATATTAATATTTATAATATATTTATTATAAATATTAATAAAATAATGGATTTTTGGTAATAGTTTTGCCCAAATCTAAATCATTCTTTATATCTGTAATATATTATCACTTAAATTATTTGTAATACAGGAATAATATGGGATAATAAATATATCTTGGAAATTTTCATTGGGTATGTCTATAGCACAGTGGTAGGGCTTTTGCCTTGCGCGCAGCCAGCCCAGCCGAGCCAGGTTCGATTCCTCCGCCCCTCTCGGAGAGCCTGGCAAGCTAACGAGAGTATTCAATATGCCAAACACAGTAACAAGAAGTCTCACAATTGAGACGTTACTGAGCCCGCTCGAGCAAATCGATGTCTATGCAAAATTTAAGGGTTTTTTTGAGTCTTCTCATCCCTCATTGCTCAACTGCATAGCTGCTTGGCCTACAACAATTCTTGATTTTAGTCATTTTCTTTTGTATATAGGCATATTTAAAGTACAATTTTAACAGTCTCACAAGAAAAGATCTGAATCATTTCATGAATCTTGGGAAAAGAAATTAAACATGCAACTAGTCTAAAAATCATGACTTTTCTATAAATCATTACAAATATGAATAATTGAGTTGCTACATTTATACAGTCATCCACAAGCAATGGCATCTTTCTTCAATTATTTTATCTTATTCCAAATAGCAAATTAAAAAAAGTCCATGAAATCTGCTAAGTCATCTTTCCCTTTCTTACTCTGGAATATAAAGAGACTTTATTCATACATGTTAGATTTGTTCGGCTATTTTGTTTTCAAGAACTGAGTTGAAGGGAACCAGGTATCCCTAAGGTAAAACATTAAAATGAATTCCAGAATTGAATAACCTAGCTGTGAGGTATGGGATAAAAAAAAAAACTATCACCAAAAAAAAGAAAAATGCTCAATGAACACTTCTCTATGATGTATACGTGTTTCTATATATTGATCTCAGCTTTCTCCCTGCCTTTTAGTGGTTAGTTTCTTCACCTTGAGAATTCTTTTGACAGCTACAATGAGATTTGACATATGAAGGGAATTCTTCAACTATAAGCAATTGTCTAACTTTTCTCTACACAACCTCTCACAGCGACCCAGACCCAATCTCAGAGGAATCATCACTAGGAAATCCGCAGGGGATCTTGGGACTTGAACCTGCCTCTCCTGTGATGCTGATGGGTTCTTTGCAAACACTGTTGCTGAACAGATTTGTACCAGGTCCAATGTCCTCTGAAAGTGTCAACATGAAATTAGGAGACCAGGTTAGCCAGGCTGCCTTAACCATGGGACCATCAGCCAAAAATTCAGATGCAGTCAAAAAGCAGTTCTTTGTGTCCTACTTTAAAATTCACTTTGAAATAATTGTTCGATGTTCACAATTTCAGGTGACAATTGTTCTATAACAATATAATTTCATTTATATGTAAATAAAATTATAGTTTCATTTATGTTGCAGTCTTCTGCCTCCGCGCCTGACTGTCCTCGCTCACCGGGACCCCTTGGAGGGGAGCGGGTTGAGCTTTCCTCCCCGCCCTGACCAGGGCTCTGGCAGCCAAAGACCTCCAGGACCAGCCACCACCATGCTGAGACCACTCTCCGCACACATGAAGGTACTGGCAGAGGGAGAAAGTCACGCGGGTTCCGGGACCAAGATCTCCAAGCCTACTCGGATTGGAGTCGAGCATCCTCCACCCAGATCCTCCAAATTCCAGTAGGCGGGGGTCACACCCACCAACTGGCCCCCTGGCGCCGTGTAATCCCATCAGCGGCCAAAACTTAGAGACTATAAAAACCAGATCCCAGATCCGCGCAGCCGAGAATACGGCCGCGCGACTTCTTATTATGACATCTTATTATCTCATTCCTACTTTGGACAAACTGGCAGGCTACCAAATGTAGCCTGCCCACACGGCAGAGTCTGGCAAACTCCCCTTGGCGTACCCAATATGTGAAACACCAGTAACAATGATGGGTCTCATTCTCCTAAAGAGCCTTGAATATAATCTCAGGGCTAGGATGAAGGAGATGTTACTGGGGCCTGCTCGAGGCCATCGACGAATAACAGGATGATTTGTGATTTGTGATTTGTGATATGTTGCAATTGAAGTTCTTCATTTTCTCTGAAACATTTTCATTGCTCTGGTGAGATTTGATAATTAAAGTTTGCAAAACTTGAATGACATAGAGATTATAATGCTTCCATGTACAGGTTCTATGTTCATATATATTTCAATGTCCCTATGTATAATTTGTTTATGTGTAATGTTGCTTAATTACATAAAGAAGTGTACAAGAACATATAATTAAGCAACCCTTTGAATGTACTGATTTACTCCAAAATAGGTGAAGAGTTTGATATAAGCAGCCTAATATTAATGTGTTTTTATTATAAATAAGAATACACTTAGAAATGTATCTGTATTTTAGGGTCACAAAGATAGCATAGTGTGGCTCAGGTTCTATCTCCTTGCTGCTTATGGTCCCTTTGACCCCTGCCAGTATCTGCATCAAAGCAGAGCCAGGAGTTAACCATAAACACCTCTGACAGTGGCACTGCAGTAAAACAAGACAAAAGCTAGAAATGCATATGAAGTTTTATTGATAATAACAAAACATACAGTTTTTGTCATGTACCAAACCTTTCATGTGTGTAGTCCCATTTCCTCTTTACAACTTAAAATTAGATACTAGTAGTCTAACTTCACAGATGAAGAGATGAAGGTGTGGGAAGCTTAAACAATTTGCTCAAAGTAACATAACTAGTCTGGAGGATCAGCGTTGAACTCATGACCCTTGATTCCAAATCCATGTGCCTAAATGGATTCTATCCTTTACCTTATCTTAGGCATTTCCCACTCAAGACCCAGACCTTGCTATACTATGCTATCTGACAAATTGTGACTAACTCACATAACTATGCTGAATGGCATCTGAAATTTACTGTAATAATCACAGATCCTTGGACTCCAAGTAAGTAGCAGACAAAAGGTCCTTTAGAAAAGCCAAGTTTGGGGGCTAGAGACATAGAACAAGGATTAAGGCAACTTTCTTTTATTTGGCTGGCACCAGTTTGATGCCCAGAATTCCATATAGTGTCTGAGCACCAGCAGGAGTGATACCTGCCTTAGCACAGAGCCAGGAGTAAGCCCCGAACACAGCTTACTCAATCTCCTTCAAAATATAGAAAAGAAATGTCAGATTTAGCAAATGACCAGGTAAAAGTAAGTTTTAAGTAAACAATGATGTTTTAATAATACGTTTATATTTATGCTATGGTTATGGGCTACATCCCTGCTGGTCCCCAGAAAACTGACTCCTTTGTGGTAGCAATTCCTTAGGCCCAGGGCCTCACAGTGTAACCAACGGACTAACTTAGCCTCCTTTCTGAAAAGCTCAATCCATCTCCTTATATTTCCATGGAAACTCCAGTCATACAAAATGGAGAGTTTCGATAGAAAAGAATAAGCAAGATTATTCACAAAAATCCAAATAATCATCCTAACTTTCACAATATTCTTGGTCCGCACCCCAGACTTCAGATGGGAAAAGTCTCTTGCTTTCCTTCTATTGCTTTCAGGGTGCCCAGCTTCACACTCAAAATATAAAGACCAGATGGACCTGGTTTTCAAACATCTGAGGACAGAATTTAGTCATGAATGCTTTGTATCAGGGCAGTCTTAAAGCCTGTGCTGGGGATCAAGCCAAAAAATCATGATTCCATCTAAAATTAATTACCGGCTGGTTTGCCATTACTGAGTTCACAGTGGCCTTGAAAAATATTGTCCTTCGAGGTATGCCAAGTCAAAATCATGCAAAGTGCTATTTAATTGATGCCCTGAGCTTCAAAGCAGTCAGCTCTATCGTATTAGCCCCGAGTTGGTCACATCAGCAAATGCTCAATAAATAACTCGTTGACTGGTTGACTGAAAGGATACTGAAAGGCTACTGGGTGGTTCTCTTTGTTGTGTGACCAGATATCACTGACCACGGGGAACCCAACAAGACATCAGAATGCAATTGGAGACGCAGCTGAAATTTATTCAGAAAAAACAAAAAAGGAAGAGCAATACCTTTATCTGCATTCTCTGCTGAATGTCTGAGCATTTGCAAAGGTTCTGTCACTGCGGTGAGAGCAGATAAAGTGAGTGGCACAGAGCTGAAACCTGGAGTTTTTGCCAGTTACTTGGTGGGAGAACATGAGCGTTCATTTAGGCTTTCTAGATGTTTGGTAAATGATGCTCAGATTGTTGCTTCCATCTTTTCATTTTTTCTTTTCTGACAGGTTTCTTGCGCAGAAACATCAAGAAGCTTCAGTTTCTCAGATATTCATTTACTCCCAGCTATTTTGATTTATCAGAATTGCCCGAGAAATGTCAGACAACCAGCCCCTCTCCTTGTCATTTATTCCTTTATTTAGTGAATGGTTGAATTGTAAGTAAATATGCAGTGCTTATTATTACACCTGTTATTTGCTAAACCAGGTGCTGGGGAGATCCCTGTTCCCAAAGAGCTTATCCTCTGGGTAGAGGCACAAGGATAGAAGTGATAAGCAATATAAAGGAATTGTTTGCAAAGGGCTGAAAAGAGCAGAGAGATGACCTTCACCTATCTAAATCAATCAGAATAATTGTACAGAAAAGGGATCATTTGAGTTGAGCCTTGAGTGATGGGGCAGTCAGGGGAGCCAGGAGTGACATTCAAGGCAAAAAATACAAGATTATTTTGCACTAACACACAGAACGGTTGGGTCCTGGGGACTAAGGGTGGAGGGAAGACCAAAGAAGCCAGGTTGGTAGCTAATAAGTCTCAGAAAGAAGAAAAGAATGATGAATAGAGTAAAAATATATTTAAATGTATTAAAATACGTGTAGATGCCTTGTGGACAAATTTTGAGAAGAGATTCAGAACAGGAATGCTTGTGCCAAGGAAATAACTCAAAGGACTGGAGCATAGATTTTTGCATATTGAAGTCCAGTATTTGATCCTGAAGAAGAGACCCCAAGAATCTCCCCATATTAGCTAAATATAATCCCCAAACCAATAAATAAATAAATAGGTAAAAGTTTGTATATATATGTATATATATATATATATGAACTCCTGTCCTATAGAAAATTTTCCTGAGTATAACAGAGAATGTGATGATCATCCATATTCCAGTTTGCAGCAGTATATTTTATTACAGTACCAAATCAATGATTCTATATTGATTATTTCAATTTCATTAGTCCTAGGTCTTCACAGACTTCTCCAAAGAAATTTTTCCCTTTCTTCTTCAGCAAGAACTCTCCAGTGAATGATCTAGTTGATAACAGCCTATAAGTGGTTTGTCTGTTCATTTGCTTAACTGCTTGAAACTTAAAGGAAAAAAGTATAGTTCCTTCCACAAACCCTATAACTTAAACCAGTGGTTCATCATGAGTAAAGAGTTAATGTTCTATGTGCCTCAAAGCTGTCAGTATCCAACAAAAAGTTGGTCAATTCAGGATCAAAATCCTAAATTAAAATCTTGGAGCAGAAGTCCTATTTCTCCTTATATTTCTTATATTTCTCCCCATAACATCTCATATTTTAGGGCCTTGGGACCTCCAAAAATAGTAGTGGAATCTGTATTACCTATTATGTTGAAAAAACACTGAAGTTGGCTTCTAAGCCCAAAGTGAATATATGAATATATATATTCTCTCTCTCTCTCTCTCTCTCTCTCTCTCTCTCTCTCTTAGAATGAGTTAAAGTCCCAAAATAGAAACAGATGGGGGAAAGAGATATAATTAGGAATCAGCAGAAACTGTGTCTTTCCTATTTGAATGGCATGGCTCCTTTCATGAGCTTCAGTAGAACATGTAATGCGATCATCAATTTTAATTTCAGCAGCCTTTCATTTAACTGTTGCTGCCATTCCCATCCACATTCAAAGGGCACTGCCAGGATGATGATCACAGCCAGCAAATCTTTCTCCTGTAATATCACTGAATCTGATCAACCTATTTTCTTTGCTACTTGAGATCACAGGTAAAGAGCAACTGTATTCACTCACTTTTAAATCATCTTTCTCCCTGTGCACAGATTTTAAAATGGAAGTAATCACAAATGCATATTCTAGATATAACAAGTTGAATAAAAACAATCACAATAAGACTCATTCCTCACAATTTTAATACTATCACACATATAAAAGATGATAACACTTTTGATTACATATTCATTTTTCGACATGCTAAAAGCAGGACTTATCTCTCTGATACAAACATGAGGTAAAAAAGATACTTTCAGACTTGGCCACTTGACAGAAATACCTCTCTGATGTTTAGCTGTTTCATTTTGAAACAGAATTTTTAAAAATGCTTTACATGCAGGGAAACCCAGGACTACCCTTCTTCCCTCTAATGCTGAACTTGGTACAGATCTAGTACTCATGAACCAAATGTATGCAGGGATCTATAGTGAATTATAAAATAAAAATAATTAAAGTCAATAGTTTTAGTTCTAGAAAAGTGATTTTTAACATAAGTATATTTAGTCAGCTTTTCACAATGATCAGCCTCAGTAGATGTTTACAGTCTCAGTTCACTCGAGTACTTCCAAACTTTCTCCATAAAATAAACTTATGTTTTTCTTTTATTCTCTTAACAGGTAATGATTTCCTTTTCTATCAAAACTGAAGACATTTTGTAGGGTTTGACTCAAACTTTACCCTCTGTTAAAAGATTTTATCCTGATACATTACATGAGACTTCTCCAGTTATTTCAATGGAGTAACAGAGAAACCCTTTACTTATTTATGTCAACTAGGAATTCTTGATTTCCTACCACAAATTTAAAACTAAACAGACTAGATTTTAAATTTAATATACTTGCTCCAGGAACCTACCTCATTCATTGTTTTATAAAGTAATTGTTTTCCTATCAATTTTTAAAAAACTTTTTATTATAGTTTAGGGAATAAAGTTGTAGTCTTTTTTTTTTTGAGGGGAGGGGAGAAGGCAGTATACAACCAGCAATAACTCGGCACTTTCATAAATCATTTCTGGCAGACTTGGAGACGCTGTGGGATGCTGGAGATCTAACCTGGGTCAGCCGTGAGCAAAGAAAGGAACCTCCCTGCTGTACTTACTATCACTTCAGCTCCTACTATAGACTTAATGTTTATGGTTTTGATGTACAAAATCTCTGCACCATCACATGCTACTGTCTCCACACTCCCGTAGGCCACCACCCTAGCCCCACCTCCTGGTCTTCTCAGTTCTGTTTGCTATTTCAATTGAGGCAGGGGAGGTTAGGTCAGACCCAGTGGTGCTCAAGAGCTTACTCTTGGATCTGTGCCCAGAGGTCACTTCTCAGTGCCCAGTGAACCATATGTGGAGCTAGGAATGAAGCAGTCAGCGTTATGGAAGACAAGCACCTTATCTCCTGTACAATCTCACAGGGTTTGTTCTCAGTTTTGTAATTTAAGGTCAAGAGTTTGTCCTGGTTTACTCTTATCTATTGCCTAGTTTTGTTCCTCTATCTTAGATGAGAGCCATTATGCAATATTTGTTACTCTCCCTGTGTTTTACTTAGCATCACGTCATCTAGTGACATCCAAGTTGTAGAAAACCACAATATTTCATATTTTTCTTATAACTGTGATATTGTGTATCTGTACCAGAAATTCTATTTTTTTTCTATTTGTTGATATTTAGGATTTATCCAAGGCCTGGCTATTGTACGTTGTGCTTCATTGAACATGGGTTATTGGGTTTCTTTTTTAATTAAATTATTCTTATTCATAATGACACTCATTAAGTGAATATATATTTTGCATCAGCTATGCTTTTGAGGTAAATTTATGATTTATTGGCATTTATTTACAATAGTTTAAATTCCTAGTCTTGTGAATATGGGTGACAGTCTTTGTCACACAAGTCATAAATACTGACACACATAAATCTCATAGTAATAACATTCATTTTGCAGAAAATTACTTCCATAATAGTGTTTATTAATAATTTCCTCTATTTTTGTGTTTACAAATAAATAAAAATTATTTTAATTGAAAAATTCAGAATAAGTTAATGGGACAAGTACCCAGTTGCTATGTATACACATTGAAAAAGAATGTTGACTATTTTTCACTCTTCTTTCCCTCATATGATTAAGCTGTACTGAATTATTTACCATAAGCACATTTTTATTTTTTAAATAAATACACACATTATAAAAAAGTAAATATAAAATGGTTTATTCTGTTAAAGATTTTTCTGAAGTAATATGGAGGATGATAGATTCTGAATCAAGGAAATATAAATTTGACTCACAGATAGACATGATTTAGAAGCAGTTGCCAGATGGGCAGGATTGAAAGGTGAATATTTCCCCTTTACAGAAGAATCTATAATTATCTAAATGTTGAAAAATCAAGTGATTTATAGTTGCTAGAAAAACCTGACATGCAGCAAGTTGCAGTAACCAAGGAGATCAGTATGTTTGGGCTGCTGCAAAGGGCAAAAGTGAATTCGGGTAAACACAAAAAACTCAAACGAGCTGTAGAATATGAGTCCAAGAGCAGGGAATTCACTTGCTTAGATCTGATGACCCTAGTCATATCTCTCAACTAGAGATATTTGGATCCAATGAACTTTGGCTTGTGGAGAAATGCATGCAATAAGGTTGTCAAAAACACTGCCCTCCCATTGTTCATCAATTTGCTCTAGTGGGCCCAGTAACGTCTTCATTTTGAGACTTGTTGTTACTGTATTTTGGCATATCGAATACATCATGGGTAGCTTGCCAGGTTTTGCCCTGCAGGCAGGATACTCTCGGTAGCTTGCCCGGCTCTCCGGGAGGGGCTAAGGAATGGAACCCAGCTCTACCTGGCTGGCTGCGCCCAAAGCAAACACCCTACCGTTGTGCTGTCGCTCCAGCTCCACAAACTTTAGCTGTGGAGAAATGCATGCAATAAGGTTAGTCCGTGGAAAACAGACCACCTATGCTTTGTGTTCCTCATTGTGGCAACACTCCCATTTTGTGCTAAAAAATGTCTGCGTTTTACAGGTCCATTTGTTGAACAGTATGAAAACAGACTGATGGAAGCCGGGATCAGATTCTAGCATGACAGCTTCTTAGCGAAGTAGTTTATGACATACCACAAGGAACTTCATTTTCCATTTCTTCTCCTTAAATCACTCAACAATAAGTTGGCTCTTAGCTAACTAACTCATGATGGTCTGATGGTCCCTTTTCTTCTTTGGGGCAGGGTGTGGGGTAGGAAAAGAAGAGGTAGACTACATCCTGTGTTTCTTGGTGGGGGCTATTCCTGAATTTTTGATTGAGAGTAACCTCTTCTGATACTCAGGGGACAATATGCAGTGCTGGGTATGCAACTTCCCAAGCAAGGCAAGCACCTACCATCCTGTACTCTCTCTCTCTCTCTCTCTCTCTCTCTCTCTCTCTCTCTCTCTCTCTCTCTCTCTCTCTCTCTCTCTCTCTCTCTCTCCTCCAGACTCCTTTCTCTTATCAGACTTGGTCCAAAAGCCTTGCTGAGGATTTCACACCACCAATCAATTCTAGATGCATAGGGCCATGCCCTGAATTTTGAAAGTTAATCCCAACATCACTGCTTGCAGAGTCAAAAACATCACAATTTAGAACTGTCAAAGAATGTTACTACACTGTAGGGCATGAAGATAAGTATTTGAGAAAGAAGGGGGAAATAGAATGAGAAGGAAAACCACAACAGTAACAAAAAAACACCAGTGACTTCCCACCTCAGGGGTTTTTCCATCCCCTTGGTGCTTCTTTGTCAATTCTGCCTCTATTCGTGGAGGCTCTGTTCCTCGGTGCATGGGTGATTTACAGAGCGTTGGCCTCACTGTCAGCTCCAGTGGCACCTTTCGCTTCTGAGTACAGCCAGAAAGGTGTCACTGGCGAATCTGAAATACTGCATGTGAAAGACAAAAAAACAAAGCACTAACTGGGACAAGTCACCTAGAGGGATGAAGGCTAGAGAAGGCATAAGAAGGTGTCCACACAGGGACAGGGTCTGGAGCAGCCGCTGCAGAATTTCATTTGCATTGAAGACTCAACTGCAAAGGAACCTGAAGATTTTCCCCAAACTTGAGGATTTAGCGAGCCTCACATCCTCACTTTTTATAGCTCAGACATTCATGCTTGAGATATGAATACAGAAACTAAGAAATTGAATTCGACCACCCCAGCTGGCTTGTGGAATAGATGGCAGACAAGGTCCTGACCATCCGATTTATCTATTTTTCATGAAACAGGATGATTTGGGGATGTACAAAGGCAGGCACACTTTAACAGCAATGCATCTTTTATATTCTCAGTTAAAAAAAATAGAATCAGCATTACAATTTAGAAAATGTCACTTTTGCAAATGAAATAATATCTATGATGTTCCAGAGAAAAATGTTTCTATTGGAGATGCGGATGAGTATTTATTTTGGTTTTCCTTGTACCATTTCAGTCATCTCCTTAGACAAGAAAGGGGTTTAGAGAAAAACAGGAACGTCCGTGACAGACCAACCATAAGGAAGATTTCCTGTCATCGGGGACGTTACCTTTATCTTTAAGTAAATTGGGTTATTCATTGAGATTATAGAGAATATTTTGGACATGTCCCTGGAAAGACTTAAATCCAATCTTTTAACTAAAAATTTAGATGAACTTTTCATATGTTTTTCATACATAAATGTTCAATTATGGAGAAACTATAAAATGTGATGATGCCAGCAGAGTAATAATAGGTTTAAAATCTAAGACAAAACCAAATAGCAGGAAAAAAAGTCAGTTGTAAATTTAAACTCTTAACTAGATAATTTTGATTTCTGTCCTTTTGGAGACAAGGGAAGTCACACCCAGTGATGCTTAGAGCTACTTCTGCCTGTATGCTTGGGGATTATTTCTGGCAGTGCACAGGGCACTAGGAAGTTTTAGGGGATCAAAATAGGGCCTTCAGCATGCAAAGAGTGAAAATCAAATCCTCTTACTATCTCTCTAGTTGATAATCTTGATCTCTTATCACAAGATTTTAAATTTTATAAACATAGCATCAGGAAGGAAATAATAAATTTAGAGAAGATCTAGGTTGGATTTTATTAGGAGACATACATTTTAGCAAGACTGTGATGGCTTAAAGGGAGTCTAACATTTTCATTAAATCAACAGAAACATTAAAAACAATATTTCAGGGGGCTGAGAGATAGTACAGATGGCAGGGCACTTTCCTTGCACATGTGGGCAAACCAGATTTGATCCCTCGCAGTCCATATGGCCCAAGGAGCAATGCCAGGAATGTTCTGTGAGCCTAGAGTCAAAAGTAAGCCCTGATCAAAATTGGATGTGGCCCCAAAATCAACCAAATAAGTAAATGAATACTATATTTCAACACGGAGATGAAGCCTCTCTCATTAGATTGAGTGAAGAATTGGGAGACCAGAGACCAGAGTTAGGCCTATTTTTATCAGAGCTCAGTTCAATCTGGAGAAGTGGTGTACATGTGTGTGTGTGTGTGTGTGTGTATGTGTGTGTGTATGTGTGTGTATGCATGCATGTATATGTATATACATGTTTATGCATTCAAATGTTTATTTAAATATATATCTATTTTTAAAAATGCAATTCCTTCAGAAATTCAGTTGAACTGATAACCACTTTGGCATGTAGCAAATCAGGCAAACAGACCAGGTAAATAACTTTGAGCAGGAAGTAAACCAGGCAAGCAACTTTACACCACTCTGGTTTTCTACGGCACTTTCTCAAACTAGTCTTCCAATAAAGAGAGGCAATGATGCTGTGTCCCACGGAGTCCTGTCAATGAATTCCTTACTCAAACCAAGTTAAATGAATACGTATCAAAGAAATAATATCTAGTGAATGATTTTATAGGTTTGAGAGGTTTGTGATGAGTCTCAGGAGGTCTCTATTCTCAGAAGTCAGTCAGTGCCCAAAAATAACAGTTAAGGCATTTCTCTATAACAGCATTTGTGTTAGAAGATTTTATTCTATGTCTCTTGGCAGAGAAAAAGCTGCCATATTTTAAAATTATCACTGCTATTATTATTATTATTTGTTTAAGGTAACTAAATATAGTTTACACCCAAACTCAGGCCATTAACTTTAAAAAAAAAGCTTCATGTTAACAATACTATGTGTCAACTGTCTTATGGACCAATTATAAAATTCCCTGGTCAAAAATTCATTTTTTGGGAGGAGAAAACAATTTTAAAATTTGGATTAGATTTAACATTACTATTATTATGACTACTTATCACTTTCATCATCTTGATGCGATAATAATTACTATAGAATCCTATGTGTTTACTAAAGAATTTTGCTTATTTTGAAGAGGCAAATCAGCAGCAGTGAAAGATTTATGAGTAAAATAGAAATTTGAGAATTCACCCCAAATCATATGTACTATGGGTTATGACTAGGTAAAAGTCTTCTGTAATATTTTGTGGTCATGGAAATTATAAAGGCAGCATCAGAGTATGGTTATGTTCTTACTTTATTAATTTTTCTTATTCAATAATTTTTATTTCAGGCCAAGAAATCAAAGGGAGAAGAAGTTAGATTATCATTATTTACAAATGACATATTATACCTAGAATACCTTAGAGTCCACTAGAAGTCTCTAGAAACAATAAAGCAATAAAGCAAAGTAGGCAGCTACAAAATCAACAACAACAAAAAATTGTCACATTCCTATACGCAAATAATAAACCAGAAGAGAAAGAGAACAGTCTATTCCTTTCTAAATAGTGCCCCCAAACATCAAACACCTATGAGTTGACTTAACAAATGAAATGAGATAGATAATCTTGGGAAATTAAAAAAAAACTCATGTTTATTAATTAGAAAAATAAACATTGCCAAAATAACCACCTAGACCACAGGTAAAGTTTATATATTATGTGTTAGTATGGTTATTTTTTCTCAATTTCTTTTCATGGCTCATTTTATGATAACAAGGAGATGGCTGGTCATGAAAAGAGTAACACAGTTTCTTGACCATAACATCTGTGCCCTTGCTTTCTCTTACAACAAGGACAAATTTATCTTTTGTGTGTTGAATGATGTGTAGTATTTTTCATATGGAATCAAAATAGAAAAATGTCCAGTCAAATACCTCATTCTTTCAATAATTTTGGCAAATAGTCTGTTATTTAAAAAAATAGTCATAAAAGGAATCTTTAGTAATGAGTGAATGATAAAGTATACCCAGCATCAATCACATTCATACTTTCACTGATATCTATAGCCCTGCAGCATCCTGACTATTAATCAATTAAGTAACTCCTAGACTCCACGATTATGTTCAGGACATCTGCTGCGAGGTATGTGAGTAGAGAAAAAGCTCTTAGCTTTTTCACTTTTTCGCTTTAGTGGTTTCCAGATGGACACCACAGCCACTGCCTAGTCTTCTGCTTGCTCCACCGCTCCAGGTGAGGTTTGCCTCTGGCTGAATTCCTGGGACTATTTCTGAACGGGATGCAGAACCCTTCCATACAGGGTAGGTCCCAGCAGCCTTTCCACCTCACCTGCTTCATTTTAAGGGTCCACACAGCAGCTCCTGAAGCTCTCTAGTAAACAAATTACATGCCGCTCACAGTTATGCTTCCTGTCATCCTGTGAAGATGAGCAGAGAATGCAGAGAGTAACCTTCAGCTTAATTGCCCAGCGTCTTCCAGTGGGCAACTGCACTGACTCACCCTAGCACAACAGGAATGCTAGAAAACTAATGGGTAAGCCACACAGAAGCTCACCAAGCTCCATGAGTGAAAACAATATCACTGAAGACATAAACATCACCATTAAATCTTCCATGTCTGTAGTAACTCTATTATGAGGATATGTGATAAATTTTTAAAAAATGATAGCACAGGTAATCAGCAAAGCACAAAAATCTATCAGACTTGAAATAAAAAATAAAGCAATTGAAAGAAATTAAGAAAATAGGAGATGATATGTTAAAAGAGCCAAAAGAAACTCTGAACAGAAGAATAACAGAACTGAACTCCAAGTTGCTCCAAGATGAGAATAAAGAAAGTGCTGGGAAACAACAGAGGGGGAAAATAATTTGAAAAGAAATAAAGAGCATGCCAGGGAACTATGGGATGCATTCAAGAGGAATAACAGTCAAGAGAATCCCTGATAAGAGGAAGGCAAATGTGATGAAGAAACAAAATAAACACTGTCAAACATTGTCCTCCCGTTGTTCTTTGATTTGCTCATGCGGGCCCAGTAATGTCTCCATTTTGAGACTTGTTGTTACTGTGTTAGGCGTATTGAATACATCACAGGTAGCCAGGCTTTGCCATGTGGGCGAGATACTCTCGGTAGCTTGCAGGACTCTCTGAGAGGGGTGGAGGAATCGAACCCCGCTTGGCCGGGCTGGCTGTGCACAAGGCAAATGCTCTACCGCTGTGCTATCGTTCCTAAAATTATTGATAAGAACTTCTCAGAGTTCAGGGTTAAAGCACTGAGATCCAAAAGTCCCGAAGCATCCCATCAGGAAAACTCCAGACACATTATACTCAAAATGAGAAAATCCAAGCTAAAGACAGAATACTAAATGAAAAGGGTTTTTGAAATGAACTTATATACAAAGGAAAGTTCATTCATAAGATGCACAGCACATCTATCAAATAAGACCCTATGCGCTATAAGAATATGGAAGGTATAGTACAAAAATTCAATGAAATTAACATCTCATCATGAATACTATACCCAGCTAGATTATCATTCATGTTTTAAGGAACTATACAGAGCTTCATGGATAGGCGACAGCTTAAGGAATTCATAGTCTTGAAACCAGTTTTGCAAGAAGCGTTAAAGAACTCCTTTAAAGGACAGGGGAGATGTCCCATACTGTGGCTTTGAGAATGGTACTCACTAATGGTACATATGGTTCTCTTCTAGATTAAATGTTCAAAATATGTATCAATTAATCATCACTAATTGACTCTTATTTATTTATTTTCTTATAATTCTATTTGCCATTATTTTGTTTTACTGGACCAAGTAATATGAAATAAATTTGTTATATTTCTGGCTTGCCAAGGGGGTAGGTTGGGAAGGAACTTGGGGATATTGGTGGAGGGAAGGGGACATTGGTGGTGGAATTGGTGTTGTTATCTTGTACACCTGCAGCAACTTTACCATGAACAACTTTATAAATAACAGTATATCAATAAACATTACTTGAAAAGGAAAAAAATAGTTTTCAAATGGATATCTTTCTCAATATGACCTTATTTACCTTAGTTATGCGGAACCTATACTGCTTTTGAATTTAAAAGTAGTTTCTTACTAAAATTTTCTAGGTTTAAGAATCTATTCCTTATCAAATCACTTTTCTAGAATTTATGGTTCCTGCTTTCTACATACTAAAATCATCATTTGTGCAAATAGCTGTTCTTTTCATTTCTGCAACCTAAAATTATGCAAGCTTACTGGTTGGAAACTCCTCCTGAGAAAATTTATATGTCAAACTTAGAAGCATATTAGGGAATTTCAGCATGAAAATTTGTATAGAATATGATCTAAGTTGAAAAATAATAGTATTTGGGTAAGTCATGCAGCCATTAAATGGTAAAAGCATCTATCATTTTATCAGAATTAAATCTCAATATACATTTTAACCTCTAATTATTGTTGAATGGAAACTGTCAGCCATATGGCTGCAATAATTCAATAGTTTCAGTTTCAAAAAATGACTATCAGAGCTCAAGTGTGGCCTGGATATAAAGATTTTAACAGGGCTTTCACTGAGACCCTAACAATCGACAGGGACATAAGCTTTGTTTTGTCCTTATTTTTATGTGCTGCCCCGGCAGCTGAAGACCTCCGGAACCAGCCACAGCCGTGCTGAGACCACTCTCCACATGTTCAGACAAGCCTCATGCATGAAGGAAGCTGCAGAGGAACCCAGGCATGCGGGTCCTGGGGCTGAGATCTCCAAGCCTGCTTGGATCGGGACTGGGCCTCCTCCACCCAGATCCCCCATCTTCCATTAGGTAGGAGTTACACCCACCAACTGCCCCCTGCCCCGTGTAATCCCATCAACAGCCAAGACCCAGAGACTACAAAACCCAGCTCCCGGAAGTACGCAGCCATATTCATGGCCACGCAACATCTTATTATCTAGTTCTTACTCTGGAGAACCCGGCAGGCTACTGAAAGTATCCTGCCCACACAGCAGTCTGGCAAACTCCCCGTGGCTTACTCAATATGCCAAAAACCAGTAACAATGATGGGTCTCATTCTCCTAACCTTGAAAGAGCCTCGGATATGGCACTTTCTAAAATCTCAGGGCTAGGATGAAGGAGACGTTGCTGGTGCCTGCTCAAGGAAATTGATGAACAACAGGATGACTGTGACTGTGACCGGTGACTTATTTATTTCCTTTTAGATAAAACACACTTATACTAGAAAGCAAAAGGACTCAAGTTGTTCTTTCCCAAAGACCCTCAAGGCAGTCACTGTTTAGTGACCACTTCCCTCCTTCACATATCTGGTCATACATTCCCAGTTTCTAATTCTTGTCCACCATGTTTAGAGAATTCTTACCTATTCTTCTAAGATTGGTTCAGGTTTCAATAAAATTACCTTTAAGGAATCCCGCACTTTCCTCTTTTCTCTCTGCTCATCTTCAATCTTCACTAGATACTCATATTCTCTTTCTCTTCTGACATAAAATATCCCATATAATTAGGCAATAGTTTTCAATAGATTTCTATGAGACCATGTCCATCTGGATGCCAGAAATAATATCTTAATTGGATCCAAATTCTCTGTCCAAAGCAAGTACTATTTGGGGCTCAAAGGCATAAGAGCAGCTAACATTTTAATGCCATTCAATTGTTTTCTGAAACTAGGATTCTCTTTTGTTTGTTTGTTGTTCGTATTATTTGAGAGCCACATGGCTGTGCTTAGGGCGACCATATGGGATGTTAGGGACTGGGATGCTAGTTGACCACAAGCAAGACAAAAGCCTTACCCTCTTTACTATCTCCCTAGCCCCAAAGTTTCCTTTTTAGAAGTCTATGCTCCACAATCCTAGATCTCAAGAACTAAATTACTGCGGTTAAGAGTGAGCCTGTCTTACTCACTATGCACTTATTAGCATCTGGGTTGGTCTTATTTATCAGAATTATTTACAGGTGGATAGCAGGCAGCATTTTCAATCTTTCCTAAAAGTAAAGCCACTACCTAATTTTTTAAAAATATTTTATTTTTTATTTATTTATTTTTAAATTTTAATTAGTGAAACAGCATGAGGTACAGTTGTAGACTTACAAATTTTTGTGCTTGGATTTCAATTATACAATGATCAAATACCCATTCCTCCACCAGTTTCCTACCCAGATTTTTTCATAGCATAAACCACCTTAATTGAGACATGTTGGAAAGCTGAGAACAGAAAGGAATCAAGAGTTCTCCCACCCACTTCAACATCTCCTCTCCGTTCCTCTTGGAGAGCCCGGCAAGCTACCAGGAGTATCCCTCCTGTGTGGCAGAGCCTAGCAAGCTACCCGTGGCATATTCAATATGCCAAAAACAGTAACCATAACGGGTCTCATTCCCCTGACCCTGAAAGAGCCTCCAATATGGCATTGTTGGGAAATATGAGTAAGGAGAGGTTGCTAAAATCTCAGGGCTGGGACAAATGGAGACATTACTGGCACCCACTTGAGTAAATCAATGAACAATGGGACAAGTGATACAGTGACACTATTTTATGACCATCACCTTGAACCAACAACACTTAAATAACTACTGAACTCCAACCAAGGCAGTTGTCAAGAGTGACCCCACAAGTATTTTTTTTAATGTAGGCCACAAGTCTTTTGCCACCCCTCCTCATCCCAACACACACTAAGAAGTTTTAAAGTGATTCTCCTTATGAGTGTTAGCACAAAGAAAATAGCAATGAAGAGAATGATATTGACTTGGAATTTTTAAAAATATGAATTTAACCAACACAGGTTCGTCACTCTTGAGTATTATTTAGTTTCAGAAAATAAACAAGCACAGTAGTACAGTTTTATATTTGATGTTCCTGTTCTACCTGATATCAATTAGTGAAAGCAGTTAAAATACTGTGATACTGGACTGGGGACAGTAACAGTAGCTTTGTAACTCCTAGAAAGCTAGGAAAGTGTGGGAAATCACCTTGCTAGACCAGAAACCAGCATGTGGACAGTTTCACAGGCAAAGCAAGTTTAGTAAGGGAAGACACACACATGCATCAGAGCTGTAGAGATTTGGTCAAAACAGGAAATTTCCTGCCAGCAATATGTAAATTAGGAAAACTAGCTCATTAAGGAAAATTTTTTTGCTTTTTTGGGTCACACCCAGCAATGCACAGGGGTTACTCCTGGCTCATGCACTCAGGATTTACTCCTGGTGGTGCTCGGGGGATTATCTAGGATGCTGGGAATAGAACCCAGGTTGGCTGTGAGCAAGGCAAATGTCCTACCTGTTGTACTATCACTCCAGCCCCATAAAGGATCATTTTAGATGTAAATATACATCAGAGACCTCAAACCTAAGGATATGTAAATTTAAGGAGGTTCAGAAGAACCTTAAATCTTGTGGTCTCTCAAAGAGTATTCTGCATTGAAAACTAAAATAATCCCTCACCTTTAAGATTATTCATTAATCTTAAATTTTGGTTGCTTATCTATGATATATTCATATGCCTCTGCTCTGTGTAAATCCTTTGTTCTATGGAGAATGGGGTAATTGTTGGGAATAGGAGGAAATGCAGTTGCAGTCTTAGTAAGTACAATGGCTAAGACTCTACTCCTTGTGGATGTTTAGGCCATCTCCTGCCAGGACCATTGTGTGTGTGTGTGTGTGTGTGTGTGTGTGTGTGTGTGTGTGTGTGTCTGCCTCACTCTTTGCAAGTGATCCTGCAGGACAGGATCACATTAGTGAGTCAGTTGGGGAGCATCTTATCAGGAAAGCAGGCGACTCAAGGGTCATCTCTTGATGATGTTTCAAAGATAGTTTTAGGCAGTAATGGGATAAATTTGAACTTTCCTTTTGGCTTTTCTCATGCTAATCTCATGCTAATCATCATTCACTACTGACACTTGAGCAATTTAATACGTCAGAAAATATCTGTGTTTCAAATCCACTACACTGTGAAACTAAGTGTTCCTAGCTTGTGCTATTTTTGTCATTGGGCCATTTTATTTTGAAGACATACTTTGGGAAGATGATAGCATTAATTTAGCTAACAAAATTGATTTTGTTTTTATTAGGCATTTTTGTCATTTCATATTTTGATGCTTGATTTGATAAATGCACAATACCCAGAGGTGCCTCTCTTTACATTAATAACATCACCTTATTTACACTTCATAAGTGATTGAATAGTTCAGTTTCATTGTCAAAGGATAATGAATCAGAAATGTTCATAAGAGGAGGGATATATATAATGCAGATTAAACTACTGGGTAAGTGGGGTAAAATAGAGAGAACAATTATATTCTAAAACCTAAGCATTAAAAAGTATAAACAGCTGTAAATTCTCCTAAACAATTGAATGACTTTGGAGAGTCACTTAAACCATCTAA
Source organism: Sorex fumeus (assembly GCF_029834395.1). Classification (NCBI taxonomy): domain Eukaryota; kingdom Metazoa; phylum Chordata; class Mammalia; order Eulipotyphla; family Soricidae; genus Sorex; species Sorex fumeus. Next base: position 17,661,784 of record NW_026606118.1, on the reverse strand, counting down.
TCCTCAATATTTTAATCTTCAAAAAGGCAAGGAATATACTTTTAGTATAAAAAGTAACTATTCTAACTTGTATGTGTTGGGTTTATAATTTTATTAACAAATTAATTGAGCAAAAATTTTCTTTCATTTCTTAAGAAACAATTAAGGAAAAAAATTTTAGAGAAAAATAATTATATGGAGTCAATTTGAAAATAATTACCACATATAAAATATTTATATGTTGGGTAGTTTTTTATTTTATGGATGTCATATCATTTTATTATCACTATAATGCTGTGATATGTGTATTTCATACCTACTTTAAAATAAAAAATCTCTACTCCTTGAAGGTTTTTTAACCTGTCAGTCACATAGTCTATAAATGAAGGGACAACACTCAAATTCAAGACCCTTGCGCTTCCAACCTGCACATTTGATTATATCACTCTTAAACAAAACAATATCAAAGGTTACATTTATAAATTTTTTTCTTTCAAATGTGCATGTCCATCACAAGTGTCTCTCTTTTTTTTTTTTTTTTTTTTCCCCTCCCGTTGATCGTCGATTTGCTCGAGCGGGCCCAGTAACATCTCCATTGGAGACTTTGTTGTTACTGTGTCTGGCATATCGAATACTCTCGGTAGCTTGCCGGTCTCTCTTTTAGCTTCAGAAAAAATATATCAGTTTGTTGTTAATGTAAATATCCACAGAATCGAGATTCACTCTACAATTCCATGCCACACAACTGGTAGAACAAATAAAAGAAAATGCAGACTTAGACTTAGACAAACTTGCAGGCTATCGAATGTAGCCTGCCCACAGGGCAGAGTCTGGCAAACTCCCCGTGGCCTACCAAATATGCCAAATACCAGTAACAATGATGGGTCTCATTCTCCTAAATAGCCTTGAATATAATCTCAGGGCTAGGATGAAAGAGACGTTACTGGGGCCTGCTCGAGGCAATCGACGAATAACAGACTTAGAACAAAAGGCTTTGGCAAATCTGACAAGTCCTAGTCAACATCATACTCTAAGATGAAAATTGGAACCTTTTCCTCCAAGACAAAAAGTTCATACTCATCACCATGGTCAATATAACTCTGTATGTCCTACCAAAGTCATTATATAAGAAAATAACACTAATGAAATCCAAGTTGGAAAGGAGGAAGTAAAGCGCCTTCCGTGCTGATAACATGATAATATACATAGGAAATTTCAAATATTTCAGTAAAATGTGTTAGAAATGAATGAATGCAGTGAAGGGTTTATAAAATTAATATACAAAATATGTTGCATTTATAGGCAAATAATAAATGAAGAAAGAGAAATCAGACAAGCAGTTTCTTTAACAACTGCAACAAAACTAACTTGCAATAAATTTTGCTAACTGAAAAATCTGAAAAGAAGTTAAAAGTCATTGTTGAAAGAATAAATGAAGAAATGTCCATGTACATAGATTGTAAGAATTCACATCATTAAAATTAAAATTATATTGCTACCTACAGCAATGTAAAGACTCAATGGAATCTCCAATTCACAGAAACAGATCAATAATGAAATTTATTTTGGAAGCACAAGAGACTACAAATAACAAAAAGGTACTTGAGAACAGAGAAGACAATTATTAATATCACGTTTCCTAACTTTAAACTATGCTACATGTCAGTGGTAATTAAAATAGTATGGTATTCAAAGAACAAAAAGTACTCACTCACAAAGGCAATGGGCATAGCTTAGTGTAGAGTTCTTGCTTTACATGTATGAGAAGAAACCACGGAACATACAAAAAAGAAAAAGAGATACACACACATAATGTAACAGAATGGAAATTAAACATATATGAACTTTAATTTGCAACAAAAGAGCTAAGAGCCTGCAATAGAGAAAGGAAAGTCCCTTTTATACAATAAGAAAACTGAAGAATGACATACACAATGATGAAACTACACTTTGCCTAACACCTGCACAACAAACTAGTTTAAAAGGGATGAAAAACTTTAATGTAAGATTTGAAATCATAAAGCACATAGAAAACATATAGGTCATATTTTCCTTTTCCTTGATAACAGGCTTCAAGATTATTTGAAAATTTGATTCCAATGGAAAATCAACAAATGGGATTAGAAATAAATCAAACAAAATACTTCTGCACAATAAAACACACATGCATCAAAATGAAAAAAAATCTAGTGAATGAGAGAATATAATTTCACATCATATCTCTGACAAAAGGTTAATATCCAAATTACACAAATAACTCATAAAAATTCACAATAATAAAAGAATGCAGTCTGATTTAAAACTGGGAAGAGGATTCAAAGAGATACTTATTCAAAGATGATATTTAGATAGCTTATAGGCATCTGAAGGGATGTTCATCATCTCTTATTATTAGGGAAATGCAAATCAAAACTCAACAATGAGACATCACTTCACACCTGTGAGAATTATTTATTATTCAAAACATAAGAAACAATTGTTGCAGAGGATGCAGAGAAAAGAAAACTCATACACTACTTGATGGAAATGTAGATTTACATGGTCACTGCAAGAGCACTATGAAAATTCCTCAAAAAATTAAAAATCATAATTCCTTGCTATCTAATTATCCAACTTATGTATATTTATTAGCCAAACTACTAATTTGAAGATCTGTATCTTGAAAGGGTTTAGAAATTCTAAAATTTCTTATCATGTAATTTATGCCAAAACAATTTTTAAAAATAGAGCTTTTTATACCAATATTTATAGTGACCTCAAGTACTTTGTCAAATGCTATCAAAAAGGTCACTTAAAAAGTGGACATGGTTAAAACCCATGTGACCCATAGGGAACTGAATCCAGTATAACAGAATGTCCAAAGAAACATACGGTTGGGAGAGATTAAGCAAGCAATTTGAACTAAACTATGAAACTATGGCATGAAAACATAAAGGTGCACAAAAAAAGTCAGTACCAAGTGTTTCTATAGAAGATCTTGCTAGCCATCCTTCCTTTCCCCCTTTCTCATCAGAATCCTAAATGATATTCTAGTGAAGTTATGTGTAAGGAAAATTATCAATAGCTCCCAGGTTAAATTGCACCTGGTTTTAGAGAATGTGTTTCAGCCAGTGACCATGAATCATACCAATAAAAGATCACCACTCCTTGAATCATGCTTTTAAATTTTATGTATAAAAGGGCTATTTTTGTTAAATCCTCATTGAGACCTCTGTTTTCTTTGAAAGCTGATTCATAAGATCTATTTAAGGATTATTTAGTACTTAATATATTCAACACCATTTTTTTTTACTGTTTCCTATTGCTTATGATGGAAGTATTCTCATCCCAAATAAATCTTTGTCAAATTGCCCGAGACTCACATTAACAGAAATACTTATCTTTCCTTTGCAATTTAAATATTATGGCAACAATTAGAATAAAGTTCTTTCTCTCCCAGGTCAGTCAAGCCACAGTACTTGAACCTGGGAATTGGCTTTCTTCACGCAAGTGCCCCAGGTGTCCTCTATGACCCTGACTCACCCACCAGCCCTGAGCCTCTTCCTGTTCCTCCCCAATGCTGTGCCAGTCTTCTTCCCCTCCCAGCTAGTACCCTCCACAAACACCAGGTACTGTGGGGGCATCGCCTCTTTAGAAGTTGGCGTGGCTTCTGTAGAAGTGGGCGTGGTCTGATTTGAGGCCTGCGCTCTATCACACGGCTGCAGGTAGTTTAGTCATAACAAGAAATCTAGTGTAACATCTCAGTCCCCATACCTCCACACCAACATGAAGAAACAATGCAAATCTACACCACGTGGGGAGGATGATGAAAAGACTCCAGAAACCTCTGCAGGTGCTACTCACCTAAAAGACCTCTCTGAGAAAGAATTCAGATATGAAGTCATGAAGATGTTCAATGAACTCAATGAAACAGTCAAACAGATATCCAGTAACATGACAGAAACAATCGAGAAGTTATGGGAAGAAATGAGAGCAGAAATTGGAAAGCTATGCACAGAAATGTCAGGAATAAAAGATTCCATCGATGAAATAAGAAACTCAGTCTGTGGCCTCAACAGTAGAATGGCCACAGCTGAAGACAGAATCAGTGAGCTGGAAGATCAGCTGCACCAAGCCAACAGGCAACAACAAACAATGGCAAGAGACCTCAAAATAGCTCTAGTGCGAATCAGAGTCCTAGGAGATGATTCCAAGAGGAACAACATTAGAATCATTGGAGTACCAGAAGCTCAGGGAAACAATCCCAATGAAAAAGCCATGGTCAAACAAATCATTGCTGAAAAATTCCCAGAGCTGGACATTGCAGTCATAGAGATTCAAGGAGCCCAAAAGGTACCAGCAAAAAGAGACTCTAACAAAAACACTCAAAGAAATATCATAGTTAGAATTATGGATGCCACCGATAGAGACACAATACTGCAAGCAGCAAGGTCAAAGAAAGAAATCACATACAAAGGAGCACCACTTCGATTCACAGCAGACCTAACAGAGGAAACCTTCCAAGCCTGAAGGCGATGATGGGATATAGCGGGGAAAAAAAAACTCAATGAAATGAATGCTTCACTAAGAATACTCTATCCAGCTAAAATCTCACTCAAACTCAAAGAAACAGTATACTATATTCTAGATAAACAGCAGCTCAGGAACTTCATAGACTCAAAACCAAACCTAAAAGAAGGGCTAAAGGGGCTACTGTAAGACAAAAAAAGAAATCTACAAGCACAACAAACCCTTAGAGAAAGATGACACAAAACCCCATAACAATAAACTCTCTCAACGTCAACGGTCTAAATTCACCAATCAAGAGACACAGAGTGGCAAAATGGATTCAGAGACAGAACCCAACATTCTGCTGCCTACAACAAACTCATCTAAATAGTCAGAGCAAACCAGATTCAAAGTTAAAGGATGGAAAACAATCCTGAAAGCAAACAGCTCCCTCAAAAAAGCTGTAGTGGCCATACTAGTATCCGACAACATCAATTTCAGATTGGAAAAGATTAGAAGGGACAGCAAAGGACATTTTCTATTCATCAAAGGATACATACAACAGGAAGAAGTCACACTCTTAAATGTATATGCACCTAATTAGGGAACAGTTAAATATTTAAAAGAATTGCTAACAGATTTTAAGGAGAACATTGCTAGCAACACAATAGTAGCCGGAGATTTCAACATCGCCTTATCACCTCTGGAGAGATCAACAAGAACAAAACTCAGCAAGGAAACATTTGCTTTGAAGGAAGAAATAGAAGAGATAGGGCTTATAGATCTATACAGGGCTTTACACCCTAAAAAGAAAGAATACACATTCTTTTCCAGTGCACATGGAACATTTTCCAAAATAGACCATGTGCTAGGACACAAAACATACCTCAATAGAATCAGGAAGATAGAAATAGTATCAAGAATCTTTTCAGACCATGATGCACTGAGAATAGAATTGAATCACACACAGACACGGAGAACCAAATAAAACACCAGGAAATTAAACAACTCAATGTTGAACAACGAGTGGGTCAGGAAGGAAGTCAAAGACTAAATTAAAAGATACCTGGACACAAACGAGAATGAAGACACGAGCTACCAGAACCTATGGGACACAGTTAAAGCCATGCTAAGAGGAAAATTTATAGCGTTGCAAGCTTTCCTAAGGAAAGAAGGAAGGGCCTACATAGATAACCTAACCACACAGCTCAAGATTTTAGAAAAAGACCAACAAAAGAAACCCAAAATTGACCAAAGGAAAGAAATAATAAAACTTAGAGCAGAAAATAATGATATTCCTGATGAACACAGATGTTAAGATTCTCAACAAAATACTAGCAAATAGAATTCAACAACTCATAAAAAAGATCGTACACCATGACCAAGTGGGATTCATCCAGGTGAAGCAAAGATGGATTAACATTCGGAAATCAAACAACATAATACATTAAATCAACAAAACAAAAGATAAAAACCATATGATCATATCATTAGATGCAGAGAAAGCATTTGACAAGATCCAGCACCCATTTATGATAAAAAACCCTCACCAAAATGGGTATAGAGGGGACTTGCCTCAATAGAGTTAAAGCCATCTACCACAAATCTACTGCAAGCAAAAGCTGAGAGCCTTCCCTCTAAGATCAGGGACGAGACAAGGATGCCCACTCTCTCCACTGCTGTTCAATATATTACTGGAAGTACTTGCAATAGTGGTTAGACAAGAAAAAGATATTAAGGGCATTCAAGTAGGAAAGGAAGAAATCAAGCTCTCACTATTCACAGATGGTATTATACTATACTTAGAGAACCCTAAAACCTCTACCAAGAAACTCCTAGAAACAGTAGATTTGTATAGTAAAGTTGCAGACTATAAAATCAGTACCCAAAAGTCTATGACTTTTCTATATGCAAATAGTGAGAGAGAAGAAAGTGACATGAAAAAAACAATCCCATTCACAATTGTGCCCCAGAAAATCAAATACCTAGGAATCAGCTTAACTAAGGAAGTAAAGGATCTGTACAAAGAAAACTACAAAATGTTATTTCAGGAAATAAAAGAAGACACAAGAAAATGGAAAGATATTCCCTGCTCATGGATGGGTAGAATTAACATTGTCAAAATGGCAATACGTCCCAAAGCATTGTACAAATTCAATGTGATCCCTGTAATGATACTAATGACATTCTTCAAAGAAATGGAACAAACACTCCTGAAATTTATATGGAACAATAAGCACCCAAGAATAGATAAAACAACTCTTGGGAAAAAGAAAATGTGAGGGATCAAACTCCCTAACTTCAAACTCTACCAAAAAACAGTAATAATTAAAACAGCATAGAACTGGAAAAAAGGCAGAGCTGCAGACCAAAGGAACAGGCTTCAATATACTGACATCTCCCCCAAACATATGATCATCTAATCTTTGATAAAGGAGCAAGAAATGTGAAGTGGAGCAAGGAAAGCCTCTTTAACAAATTGTGCTGGCAAAACTGCACAGCTACATGCAAAAAAATGGGCTCAGAATCAGATCTCTGCCTAACAGAGATGTACAAAAGTAAGATCAAAATGGATTAAATACCAGAATCCATAAAGTACATTGAAGACAAAGTTGGCAAAACCCTCCATGACATTGAAACTAATGGTATCTTCAAAAATGTCACGCCACTGCCAAGCAAGTGAAAACAGAGATGGATAAATGGGACTATCTTAAACTAATAAGCTTCTGCACCTCAAACGAAAGTGACCTAAATACAAAGACAGTCTACAGAATGGGAAAGAATATTCGCCCAATACCCACTTAACAAGTGGTTGATATCAAGGATATACAAAGTACTGGTTGAACTCCACAAGAAGAAAACATCCAATCCCATCAAAAACTGGGGCGATGAAATGAACAGAAACTTTCTCAAAGAAGAAATCCTAATGGCAAAAAAGGCAAATGAGAAAATGCTCTACATCATTAATCATCAGGGAGATGCAGATCAAAACAACAATAAGATATTATCTCACGCCATTGAGACCGGCCCACATCCAAAAGAACAAAAGCAACCGCTGTTGGCTCAGATGTGGCAAGAAAGGGACCCTCCTTCACTGCTGGTGGGAATGCCGACTGGTTCAACCCTTTTGGAAAACAGTATGAATGATTCTCAAAAAATTAGAAATTGAGCTCCCATTTGACCCAGCAAAACCATTCCTGTGAATAAATCCCAGAGAGGCAAAAAAGTATAGTTTAAGTGAAATCTGCACTTGTTTGTTCATTGCAGCACTGTTTACAATGGCCAGAATCTGGAAAAAACCTGAGTGTCCAAGAACCGATGACTGGTTAAAGAAACTTTGGTACATCTACACAATGGAGTACTATGTAGCTGTTAGAAAAGATGAAGTCATGAAATTTACATACAAGTGGTACTATATGGAAAGTATCATGCTAAGTGAAATGGGTCAGAAAGAGACAAACAGGCATAGAAAGACTGCATTCATCTGGGGAACATCACAAATCACAAATCATCCTGTTAATCGTTGATTGCCTCGAGCAGGCCCCAGTAACGTCTCCTTCATCCTAGTCCTGAGATTATATTCAAGGCTCTTTAGGAGAATGAGACCCATCATTGTTACTGGTATTTGGCATATTGGGTACGACACAGGGAGTTTACCAGACTCTGCCGTGTGGGCAGGCTACATTCGGTAGCCTGCCAGTTTGTCTAAAGTAGGAATGATATAATAAGATGTCATAATAAGATGTCGCGCGGCCGCATTTGCATTTGCAGCCGCGCGGTTCCGGGAGCTGGTTTTTATAGTCTCTGAGTCTTGGCCGTTGATGGGATTACACGGTGCCAGGGGGCCAGTTGGTGGGTGTGACCCCCGCCTACTGGAATTTGGAGGATCTGGGTGGAGGATGCTTGGCCCAAATCCGAGTAGGCTTGGAGATCTCGGCCGCGGAACCCACGTGACTTTGTCCCTCTGCCAGTACCTTCATGTGTGCGGAGAGTGGTCTCAGCATGGTGGTGGCTAGTCCTGGAGGTCTTTGGCTGCTGGAGCCCTGGTCGGGGAACATAAAGTAACAAAATAGGAGACTAACACCCAAGAATAGCCGATATAAGTACCAGGAGGTTTACTCCATGGCTTGGAGGCCAGCTGCACATACTAGGGTAAAAGGCAGCTCAAATAGAGAAGGGAGCACCAAATAAAGGGTGTTGGGAGGTTCCTCTCAGGATGGGAAATGCGTGATGAGAGTAGACTGAACAAGATTGCCACTCAATGTCTCTTTTGCAAACCACAGTACTCAAAATGAGAAAGATAACAAAAGAGAATGCCCTGCCACAGAGGAAGGGTGAGATGGGGGGACGGGGGGAGGGAGGGATACTGGGACTGGTGGTGGTGGAGAATGGGCACTGGTGGAGGGATGGGTATTCAATCATTGTATAACTGCAACCCAAGGACAAAAATTTGTAAGTCTACAACTGTACCTCATGGTTTTTCACTAATAATTTTTTTAAATGAGAATAAAATTATTTTCTTTTACACAATGAAAATGATACTGTGTAATCAATACCAAAATGTATAAACATTTCTTTTAATTGTAGGAATGATAACAGCAGTTATCATCTTTTCATTTCTCTTGCTTTCATTAAGTAGCTTCTTTAGATATGGCACTAAACAGATAAAAATATTTTTACTAATATTTCTGAATTTTTGAACTCTATAAACGGTACATAAATATATACATATATATGTAGTGTTTTTGTGTGTGAGTGAGAGAGAGAGATTTTCACTCTCACTAGCACCAAATCCTCTTTCCAGCCTTTAATGCCTTTTTTCTGTACTCTCGGAGACTGATCTCAAACTCCTTTCCCTCTATTCCCTGTAGTTCAGCAATAGGAGATCTTTATAGTAAAGGATTTGAGGGGTGGAGGGAAGTTGCAAAGATTTCCCTTCTTGTTTTGAGCAGATCTGTTTCTTCTTCAGCTAGAGGTCCTTGGAAGTTCCTCCCCACTGTGTAATCCTTCATTTCATAAACACCACTTTCATTTTGTTTTCCTTCTGACCAGGAGAGATATTGGCCTGAGCAGTTGCCTGTCTCTCATTCTCTAATATTCTTATGGTTCTCTGACCCAGGAAGCCTCTCCCTCATTCTGTTATCCTCATTAGAGCAGATTCTTTTCAAATCTGGAAAGATACAATTGTGAACTTGATAATAAACCAAACTAAGACTCTCCCTTATAGATTCTTTTATTTAAGTGAAGAAAATGTCGAAAAAGAATGGCTCTTTTCTTTGAGAATTGAGACTGGGTGTAACAGCTCCCTTTACTTTCTGCAGTCTGAAGGGATTTTTAAACCTGATCATTCAGTAGTATATGATGTTCATAAAGATTTTATCCTTGAGAGAGTGCCTATTTCTAGGTCCACTTTGAAGTCACTGGTATTGCCAATCTAATATGTTTCATACCTGAAGTGAGAAAGAGAAAGGACAGAACAGTGCTAGAGTTGTATTAGGGTCTGAGAGAAACCAAAAGTAGTAACAAAAATAGATGTTTTGATGTCTACATTCAGCATTTTATTCACTAGGGATTTTTAAATTAACTTTAATTGTTACCTTATTGCATTTAAAATTATTCGTCTTGGTTACAGCAGAGTATCTCACCTGCATGGCAAAGTCTGGCAAGCTCTCTATGACGTATTCAATATGCCAAAAACAGTAACAACAAGCCTCACAATCTGTTGTGAGACGTTACTGGTGCCTGTTTGAGCAAACTGATGAACAACAGGACAGTGCTACAGTGCTACAGTAATTTTGTATCCAGTGAAAATGTCTAAATTCTCTTCTCCCTCATCCAGATCCCATTAGAACAAGTCAGAAAACAAAATGTCCTTTCAAATTTAGAAAGAGATAAAGATAGTTTATGATCCTGAAAGTAATTTCAAAAAACCAGTTAGACCTTAGACCTTAGAATCCAATATAGATTTAAGTTTGAATTTTGACTCTATCAATGACTAGTTGAGGCCAAGTTGGAAAAAAATTCTTAAGTTATCAGAGTTATAATTTACTCAATGTAAGATGAAAATAATGACATAATGTCAATATCCTCATCTGCATTTCAATATCCAAAATATGTTTTACATATGCTCGACATAAACTTATATCAGCAAATTCTGACTAAGTAAAATATTACTCTCTCCCATGTGTTAGACGATCACTTATGAGATATAGACTCCGATCTCACTAGAGTTGTACAAATCAGATAAGACTATACACCAAATAAACTGTCTGATATGTAAGTTATGCAGTTTAAGCATTCTAAAAGTCTAATGTTTCAGATAATTACAGTGACCCAACCTAAAATAACTCTTTAAAGAGATAAAGCATGAAAATAGCACTGTAGCACTGTCCTTTCGTTGTTCATAGATTTACTCTAGTGGTCCCAGTAACGTCTCTATTGTGAGACTTGTTGTTATTGTGTTTGTCATATCGACTATGTCATGGGGAGCTTGCCAGGCTTTGCTGTGTGGGTGAGATACTCTCAGTAGCTTGCGGGGCTCTCCAAGAGGGACGGAGGAATCGAACTTGAGTAGCTGTGTGCAAGGAAAACACCTTACCTGTTGTGCTATTGCTCCAGCCCAAAGCATGAAAGTACACCAAATAATGAATATAAAATGAGAGACCTGGAGACAGTCAATTGGATTCATGAGGAAAAAATGTTATAGACCTACCAGAAATGAATGGATAAAAAACCTACATAGTAAAGGGAACCAAGTTGGCACAAATGACAATTTGTCCTCTTGTTCATAGTGCATCTAGCATCTGTGGGTTATTTTTTTTTTTTAGATTTGTGGGGAAGCCTAGGAAGTTAAGTGGAGTTAGGCTGTGTCTGTTCCTATCTTTGGTTGCTACCTCCGTTCTGATTAGGTTTGCATCCTTGGCTAATGAAATCAGGAACTCAGTCTAACCTTGCAGTATGTGTGTTGGGAGTTGAGTCTCTTCCTATAAATATGTAACCTGGATGATACCCTGCAGGGCTCAATAAACATTGCCTATTAATGTCATCTTAATCATGATTGTCGACTCAATGGCAACAGGCATTTTTCAGAATTGAAGCTTTCTTAGAAATCAGTTGACATACAGAATAATCTTTGGGCCAGTTCATTTGCAGAGACCAAAATTTCACTGTTATTATGACTAAGAGCTTGATTTAAAGAGTAAAAGTGCCACTCGAGTCCAGAGTGGAGTGTGCAGAGTATCAGAAAAACATGAATAATGAACATCTAGATTCTACCATGACAGAGACAATTCCTTGAATAATACATGACTAGTGATTTTATTAATAACCACCAAAACTCAGAATTTCATGTCAAAGAGTGTTTTATTTCAAGTTCTTTGTTTTTTTATGCTTAAAATAACTTGAGAAGTGAATATAGAGTTTTTATTACACAGGATAGGGTTGGTCATTTTCTTTTCTGTCTTAGTTGTCTATAGTTGAGTTTCATATTTTTCAATGATTAAGACTAATGAACTGTGACTAAAACTTCAATAAGAATCTGATATTCAGAATAGGCACAAATGATTAGAAATTGTCTGAGCTTTAGACAGACTTGTGATGAAGTTTACCTGTGAAGATGATCGAGTAATTGGATACAAACAACACTGGTTTGCTGATATTAAACAAGTTGTCTTGTGCCAACCAGAATCATCTAACAAGATGGGCAACACAGTAGTCATATGACTCTCCATTTGTTAGTTTCCTCATTTATAAAATTAGGAAGTTGTACAAGAATATCTTTTACTGTCCGTTTTTCCTAGAAGTCCTTCCTTGAATTATTTTCAAGTAAGAAACTCCAAAATATGACAGACAAAAATAAAGATATTCTGTACTGGAAGTCCTGGCCATTGCAGTTAGGCAAGAGAAAGGTATCGAGGGAATACAGACAGGAAAGGAAGAGATCAAACTATCACTATTTGTAGATTATGTAGATATGATACTATACTTAGAAAACCCTAAAGATTATACAGAAAAGCTCCTAGAAACAATAGGTCTGTTTAGTAAAGTGGCAGTCTACAAAATCAACACCCAAAAGTCCATGACTTTCTTACATACAAATAATGAAAGAGAAGAAATAGACATTAAGAAAACAATTCCATTCACAATAGTACCTCAGAAAATCAAGTACCTCAGAACCAGCTTAGCCAAAGAGGGGAAGGACCTATACAAGAAAAATTAGAAAACACTACTTCAAGAAATGGCTGGAGCGATAGCACAGTGGTAGGGCATTTGCCTTGCACGCAGCCAACATGGCCGACCTGAGTTCGATTCCTCCGCCCCTCTTGGAGAGACTGGCAAGCTACCGAGAGTATCTCACCCACATGGCAGAGCCTGGCAAGCTCCCTGTGACGTATTCGATATGCCAAACACAGTAACAACAAAGTCTCCAATGGAGACGTTACTGGGCCCGCTTGAGCAAATCGATGAACAATGGGAGGGCCTTTACTTTACTTTACTTTACTTCAAGAAATAAAAGAGGACACTAGGAAATGGAGATACATCCCCTTACACACAGATAGGAAGGATTAACATTATCAAAATGGCCAGTGCACTGTACAAATTCAATGCAATCCTATCAGGATACCCATGACAGTTTTCAAAGAAATAGACAAAATACTCCTGAAATTCATATGGAACAATAAAACCTCCATGAATTGTAAAACAATCCTTGGGAAAAAGAAGATGGGTGGCATCACCCTCCCCAACTTCAAAGTGTACTACAAAGCAGTAGTAATTAAGACAGCATGGTACTGGGCTAGAAACAGACCTGCAGACCAATGGAACAGAGTCAAATATTCTGTCACAGACCCCCAAATCTTTAACCACTTAATCTTTGACAAAGGAGCAGAAAATGTGAATTGGAACAAGGAAAGCCTCTTCAAGAAGTGGTGCTGGGAAAACTGGATAGCTACCTCCAAAAAATGAACTCTGACCTCTGTCTCATGCCAGGCACAAGAGTCAGATCAAAGTGGATTAAAGACCTCAGTATCAGACATGAATCCATAAGGTACATAGAGGAAAATGTAGGCAGAACTCTCCACAACATTGAAGCTAAAAACATCTTTAAGGATGAAGCAGCAATGACCATGCAAGTGGAAGCAAACATTAACAATTGAGACTACATCACACTAAGAAGCTTCTGCACTTCAAAAGAAACAGTGAACAAAATACAGAAATAGCCTACAGAATGGGAAAGAATATTTACCCAGTACCCACCTGTTAAGGGTTTAATATCTAGGATATACAATACACTAGTAGAATTGTACAAAAAAAAACCTCCAACCCCATCAAATAATGGGGAGAAGAAATGAATGGAACTTTCCTCAAAAACGAAATACAAATGGCCAAAAGGCTCATGAAAAAATGCTCCACATCGCTAGACATCAGGGAGATGCAAATCAAAACAACAATGAGATATCATCTCACACCACAGAGACTGGCACACATTCAAAAGAACAAAAGCAACCAGTGCTGGTGTGGATGTGGGGGAAAAGGAACACTCTTTCACTGTTGGTGGGAATGCCCACTAGTCCACCCTTTCTGTAAAACAATATGGACAGTCCTTCAAAAACTAGAAATTGAGCTTCTATATGACCCAGCAATACCACTTCTGGGAATATATCCCGAGGATGCAAAAAACCACAGTAGAAATGACATCTGTACCTATATATGTTCATTGCAGCACTGTTCACAATAGCAAATATTTGGAAACAAACCAAATGCCCTAGAACAGATGACTGGTTAAAGAAACTTTGGTACATCTACACAATGAAATACTATGCAGCTGTCGGGAGAGATGAAGTCATGAACTTTGCTTATAAATGGATAGACAATGATCGAATACTCATCCCTCCACCAGTGCCCATTCTCCACTAGCACTGATCCCAGTATAACTGAAACCCAAACGCAAAAAATTGTAAGTCTACAACTGTACCTCATGGTGTTTCACTGATAAAAATTAAAAAGACAAAAAATGGATAGACATGGAGAGTATCATGCTAAGTGAAATGAGTCAGAAAGAGAGGGACATACATAGAAGAACTGCACTCATTTGTGGAGTATAAAACAATATTACGTGAGGCTGACTCCTGAGGACAGTAGATACACAGGGCAGATAGATTACTCCATAGCTGGAAGCCTGTCTCATGAGCAAAGGGGAGAAGGCAGCTGGAATAGAGAAGGGATCACTAAGAAAAAGATGGCTGAAGGAACCGGTTGGGATGGGAGATGTGTGCAGAAAGTGGATAAAGGAGCAAATATGATAACCTCTCAGGGCCTGTATTGCAAACTATAATGCCCCAAAGTAGAGAGAGAATATGGGGAATCATATCTGCCATGGAGGCAGAGGGAGGGTGGAAAAGGGGGCTTATACCGGGGATATTGGTGGTGGGGAATGTGCACTGGTGGAGGGATGGCTGTTTGATCATTGTGTGATTGTAACCCCAAAATGAAAGCTTATAACTATCTCACGGTCATTCAATAAAATTAATAAGAAAAAATAGAGATATTATATTTGAAGAAGTTGAGATTAAAGCCTTACATCCTATCCCTATTTCCTATTCTCTTCCCAGTGCCTTTACAAATTACTTATGATTCCAAAGAGCTTGAGAAGACTTACTGGGTGTGTGGTTCCTGCAAAAGAATTCTTTCTCTTCTACTACTCTTTTAATTCACACATATATCAGAGTTTAATTTACTAAAAAACCAACATGTATAAGACCAGAGTAAGCCTTTTTGAACACAGAATTTTATTGAAGCTTTAGAAAGCTTTATGAGATAAGGACTATTCATGCCCCAAAGAAGATTAAGGAATTGAGGATCTAATTTTCTTCAGGTCACCTAGCCTATAAATGGGGCTTTTTGAATGCAACCTCTGTTGATGTGACCTCAAAACTTACATGCTATGAAGTAGACCCATCCAGAAATTCAAAAGAGAAAAAGAAATCTGGTGAATAAATTGGGGAAAATTGGTCTGGCCAGAAAGTCAGCTTGGCCAGATCTGGGTTTTATATGAGTTTGGTTTGCATTCTATGCAATAGTTTTCTGAACTCTTCCTCCAGATCTTTCTATTTGTCTCGCTAGGTATTTAGCAATATTTCTTAAGAAACATGGGCACAAGTAGGGTAAAAGTTACCCTAGGAATTTGGACAGAAACTTCTCAGGACAGTGGTCCATCTCTGAACTGTTTGACTGTAGGTCCGTTCAAGTGTATAATAGAGGATAACAACAGTATAATAAGAGTTTAATAAGATGATGATTAGATTATAATAAGGTGGCGAGTCCTTCTGCAACTGGAAAATAGTTCTCAGAGAAGCAAGTGGGGAGGATGCAGTACTCTGAGCAAAATTGTAGGAATGAGTACATTCCATGGAAAGGTCATCATAATTGGATTTGGAAAAGGTGACCCTTATTTTTATTTTCTCACTAAAATACCTAGATACCTAAATAATAAATACCTGTTTTGGTCAGCCATATGAATAAGCAAAAATATGGAAGTCGAAGAATGTGATTTCACTTAGGATTTTCTATGGATTACTTTGTAAAGTTTGCTACTGAAAAAATTCTCTCCTAGTTCAGATCATATTTGTTTGTGAGCTGTCTGTAGGCTTTATAATGTATTAAATGATAGGATAATCTTTAATATATTCTCTATCACAAATAATATTTTATATATTATATATCATGGAATATATATAATTAAATTTATAAATCCAAGCATTTGGGAAAATAAAAACAAAAATACCGAGGTTGTCAATTTCATATGGAGTTGCTTGAGTTCTTATTCTGGCTCTCTCTACAGTTCTATTGGATGATGGTACAAATATCACTAAATATCCCATGCAAGGAGGTAGCACATCAAAAGGTGAAATAGTGCTCAAAATCACAAAGGATCTTATGACTGCACCTCAATTTTCCTGATGTAGAGTTAATATGCTCTGGTCATTTGGAATATTATTGCTTGGACATTAAAAGTCCTAATTTTTGTCATTATCATTTCTCAATGTTATTAGTTTCTAGTTTAATTTGCTCTGTATATACTGGATGCTCTAGTCTGGTGGCCGCTTTGCGTAAAGCAATTCACTTGGAATTTCCAGGTGGGTGATCAGTAGTGTCAGCTGTAGAAATGAAGGCTGCCTTATTCCAGAGCATCAATTTACGGCTACAGAATTTCTAAGTCTGGTTTATTTGGCAGTCCATAAAGAGGAATTGTGAACACTCAATCCTATTAAGTTCATTTTGTTTTATAGACACAGGGTTCAGGGGGTGGGGGAAGGAGGGAAAAAGAATAAAACACAAAGTCAGTAATACATCTTATTTGTAATTTGCTGTTTTCTTTACTCCCAGTTCACTTCTTTGTGTCTGATTCGACAATCTATCTCCTTCTAAACAAGGTTACTTAGTCAGCAGACCCAGAGAGATTGTGTCTTGCATAATAAATTCTCTGCTCAAAATAGTTCTAATAATGCAATCCTTTCAGCTTTTGCAGAAAAAAAAATATTCTTAGTTAGAAAAGGCATTTCTAGAATTCATTTTCAATCATTTCAGTGTCAGTAGTCACATAGGTACATAAATCAATTTTGGATTAGACTTTAAATCAGACCACTAGGAAAGAATATTACGGAAAAAATCCATATGACTCAAGTCACATGTAAGTAACACTTTTACTCCTTTTGAATCCAGTTTGTATTTCTATCATTGAACACTTACTAGAATCAGTCGATAGAATCAAGTGTCCTGATACCTAGCCAAACCAATGGTTTTTATTTTCCGTTTTGTGAGAGTTCTCTCAATCCCATGTAGCTTTGAACTCTACATAGATTCAGAATCTAAGAATCCTCTTCCCTAAAATGATCTGATTTGGAAAACATGCCCCTATAGTATGTCATTCTCCCTTCAGAATGCCTGGAGTACTGCCTAACTTGTTTCAATGCTAATTTTGTCTTACTTTTATTTGCCTCTTACCTCAGATATCACATCTACTTTCCAGCTTCAAATATCATTACAAGGAAGACTTCCAAATGTAAATGCTCATAAATTTCTTAGCATAAAGGGTGTGGAATAAGAGGAGAAAGAAATACACAAGTATAATACATGCTCTGTTAGCCATTCAATGGAGAGGACCCAGGTGTGTCCTTGAAAAAGAATAGACTGGATTTACAAGTTACAATTGTGCACTGTTCAAGGTATTCTTCTTCTTATTACATGGGAAATAAAAATGTTCTGCTGCTTTTAAAATTTATGGAAGTTTCCAAAGAGATAGTGCAGAGGACTGGGCACTGGCCTTGTTAACCCAGGTTCAGGTCCCACCACCCCATATGTAGACTATCCCTGAATCCTGCCAGGAGTTATCAGGCAGGGTCTCAGTGCAGAGTTGAGAGTAAACTCTGAGTACCCTCAGTGTGGCCAAACACAAAAAGTAATTTTTTTTCAAAAGTGGGAGCCTGAATTATCTAGACTTGATAATTAAATTTCTTGATATTCAAATACAGATTTTGAATGTTAAAGTGTGTCTTTCATGCATTATATGTAAAAATAAGCTGTGCACAAAGTACAAGCCTAACAAGAGGTGGTTACAGAAAACAAATGTGATTCTACAGTAAAAAAAAAAAATTAAAGTGGTGTTTCTTCTAGTTGTTTGGGGACATTCCCCACAAAAGTTAGGTACTTTAATTATTGTAATGATTCTTCTTTTTATGTAAATAAAAACACCACCGGCTCCTTTTAATGAGAGAAGATTGAAAAGAACCCAATGTCAAATCCGAGTCAAATCAGTTTCCACAACTTTCTAGGTTGGCCTCAATTTATTTCTTAAATGTAGCTATATAAATACTTGTTGAAGTTCTTGAAAGAATTAAAGGTGATGATGTCAAATATATAGAAACAAATAGACTCTCAATAAACAGTAAGTGTTTTATAATAGACCCCCACCATGGTGGGAAAGAATGACTTGGAGGTTAAAGGCAGTCTTAAGTGGATGAAGGAAATCACTGTGATCCAACACAAAACAGGAAACCAAGTTCAAGATGGTTATCCTGACCCACATTCTACTTCTGTTTATATTGTCAGCAGGTATAATTATAGCAATATTATTTAAATTTGCTTATTGTCTAATAACAACTAAATAATATGACAAGATCCAAGAAAGTTGAGTGTTCTGGAGAAGATGATAAGAAAAGTTTATTTTAAAAATGTCTGGGTAGTGTATTGTTTACTCAAAAATGTTTGCTTATTTGCTTACTTTTATAATGGGATTACTTCATCTTCTGGAGTTTTCTAGTAATCTAAGGAATATTGAAAATAATTTAAAAAACTGAATACATGTACAACATGGATAAGAGATTCTGACTAATGATTCTTATTAGGTTTGGGGGGTTGGTGCTCTGTATCCTGAAAGTCTGTGGTAAAATAAGTTCATTTGCATAGTGACATGAGCTCATTTCAAAAATCAGTTACCTGGAGGATGGAGAGATTATATTAGGTAGAGTGCTTGTTCTGCACATATCCCACATAGCTTTAATTTCTGGCATCCCATATGGTTCCCAGTGCACCAACCACCAATAATGATCCCTAAGTTCAGAGACAGGACTAAATTTTGAGCACCACACAGTATGGCTCATAAAAACAAAAAACAAAAACAAAAATTGTTTTTTGTCTCTCCTGAAACTGACTTCAAGATAAGTAGTGCTTTGATCTCTGACTGAAAGGGTGGTTCTTCTTCCTCCAAAACCAGTCACTAAATTTAGCAGAGGAAACTTGAACTGACATCAAGCTTAAAGAAAAAATATATACTTTACTGTATGGGGAAGAGTAACAATATCCTGGCAGTTGAATTTCGACAAAATTATAGGAATGAGTACCTTTCATAGAAAGGTGATCATGATTGAATTTGGAAAAAGACGTCCTTGTTTTTATTTTCTCACTAAAATACCTTTATTTTAATAGAAAAATTTGTATAATCCTCTAGAACACAGGTAGTAAATCCAAAACTAAAACTACACAGTTTTGGAACATGGGAGAACAAACTTACATTTAATCTGAGTTATATTTTTAAAAAATGAGAGTGGAAAACAATGCAAGAGAAATAAACTATAAATTCATTTCATATTTCAATTTCATTTAAATAACTATAAATAAGTATGGCATAACAAAGGTAAGTTTTAAAGCTTGAGTTCATATTTTTTAAAGAGTACATACTCGAGAAATTAAAGCAGTTATAAAGCAGTAGATAAGATGGGCAAGAGAGAGACTACAGTGGATTAGGAACTTGCCTTGAACATAACTGATCTGGATTCTGTCCCTAGCACCATATAGAATATCCAGAGCACTGACGCTAGTGATCCCTGAGTCACAGAACCAAGAGTATGCCCTGAGCACCACCAGTGTGACCCCCAAAGCAAAACATAAAGCAATTGATAATATAGTAGACAAAATCATTTGATTGAAGCATAAATATCAGGATTGAAGTAAAATTTTAAGGAACTTCTGTCCAAAGAGGCAAATGCTTCTTGTAGAGCAAATTCCATGACACTGAAACTAAATGGACAAAACATAATAAAGTACCCAAACTATCCTTTTGAGAAATAGCCTATAGATCAAAAATAGGAGTAGAAAAGTATCTATTACTGCTCAATAAAGCTAACTAACAGGAGTCAATGAACAAATGCCAAAGACCTGAAATACTCAAAGTCTGTATTCTTTCTAGTCACTCAATCTTCCACTCCACACATGATTACTTCAACGGACATTCTGGGTTTAAATTTTATTTTTTTTCTTTTTGGGTCACACCCAGCAACGCACAGGGGTTACTCCTGGCTCTGCACTCAGGAATTACTCCTGGCTGTGCTCAGGGGACCATATGGGCTGCTGGGAATCGAATCTGGGTTGGCCCGTGCAAGGCAAACGCCATACCCGCTGTGCTATCTCTCCAGCCCCTCTGGGTTTTAAATTTAACGAATCTGTGAATACATGGATGAATCTGGAGAGTATGAGGCTGAATGAAATGAGTCAGAGGGAGAAGTACAGTGAATAATCTCACTCATATTCAAGATATAATGAAACACTGTACGAGAACAACTAAAATCCAAAGTCAATAGAAAGAGCAGGAGAATTGATCTTTTTTTAATTTTTTTATTAGTGAAACACCATGAGGTCCAGTTATAGACTTATAAATTTTTGTGCTTGGGTTTCAATTATACAATGATCAAGTACCCATCCCTCCACCAGTGCCCATCCTCCACCACCCTGGGTCCCAGCATCCCCCTCGAATCCCCCCCCCCCCCATCCCACCCTGCCTCTGGCAGGGCATTCCCCCTTGTTCTCTCTCTCTTCTTTTGGGTACTGTGTTTTGCAAGAGAGGCATTGAGTGGCAATCATGTTTGGTCTATAGACTACTTTTAGCATGCTTCTCCCACCCTGGGAGGGTCCTCACAACACCTTTTATTTGGTGCTCTTTTCTCTATATGAGCTTCCTTTTCACCTAGCACGTGTGGCTGGCCTTCAAGTCATGGAGCAAAATTCCTGGTACTAATCTCAGCCATTCCTGAGCGTTAGTCTCCCGTTTTGTTGCTTTATGTTCCCCAGATGAATGCAATCTTTCTGTGTCTATCCCGCTCTTTCTGACTCATTTGGCTAACATGATACTTTCCATGTAGTACCACTTGTATGTGAATTTCATAACTTCATCTTTTCTAACAGCTACATAGTACTCCATTGTGTAAATGTACCAGAGTTTCTTTAACCAGTCATCTGTTCTCGGCCACTCAGGTTTTTTCCAGATTCTGGCTATTGTAAAGAGTGCTGCAATGAACAAACAATTGCAGATGTCACTTCGACTATACCTTTTTGCCTCTCTGGGATATATTCCCAGGAGTGGTATTGCTGGGTCAAATGGGAGATCAAATTCTAATTTTTTGAGAATCGTCCATACTGTTTTCCAAAAGGGTTGGACCAGCGGGCATTCCCACCAGCAGTGAAGGAGGGTCCCTTTCTCGCCACATCTGCGCCAGCATTGGTTGCTTTTGTTCTTGTGGATGTGGGCCAGTCTCTGTGGTGTAGAGAACTGATCTTTAGTAGGAAGTTTACTCTGGGAAGGAAAAGTGGGGGAAGAAGTGAAATAGGTCAGGGAAGGGAACACTGTGACAGTGATGACCCACCAGTAACAGGATTGTAAATACCAATGCCTAAAAAAGGGTGAGGTCAGGGGAGAAAAGAAAAAAATAGTGCCTGAAACAGAGGTAGGCTGGGGGATGGGAAAGAAACTGGGGACTTGATGGAGGGAAGTGAACACTAGTGAAGGGATTGGTGTTGGAACATTGAATGCCTGAAACTCAGTATTGAATAACTTTGTAATTCTGCAATTCATGGTTATTCAGTCAAAAATTCAAATATGAAGTAAACTAAGTAAAGAAATTTAACTAATTAAAATCTTTAGGAGAGGACCTTAGAATCTGCTTCAATATAATCATGGGAATTAGAGAAGGGAATTTAAAGACAAAGGTACTTAAGAATTATTTAATAGTTTTGTATATATATGTGTTAATGCATGTTAAATATCTTATATACATTATGATAAAACATATTGTGATAAACTATGCATGACACATATAAAATATGCACATAAATAAAAGCATATAAAGCATTATACAACTTACATATTGCCAGAAAAAGAGAATTAAGAATAAAGTTTCTGTATATCACTTATAAAATTACCATATTAAGAATCAATTAAAACAATTAATAAAAATTAAAATCAATTTGATAGATGCATAAATTTATAGATAATTTAGATGTTTTCTAATGATCTATAATTCAATAATCTATGTAATACGACATAAACAAAATTGAAATGCAAGGAATAAACTCATCCTTTTGAAAATGTTAAAAATGCCTTAAAATTTACAACTGCAAGAATTGAAAGTGTACAACACAAAATAATTATTAAAAATTATAGCATTTGCAAAGTTAAGATATATATTCAAATCTGCACATAGAGAAAATGTATACTCATAAATGCATTACTAAATAAAAATGCATGAAGAACATTCTGTTCAAGGACTTAGAACTATGAACGATAAAGACTCTCATATAGACAAAAAGGAGTGAACACAAAAAACAAATTAATAAATTTGAAAATAGGAAACAAAAATCAAATATCTGTGATAATAATTTGCAGATGGGTGGGAAAATTATCTTAAAATGTCTACTAAGCTATAAATTTTTAAATGGGCTAAAATACATAAAATAAAATAAGTCATACCAAAAAGTATGAAATGTATGACCTAAAATCATAAGTTAAAAATTATTTCTCTAAATTGCCAGATTTCATAGGAAATACATTCACATCTTTACTGAAATGAATTCTAAGTCTCTAAAATATTTTCTAAACATGAAGAAAAAAAATTTTCCAAGACTTATTTTGCTAACTCTGATTTATTGGAAGTAAATTAAGTTGTATTTCTCTCCACATTACACAAACATAGAAACTCAAAATGGATTAAGAGCTTAATTTTAGAAGAAAACAAGCGGAAGTAGATAGAGAAAATACTTTATAATGTTAGAAAGGTAATTATAAGTATAAACAAATAGAAATTTGGAAGCTCTTTTGAAATAAAAACTTAAATGCCTTATTAGAAAATAACAATAATAGAAAGGCAAATGACAGACATCTACTACAGGAGGTTACACACTTGCCTTGCATTAGGCCGACCTGGTTTAACAAGCACCACATATGGTTTCCTGAGCACTGTTAGGAATTATCCCTGAGCACAGAGCTAAGAGCATGTGCTGAGAATGTCAGGGTGAGCCTGATCCCTTCCCACAAAAAATACAACACACATATACACACACAAATAAACAGCAAATAATTGGGAAAATATACATCTCTGAGGCACATCTACTTTGGACAAACTTGCAGGCTATCGTATGTAGCCTGCCCACAGGGCAGAATCTGGCAAACTCCCCGTGGCGTACCCAATATGCCAAATACCAGTAACAATGATGGGTCTCATTCTCCTAAAGAGCCTTGAATATAATCTCAGGGCTAGGATGAAGGAGACGTTACTGGGGCCTGCTCGAGGCAATCGACGAATAACAGGATGATGAATGAATGAATGAATGAATGAATGAGGCACAAAAATCAATAATTATATCATATGAAGGAAAAGAAAATAGTTAAAGAATGTCAAAGTTATCATAAAATGGATTAAAGATATAAACAGAATGTGTCTTAAAGAAAGACAAATGACAACAAACACAGAGGATTACATTTTGCTATAAATCAGAGAACAAATTAAAATATAAGAATTTATACTTTCCTGGGGCTAGAGCAATAGCACAGCGGTAGGGCATTTGCCTTGCATGCAGCCAACATGGCCGACCTGAGTTCGATTCCTCCGCCCCTCTCGGAGAGCCCAGCAAGCTACTGAGAGTATCTTGCCCGCACGGCAGAGCCTGGCAAGCTCCCCGTGACGTATTTGATATGCCAAACACAGTAACAATAAAGTCTCCAATGGAGACGTTACTGGGCCCGCTCGAGCAAATCGACGATCAACGGGAGGGCCTTTACCTTTACTTATACTTTCCTGATTGATAAACTTTTCAAAGATTATTAATACCCAAATTTAGAGCAGTGACGAGAAAATGAACACATTCAAAATTATTTATAATAGTATACATTTTTAGTATTTTTTTCTGCCATATCATCATACCTCACATATAAAAATATAAACGGAATATATCATTTTTCTCTTTCAGGATTGTATCCTACAGAAATACTTGAATAAACAGACAAAGATATGTGTGTGAAGGCGATCACTGAAGCACTGAAGAATTATTTGCAATAGTGAAAATATGAAAATTAAATGTCTTTCAGGAAGAGATTGATTTGTTTTTAGCATAGTTAGTCAACAGCTATTTTTGAAAACAAGTTAGATTTTTATATGTATTCGTAAAGATTAAATCAATACATTACTGAAAAACATTTGGGTATATTTCATTTCTATGATACCATATTAAAAAAAAACAGGGATTTATTTGCTTCAACGAGTGATAGCACAGCGGGTCGGGTGTTTGCCTTGCACACAGCCAACATGGCCTCCCTGAGTTCGATTCCTCCGCCCCACTCGGAGAGCCCGGCAAGCTACCGAGAGTATCTTGCCAGCACGGCAAAGCCTGGCAAGCTCCCTATGACATATTCAATATGCCAAACACAGTAACAAGTCTCACAATGTTACTGGGCACACTCGAGCAAATAGATGAACAACGGGAGGACAGTGACAATGACAGTGATCATGGACTAGTAAAAAGTCAAACCAACCCCCCTCTCTTCCATGGCCTTCGGTGTGTCTGTTCTTGTACAGACTGCATTTAGGTCCCTGCTAGGGATGATAAACCCTCTGCTTACTTGGGGTCACTCCTGGCGGTGTGTGGGGACTGATGATTAAACCCACCCTTCATGCAAAGTGTGCAATTTTGCCCTTTGAGTTTGTCCTGGTCAAGTATAACCTCATTTCACCTTTATTAACTTATCTGTAAAGACCTGTTTCATGGGACCAAGAAATTAGTACAAGAGTAAGGGCACTTTCCTTGCACACAGCCAACTTCAGTTTGATTCTGAGTGCCATATATGGTCTTCTGAGCACTGCCAGGAGTGATCTCTGAGCACAGAGCCAGGAGTATTCCCTGAGCACTGCCACTGTAGCATAACCCCACTCCCCAAAAGACCCATTTTTTGTATTCTGAAATCTCACATCAACATGAGTCTTGAAGACACAGCCAATTACTATAATGATATTAATGCTAAACAATTAACATTTATATTTATATGGTTATTTTACAGGGCTGGAGCGATAGCACAGTGGGTAGGGCGTTTGCCTTGCATGTGGCCGACATGGTCGACCCAAGTTCGATTCCTCTCTCGGAGAGCCCATCAAGCTACCGAGAGTATCTCGCCTGCATGGCAAAGCCTGGCAAGCTACCCATGATGTAGTAGATATGCCAAACACAGTAACAAGTCTCACAATGTTACTGGGCCCGCTCGAGCAAATCGATGAACAATGGGAGGACAGTGACAGTAGTGACAGTGATACTACAACTTCTTTATAGAATTGCTAGAGAGGCTCCAAAATACAACTAGGGGAGAGGGTCTCTGTACCTTTTCTTCTCCACCATAATTAACAAATAGTCCTTTGTTTTAATATTTATCACCTCACAGTTACAAGACGCTTAGCACAAAACCAAACTTCCATGCAGATGAAATACTTTCTCTTTTTATTGGGAAGCGATGATCTGTCCATGGATGTCTATTTGGGTAATAGATCACATTTATTAATCTTTTTTTTCCATGTCTCTCATACACATATCCTTCACTTTCAGTTGTGAGTTTGACCATGTGATTCAATTTCACCAGCAGAGCAGTAGCAAATTTGGAAGAAGCAGAAATTGCAAAGCACTCCAAATTTCACAGTACTGACAGCCCAGTAGGAGCACAGCAAATTAGACAGGAAGTGCTAGAAGCCCACTATATTCAATGAGCAAAAAAGAGTAACACAGAAGGTTCAACTAGCACCTAACTGCTCAGGAAATCCTCAGACAAAGACTTCAGTAATGGCATCATGAGAAGTATGTTGTAACAAGCAATATAAAGTAAATTATTCTATGCTTGCTAAGGGGGAATGCTGGAGGATAGTGTGGGTAACTGGGCACAACGGTGGAGGGAAGATTGTAACAGTGGAACCGGTATTGGATCATTGAATACATGAAATGACTGTGTTATAAACAACTTTATAAACCAAAGCTTCATCACTAAAAACAAACACTGTCATTGTCCTCCCATTGTTCATCGCTTTGCTCAAGCGGGCCCAGTAATGTCTCCATTATGAGACTTGTTGTTACTGTGTTTGGCATACCGAATATGTCATGGGTAGCTTGCCAGGGTTTGCCATGCAGGTGAGATATTCTTGGTAGCTTGCAGGGCTCTCTCAGAGGGACAGAGGAATCGAACCCAGCTTGGCCGGACTGGCTGTATGCAAGGCAAACAGCCCTACCCACTATGCTATCGCTCCAGCTCCCCCCCCCAAAAAAAATCCTCTTGGATATTTCTGCTTTCTTCCATCCCTAACATTGTCATTGCATGATCAAGCCCATGAAGACAGTTGTAAGGATACAAAAGCAGCAGGGAGAAAAGTTGAGAAAACCCAGTTTTGACTTTACTAGCCTGACAGTCCATACATATGTGAAGGCATGCAGGCATGATCAACTGAGACATAGGTAGAGGAACAAAAGAGCCTTGGTATTTAAACAGTTGTCAGCTGAGCTACTAAATTAAGATGTGCTATAAAAATAAATAATGTCTGAAAACTCTTGCATTCAAAACTATTATCCCAACAGAAGCTTTAATGGAAAATATGTTAGAAAATTAATTTTTGACCGGGCACATTGATTCTTTCAAATAGTTAAGTTTCTGTTAACTGAAAAGGAAGGGAAGAAATTGAGGAATTTCTTAAATTAATTAAGAAATTAATTAAGTCAAATTAATTAATTTCTTTAATAGATTTCTCACCCATTGAGAAATCTAACCATAGAAGAGAGAGCTCTAAACAAAGGCACTTCAGCCTCTTGACATCAAAGATAAATTGATTGAGATGGAGAAACAAAAATGTCCGTTGTGTTCTCTCAGTCAACAGTAAAAACACTTTTTTGGTAAAGAGCTAGAGTAAAAATTAGAAATTCTCAGGCCATTTGGTCTCTGTCACAACTACTTAGCTCTGCTCTTATACTACAAAGACAGCTGGACACAATATGAAGACAAATGAAAGTGACTGTGTGCCAATAACACTTTTATTTTTGTGATTTTCTTAAAACATAAAGAGTTGAAGTAGGTTACATTGATGCAGTCTGTATATCCCTGTTCCTTGCTAAGACCACAAATGATTTCTCACTGTCTCTGTATTGGATACATTTTATTTATTAATTTATTTTTAGTTCAAATTAAAAAAATATATTTTTTATTTATTTTTTATTATTGAATCAACATGAGATATAGTTACAAACTTTCATGCTTGAGTTACAATCATACAATGATCAAACACCCATCCCTCCACCAGTGCACAATCTCCCCACCGCCCTCCACCACCATTCTCCCCAGTAAACCCCTGCTTTCCTACCCTCCCGCTGCTTCCATGGCAGACAATTTTCTTTTTGCAATACAGATACTGAGGGGTTATCATGTTTGGTCCTTTATCTACTTTTAGCACACATCTCCCTCCCATCACAACCGATTCCTCCAACCATCATTGACTTAGTGGTCCCTTCTTTATTCCAAGCTGCCTTTCCCCCCAGCTCATGAGACAGGCTTTGAACTATGGGGCAATATTCCTGGCCCTTGTGTCTACTGTCCTTGGGTATCTGTCTCATATTATGTTATTTTATTTGAATACATTTTGTAATATGAAATAATTGCTATGTATTCTTAAAGCTGATGGGATATCTTAAATATATTCAGAAAATGAATTTTAATGTAAAAAAATAAATAAAAAATTCCTCTCAGACTTGAACTTTCATAAAACAGAGGGAATTAAGCTTACCCAGAAGTCTATGAGTATATTTTAGATGTCTCTCTTTTATGTCTTCTCCAGGGAAGAGTTTCAACCTTAATAAAAAATGAGCTAAATTTTGTTTTCCAAGAAGAAGTGGTTTTAGTTTAGTCATATATGGGTTAACTAGTAGATCAACCCCTTTCTTTGTATTCTCGTGCTATAATTATAAACATAGTAGAGAAAAAAAATTTCACTTATTGAGTAGACAAACACTATAAAACACAGACATTAAAATATTAATAAAATAGGATAGTTGATTTAAAACAGTTTAGAAACAATTTAATAAATAATTCTAAGAATTCCTAAAAATATATTTAATTATTTTATTTTAACTATTTGTATTTATTAAGGCACTATGATTTACAGCTTTTCATAGTTGAATCTCAGGAATACAATGTTCCGATACCAATTTCATCATCAGTGTCAACTTCCCTCTGCCAATGACCCTTGTTTCCCTCTCAATCTTAGCTTGCTTCCATAACAGGCACATTTCTGAGTTTAATTCTTATGATTTGGATCTAATGTTTTCAGTTTGGTCAGTTCTGTGGTCCAGATATATAGATAGACCTCAGCTCTACACAGCCAATGTTCTCTGAGCCTCTGACCCTACCCCTGCTACCTCCCATCTGCCTCTTACTCTCCCCTTCACGTCTTTCCTTCTCTATCCTTCTCAAATCTATAATATTGGGACTGGAGTAATTTAGGAATCCCCCCCCCCCCCCTTTAGTATCTTGCATTCCCAGTACCAGAGTATCTGGTTACTCTGAATACCACAGATAAGTGAGATGAGTCAATCAGTGTTTGTCTTTCTGTTTTTGTTTTATTTCAGTTTGGTTTGGGGGTACACCCAGTTTTTGTCAGCTTTTACTCCTGGCTCTACACTCAGTTATTACTCCTGGCAGATTTTGGGGGGTGATATGGGGTACTGGGAATTGAATCTGTATTGGTTGCTTACAAGGCAAATGCCTTACCTACTCTACTATTGCTACAGCCCTTTCTTCTCCTAACTTATTTCACTTAACATGATCCCTTCTAATTCCATCTAAGTTGCAAAGAATTACTTCATTTCATCCTTCCTTGCATCTGTATTGTACATACACACACACACACACACACACACACACACACACACACCAATACCTTCATTATTCACTCATTCATCACTGGAAACCTAGATTGATTCCATAACTTTATACTTTTAGAAATATAACACAGATCAATTACCCGGTTCCACTTGAGGCAGCCCAAGATGTGGGAAAAAATATATCAATTAATTCTATTTAAAGAAGCAACAGCAAGCAATAGGGAAAGGCAAAGGAGGAAAAGAGGAAGCAGAAGAAGCAAAAAAGGACAAGAATGGAGGTCTTGAGCACTTTGGTAGTTTGAAGGTGCAGTAACTTTGTACAGAAAAATCATGAATATTAACACGGTTTAACCATGTTACCTAATATTCCATATCAGTAGTGCCAGGGATTGAGCTCAGGGCTTTGTTAATGTGCTCCAGCACTTTGATTAGTATCACTGGTCGCTAGATTCTTTATCTTATGAATCTCAGTTGAGAAATGATAAAGGAGGAAGAAAAATAGTTCACTGACCTTAAAAGAATGAGGATTAGACTTTATCTTTCCTAGAAAAATGTTCCCCTGCACAGATACTACAGTTAGTAATTACTGCATTCTGTTACTCCCTTAAGTAAACTTCTGTATGCTCATACAAAGACTTAGCAGATGCTATATTTGACCTTTTATTGCATCACCTTCCTTTCACATCTTTGATCAGGTCCATACACAAATCCCAGAAACATGATAAATAAATGGCAGCGATGAGTTAGAGAGGCTGGCTACTGAAAGTCATAAACAGGAAATAAAACTGGGTAGAGCCAGAAAATTCTAAGATGAAGATCGATTTAGTCAATTGGGTGATAACTGATCACCTAACTGATAGGTGATTCTCAACTTTATGAAACGGTCATTATAAAGCATTTACTTTATATAAATTATACCCATTCTTCCTAAGACACCTTACAATTGCCATGGCATGCACCACAATTGACTAAATATCATCAATGTTTGAGTCATCCTATGACTAATATCACTGTTTGACCAACCTCTCTCTTCTGAGAAATTCCATGCTTATCTCATCTCAGATTAATTTATGCCATTTGTGTATCCATACAACCTGAAGTTTATTAGAAAAAAAAAGTCGCTGTCTCTTGAACATGCTCATATTCTGATACTTGAGAGTGTACTTTTATGTTCAATAAATGGCTTGTTGTACTCCATGTGACTTGCTCTTGAAATCTCTCCTGCTATAAAGTCAAGAAGTTGGATCCTAGTGGCAAAACTAACATTTGGAATCCTTGCTGGGTATTGTTCCTATAAAAAAAAGAGGTCTCCCTAAATTGTCATTAAGGTAAAGGTAAAAGGTAAAGGCCCTCCCGTTGATCGCCGATTTGCTCGAGCGGGCCCAGTAACGTCTCCATTGAAGACTTTGTTGTTACTGTGTCTTGCATATCGAATACTCTCGGTAGCTTGCCGGGCTCTCCAAGAGGGGCGGAGGAATCGAACTCGGGTCGGCCATGTTGGCTGCGTGCAAGGCAGACGCTCTACCCGCTGTGCTAATTGTCATTACAAACCATGAATTTCCCTTGCAAAGGCATTGAAGCATTTCTCCACCTCAAATTTTTAAGGTGTTTCTTTCACAACTTTTTGTTTTTCAAAACATCAACTTTTATTTAGAAATAATGGAACAGGTCCTTTAAATGTTTCATATTCCTAAAGGAGGAAAAGTCTTATCCATCTCTTATAACTCAGTTCTACCAAAAGAATATGCCAGCAAATATGAAATAGATTCAGAGGACTAGTATTCACATGAGATATTTTCCTGGTTAATCAAGCTGGTAGGATAAACAAACTTTTGTAGAGTTAATGCATTGTAGGTTAGTAAGCACATAATAGTGTATCTAATTGTGAAAATGGCATTATTTTATTGCTTTCACTCCAATGATAGAAAGGCAATATTAATGTTCAGAAAAAATTTCAATAAACTTTAGTAAAGAAAAATGGAAATTGAGGTGACACTATCTGGCTTATTGTTGTGTACCAATATTGTAAAATGTTAGACAAATCAACTCTGTGGGCTTTTTCTTCCTAGTCTTTGAAACTAGGGTAATGATTATATCTGCAGTACTGAGCTCACAGGCTCAAATGAGATAATGTTGCTGAAAACCCTTTTAAAGGTGCTATATAAAAAAATTATGTTAATTAATACCATTAGCATCAAAGTGTAAATAATTGTGAATTTCACAAGTATATTCAAGTTTTATACTTTTTCTACTTGATCTAGAAAACTATCTTCTATCACCGCCTTTTTTTTTTGATTGTGTAAGTGATTTTAATCACTCTTTTTTTTTTTTAATAGTGAGACATCATGAGGTACAGTTGCAGACACACATTTTACTGCTTGGGTTTCAATCATACAATGATCAAATACCCATCCCTCCACCGGTGCCCATTTCCCACCACCACGGATCCCAGTATCCCTCCCACCCCCTTCCCCCCCATCTCACCCTGCCTCTGTGGCAGGGCATTCCATTTTGTTCTCTCTCTCTTATTGGGTGTTATGGTTTGCAAAAGAGGCAATGGGTGACAATGTTTAGTCTAGAGTCTACTTTCAGCATGCTTCTCCCATTCTGGGAGGATCCTCCCAACACCTTTATTTGGTGTTCTCTTCTTTATCTGA
Organism: Sorex fumeus; assembly: GCF_029834395.1. Lineage (NCBI taxonomy): Eukaryota > Metazoa > Chordata > Mammalia > Eulipotyphla > Soricidae > Sorex > Sorex fumeus. The sequence continues at coordinate 17,629,943 of NW_026606118.1, read as the reverse complement.
GCTCCCTTTTCTCCTAGTATGTGTGGTTGGCCTCCAAGCCATGGAGTAAAATTCCTGGTACTAATCTCGGCCATTCTTGGGTGTTAGTCTCCTATTTTGTTACTTTATGTTTCCCAGATGAATGCAATCTTTCTATGTCTATCCCTTTCTTTCTGAGTCATTTCGCTTAACATGATACCTTCCATGTAGTACCACTTGTATGTAAATTTCATGACTTCATCTTTTCTAACAGTTGCATAGTACTCCATTGTGTAGATGTACCAAAGTTTCTTTAACCAGTCATCTGTTCTTGGGCACTCAGGTTTTTTCCAGATTCTGGCTATTGTAAAGAGTGCTGCAATAACAGACAATTGCAGATGTCACTTCGACTATACTTTTTTGCCTCTCTGGGATATATTCCCAGGAGAATTACCACTTTTTTAAAGTTAACATTTTGTTAAATAGTGTTCAATAGATCATGATTCACAACTATAATTGTGTTCTTATTTGTCTCAAAACCTTAACCATATTCTAAATTAATATGTGATCCAGATTATAAAGTTCTCTTAACATATTTAAGTGTTTGATGCTCATTATTTCAAATTATGTATATTATTTAGATATTATTTAATGACTCTGGAATTACAATCATATTTAAAATATTTCTTGAAAATGATCCTAAGATATAAAATTCTGTTGCCCACAGCTCTGTCACAGATGAATGCTCACACAAATACACCTCTTGGAATATTGACATTCTGTTATGAGCACTAAAGTACATGATTACTAAGAGTCAATGTGTATTTCCAATCTATTTATGTTGATTGTACTGGTAATTATAAGTGTGAAATTTAAACTAATTAGATATAAGTGGTAAAAAAGAAATGTTTTCATTAATATGAAGCTGAATTATCGGAAAGGTTGAAATACGGGTAGATCACTTAGAAATTCACTATTAAATGAGCTGCAAACAGGGTAATCATATAAGGTTAAAGGGAAAAGAGTTTAAAAAGAACAACCCAAAGGACTCTAAACTGGCATTTCTCACTCTACTCAGGAAAAGTATGGAAATTTAAAACTAAAACCTTACTCTTGTGATTAATGTTTAAAAGATAAAACCAAATTTTTATGGTAGAGGAATCTTTTCACAATTCTCTATTTTTATTTTATTAATTGAATGAGTAAATTAGCTTGTGAACTAATTTTTTTTCAAAATGAGAACACAATAAAAACACTAACATTAATTTTAAATGTAATTAAATATAAACAGATTAATATGGAAATGATTTTTAACTCTTTATCTTAGAACTACCAAAAGGCATTTAGTGAATAGAAAGTTGAATAAAGCTAAATTATTACTTTCATGGCTCACAAATGCACAATTTCAGGGTCCCACATTACACATGAACTTGAACAGATTAAAATTTGTATAATTGTTGAGAGTGTTCTAACGGTTATGATGTAGTCAGAATTAAATACAATGTTGGTTTTGGTGAGCCAATCATACACGCACTATAAATACAAGTCAACATTTTAAAATACTTACTGCATGTAATTTTAATAATCATTTTTATTAATCAGAAATGTGACTGCATTCCTAAGCTTGTATGAGAAAGAGGTACCTTAGGAAAAAAAAGAAGAAACTGATTAAATATTCAACTACATGTTTATATAAAATATAATTATTCACCATTTATTCACCAGTTACTCACTGAGTTTCTCCACACTGTGTCAGACCTAGAATGATTAACAAGCTCTAGGTGTCATTTTGAAATAGACGTTTTTCAAAGAGTTTTAAAGACTAGACATGATTTAATTTATGTAGAAAAGCCTTTCATTTTTACAGAAGAAAGGTTAGAGTGGTAGAGGAAAGTAAATCAATGAAATCAGAAATGAAGTGAATGCAGTATCCCCTTTTATCAGTATGTTTAAGGATTTTGGTTTTTTTAGGGTCACCCCTGGCTGTAATCAGGGATTACTTCTGGGATGGCTACACTCAGGAATCACTCCTGGCAGTGCTGGGGACTTATATTGGGTTTTGAGGATCAAACTCTGGTCAGTAGTGTGAAAGGCAAGTACCTTACTCATTGTACTATTGCTCAGGTCTCATGTTCATGATTTTGTGATAATATGATGATGATATGCATAATCATGTCTCAACTCTCTTTCTTTGTTTTGTTTTGGAGTCTGGTGTCCAGAATGTTCATTGGCTAGTCCTGGTTCTGCACTCAGAAATTACTTCTGGTGGTGCTCAGGGAACCATATAGGATGAAAGGGATTGAACCCCAGTCAGCAACATGCAAGACAAACACCCTACCCCCTGTGCTATACCTCCAGCCTTGTTCCTCAACTCTCTGACCGAATTTTAAGCTCCTTGCTATCAGGACTAATAAATCTTGTGATTTGGTAACATATTTGTAGAATTTTCGTGAGTTATTATCAATTTAATGACTTTCTATATATTCCTACAAACTATAAAGTACAACCCAAGAATTCTAAAAAATTGGCCTTCAAATAACATCTCTCCACCTTTTTAGTTAGAAGCAACATAGGATTCCTCACATAGTTTCAGGATATATGGCTACTTCACTCAAAGTACTTAACATACATGGAGTCATGAAATTTACATACAAGTGGTACTACATGGAAAGTATCATGCTAAGTGAAATGAGTCAGAAAGAGAGGGACAGACATAAAAAGGTTGCATTCATCTGGGGAACATAAAATAACAAAATAGGAGATTAGTACCCAAGAATAGCCGAGATCAGCACCAGGAGGATTACTCCATGGCTTAGAGACCAGCCGGGCATGCTAGGGAAAAAGGCAGCTCAGATAGAGAAGGAAGCACCAAATAAAGGGCGTTTGGAGGATCCTTCCAGGATGGGAGATGCATGCTGAAAGTAGACTAAAGATCGAACATGATTGCCACTCCATGCCTCTTTTCCAGATCACAACACCCAAAAGGAGAGAGAGAACAAAAGGGAATGCCCTGCCACAGAGGCAGGATGGGATGGGGGGGTGGGGGTGGGAGGGATACTGGGATCCATGGTGCTGGAAAATGGGCACTGGTGGAGGGATGGATATTTGATCATCGTATAATCAAAACCCAAGCACAGCAATTTGTAAGTCTACAACTGTACCTCATGGTGTTTCACTAATAAAAATAAAAAATTAAAAAAACATACAGCCAGTTAAAATCACTTTCAGGTAACTTTCAAAAATGTGAGAAAACTAAAAAAATGATGATTCCTGTATTATTTTCAGCTATTTTCTTAAAACTGGATGTATTTGCTCTTTATAATTTTTCTTTATTTTGGATTCAGACAATTTTCAAGACAACAACTTGGCTTCTGTGTGTGTGTGTGAGAGAGAGTCTTCAGGGAAATATTCTGTCAGGGGTTTTGGGACAATCAAGATAAATTATACTCCTACATTTCTCACACTAATCACCTCTTTACAAATCATGCAAAAGAACACATTCCTCTGTTTCAGGCTACCTCCAAACACCCTAGGCACTCCTGGACTGTTTCCTTCGGGTCTCCATCCACGGGCAATTTACTTGCTGTCTAGCTTCCCAGTTGAGCTGCAATACCTCATCTAGGATTCTCTCTCAATTCATTACTACTTAGGATTTTGTATATTAGGAATAAAAATATCAGAAGAATGAAATAGCTTATCTTTTGTGCAACATAACTGTCATCCTCTTAATGCTGTGCATATATTTTATTTCCTTAATTTACACCAATATAAAATACACATAAACTTGGGAAAATTGTAATATACTCCTTGTCTTCTCTTTATTTTCCAAAATTCACCATATAATAAAAAACAAAAAAATATTAAACAGAAATTGCTGTATATTAAAAAAAAGAAATTGCTGTATGTTGAAACTATCAAATAATTTTTTTAAAAATTTCCTAATTTAGGCTGAGGAAGAAGAAATCAAAAATAAGATTAAAATTTGATTAATAACTCAAAGTAATAGTGTAGAAGAATACTGTAGCTGGAACCAGAATTTTAGTTTTTCTTTTTTTATTTCTTCTTTCTCTTTCACTTTCTCTTTCTCTTTCTTTCATTCTTTCTTTTTTTGTGGTATTTGTCAGTTATTTGGATAAAGATCAGAAAAATTCAAATATTTTCAAGTCCAGTAATATGTGTAAAATAAAAGAAAGGAATAGAGCATGAAAATGAGAAAATCCCAAAGTTACTACATTAACAAGTCATTCTCTATCTAGACAATTTCTTGCCAATATTGTGACTAAGCTCTTCTTTTCATTTCTACCGTGGAACCCTATTACTTTCTGCTTACTCATGACATCTGTACTTCAAATTTAAATCGATTCACAATCTCAACATATTCAGTGTCTGACCCCTGTCATTTTCTGTCTCTGTTACCTTACTTACTTACATTCTTTTTTCAGTATCACTCTTCATTAGGAACTGTAGCATCCTGCTTGTATTTTGCAATTCAAATTTTCAAACCAGAGAATATAATAAATATGATTTAGTCGCCATATTCTGTTTGGGCAAAGTTCTTTTGCCAGATTATCTAATGAACTGTTAGCAGATAGGTGGGATCATTCATTGTTCTTGAATATCCTTGGATTTTCTAACCGTGATATAATAAGCAGATGATGGTGGGGAATAATCATGATAATGTCTGTGGTTTTAATAGTAAGCTGTTGAAAAAGTCATCTATTATACTGTTCAGTTTGGTGTAGGGTGAGGTGCTAGAATCTTCCCCAGGAAGAGGATATACTACAGAAATCAAGAATCATAGTGACTCTTTAAGACCCCATTTTCCTATCTAAATTGAAAAAGCTTTAAACTTCAAGGTACTGTAGTCTATCTTTTTTATTTATCCACTTAAAAACTTCCAAGGCCAGAGCAATAGTACTGCAGGGGGAATAATGCCTTGAATGCAGCCAACCAGGGTTCAATCCCCAGCACCACATACAGTCCCCTGAAGCAACACCAGGAGTGATCCCCTCAGTGCAGAGCAAGAAATAAACCCTGGTCATCCTGGTTGTAGCCTATAACACACAACAAAAAAATCACTTCTGTATTAGATATTTTTCTAGATGTTCAGAAAACACTAGTAAATGAGAAAGACATTTAGCAGAAGTCAATTATATCATAGATGGCATAAAAAATTCAATGCTTTTTAATAAAAAAGAGCTACACTTATTTTTCTTGCACATACTGAAAGATTAAAGAAGAAAGCTGAGTCACTACAAGACCAGAAACAGTGAGATGCCTTTATGGGCAATAGATATTTAATGTTACAAAAACAATGAGATGCCATTATGGGCAATAGATGTAATGTTACAGAAACATGGAATCTTTGAGACATAGATAAAGAACTGTCTGGGAAAAGAATCATAAAAGTTGCAGCTATTTCTTTAAAGAAATTAAGAAAGAAATTTTCTAGTCTCTGTTCCTTCATATGCCAGTGTCCCACCAGGATTTCTGGTTGGTCAAATCCAATTGGACATGAGAACAGCACAATCAAGATGATACTGTGTTTAGCTTCTGATATCACAGAAAGTGGATGTACAGAAAATGGATATGAGGAAGTCAAATGTAAAATTACTGACCTACAAATCTTACTGAGAATAAAAACAAGCAGTTGAAAAAAATAGAATTAAATATTAAACAATGAAATATAATAAAATACAATAAAGTAAAAAGTGGGTGAAGAAAATGGAAAGTAATTTTTAAGGAGGGAGAGATTACATTAGAAAACTGGAAAAATAGCATAGATTGACATTTTTGGCATCTTAAAAAAGAAAAAATAGGGTTTTTGTCTTAGAATATTTTTAAATATTTGAGATGGATAAGAAAGTTATGCAAAATATACAAGTTCTGAACATAACACCCAATAATCACCATTAATTAAAAAATATGTTATCAAGGCCATGATCCTTAAGTGTTTCATCATCCTTTTCTATTTTTCACACTAATAATAGAATCTACTGGCTTGACATTGAATATTTAATCACAGCCTTTTTATTCTTCAACAGATTTGAATTTTGTTTTACTTTTGTAATAGACATATTTAGTCTTGAAGAGCTTGAATTTTTACCCAATATTACTTTTTATTATTCACTGATGTTGAAGCTATGAGCAAGTGTTTCTTTATGTCATTTCTTTATGCCATGCATTGCAGGAATAGAATTATGGAGTTCTGGAAAATATGAATATACAAAACAGCTTTTTAACCAGCTTTATATATGTCTACTCTCACCAACACCATTTAAAGTTTTCTTTGAGTTTTATTCCCACCATCCGTCAACCTGTCTGCCTGGTTTCTGACTATTTTTGTCTATCTAGAACCATGTGAGGATTGAAGAATAGTCATTCCTCCAAGAGCTGGCAAAGACCAGGTTTGCCACTTTTACCATTATCATTAGATATAGTATTGGAACTCCTTGCAATAAAATCAAGTCAGAAAGAATATTAGAAGAATCTTTATTGGAAAATAAGAAGTCAAACTTTCACTATTTGTAGACGACATGAAACTAAGAAAACTTTAAAGATTTTTAAAATAAATTCTTAGAAACAAAAAACTTGTACATTAATTTGACAGGATATATAACCAATACACAGAGATTCATGGCATTCCTATATTCCTATACACAAACAGTGTATTTTACTACATTTTTTTGAGAGAGAAAATTTTGAAACTCCCAGTCACAATTACTCCTCAAGTAAACAAGCACCTGGGAATTGGCTTAACAAAAGTGGTGAAAAGCATGTAAAGAAAACTATAAGTCACTGCAAGATAAAATAAAAGATAAAATAAAAGAAGAAAATGGAAATGGAAATATCCTCTGTTAATGGGTTGAAATGTTAATGGGCTGGAGCGATAGCACAGCGGGTAGGGCGTCTGCCTTGCACGCAGCCAACATGGCCGACCCGAGTTCTATTCCTCCGCCCCTCTCGGAGAGCCCGGCAAGCTACCAAGGGTATTCGATATGCCAGACACAGTAACAACAAAGTCTCCAATGGAGACGTTACTGGGCCCGCTCGAGCAAATCGATGATCAACGGGAGGGCCTTTATATTTATTATATATTTATAATGGGTTGAAAGAATTAACATTATCAAAATGACAATCCTACACACACAAAAAAAAAACCTATGTGGATTCAGGAGAGTTCCTATAAAATTACCTATGGTATCTCTTAAGGAAATAGACTAAATACTATTGAAATTAATATGAACTGATAAGGCTTACCAAATAACCAAAGAAATCCTAGAATAAAAGATAAGATGGAAGACTTTTCCTTTTCAAACTTTAACTACATTACAAAACTATAGTAATAGAGACAGTATCATACTAGAATAAGACCAACCAAAACAATTTGAATAAAATTATGAGTCCAGATACAAATCCTCACACATATAGTCAGCTAACCTTCAACAAAGGAACTTAGAGCATAAAATGGAACATGGGAAGTCTCTTTCTTCAATTGTAGGATAACACTCTTTTGTCCTTCCTCGGGTAGCTTAGGTTTGTCAGGTCACACCCATCTAAGAACACTGAACTTGTATTGTAAGCAATGTCCTTTCTGTGTGGACACAGGAAGACAGTTAATATTATGCTTTGTAACTTGGGAGTTGATTGACTCCGAATAATATTTACTCCTGGGCATCTGATTTCTTGACTCAGTTGCCCTTAGTTCCTAGCACCCCAAAAGCAGGGTCCCGACGAGGGACTGAATGGACCCAGGGCAAGCAGTGAGCTACCCTGGCATCAAAATGGGCCAGGCCAAAGAGCCACGATACTCCACTATAAGTTGAGGGCATGATCATGGACAAATGCTGTCATGATCCCAAAGTAAATAATGACGAGACTAGGACCCTGCTGGAGCTAGGAAGATTAATCTGGCCTGAGGACTGCGAAATGTATAGTGAGATGTTCTCAGGAAGAACCAAACTAAATTTATATCTCTTACTGTGCTCATACAGAATGACATTGCTAGAAATATTAGAAGTAGATTTATTACAACTATTTAAATAGATTACTAAATGAGGGAAGAACACACCCTTGTTGGGATCCCACCCTTGGGTGGATCTAGTAATCTGAAGTAATCTCTGTAGATGAGATTTTATCCTTGAGTTAATCTCCTGGAGGAGTGGTCTTACCTCTCTTTGTTGATTCGTCAGTATTCAACCCACCTTTATGTCACCGCCTTATGTGACTGCTATATAAACTAAGACGTAAGCTCGGGAAGAAGTCAGAAGCGAGAGAGCTCGGGCTCCAGAGATCCAGAGTCAGAGACAGAAGGAGAGAGGTTCCAAGATTGGAGCCCAGGAGAGAAGGAGGCAGAGAAAGACAGGAGTGAAGAGGATTGGAATAAACTACTATTGATATAGACCGGCCTGGCCCTTGGCCAACAGCCGTTCTGATCCAGGCCACACACAGTAGCTCAAGAGCACCGAACGCAGGCGGTGAGACAGTGCCATCCAGTGAGCCCGTGAACACACAACCTTCGGCGTGATAAGATTTTATATTCAATAAATGGTAATGGGAAAACTTGTGCATCACATGTTTTAAAAAATGAACTCAGACCCCATTTAACGCCATTCACAAAGTGAATTCAAAATGGAACAAAAAAAAAAAAGGCCCTCCCGTTGATCATCGATTTGCTCGAGCGGGCCCAGTAATGTCCCCATTGGAGACTTTGTTGTTACTGTGTCTGGCATATTGAATACTCTCGGTAGCTTGCCGGGCTCTCCAAGAGGGGCGGAGGAATCGAACTCGGGTCGGCCATGTTGGCTGCGTGCAAGGCAAACGCCCTCCCCACTGTGCTATCGCTCCAGCCCAAAATGGAATAATGGCACTGATATTAGACCTGGATCTATAAATAATATTAAAATATACGCATAACCTCTATAACATTGAATCTAGAAGTATCTTCAATGACTTGATTGGCATTGATCAAGAAAATGGAAGCAAAGATAAACAAATGGGACTAGATAAAATTAAAAATCTTTTACACCACAAGAGCAAGGAGGATCAGCATAAAAAGACAACCCAGCCCTGCCACAAAGGCAGGATGGCATGGGGGGATGGGGGGTGGGAGGGATGCTGGGACCCATGGTGGTGGAGGATGGGCGCTGGTGGAGGGATGGGTACTTGATCACTGTATAACTGAAACCCAAGCACAAAAATTTGTAAGTCTATAACTGTACCTCATGGTGTTTCACTAATAAAAAATTTTTTTAAAAAAGACAACCCACAGACTGGAAAAATTTTTGCTCCTCACCCATCTGACAACACGTTAATATACAAGATATAAAAAGCGCTAATAAAATTTTACAAGAAACAATCAAAGCCATCACAAAGGGGGAAAAGTGAGGAACAGAAATTTCTGCAAAGAAGATATAAGGATGTCCAGGAAGTATGTTGTTTTTTTGTTTGTTTGTTAACAAACTCCCTATATTTCTCTGCATTACTGATCATCAGGAAAATGCAAATCAAAGCAATGAGTTATCTCACACCAGTGAAACTGGCAGACATCACAAAGAACAAAACCAATCAATGTTGGTGCGGATGTGACAAAAAGGAAATCTTCATTCTCTGCTGGTGGAAATGTGGACTAATCGTTTCTCATTTCATATCTTTCAGTGCTTGGAAAACCATGCAGCTTTGAGAATCAAAAGGTGAAACTTTGAGAAAACAATAAGGAGACTTCTCAAAAAGACTAGAATTAAACTTACATTATCAGTGATTCCATTTCTGGGCTTCTGCTCTGGGGGCCAAAAAGTCCTATTCAGTAAAACATTTGCTCTCTTATGTTTATGGAAGCACTATTCATAATAGCCAAAATTTGGAAGCAACCAAAGTATCTAAGAACAGATAATACAGTGTTATATATGCAGTTGAATATGACTCATTCATAAAAAGACAAAAATCACGCAGTTTGCCACAATGTCTTGGGAACTCAAAGGTATAATGCTGAGTGACTTTAGCCAGGAGAGGTTCAGAATGACCTCTCTTATGTGGGATATAAAGAGGAAGCTTAAGGAAGTAACAATCAAAATCAACAGAACCTAAGAACTGGTCTACCATATGGAGCTTAACATGTTAGTGAGACAAGGATGGGGAGGAGAGTGTGTGATACTGAGCTGGGGGAGGGGATATCTAGATCCAGTAGCAGAGGAAAGTAAACAATGAAAATGTAGATGTGTTGTTGGGAATGTTATATGAATGAAACTCTACCGTTAACAGAATTGTATAGTTGTAAAGCATGGTGACTAAAGTAAAACCCCAAATTTTTCTCCTTGATTTGTTTTCTCTAGGTCTTTAGATACTTTGGGCAGAATGCTTACATTCCCTGACATTTATATGTTCAAATCTTGATCCCCAAGGCTCTGGTAGTAGAAGATGGGACCTTTGTAAGTAGATTAAACTATGAGTCCTGAGTAATGAGGTTATAGGTCACATGAGAGGAACAAGAAAGTCTGTCTCCCTTTCTACCATGTGAGCTTAAAATGGTGATTGTAATCATTGTAAGCTCACATGGTATAACATGGATGAACATCACAAAAACATGTTTTCGGACTCCTTAAGCTCCAGAACAGTAAAAAATAAATTGCTAATATTTATAGTCCATATGAACTATTTTCTATAATAGCCTAAATGAGCTAAAACGCTAAATGGGATCATATTTTGTTTACTTGTCAACAGAACAATTCTGTAGTGGCAATTCATTGTGCTTTCAAGTTGCACTCCCATGAAGTTTGTGGATAAGTTTTACAATAATACTCATTTTTTCCTTCTGTGAAACACTTTTTTTTGCCTATTTTATTATTAGGTTACTCAAAAAATTTTCTTTGAATTCCTGTGACATCTCTATAGATTCAGAATAATAATTATTTAATCTGCCTTTGTGTAGAAAATTTCTCTTCCATGTTTGGGGTTTTGTCTTGTTCTTCATAAAATCGATTGCTAAACAAAAATTTTCAATTTGTTCAAATACTATTTTCTCTCATATGAGCATTTTTTCTACATTAAGGAGCTTTTCTTGGAGAGACAAAACCAAGATTGTGGAGAAGAAATTTCCTTTCACTGTTCCCCAGAGGACATTGATTTTATTCACTCAGTGAATCTTTGAGGGAGTTCAGCGTAGCTCAGGAGTTCCAATACTGGAGGAAAAAATTTGTAAAATAGAGTGAATAGGGTAAGAGGAACTGTAGCATTTCATTCTCCTTACCCTCCTCTACAAGATCTCCATACCAGGAGAGACCATTCAGCCTATTATTCCCATGAGGAAAAGAAGACCATTCAGCCTATTATTTATCTCATGAGGAAAAGCACATGTGAATAAGCACTGATTTTTCTTATCTTGGTTTTGTTTTTATTTTGTGGTCACACCTAGTGGTGCTCAAGGGCTGACTTCTAGCTCTGTGCTAAAAGTTCACTCCTGTAAAGGCTTGGGGCACCATTATAGGATTAAAACTGGGTCAACTACACACCAGGCAAGTGTCCTATCTGTTGTAGTATCTTTCCAATCTTGTTTGCTCTATGTTGTAAGATTAAGTGATTGAAATCTACTAATCAATAAATTATCTAAATAAGGTGTGTTTTTTGCTTTTGTTATTATTTTGGGAATTATACTAGTGTTTAGGGCTGGAGCCATAGCACAATGGTAGGGCATTTGCCTTGCACCCAACTGAGCCAGGTTCGAATCCTCCACCCCTCTCAGAGAGCCCGGCAAGCTACAGAGAGTATCTCGCCCGCATGGCAAAGCCTGGCAAGCTACCTGTGACGTTTTCAATACGCCAAGCACAGGAACAAGTCTCACGATGGAGACGTTACTGGGCCCGCTTGAGCAACTCGATGAACAACGGGAGGACAGTGCTACTAGTGCTTAATATATCTTGAATATCAACTCTTGATCTGATGAGCAGTGAGCAAATATCCTCTCCCAGATTGTGGGGGTGTCTTTTTATTCTGGCTATCTTTTACTTTCTGGTGCAGAAACTTCTTAGTTTGATGCAATCACGTTTGTTTACCTGTATTTGTTATCCATAGCACAGCGGTAGGGCGTTTGCCTTGCATGCAGCCAACATGGCGGACCCGAGAGCGATTCCTCCACCCCTTTCGGAGAGCCCGGCAAGCTACCAAGAGTATCTCGTCTGCAACCTATTCGATATGCCAAACACAGTAACAACAAAGTCTCCAATGGAGACGTTACTGGGCCCGCTCGAGCAAATCGATGATCAACGGGAGGGCCTTTACTTTACTTACTTTACTTTATTTCAGTTTGGTTGTGTAATAGTTTAAAATTATTGAAGAGGCCTCCAGTTTTGATTCATGAAATAGTGTATGTTTTTCACAATATAACTTATGTATTCAGGTTAATACTGAGGTATTAAGTCCATTTCTATTTTACTTTTATGCATGGTGTACTCTGTCTGTTGACCAAAGAGTTTGATCTATGGTTAGATAGATAAAGATTTATTATATCCATTTGTTCATTGTTTGCTGACTCTTTGTTGTGTCTTTATTCTTTTCTTTTTCACTCATCTTCTTTGTGAGTTGGTGATTTTTTTCCCATAGTGATATGCTCTGTTTTACTTCTGTATATCTGCTATATATGTTTGCTTTGTGGTTACCCTGAGGCTTACTTAATATGTCATATAGTTAAACATTCTAATCTTATAACATCTTAGCTTCAAGCATAAACAGAAAAAAATACTTTTACTTTCTCTTCCCATTTTATTATTAGATGTACGAATTTTGGTTTATACTGCATTTCAATTAATATATCACTATAATAGCAGTACAATATCTTTGTTTCCCACAATTTATATTAGAGTTTAGTGACCATATAGCACCATTAACATATTTAAATATTTGAAATTTGATTAGGTACTTCCATAGTTTAAAACCTGTTTTACCCTTTACATGTTTCCACTGTTACTATTTTGCATTTCAACAAACAAACAAATCCTGTCCTCCTGTTGTTCATCAATTTGCTCGAGTGGGCCCAGTAATGTCTCCATTTTGAGACTTGTTGCTACTGTATTTGGCATATCAAATACATCACGGATAGCTTGCCAGGCTTTGCCGTGCAGACGAGATACTCTCGGTAGCTTGCTGGGCTCTCTGAGAGGGGCGGAAGAATCGAACCCGGCTGAGCCGGGTTGGCTGCGTGCAAAGCAAACTCCCTACCACTGTGCTATCGCTCCAGCATTGACTCAAAATAATTTATGTTACGTAGTTTCCAAGAACAAAAAGAGAAAAGAGAAAGAAAATCTGAGGAATACAAGCAAATGGCTTGCAAACAAGATATAAGGCTGAAAAGAGATATTGGAACTAAAAAAAAAAAACAACCAATAAGGTCTGGAGAGATAGTTGAGTGGCTTGAGTGTCATACAAAGATGCGAGAGTCCCAGTTTCCGTTCCCAGCTCCACATTATCATTGGAGCATTCCCAGGAAAACCTCCAAGCTCAGAGTCTCTGGGAGTGGTCCCTGAACAGTGCCAAGTGTGGCTCAAAAGCACAAAACAAACAAAAAGAATTAAGTAGAAAGATTATGGAGTTGAAAATATACAGTGAACATAAGTTAAATATGAAATCAAAATTCATATAGACCTCATAAAGAAAAGTTTAGTCATTGGAAATTATCCAATCATTGTAGAAAAAGGAAAAAGAATGAAGAAAATTTGGGAGGTTATAGAATTCTATGAAGTAAGACATAAGTTACATCAACCAAAGAAGAGAAAAAGAGGTAGAATGCTTATTGCATTAAATTATGGCTAAAAAATTAGGGCTGGAGTGATAGCACACAGGTAAGGTGGCCTTGCACACGGCCAACCCAGGTTCAATTTCTCTGTCCCTCTCGGAGAGCCTAGCAAGCTACCGAGAGTACCCCTCCCACCCGGCAGAGCCTGGCAAGATCCCCGTGGTGTAATCAATATGCCAAAAGCAGTAACAACAAGTCTCACAATGGAGACGTTACTGGTGCTCACTTAGGCAAATCAGTGAACAATAGGAAGACAGTACCACAGTGCCAAAAACTACCAACTTGTGGGAGAAAAACTAACATCTTGATACATCTCAGCTTGGTCCCCATAAATATTTAACTAAAATAATATTTCATTGAGACACACTATAATAAAAAAATCAAAATCCGGGAATTTTGAGAACTTGTTCTTTGATTTGAGCAGGTGAGTGCAGTTACTGTTACGCCCACAATGCAAGAATGGTCAATTTCTAAGTCTCTAATCTGGAAAAGTGGTCTTCTTTATCCAAGCACGGCTTTCCCAGGGAAGCACATGGAATGCCGAGAGAGAAAAGGACACTCACCTAGGTAGCCAAATCAGCGGAATCAACTCGGTAATGCAGTGGGGTCACAGATGTTGTGGTCAGATTGCACGCACAATTAAAAAAAAAAACTAAGAGAATTTTGAGAACAAATTTAAAGAAAATTATTTCACCTATATTGAAAAAGTAAATAAAATCTCAAAAAGCATTGAAAGAAAGGGTTGATATATGTAAGGTGTCAAAAGAAATAATCTTCCAAGAAAGAATATTTGGCAAGATGATTCTATAAAACTGAATGTGATATAAAGATCATTATAGGAATGGAGAGATAGTATGGGGGTTAAGGTGACTGTCTTGCAATATAGCCAGACATGGTTTCTGGTTTCATCCCTGGCATCACAAATGGATTCCCAGACACTACTAAGAATGATTCCTGAAAATAGATCTAAGGATAAGTTCTGAACATCACTGGACCCAACTCGACACAACCTAAAAGATCATTATAGACTAATTAAAGCTAATGGAAATCATTACCACTAGATTTGCTTTACAAAAAAAGTTAAATGGAACTCTCCAGGATGGAATGAAGTTACCTGAACAATTATATGCCAAGAGCATAGATTAAATAACTACAATAAATAAATAAATTCCTCGGAATACTTGATCAAAGAAACTTGAATCATGAGATAGAGAATATTAAAAAAATAATAAGTGAAGAGATAAATCAGTAACCAAAATTCTCCCAAAAGGAGCAGATGAATGGTGGAATATTTAAAGAACATTTGAATGAAAGCTTGAGAAATAATTATTCTCAAATACTTTGAAAAACCTGAAATGAACACTTACAACTTATTTCAGAATCAGATTTTTCCAAACACCAAAGTCAAGTAAGAGCACCAGAATAAAACTATAGACCAATGTCAGTGATAAACATGCTTGATGCTAAAATATGTTTCTAATCAGCTATCCAAACGAAGATAATATTTAATGAATCATATACTATGATTGAGTGGTATTCATCTCTGATACATACACAATCACACACAAAAGTGAGATATCTATTTGACAGAATGAGAGAAACAAATCATAGAATTATGTCAATATGAAAATCTCAGTTTTTCCTCTAAGATTAGGAACAAAGAAAGGATATCCATACTCACTACTCAAATACAGTTTAGCAGAGTTATGGCAAGGTATACCAGACAAGATATAGTAATTAAAGGCATTTAACTCGGAAAGGAAGAAGTAAAATTGTCACTATGCCAGTAGTATTATCATAACATAATATAATATAATTCATAAAAATCAGTAAGGACTAATAAACATTTTCAGTAGTGTTGAACATACAAAGTCAACATAAAGGAATTTTGGGGGGAACTGTACCGAAGGTAGGAAGGTCATTTGAATGTTGGCAATTCTGAGCCAGAGAGATAATATAGGAGGTAGGGTGGTTGTCTTGAATGCAGCCAACTCAGATTTCAATTCCTGGAACATGATATGGTCCTTTGTGCCACACTAAGAAAAATACTTGAGCACGGAATCTGGAGTAAGCCCTGAGCACAGAGCCAGGAGTAACACCTGAGCACCCCTGGGTATGGCCCCCCAAAATAAATAAAAACATTATTAACTTTTATTACTTTGATCATAGAATACATTTTCATTTCCTTGTATCTTGTACCAAGTCTCTTAATAGTTATTTACAGTTTTCTTTGTATAAGTTTTTAACATCCTTTATTATCACCAAGGTATGCATGAAATTTAAAAATATTTCTCTCCCTTTCACCTTGTTTGTATACATATAAACCCAATGGATTTCTCTACATTAAATTTTTGTCTATAAACATATATATGTATTTATATATGTAGCTTCATTGCTTTTAGAAAAGATTTGGTGGACTCATTTGTGATTTCTATACATATATATATATATACTTACATATGTGTGTGTCTGTGTGTATGTGTGTGTCTGTGTGTGTGTATAATGTCAGCAGTGAATAGTAATAGTTTGACATCTTAACACATTTAGATCACTTTAATATCTCTGTCCTAATTATTACATCAAAAGCTTTCAACACTATGTTGAATAATAGTTGTGAGAGTACCCATATTTATCTGTGGAAAGCCTTTCATATTTTTGCCATTGATATGATATCAGTTGTGCATAATTCAATATGCCAAACACAGTAACAACAAGTTTCACAATGGAGACGTTACTGGGCCCACCCAAGCAAATCGATGAACAATGGGAGGACAGTGCTACAGTGCTACATAGCCTTTACTAAATTGAAGAAACATTCATGTATCCTCATTTTGTTGAGATATTTTATCAGGTTTTGGACCTTGTTAAATATTTTGTCTCCAGCTATAAATATGATCAAATAATTTTTTACCTTTCCTTATACTAATGTGTTATGTCATATAAATTTATTTGTGCATATTGAAGCATACTTTATAATGAAATATGATTGTTTTAATGTATTGTTGAGTGAAAATTAAAACTATAATGAGATAGTCCCTCACACCAGTATGATAGCACACATCAAAATGACTGGAAAATACCAGGCTATCAGAGTTGGTCAATTTGGGAATCCTTAACCATCACTGACAATCTAATCTGTTTCAGGCTCAGAAGAAAAAAGAATAGGGCCTTCTCAAAAACTCAAAAAATAAAAAATCATATTCCCTTATGACCCAGAAATCCCACCTCTTGGCATCTACTCCAATAGTGCAAAAACATTATGTAAAATATTAGTACTTTTACTTTCACTGTAGTGCAATTCACAGTAGCCAAGTTATGAAAACAACCCAGGATGTTCAAGAACAGTGGTCCAAGGATAAAGAAATTTCCAAGTGGATAAAAAAATTATGGTGTATATACACAATGGAATATAAGTCTATAAGAAAAGATGAAATCTACAGTTCACTACAGCTTCGAAGAACTGAAAGGTGTCATGTTAAGTAAAATAAACCAGAAGGAAAAGGAAAAGTACTTTGTGATCTCTCTCATATAGAAAGTATTAAGTAACTAGTAAGGGCATAAAAAAAATGGCCAATGAAAACAGATACTGAGAGTCTGCCTATAGAACTGATATGCGAAATGTATGGTGGATGGAGAGAGAACTAGAGAGAAGAGTTCAGGAAGCTGATCTTCTGGTCATGGTAATTGCATAAAAAATTAAAATACAAGTTAATATCAATTGCATTTCTATACACTAATTAAAAAATCTGAAAGAGAATTGTCACTATGGAAACCAGTGTGGAGTTTTCTTGAAAGTTTAAAATCAGACCTGCCATATTATCCAGTACTCTTAATTCATGGATACAGGCAAAGGAAGCAACATCAGTATATCAAAGGTATAACCACACAACCTTGTTCATTGCAACAGTGTTTACCATAGTCAAGAAATGAAAAAAGAACCTAAATGTTCATTGAAAAATTTGTGGATGAATAAAATATGGTATATATGTGTTATATATACAAAAAGTATTCATCATAAAATGCAAGAAAACCCTTCCAAGTATAAGCATGCATATGAAAATTGAAGGCTTTATTCTAAATGAGGGCTGGAGCAATAGCACAGCAGGTAGGGTGTTTGCCTTGCACGCAGCAGACCTGGCTCCCGGGTTTGATTCCTTCGCCCCTCTCAGAGAGCCCAGCAAGCTACCGAGAGTATCTCATTCACACAGCAAAGCCTGGCAAGCTACCCATGATGTATTCGACATGCCAAACACAGTAACAACAAATCTCACAATGGAGATGTTACTGGACCTGCTCGAGCAAATTGACGAACAACAGGAGGACAGTGCAACAGTGCGATTCTAAATGAACTCAACAGAGAAAAATAAATACAATAAGTATGGCATTTATTTTTAAGTTTTGTGTTATAGAGATTGAACACAGGGCCTTACATTTGTGATACAAGTATTCTACTATTTGTCTATATCTGCAGACTCTTTGTACATTTGAAAAATATACAATTTTAGGGACTGAAGAAATACATTATGTAAGGTGCTTGCTTTGTAGGCAGGCCACCTGGGTTTGATCCCTGACATTCATATGGTCCCCCAAGCACTGCCAGGAGTGATTCCTGAGTGCAGAGCCAGGAGTAACTCATGAACATTACCAAGTATGGCCCCAAAGCAAACCAAAAAAGTAAAAAATGTACCATTTTAATTGCCACATTTACTTCTATAAGGATGGAGCGATAGCACAGCAGGTAGGGCGTTTGCCTTACACGCGGCCCACCAGGCTGACCTAGGTTTGATTCCTCCACCCTCTAGGAGAGCCTGGCAAGCTACCGAGAGTATCTCGCCCGCACAGCAAAGCCTGGCAAGCTCCCCGTGATGTATTAGATATGCCAAACACAGTAACAACAAGTATCACAATGGAGATGTTACTGGGCCCGCTTGAGCAAATCGATGAACAACGGGAGGACAGTGCTACAGTGCTATTTCTATAAACTTAAGAGAGGCGAAAAATTCATCATTAAATTAGTCACTTTGAATTGCTTTTAAAAACAGGGGTGATAAAACTATAGCCCATAGGAAAGGGTTTCAAACATGCTCACCCATTCTTTTATATTCATGCACCCATTTATATTCATGCAGCTTCTTTGTTCCAAACAAGTTGATGGTTGTGACAGATACCACATGGCCCACAAAGCTGAAAATACATACTATCTGATCCTTTCGCAAGAAATATGCTAATTAAGTTATTAAATATTGTTATTTTCTCATTCATTTAATTTTGTTGGAAATAGGGATATAATTACCCTTCTTCCAGATGGATTACAAATGACCACAGAACCACTGATTAAGTACTGCATCCTCTTATCTATCAATAGCACCACCTCTGCCATTTATCACGTTTCCATATACACGTGGATCTATTTATGAGATCCCTTCTATTGGTCCTTGTCCTTTCAACACTGTCTAGACACTGACAACTCTGCAACAAATCCTCACACTTTGTCCTTCTTCAAGAGTAGTACCGCTTGGAGTGGAGAAATAGAACAGCCAAAAAGTTGTTTGCACACACTCAACCCAGGTTGGAGCCATAAAATGCATTACATACAGTTCCTTGTGCCCTGCCAGCAGTGATCCCTGAATGCACACTCAGGAGTAAGCCCTCAGCATAGCTAGGTGTGACCCGCTACAAACTTAAAGAGAATCATCACTTCACACTACACACTTAACTTTCTATAAAATTTTAGATAGAAAAAAGTTTTATAAGACAACAACAGATTTTGTGTAATTTATTGATTAAATTTATCTTTATTAGATTTGTCATTCGTTACTGTATTTAGTATCCTTAACTATGAAGATGTCATATTTTATATATGATTATGTACACATATACATAACATATTGTGTCTTCTTGAATATCATTTGATTTTTAAATTTCCTGCATTAAATATTTGTAATTTTTTGCACAGAAAGGAAAAAATTACATGAAAATGAGATAAATTGCCAGATTTGTAGGTTAACTTGGCAGTTTCATCTTTCTACATCTGTAATAGTTAATAATTTTTAATGTTATTTTTGTTTATAAGGCATTGTCATTTTAGAGACTTTTACATCTTCCATCATGAAATTTGCAAATTAGATATCTAATTTATACATCTAATTATATATCTAATAATTCAACTATATGATTTGGGGTTTCATTCTATGGAACTAATGATAGTTTCTTTTCAATAGCTTTGATTTTATTTCATTATTCTCTGATGTGCAGTTTAAAATCTTGACAACAATAATAAATAGAAGTCTTAGTGGTCAATTATCTACTTCCTGATCATAAACTAAATGCCTAAATATCTTCTATAAAGAACAATTAATCACTGCAGCTTTTGGATAGAGATAGAGATAGAGACAAAGATATTTTTCATAGATAATTCTTAGACATTTAACTTATGAATTTTTTGTTAGTTTCTATTTTATTTATTCCTTTAATTGCCTATTTTTTCAAATATTAACAAGAACACTTTCCCATGTACATATTTATGTCATGTGCTGTCTGATACATAAGGTTATTTTATATATTCTCTGTCTAAAATATATAATAAAAAAAGGAGCGATTCTTTATGATTTTCTTTGGTGGTTGTTTTATGCTAATGGCCCAGGGGATTCGTTCCAGTGGTACTTTCTGCCACCTCACAGTGTTGGTGGATAACAGGAATCAAACTCAGGGTTTCACATACAAATTATATCATTTACCTCTGGAGAAACATCCCTATCTAATGCCATTCTTTGCAGTAGATTCTTGAATTTTATATTAATTTTGGGCCTATAATTCTACATATATTATAATTCATAGAGCTTCTGTTATAGATAGGTTGAAAGCATATTCCATTAATTTTAGGATGAGCTGAAATAATTTATGAAAGTCTGAAATTTCTTGAATGCTTTCTAACTTTGATTTATAAATTATATTATGCAATTTTCTTACAGGTATTTACAATTATTTATTTAATTTTGTGGCTTTTTGATTCATAAAAAAATTCATTCCTGAATGAATTTTATTTATATTTATATTGTCTATGTTGTCTTGATATGTATTTGAACATATTTTTCAAGAGTTATTGCTTATTACCATATTTCCTTTTATCTGTTTTTTTCTCAAATTATTTTTTAAATTTTTTTCTGTATATTATATCAAGAATTTTATAAGTCACTTGATCACTTGATCCCCCGTTATTCATCAATTTACTCAAGCGGGTGCCAGTAACGTCTCCATTCATCCCTGTTGCGTGCTAGCATAGCCCAGTGGCATCTGTTCGTTCTAGGAACATGCAGAGCCTTAAACCGATCATTCAGAGTCTTGACGAAGAAGTCTGACCATCTTGTAGGTGGGCGTCCACACGATCTTTTGACGTCCCGTGGAATCCAGTCAATAATGGCTCTAGTCCAGCGGTTGTCTGTAAACCTCATTACGTGTCCAGCCCATCTGATTTTTGATGCCTTGGCAAATGAGACAGTGTCCCTGATTCTTGAGCATTGATGGAGATCGGAACTCCAGATTCTATCTCTCATCTGAGTGAATCGTGATTTTCCAAGCATAGCTCTTTCGATTCCTCTTTGAGAGACCCGAATAGCGTTCTCATCCAGTTTTCGTAGGGCCCAGGTCTCTGAGGCATATGTTAATGCAGGAAGTACAGTGGAATCGAACAGATGTGCTTGTAGCTGGAGGTTCTTTGCCCTTTTAGTTATTTCTTCAATGCTGTTGAAGGCATTCCAAGCCGCTCTCTTCCTCCTGCGTAACTCATGTGCCAAGTCATTCATCATGTTGATTTCTCGACCTATGTATATATAACTGTTGCATTGGGAGATGGTGGTTCCGTTGAGAGTGAATGGAGCATCAGGAATGAGGCTGTTTCTCATAAACATTGTCTTCGTAAGATTCAGCTGTAGTCCAACCTTTCCATACTCACGGTCAAAGTCAGTCAGCATTTGTGCCGCTTGGCTGATGGTTGGTGTTATTAGAACAATATCATCAGCAAAGCAGAGGTGGTGTAGTTGCCGACCATCTATCTTCACTCAAATTTCTTCCCATTCCAGTTATCGCATGATGTTCTCGAGGGTGGCACTGAAGAGTTTTGGTGAAATGGTATCACCCTGCCGAACTCCTCTCTTGACATGGATGATTACTTCTTTGTAGAATGGTGAGATCCTGGTAGTGAATCCGTAATAGAGCTCATGAAGGATCCTGATGTATTGAGTTTGTATGCCCTGATTGGCTAGGACTTCGAAGACCACTTCCATCTCAACAGAAACAAAGGCCTTCTTTAAATCAGTGAGCGTTAGACAGAGAGGCATCTTGAACTCCTGAGAAACCTCAATGAGCTTAGTAATTCGTGTGGATATGGTCGATGGTACTGAATCCTTTTCGGAACCTGGCTTGTTCACATGGTTGTCCTTCATCTAGTGTTCTGCTAATCCTATTCAGGATGACTCGAGTGAACAGTTTGTAGATGACAGACAGTAGGCAGATTGGGCGATAGTTGCCAATGTCGTGGATATCTCCCTTCTTGTATAGTAGTACAGTCTTGCTGGTTTTCCATTGGGATGGAACCTTGCATTCAGACAGGTAGCGTGTGAAGAGCTGAGCCAGTGTATTGATGAGTACTGATGGTAAGTTCTTCAGGTGTTCAGGTCTGATCTTGTTTGGGCCAGGTGCTCTTTGTTTCTTTACCGATGAGATGGCATGTTGGATTTCGGAAGGGAGAACACTGGGAACAATATATCCATCGTGCAGAATGTGGTATGTGGGCAAATGGACGTGGCTATTAAAGAGATCTGAGTAGAAGTCATGAATAATCTTCTCCATTGCCCTTCTTGAAGATGTGATAGATCCATCAGGATGTTGGAGGCCAGTCATCTTGGTCTTGTAGTTGGTGAAGGACAGGTGGGCATTATGAATGCTTTTCCCAGCTTTTGCCGCATCTACCAGCACCGCTGTTCTCCTGTCTTTGAGGTCATCCTTGATGGCTTCTCTGCATTGTTTTGCCAGCTCGGACATTCGCTTGCAGTTGCCTGAGGCATGTGCCAAGCCACATTGGCGAATAAGTTCAAGAGTGTTCGAAGAAAGGCGGTTTTTTGTGGTTATCTCTCTCTTGGCATTCCTCGCATAATCATGGAGGTGCTGAATCATTCGATCATATTCCTCATCAATGTTGTCAATGAAGGCATCGTCCCATGTTGCCGCAACAGAGCCAAAGAGCTCCCAGTTGGTGGTCATTCTGAGAGTTCTTTTCTTAAACTTTGCATTCTTTTCTCCCCGTTCTGTGAGGTAGAATTTTTCATGAAGGAGACGGTGGTTCGATCCCTTTTGGAATTTTGGGACAACAGCAACATTGGTTAGGCAAAACCGCCAATTGAATATGATGTGGTCTATTACATTGTGGAACCATCCACTGGGACACTCCCATGTCCAACGTTTAGATTCAGCCTTTCGGAACTGTGAGTTACCATGGAAGGTCTTGGTTGACATGATGAACTCAGACAGTCTGTCACCCTGTTCATTCCATTCTAGGCCATGGGTCCTGATGTGGAGTTCATCAGCTAATCTTCTTGGTCCTATCTTGGCATTAAAATCACCGACAATGATCTTGTAGAAGGTGTGATCTTCTTTATAGAACTTCTCCAGCTCCATGTAGAACTTCTCAATTTCTCTTCCACCATAATTGGTTCATAGACAACAAAGATAGAAACTGCCGGCAGTGAGCCACATCTATTCAAGTGTAATCGTCCTATTCGGGTTGTTAGGCATTCGAATGAATCAATGCTCATGGCTAAGTCGTGTTGACAAGGATACCGACACCACCAATGCTTCTTTTGTCACATGTTCTAAGGAACAGTTCTTCTCCAGTGTCGAAAACTGGAGAAGAACTAATAATTATTTTCATTTATTTCAAACAATTTTTTTCATTCTCTCTAGCATTTGTTTACTTGCCATTTCACTGATTTACAACATACAAAAATCGTACATATGTATTTTAAAAATACACCAAGGATAATCATATAAACAGAAAGTAATGCTCTATGAAGTTAATGAATGATGTCTTAAATTCCACAATCATCACTTAATGGGCAGAATTAACCACATCAAAGTAAACTATTCTATGAAAAACAGGTAATAAAAATATCTCAGATATATATATATATATATATATATATATATATATATACTGTGTCAAAAAAAACACACACAAGACATTTATTTGTAAAGTTTTCTAAATTAGAGCGTAAGATTTCTGTGGGTAGGGCATTTGCCTTGCATGCAGTAGACCTGGTTGGCCCAGGTTCGATTCCTCTGCCTCTCTCAGAGAGCCTGGCAAGCTACTGAGAGTATCTCGCCCACATGGCAAAGCCTGGCAAGCTCCCCAAGACGTATTCAATATGCCAAACACAGTAACAACAAGTCTCACAATGGAGACATTACTGAGCCTGCTCGAGCAAATCGATGAACAATGGGAGGACAGTGCTATTAATTTGAGTCAATTAATGACCAAAGAAACCCAAAGGAAGGAAGGTGGTGTTATATATATATATATATACATATATACATATATAATATTTACTATATATCACTGTATTGTCACTTTATCACTGTCATCCCATTGATCATCAATTTGCTCGAGTGGGTGCCAGTAACATCTCCATTTGTCCTAGCCCTGAGATTTTATTAGTGTCTCCTTACTCGTCCTTCCTGACACTACCATATTGGAGGCTCTTTCGGGGTCAGGGGAATGAGACCTGTTATTGTTATTGTTTTTGGCATGTCAAATACAAATACGTCACAGATAGCTCGCCTGGCTCTGCCGTGTATTTACTATATAGACATACATAAATACATAAATTACAACTATGATGTGTAGTTTGCATTAACATAGAACAACATTAAACCAAATATATATTGGGGAAATAGAAGCAAGGAGAACAGAAGTTTTGCAATGACAAACTGCCATCATGTGACCAAAACTACAGATATTACAAAGAACCCTTGGCTCACTGGAACAAAGCATAGCGTTAGATGAAACTGTACAATGTTCTGTTGAATTCTCAACACTGTCTACCTACAGTCCTCCAGCTGAAAAACTTATCATCTTCTAAACTCTTTGCTTCCAGATTTACTGGATTTACGGCTAAATTTACTGCTGTTCAGAGCATTGTTCTATAGGTCAAAGATAGCTTGGCTTTCCATCTAGTTTCCCAGAAATGTATATTTCTATAGAAATGTATCACTACAATTCACAATAATAATTTTTTAAATTAACTGAAGTTTTTGTGGGTTTTTTCTTTTAGGTGGGATGGGGGGAGGTGATCCTTAGGGGACATTGGCTGTGCTCAGGGCTTCCTCCTGGTGGAGTCAGGATGCCAAGGATTGAATTTTGTTTGGCTGCAAGAAAAGTTTGTGTCCTACCTTCTTGTTACCAGTCCAATTTGAACTTCTGAATAAAATCTTTCTCTCTCTCTGTCTCTCTGTCTCTGTCTCTCTGTGTCTGTCTCTGTCTCTCATTCTTTCTCTCTTTAAATATGCCTTTCCCCACCTATTCACTGAAAGGAACCTATTCCCTCAAAAAAGAAAAAAATGATATTATAGTAGCAAAGCAGAGAAAATCTTCCTGGCATCAAAATGTAACTATGAAATAGCTAACTCTGAGATCATAATCGAATAACAGGCCATTCCTCTTGTCCTTAGAACATACACAAATGGCCAAGGCTAAGGGGGAATGAAGTTGTATCAGCAGAAGCAAAATGTAGTAATAGGCAGTAAGGAGGTTTCTTAGCCTATGCTCATAGTTAAATAGAAAAGTATCCCCCTAGGGAATTGGGGACGTTGAACGCCCTCCCCCACCCCAACCCCACTGCCATAGGATATTCTGGAGTCAGCAAGATCCAGTGTTCCTGTCTCAGCCTGACTTCCTAGCCTGACACAGGAAGAGCCCCGAGGCCACCTCACAGCACATCATCTTGCAAAGATGCAGGAATAGTGTTTTCCTTGTGCCCCAGAGCAGACATTCAGCTGCTCTTAGAGCCTTAGAGCCTTTCATCAGATACACCCACATCATGATGGAACAAGGGTCTGATGAGATGAGCCACATGGCTGCAGAATGATTTCAAGGGCATCTCTTTCCAATCCTGCAGTGAAGTCTCTGCTCTGAACTTGAACTGAGAAAGGGAGGGGCATATCATGAAACCTGTGTGGCTTGTGCAGGGGGTTATTTTGTACTCCCAACAGATATTTGGCACCGTAGAGGGGCATGTTTGGTCAGTACAAGTATGGGAAGTGATCCTGAGATGTGGTAGGTAGAGATCTGGGATGGGGCTGATGGAACTCTACCGTGTTCAGAAAAGCCCACTGAGCAAAGAAGGAGCCATCCTGGAATGTCTGTGGTGTCAAGATTGACCCTGATTCAAAACAGAGAAGATTGTGACCACTGGCATAAGAGATACACAGCAGAAATTTTGTGTTTATTAAAAACTAGAAAGGAAAGAATATCCCCTTCCTGGACTGAAATGTAAAACATGTTTACGTGAAGTAATATATTCTTTCTCACACAAACGAAACTCATACCTGAACAACTTGCTACAGAGATAGAGATGACCCTGGACTTTGCCATAGGCCGTTTCCACTGGGCTGCTCCAGATGGGGGTAGGTGCCGTCCCTCCATCTACCCCCTAGGAACTCTGGCCATTTCTAGAAGTCAGCAATAAACTCCAGGTACTAACAGTGGTGGTGCCAAATGCCAGCAGGCATCAGGGGATAGGAGAGGAGTGGGCACTCTCCCTTCCCCCCACCCCATGAGACTCTGAGTTGATGCAACACCCAGCCACTGTCTACTTAAGCTCCCACACAGCCAGGAGTCAGAGACACACAAACAAACCTCATGCCTGAGCAACGTGCTGCAATGATCTCTTCAGACACTAATTATTAAAACTTTAGAATTCTTAGAGTGTGTGGCTGCTCTTGAGGCCGTGTGACATTATATTGCATCCAAAACAAACAATACAAAGCACATTGTCTAGCATTGCCTTTTCAGCAGGTATGAGTAGTGGTGGGTATCGTCTCAAAATATTGAAGATAACTAAAATAAAGAAAGAGAGTGTTGTGCAAATCGTCTGCCTCTGCACACAGTTCAGGGAAAAGTCTGGAATGGGGGGGGGTGATACTGGGGATTTTTGTGGTGGATAATGTGCACTGGTGAAGGGATGAGGGTTGGATGACTGTATGATTGAAACTCAAACATGAAAGCTTTGTTACTGTACCTCATGGTGAACCAATAAAAAAATTTAAAAAATATACAGAACCAGAAAAAAAAGAAATATATTCTTTCTCTAATATAAAATGATCAACAGTCATCACTTCTGCATTTAACAAAAATGTTGCAAGGTGGAAAGAAATGTTTTAGGAGTGTTCAGATGAGGTACTCCACAGCTTGGGAGAAAAAAATATCAGAAGCATGGGTTCAGGAGCTAGACACCCTAGAATATTCCAAACAAGAAGAGGAAATTGGGAAAGGGAATTCTGTCACGGTACAGTTATTCTGTCATGGAGTAACATTTTGAGAAGAATTTGTTGTGCATAACAAAAGACTGTGGGACCTATGAACATTTTTCAGAAGTAAAATTGTTTTCCTTCCATATCCTTCCTTTAATTAACTTAACTCTACATTTTACTGTAAATTAGCAGGTCCTACCAAATGAAACCCTTTGATTCTGACAACAAAATAAAAGCAGAAGAAAGGGATTAACAGAGACAAGGGATACACTAGACAGAAGTTAAAGTGTGACATTGTACCCCTAAAATATATCCTTAATTTAAAAGAAATAAATGCAGGAAAAATACGTGAGAAACCACCAACTTGCTAGTAAGATCTTCAGGAAAAGGAAAAATGAGAAGCATTTTTTTAAAAAAAAAAAGATCATACAAAAGAAAACAAAGGTCTGAAACAATGAAGGAAAGGGAGAAGGGGTGAAGGAGAAAGATCTGGAAACAACTGCAGTGGGTGAAGAATGAATTAGTCTTATGTTAATGACATACCAAAGTGTTCCAGTTTTATGTGAAAGCAAATAACTATGAAGTATCACCAACATAAACACTGATTAAAAGAGATTAAATGTCTCAGGAAGAAATGTCATAACATTACACTGTGTCAGTTTGCGGTGTTCTCAAAATGTTAATGACCGCCTGTTTCAGCTGCTTCCACTCCTAGGGATCTCCAGGGAGAGAAATCTCAGCTGCAGGGCGCCTGCAAGGAGCTTAGAGTCTTGTCCCCTCGCATTGCTGCTAAGAGGAAAAAAATCTCATTGAAAATGATTTGGTGACATTTGACTGCAATTCAGAAGGGACCGCATTTTTTTTTTCCTTCAAGAAATTTTCTTTTATCCAAAGTCCATCTAGCCATTTCAACAGTATGCCAGACCTGATTCAGTCACTCCTGAACACTCCCAGGAAGCATCGTTAGCTAGTCTCTTGCCGTGACATTTTCCCTGCGATGAAAGCCTGGACCGACAATTTAGGAAGGGAGAGTTCTTCATTTTACAAACTGATACTGGGGGAAAGGCCTTGGTCAGGATGAATTTATACCTATTCTGCCTAAGTAATTTCAGAATTCTCCATGAAGTGTTAACCTAGAGGGGATGAGTGAACATAAGGTCTCATTTACTTGAATCAAGATGATCAGTACCTCGGCTCACAATTATTTTTGTCTGCAGATCCAGTGACCCTGTGATGACTTTATGGATAAGTTATGCTTTTCCACATATTCTGCCAACCTTATTTCTCTCACATGATACAACATGTGCCTGCCCATCTAATTGGGAGCACAGGAACCCTCTCTCTGATCACTCCCATTCTATCCTATGAAATACTGTCTTTCGGCCAATGTGTTACAAAGACTTTTAAAAGGCGGTCCTCCTTTTTGTGTATGCTAACTAAGGCAAAATGGATTTTTAAACCAAGAGCAAAGGGTAGCAACTTGGGTGAAGCCAATAAAAAACAAAAATGCTAACGGGAAATTGTTTGAGATGCCTAAAGGTGTATGGGAAAGGAGAATGAACTCAAAGACAGCAGCGAGGGAAGGGTTCTCAAACAAATGCTGTTACCTCCTTTATCTGACCAAAATGCTTGAGATAAATTTGTAGCACTGTCAGTAGCACTGTCCTCCTGTTGTTCATTGATTTGCTCAAGTAAGTGGGCACCAGTAGTGTCTCCATTGTGAGACTTGTTGTTACTGTGTTTGGTATATTGAATAAGTCACAGGGAGCTTGCCAGGCTCTGCCATACAAGTGCGATACGCTCCGTAGCTTGCCAGGCTCTCCAAAAGGGACCGAGGAATAAAACCCAGGTCCGCTGTGTGCAAGGCAAACACCCTATCCACTGTACTATTGCTCCAGCCCTAAGGCTCCAGCAGAATTTGAACCTGCTCTAATCATTAGCACTGTGGGGTTTATCTTTATGGATAATATCGATGACTCAGTGTTGGGTTATTCTGAGGGAGAAGCAGTCCAAGATCAAGTCCCAAAGTCACTAAGACCATTACAACAGAGGTTGGAGGTATAGGATAAAGCAAAAGTAACTGAAGTTTACACAGCCGTGTAGTTTGTTCTTCTAAGCTCTTGTCTTGTGTAATTGTCCCATTTTTGGATTGCTTCTTTCATGTAATACTATAGAGAGTATCAGTGCCAACTCCCATTCAGATAATCTCTATAAGTAATTATATAGCCTTGAGTAGAAAATTTTAGGTTTTGAACAAATAAAAATATGTTTATAAAGGTCAAAGATCTGAACAAACTTTCAGCCAGAGATTGGGAAGGCAAAAATTTTTCCTAGATGGGTCAGAGAGATAGCATATGCATGGAGCTTACTCTGGGTCTATGTCTGGCACTGCTTATGGTTCCCAGCTCTGGAGTGTTTTTCAAGAAGATCCAGGAGTAATCCCTGAGCACCACAAGCTGTGGCTCAAAATCCATTCCCCACTGAAAATGTTTCTTATGGAAAACTCCTGCTTAGGTCACTATTTTGAAAACACTAGCCTTAGAACTCCCTTTGGAATCTAGGCAAAGATTAAAGATCTCAGATCTCAGTCAGTAGTTAATCTCTTTCCACCCTGAAAACACAACCCACATCCTACTGTGCAATTTCACCCACCCAAACCCAGGTATTAATTAATAGGGGCTTATTGTGCCATGCTAATGATGTGTGACGGGAAGCCAGAAAATCAGATAACATGCCAGATGAGTAAATAATATTTATTGAGCAATAGAAGTAGATGGGAGTTAAAGCTACCCACAGGAAGGAGAAATAAAGCTTTTGATCGAAGAAGAAAATACGAAATACCTAGCAGTGCAGGCATTCTTTCTACCTCAACAATCCTTCCACTGCTGTTATTTTTTGTCATTTTTACTTGAGAAACCAACCTTTACCTTACACCACCTCAGGCACTTTATGTAACTTAACTCAGGCAATTTTCAGATGCCAGTGTCTATATGATGTGTTCTGTATATTAAAGAAATGTTACAATGTATTTCCATTTATAGAATTTTGAAAAGTATGCTTCTATGATGTATAATAAAGAGAAATTGCATTCCTAGTTGCACAAGATGGCCTTTTTAAGGCCTCTTATACTTCTATAGTGAATGATGATATTTGCACAAAGTATGTTCAGAGATGTGCATAGTGTGTGGTGTAGGAAAACTGACTAAAAGGCAATATATCAAAGATCAGATTTAAGAAATAAAGAAAATGCAAGCAATTTTGTACACAGATACCCTTTGGTATTTGAAACTTCGAAAGCCAAAATCCTCAGTGTGTAAGACCCTTAGTAAACTCTATAAACACTCCTTTATACTTTAATTTATCTCTAGATGACATAGTTACCTAATAAAATACAAAGGCAATATGAATAGTTGTTTATAGAAGAATGCAAAAAAAATGCGTGCATGCTTTTTGTAGCTACAACCAGAGTAGGAAAATCCATATTATCACATGTTTTCAGTCTGCAACTGATTGAATTTGCAAATATAGGGGTTTCTGATGGAGAGGAATACCATTTTTATAATTATGAAATAAACTCTATAATAAATCCTTTTTGATTTGCTAAATAAGCAAATTTGTGAGATGGAAAATTCAAGGGACATTTTGGCATTCTTAAATTGAGCTGCCTTCATATTCACTACTTCACTAGGTCAATCACACAATGGCAATTTGTTTTCATCTAGTGTCATGGGTTCCAGATCACCTCATAATGATAGAGGCACATATTATGACATGGCTATCTATTACTTATAATCCTAAACAATATCCCAAATCAGGTTAGTTTTGTCAAAGATACAGAAATTTAGGTACCCTTCTGTCAAAAAATTTTTTTATTATATAAACCCATTCAGTAGATATAGTCCCAAAGTTTGCAAAAACTTTCTTCCTGTGGACTTGATTGATATCAATTCTTCTTTATAAAACAGAATAGCACTATAGCACTGTCCTCCCATTGTTAATCAATTTGCACGAGCAGGCACCAGTAATGTCTTCACTGTGAGACTTGTTGTTACTGTTTTTGGCATACGGATACTTAACAGGTAGCTTGCCAGGCTCTCCGAGAGAGATGGAGGAATCGAACCCAGGTCGACCGCATGCAAGGAAAACACCCTACCCACTGTGCTATTGCTCAGTTCAATAGGTTTAAGTAGAAGAGCCTGTGGAGGTACAAAAAATAAGTTTCTTTGATTTTTTTCCCCTCTATTCCAATTACAGTTCCAGAGAGTCTCATGAGCAGGTTTGAAGATGCCAAATGATTTCTTTCATTAGATTAGAAATATAGCACCCAAGAAATTGTGCAGTATAACAACCTAGTACAACTGTTTAGAAACAGAAATCAATTTCTTACAACTGGGAAACACTATTTCCTCCACAATCACCCATAAATATATAAACGTTCATAGGAGGAGAAACACCCTAAGCAATCATTTAGAATTATTTTTATCAATTCATTTTGCAGCTCAGAAGCTTAGATGACAGCAAAACCCTGTGATATGGCAAGTTGGGAGCGTAGAAATAGTATAGTAGGTAAGGCACTTGCACACGACCATGGGACAGAATAGTAGTACATCCCGAACTCCGCCAGGAGTGACTCCTGAGTAAAGAGTGGGGCTAAATTTTGAGCATGATCAAATGTGGCCCCATAAAAAACCAAAACAACTATGTAGAAATGGACAAATAAAAAGGAAGTGTAAAAACCCAAACAAATATAACAAAACAACAAAAATAACAAAAAATGTTATTTACTTCTTAAGGTTGCAAAGGACCCACCTAAGAGATCATCAATAGTTTTGAATAAAAGTACTTATGAAACAGCTAATATTTGGGTGTAGCCTTATTGTCAGATACTCTTCCAAGTCTCTATTGTCTCACTTTGTATGTTTCTTTGTGTATTAGTTCACTTTGTATTTCTTCTAACAACTATGTGGTGAAAATATTGTCTTTATAGATGTATTATTGGTGAGGAAACTGAGGCTTAGAGAGGTTAGAATTACTCATCAAGTAAGAGGCAGGGGAAACAATCAAATCAGCTCTTTCTGGTTAAGACTGGTGATAACACAATCATCCTGAGAAGTAGATATTTCCCATCCTATATTCTCAAAGTAGCCCTATTGACCCCTCCCCCCAAAAAAGCTTAATATCTAATAAGTTACATCTTATTGAGATGTCATCCTCCATTTTGTGTCAAAGCCCTAACCAGCTGAATATTTCACTTAACTGATCCTGCTATTTCAAGATTTAACATGTACTACAACATGGGTTGTGGTGTACAACTCTGGAAAATGACACACACCAATTTGGATGTAAATATCAACTTCTAAAGCTGAATTGTTACCTATATACCATTAGAGCTAGAGATTTTCTTTTCTGGGGCCTGCCCTTCCATGTCAGCCATGACTAGGGTTTATGGCATAGTTTTTGGAGATGTTACAAGGGTCCTCTAAGCTCTTCTTCATAGAACTAAATATTTTTTAGAAAATATGTATACACAGAGGTGATATAGAGTCACATGAAGGTAGTTTGGAAAGTACCACATCCTGGTACTATCTTATGTAAAAAGAAAAAAATATCAGAGAGGGTGATTAATTTAGTCAAAATGTCACAGTATTTTTTCCTTAGCAAAAAAAATAAGGAATCATATACAAGTACACTAGTATTGTACCAAGTTTATATTTTAATTATGATACATCTGACCAAATCTTTAGAGAAATAGGCCTACATTTATCTACCACACTAAAAAACTAGAATATGAAAAACAAACTTTTTAGACTTTAGATATAGAAGCATAGGATTATGTAATAAAGAAATTTCTCTAACTTTCAAAACAGATTAAAACAAACTATGGAGAAAAAAGGAACTGAAAAAGAACCCAGAAGTCTTAACGAATTGAAAAGATAAAGCTTGATATATTAGAATACACGGCAGGTAGCATTTGTGGAACAAACATTAAAAATGAGAAAATTACACAGATAATTCCAGGGCTATGTAGAGAGAGACACTTCAAGTATGAATGCAGCTATCTGCCAGTCAAATCGATGATTCATGAGGAAATGAACTAGGAAAGGAACTCCTGTGGATAAATCAGAAGAACCTTGAATTTCACACAGATCTTCGGATAATATGATGTAGTGAGGTAGACAGATAGGGAAGGCCCCCTCCCCAGGGAAAGGCAGTAAATGTCCTAGGAAGTAATAGCTCTGAAGTTACAAAGGCCAACCTTGCAGAAAACAAGGACTAAGGCCTGATTAGACACGCACCTGGAATTAGCAATGGACCCTGAGGAGGCTGGACCATCTTCTGACAGAAGCTCTAGCAGGAATAAAATGCCAGGAAATAAATATCAAAGACCATCATCACCACACCCAACCTTACTCCTCTAGGCAACCTCCTTAGCTGTTGACTTTGACATAGGTAGAAGTTCCACATTGGGGCAGGTTGGAAGAACCCTACAAAGGTCACCTTGAAGAAAGGAAGGACTTGCATATGCTGCCTGAGCCCCTGGACTGCCTGTGCCTACTTGGCTGAGCACACATGATGCCTGAGTACATGTGTCACCTGCATCTCCCCTCTTGAGATGTGTACTTTAATGCTTTCGTACCTAATGCTGGGATGTGTATAGTGGTTCTCTCCATCCTTGGAGAAGGCCAGGTTCTCTCTTGAGCACATTACTCACTTTCTCTTCCCTTTCCCCTTCAAAACCCCTAAATAAAATCTGTTTTACTTCACTGCTTGTCTAGTTCTGAAATTCTTTTCTGTGAGGCGAACCCATTAACCTTGGGTCCTGGGTGGCTGAGGCAGATGGGGAGAAGGTAACCGTCTTCCTCCTTCCGGCTTCACATGAGCCACCAGTGGGACCCACCAATATCAATATGAGTTCCCATAAATCAGAATAAAAAAGTCTCTGAATATAGAGGGTATTGAGGACATTTCTAAAATTAATGTGTCAGTAGTTGTGGTGTAAATCAACTTTAGATCAAAGACTGCTATGGATGAATAAGCAAGTGCAAGCAAAGATAAACAAAAGGGACTACATTAAATTAACAAGCTTCTACAACTCAGAGTGGACTAGGATACAAAAACATCCCATGGAATGGGAGAAATTATTTGCCCATTACTCATCTGATAAGGGGTTAATATCAAAGATGTATAAAACACTGGTAGAACTTTAGTAGAAGAAAAATTCAACCCGTTAAAAAATGAGATAGATGAAAAGAAACTTCCTCAAAGAAGAAATACAAATAGTCAAAAAGCATATGAAAATATATCATTAATTATCAGGGAGATGCAAATCAAAACAACAGTGAGCTATAACCTCACACAAAAGAAACTAGCATATATCAAAAGAACAACAACCAGTGTTGGCATGGATGTGATAAAAATAGGAACTCCTTTCACTACTGGTGAAAATTTGAACTAGTCCAGTCTTTTTGGAAGACAATACAGACATTTCTCAAAACCCTAAAAATTGAACTTCCATATAACCCAGCAATTTCATTCCTAAGCATATCACCCAAGGATCCAAAAACACAATTCAGAAAAGAGATTTACACTCCTGTGTCCATTGCAGCAATATGCACAATAATCAAAATCTAGGAAAAAAACCCATCTGCCCAAGAGCAGATAACTAGATAAAGAAGCTATGGTACATAAACTCAATGGAATACAACACAGCCATTAGAAAAGATGAAGTAATGAAATTTACTGATACATGGATAGATCTGGAAAATATCATCCTGAGTGAAATAAGTCAGAGGGAGAGAGACAGACAGAATATGATCTTGTTCATTTGTAGGATATAAAGAAATGGAGTAGGGAAGTAAATAATGCCCAAAGATAAGAGAAGTGAAGGGCAGGATACAGTTTCCTTTGGTCCTTAGTAGGAAACCTGCCACTGTGGATAAAGAGGGGAGATAAATCAGGGAAGGGACTTCTAAGGCAAGAATAGAGAGAAATAGTGTCTCTGTATGAGGATAAGGATCGGAAAAAAGGTAAAGAGATATGAAACATAACATTATCAGTAACAGTACTGTAAACCAAAGTACCTGATGGAGCTGAGCCAAAAAAAAAAAAAAGCACCTACTAGAGAGGCAGCCCAGGATGGGGGTGGGGTGGAGAGCAGGAGAGAAACTGGGGAGCATTGATTGGTGGAGGGAAGTGGGCACTGGTGAAAGGATTGTGATCAAACACTGTACCCTTGGAACTTAATCATAGATATTTTGCAAGTTTGTAATTCATGGTGATTCAATAAATTAGTAATTAAAAATAAAAACTGCTGTGGAGTGGATTGGCATTATGATTTAGTGATAAAACACTTCCATGCTTGAGGTTCAGTTTGATTTTCTCCTGCACTGGTTACTTCAAACACTTAGTTCAGAGTAGCTCCAAACACCATCGTGTTTGACCCCAAAATACAAAACCAAAAAGATACACAAAAACAGAGTTGCTATGGATCTATCATAAGTAATCTCTAAATATGAGTCTGACTGATTGCTCACCCTAATTGGATCTCAAAACTCAACATTATTTAAAAAGATGCAATAAAATTCAACATCCCAAAGTAGAAATTTCATAAGCAGCATTTAATTTTTAAAAATGAATAAATGACCAGAGGTGTAAGAAACTAGAAAAAGTATACCCATGGGGAGTAGAAAAACAAACTGATAAAACTAAATTTCAGAGGTAGAACATAACTAATGTTAATTTAGAAACAAAATTTTTATATGATATTCACACATTAAAGAAGATAGAAGAAATTATACATATGCAGAAATAAGTGAAAGACCAAGGTTTGATCCCTGGTACCACATATGGTCCTGGATAATCCATGCACAACCAGGAGTTATCCATGAGCAGAGAGCAAGGAGTAAACTCTGAACACCACTGTGTGTGACCCAAAACTTAAAAAGGAAACTTAAAATCAGGAAAAAGAAGAAACTGAATCTATACTATGTAAAAAATAATGAGAAAAATGTCAGATATATGAGAAATAATAAAAGATATTTTACTTATTTTTCTTTAGTTTCCTTAAAGCCTAATAGGTAAAATAAGAAAAAACTAATCACTTCGGACTTTATTGCATATGTTTAAATAAATACATGACAATAGCAGTGTAGGACCAAAATCAGGATTGGAGGAAGAATGGAAATATATTTCTTTATGTTTCTTAATGAATGCATGAAAAAACATAATATTATTTAAAGTTGATGATGAGAAATTGCATTTTTATGATGACTGTGAATCATATCTCAATATATGGAACACTGGAAAAGAAAATAACCACTAAAATATTCTATTTACTTATTTTATGACTTGTGAATACTTTTATTCTTTTTTTTATTGAATTACTGTGAGATAGACCATTACAAAGCTGTTCATTATTGGATTTAAATCATACATATTCCAACACTCCTCACTCCACCTGTGTACATTTCCCAGCACCAGTGTCCCAGGTTCCCTCCCATCATTCCCAATCACTCCATCCCTTGCCTGCCTCTATGGCAGGACTTTTCCTCTCTCTCTCTCTCTCTCTCTCTCTCTCTCTCTCTCTCTCTCTCTCTCTCTCTCTCTATCTCTCTCTCTCTCTCTCTGTGTCTCTCTCTCCTTTTTATGTATTGTGGTTTGGAATATTGATACTGAAAGGTTATCCCTTTACCTACTTTAACCCTCAGATCTTGGCCAGCGTGATCTTAAAATTCTATGTATATGTCCTACAGAAGTAAAAGGGTATAAAGATGGATCATGGAACTATGCATAAAATATTTAAAATAACAGCATCAAGGTATATTACAGAGGAAGAAATATTACCAAAGCAAAAGGAGATACATTTAAAAATAATTTAGCTCATTGAAATAACATAGCATTGCTATATCATTTTTGTAAACTTTAAGCAAGGTTTCACAATAAATGAAGCAAAAATTGATAGAAATGAGAAGAGAAATTGCTCATCTACAACATAAATAACCATTTCACCTGTCTATTTCCATTTTTGTATACATATTTTGTTGATAGAACAAGAAGAACTTTGAAAATAATTTTGAAGACCTGAATAATATCAAACTATAAAAATCAAACTTATACTTACAGAAAACTTCAACCACAGAATACATGTCCATCTTAAGAAGACATGGAATATACAGATATGCCACAACATGGATCAGCACAGAATCAAAAGAAATCTTAAAATATTGAAACTATACAAAATGTAATTTCTAACCGTATGTAGTTAGATTACAAATGATACGTTAGCAGAAAGATATCTGGGAAAAGTCCCTGAATATCTGGAGCTAAACAATATAATATTACATACCTGTGATTCAAAGAAGATATCAAAGAGAAATTAGAAAATACTTTAAAAAGAATTAAAACTAAAACACGTGATCAAAATTTGAGGCTTTCAAATAAAGCTAGTTTAAAGGAAATGCAATGTATTCTTGGTGAGGCATTCAATGAGATATCATCTCACACCACAGAGACTGGCATCCTAATGAACAACGACAACAAAAAAAAAAGAAAACAGTGCTGGCATAGATGCAGGGAGAAAAGGACCCTAATTCTTTTCTGGTATGCTGACTGGTCAAGCCATTTTGGAAAACAATATGGACATTCTTTAAAAAACTAAATATTAAGTTCCCATTTGGCCCTGCAATACCATTTCTGGGAATATATGTTGTTCATTTATAAATTCACAGAGGATCCAAAGAAATACAGAAGAAACACCATCTGCACTTCTATATTCATTGCAGCACTATTCATAATAGCCAGAATCTGGAAACAACCTGAGTGTCCGAGAACAGACGAGTGGATAGAGAAACTATGGTACATCTACATGATGGAATACTAAATACTACACAGCTGTAAGGAAAAATTAGGCCATGAAATTTTTCTATGAATAGATGGAATTGGAGAGTGTCATGCTGAGTGAAATGACACTCAGAAGGAGAGGGGCAGGTATAGGATGACTGCATCTATTTGTGGGAGACAAAAAACAAACAAATACAAAATTAATAACGAAGGCCAGGAAAAATAGGCCAGGAGGACTCATCAAAGGTTGAAAATTACCACAAGGGTGTGGGGGGTGGAGAATAGACAAGATACAGGAGGGTTATGACATGTTTGTTGGAAGTGATCACTCTGGACAAGAACTGAGTATTGAAAGTAGGTAAAGGCATATGCATGATAACCTTTCAGTATCTGTGTTGTAAACCATAATGCCCGAAATGAGAAAGAGACAGAGCTAGAGAGAGAGAGAGCAAGAGACAGAAAGAGAGAGAAAAGAGAGGTGCCTATAATAAAGGCAGGCAGGGATGGGGGGTAGTTTGGAGGGGCGTGTGTAGGGGGGGAAACTGGAGACACCAGTGCTAGGGAAATTATACTGGTGCAGGGAATGGTATGAAACATTGTATGACTGAAACCCAATCATGAATAGTTTGTAATGCTCCATCTCACAATGATTCAATAAAATAAAAAATCATAAAGAAAAAGATGAAAAAAATAAAGGAAATGTAATGGCATTATAATAAAATCTTGTCCTCCCATTACTCATCGATTTGCTCAAGTGGGCCCAGTAACATTGTGAGACTTGTCACTGTGTTTGGCATATAGGATACATCACGGGTAGCTTGCCAGGCTTTGCTGTGTGGGCGAGGTACTCTCAGTAGCTTGACGGGCTCTCTGAGAGGGGCAGAGGAATCGGAATAATATCTCAATTTAATTTATTATTAAGATATTATTTATAATAAAATAATATCTCAATTTAATTTGTAAGATTTTTAATTAAGGGGAAAAAGGTAAATGAGAAATAAACTAAAGATCAATCTCTCACTAAAAATCATAATAGCTACAAATAAGCTATAAATAAACTCCAAAGCCCATAAAAAGAACACATATACAGTGATGAGTGTAATTTATCCTAGAAACATGATTTGTTCAATATGTATAAGTGAAAGGAACCATTTCGTTTTGTTTTGTTTTTAGCAGTGCTGGAGATTGAATACAGGGCCTCACATATGCAAGGCAAATGCTCTATCATTGAACCCATAATATTTGCAAATGAATGTAATTCACAGAATTATTTTTAAGAGCAACCTACAAGCTCAATGGATACAGAAAAACAATCCAATAAAATTCAAGATACATCTAAGAATAAAAAAGAAAACTCTCAGTAAGAGTAATCATTAGATTATAACACTAGTATGACTTTTTATTACTGAGAATAACGCACTCATTCAATATCATCTTGAAAGTCCTAGTCATTGCATTAAGATAAAAAAAAACATATAAAATATAAAGATTTGAAAGGAACAAAGATATCTGTAATCTAGACAACATGACTTTATGTATATCATCTTAAAGAAACTACAAAAAATACTGCTAATCAGAGAAGTGAGCACCAAATAAAGGGTGTTGGGAGGATCCTCCCAGGATGGGAGAAGCAGGCTGAGTGTAGACTAAGACCAAACATGATTGGCACTCAATACCTCTTTTGCAAACCACAGCACCCAAAAGGAGAAAGAGAACAAAAGGGAATGCCCTGCCACAGAGGCAGGGTGGGATGGGGGGAATGCGGGGTGCGAGGGATGCTGGGACCCGTGGTGGTGGAGGATGGGTGCTGGTGGAGGGATGGGTACTTGATCATTGTATAACTGAAACCCAAGCACAAAAATTTGTAAGTCTTTAACTGTACCTCATGATGTTTCAATAATAATAAAAAAAAAAACTCCTAAATCTAGAGTTCAACATCACAATTTTCAAGGTCAAGTCACAAGTAATACTATATATAAAACAGAAAATTATTTGTTATAGGGCTGGAGCGATAGCACAGCAGGTAGGGCGTTCGCCTTACAAGCGGCCAACATGGCCGACCCGAGTTCGATTCCTCCGCCCCTCTCGGAGAGCCCGGCAAGCTACCAAGAGTATTCGATATGCCAGACACAGTAACAACAAAGTCTCCAAAGGAGACGTTACTGGGCCCGCTCGAGCAAATCGACGATCAACGGGAGGGCCTTTTTAGGGCTGGAGCGATAGCACAGCGGGTAGGGCGTTCGCCTTACAAGCGGCCAACATGGCCGACCCGAGTTCGATTCCTCCGCCCCTCTCGGAGAGCCCGGCAAGCTACCGAGAGTATTCGATATGCCAGACACAGTAACAACAAAGTCTCCAATGGAGACGTTACTGGGCCCGCTCGAGCAAATCGACGATCAACGGGAGGGCCTTTACCTTTACCTTTATATTGATTATAAACTAAAATTTGAAATTACATTATTTGGAAGCTCAACTGGGCTGGAGCGAGAGTACAGCAGTAGGGTGGTTGCCTTGCATGCGGCTGGCTGGGCTGACCCGGGTTCGATGCCTCCACCCCTCTCAGAGAGCCCGGGAAGCTACCAAGAGTATCTCGCCCGCATGGCAAAGTCTGGCAAGCTACCTGTGACATATTCGATATGCCAAACACAGGAACAACAACAATGGAGACATTACTGGGCCCACTCAAGCAAATCGATGAACAACGGGAGGACAGTGGACAGTGGACATTGGAGAGTGGACAAGCACAACTAATATCCAGTTCCTGTTTCTAATATTGTTCTTTAGAATAAAAATAACTAGGGTTATTTAATAATTTGAATTCTATTGGATTGGTTTTCTGTACAGTGAGCTTGTATGTTGCTTTTAAAAATAATTCTGTGAATTACATTCATTTGAAAATACTATGGGCCAGAAATATGGTTCAGTGGTAGAGCTATTGAACATTTCGTGGGTTTATCCCAAAAACTGAGAAGAGAAAATTCAAGGTAAGCCTGAAAGATCTTGTGGTCCTATGAAGAAAGAAAATTTATGGGGATCATTCTGCCCTTAAAGAAATAGGCCTACCAGTTATAAAGCCTAGACTATGCATAGTGACTTTGGAAAAGGAGTAAGTGCCCCCTGAAAAAATTCTGGCACTCACTAGGCCCAGTCAGACCAGATCAGTATCAGTAGTACTGTCATGTTGATAATATCAACCTTTACAATGATGTGGTGAAAGTGAACTTCACTTCTGTGGACTTTCTCCCTCAAGCTAAAACTCCAGTCTCATGCTGACAGAAAAACACAGGACAGAAATCATCTATGAGATAATGTACAAAATACATGATCTGTACTCCTCAAAACTGTCAAGGTCATCAAAAAATGGGCAAGTCTGAGAACCTGTTCCCACCAAGAGGAACCGGAGAAGACAGAAATAAATACAATACTGTTTCTTGGATACCATTAAGGAACAGAAAATAAAAAAGAGTGTTAGATAGAAACTCAGAAAATCTTTTTTATATATCTTTTTGTTTTTGAGTAGATCAATTTAAAAATGGGTAATAATGTAGTGAGTGACTAATAATAAGCTAGAAAATACAAAAATATAAGAATAATATTAATATTGGGTTGTTCACTAACAAATATATCACATTATTATAGTAATAATAGGGAAATTGGGCTCCCAGTATATTGGCACTCTGTACTAATGCTACAATTTTTTCTTTAAAACTGTCCTAAAACCGGTTATCTAAAAGTATCATTTATAATAGCATCAAAAATATGAAATTTGACCCCTTGAATCAATTAAATGACTAAAATTCTTCATCATGCACTAATTTGCTTTGCTAAAGTAAGAAGGGGAGTGTCACTGTTTCATTTAAGACATTAACAAAGTATACATCAAAACAATAATGCTATTCCTGAAGCTTTAAAACACTGTTGAAAGTAAACTGTAATAAATAGGGACGCATATTTTATTCATAAATCAGAAGAATCAGCATTTTTCCAATGTCATTAATGCATGACTATAAAAATACAACAAATTTAAAGTATACAATGTGATGGGTGAATTTGTACATGATATGTATATGTATATGTATACATTACAAAAGGATCTCCCTCAAGATAATTAATCCATCACCCCACATATTTATATTTTTTGAGACAATTTAAGTTTATCCTCTCAGTCAGTTTTAATTATCAAAGAGAGTGTTAGATACTATAGTCCTCATATTTATTAGATCCATATCTTATTCATTTTATAACAAAGTTTATACTCTCACAGACCTCATATTTCCCCCACAACCTATACCCTAGAATAATTTTCTATTCTACTTCTAAATGTTTAAATTTTTTTGGAGATTCTATATGTAAGTAATGTTTTGTAGCATTTATCTTTTTTGTTAGGCTTATTTTATAAAGCATTATGCCTATTATGTTCATCACTATTGTCAAGAATGAAAGATTTTCCTTCTTTTCATGGCTGCATAATACTCTGTGTATAGATAAGGATACATGTAAGTAACACTTTCCGTCATCTGCTGACAGACAAATGGGTTGTTTCCATTGGCTATTAGGACTAGTATTGCTAAGAAAATTGGAGAGCATAGATCTCTGAAGATAATTACTTTGCTTCATTTGGTTGTATAACCAGAAGGGAGACTGTTGGATCACAGGGCAGTACTATTTTCATTTAAACATAATAAATACATTTAAAAGTATTACTCTACATGTTTTCCATAGTGACTCAATTCACAATTTTACCAAGAGTGGACGTGGCTCTCTTTTGTTCTACTCCCTTGTCAGCATGTTATCTCTTATAATTTTGGTCATAGACCTCCTAATAAGTAAAAAAAAAAGATATCTTATTGTGGTTTTGATTTGTTTTTTCCTAAGGATTAGTGAAGGTGAACACTATTTTATTGGCCACATGTCTTCCTTGGATGAAAATAAATACGCAGGGGTTGGAATATAGAACAACAATTAGGGCTTATATCTAGCCTGAGCTTATATCTAGCCTGTGCCTGATAAGCATTTAATCCCCAACACCACCAGGTTTCCATACATCACTGAGTGCAGCTCTCAAGGGCCCCAGCAAACCTGGGGTGGTGCAGGTCCCCACTACTACATGACCCCAATGTTGGAAGATTGCACTGAGACTGGCCCTGTTGGCTGAGAATTGCAGAGACCCCCCAGTCTTTCTAAGCACCCCTCCTAGCAACCCTCATAACAAAGTTTATTCAGACCCTTTGGTTTGGATCTTTCCATTATTGCCTTGATTATTTGGATTTTATTTCATTTTTGCTATTGAGAGATATCATTTCATTAATTTTCTTGTACATTTTGGGTGGTATCCCTAAAAGAAAAGTTTTCAATTCCCTACCCCCATTTATATATCCTGGATTTTTCTTTCTTTCTTTTTTTAATTATACACATGTTTTCATTTTACTGATGGCTTACTCTGCTATGAAAAAGTTCTTCAGTTTGATGTAGCTCTATATGTTTACTTTAGCATGTATTTTTATGATGCTTTTAGTGTCAAATAAAAAAATAATAACCAATCCAACGTCAAGAATCCTATTCTTCTCAAATGAAGAATATTAGTGACATGAAAAATAAAAATAAAAATAGATGGCAAATAAAGTAAAAAAAAATCTAAAATATTTTAGTTTCAGGATCACCTTATACTCTCAAAAGTTAATGAAAATCCTAGTAAACTAGTTTATGTATTTTATAGATAACACCATATATTTTCTCATATTATTTGTTTATTAAAAAATAATATAAAAATTTAAAGGGATTTTAATTACTTAAAAGTAAAAATAATAAACACAAGCATGTGAACATTTAAAAAATCCTAATCTATG
Organism: Sorex fumeus; assembly: GCF_029834395.1. NCBI lineage: Eukaryota > Metazoa > Chordata > Mammalia > Eulipotyphla > Soricidae > Sorex > Sorex fumeus. The sequence goes on along the minus strand of NW_026606118.1, from coordinate 17,585,996 downwards.
ATTTCTTCTAGGAATTTTATGGTTTTAGGTCTTATGTTTAAGTATTTAACTATGTTGGGTTGATTTTTTTGTAATATCATAAAAAATCTAGTTTAATTCTGTTGCAAGTACTACCTAGTTTTCCAAGAACCTTTATTTGTGAGACTAATCTTTTCTCATTTCATATCTTTCAGTGCTTGGAAAACCATGCAGCTTTGAGAATCAAATCTATGAAGGCCTCCAGCACAGATAAAATGTGAGCCAGTACATTGAGTTATCTCTCTGGTTCCTACTTACCTGTTTTGATGGCAATAGTTGCCAGTTTTAATTTCTATAACTTTATTTGAATTCAGTCAATATAACACCCACAGCTTTTTTCTCTTTCGGGTTACTTTGGCTATTTGAGGTCTTGGATGGTCCCATAGAAATTTTAAGAAAACGTTTTTCTATTTCTCTAATAAAAATGCATTAGACTTTGTTTCTTTAAATCTTGTAGATCTCATTGGCTAGTACAGACATTTCAATAATTCTTCACACCTATGTCATGAAATTCCTAGTATATCAATACTTACACCTTGGTTAAGTTTACTGTTAATGTTTTATGTTTTGATGCGAATTTTCTTTCTGATAGTTTATCGTTATTAACAAAAACACAAATGACTTTTGTAGCCAACAATTTTATAGTTTTAATTTATTAATCTTTATTAATATATTGTAGCACTGTAGCACTGTCCTTCCATTATTCATCAATTTGCTCGAGCAGCACCACTAACGTCTCTATTGTGAGACTTGTTGTTACTGTTTTTGGCATATCAAATATGCCACAGGGAGCTTACCAGGCTCTGCCATGCGGCGGGATACTCTCGGTAGCTTGCCGGGCTCTGCGAGAGAGGTGGAGGAATCGAACCTGGGTCAACTGCATGCAAGGCAAATGCCTTACCCATTGTGCTATTGCTCCAGCCCATTAATATATTAGTCCTAAAAATTTTTAGACAGCCAAACTCAACATTTTATTTTATTTTTATTTTTATTATTAGTGAAACACCATGAAATACAGTTGTAGACTTACAAACTTTCATACTTGGGTTTCAGTTATACAATGATTGAGAACCCATCCCTCCACCAGTGCCTATTCTCCACCACCAATGATCCTAGTAGCACTCACACCCTCAAACCCCACACCCCCCAACCCACCCCGCCTCTGTGGCAGGGCATTCCCTTTTGCTCACTCTTTCCTTCAGGGTCTTGTAGTTTGCAATAGAGGTATTGAAGGGCCATCATGATTCAATATTTTAAATGTAACTTATCCCTCCAGCTGTTATTTAATGTAACCTAATCAAGTTATCATCAAGCACTTTTTAAATAGATGGTCTGATTGTAAAATTTATATAGCTTATTAGAAAAAATGTGGAAAAAGAATAACCTAACTAGAAGAAATAACTGATTTTTAGGATTTCTGTTACTTCCTTAGAACTATAAACAGCATGATTGTGTGTAAAAATAGATAGATCAATAGAAACAAATTGAGAATTTAGAAATAAATTCACACATATATGGCCAATTGATTTCCAACAATGGGCCAAGGTAGTTCAATTTTGAACAATCATTATTTTTTCCAGCAAGTTGTGCTTGAACAATTAGACACCCAAGGTCAAAGCAAACTAAATGCTCTCCATATTTACCTTACACCATATAAAAATGTAATTAGAATGCTTTAAAGACTTAAGAATTTAGTACTAATACAATAAATTTCCAGGAGGAGGAGGGAGAACAGAAGAAAGTCTTGTAACCTTAGATTGGGCCAAATTTTCTCCTAAGACAGAAAAAAGCAAGAAAAGAAAAACAAAGTAAGTTGAATGTCACAACACTACTTTGTTTGTTAAGACCTGTTTTTAATTAAAAGGCATTTCACAAACCATAGGAAGTAGTTTTAAAACATAGATCCATTAAATTACTTATATATGGATTACATAATGAAACATAAGAAAAAACTGATTCAAAACTAAGGAAATTATTTGAATAAAGAGCTTTTCAAAGAGAATTTAGAAAAATATATAGATGACAAGTACAAGAAGCTTAACACAATTAATCCTTAGAGAAATGCAAATAAAATTACAGTACACCAATTGACACCCACTAAAATTGCTAAAATTGAGGACTGTGAAGCATCTTGAACCTTTATGCATTGTATATAAGAACGCACTTTGAAAACTGTCTTGACCACCTTTTACTTAGAAATAAACTTACTCTATAATCCAGCAATTTCTCTCATATAAATATTCTTGAGAAAAGAAAACCTAGCAAAAAATTGCATGCATATATTTATAGCTTTTTTTTCATAATAGTCCAAAATGGAAAGATTTTAAAAATGTATTCATAGCTTTTTCCCTCACAATAGTTCTCAAAATGGAAAGATTTTAAACATCCATAAGCTGATTCATTGGTTTAAATACTACTCAACAATATAAAAGAGACAAGGCGGAAGCACACAATACTCTCAAAAGTATCACATTATGTGATTCTGCACTAGGGCTGGAGCAATTTTACAACAGTAAGGCATTTTCCTTGCATGCAGCCAACTCAAGTTCCATCTCTGGTACCACTCAAGGTCCCCCAGTCCACCAGGATTGATCCCTGAGCTCAGGGCCGGGAGTAATTGCTAAGCATCACCAGGTGTGAACAAAAACAAACAAACAAACAAAATAATTATATATCCTATGAGATTTAATTTAAGGACATAATTCACAGATTATAAAAAGCTAGAAAATTTAAAATCTGCAAGGAAGAAGGTCAGCAGCTTGGAGACCCAGTTGTTTGGCTCTAAAGGCTGTTTTCTAGCTAAACTCTCTTCTTAAGAGAAATTGGCATCTTTCTATAAAGACAATTCAACTGATGGAATATATGAATCTGGAGGGTGATATTTATTTGAAGTCTACTGAATAAAATGTTAATCCTGTGTCAAAAATGCATTCACAGAAGTGTTCAGAACAAAGTTTCACAAGGGAATAGATAGTATGGAAAAATGACCAATCCTTGCCCTAGGATTACGAAACTGATTTCAAGAGAGATGGGGAGAATGATCAGGGGAACTAGTGGTGTCAGGGGGACAGTGGTGGGTTATCTTGGGCTCTTTAGTGGTGAGGATCTTTGTGTATCAATACCATAGACTTTAACACTATCATAACCATGTTACATAAACCCTAATAACATTTTGAGGTGAATAATGTTTGACCAGTTGTCTGAACATCCTAGCCTAAAAAAGTTGACTCATAAAATTTACCACCACAGTATGAAATTTATGAAATTTGACTATAAATATAATTGCATTTATTTCATGAATTACTCAATTAAATGCAAGATATCACTTCTGCACTTTCTGAGGCAAGAAACTGAAATTTCTAGGCACTAAATGACTGCCAATTTCACATAGTTGGTGAGAGTGGGTCTGGAATTTAGGGTAATTATCCTAAGCCCAATCTGTATTTTTTTTTCTTATTCTTTTCACCACAGTACTCTAGAGAAAAAGTAAGAGTTGAAATAGATCCTTCCTTTTTATGACTTTTCCTCTGGCATTTCTCCAAGACAGGTTAATGTTATTTTTCATGTTCATTTTTAGAGCCAGGTAAAATCAATGATATATTTTATAAAGACTTACTTCACTTTTATATCATGACAAGATGAAGTTAATAAAACAGCAAACCACTGATTAAATAGAGGCAGAAAGAAAATAACATCTGAAAAGAAAATTCCTACTTGTTTTCTCCAACTATTATATAGAAAGCAGTATTATTAAAGGGGTGGGAGAAAGTCATGGACTCCATAAACAACTGCTAACAGATGTAAAAATAAAAAGTAATGTAAGAAAAAGAAAACATTTTACAAAACTATAGGTCATCCAAACAAATTTATTAAATTGTTGGGGTTTTTCTCACTAAAGAATAGCTGTTATTAATTGCATATAATAAATCTTTATAATTTTCTAAATTTTCAGAGCAAATACGTAGAAATTTCTCCCATTTCAATACCAATAAAAATCTTCATTTCTATGTAGCTTTAAATTACAACTACAGAGAAAGAGTTTCTTAATATCTACAGTTCTGCCCTTATGTAAAAAAAAAAAAAATGAAAGAAATGTGTGCCATTACCGTTTTCCTGCCACTATCTAGCTGGCTGACCTTGGAAGGCAAGCGCAACACCTTGGGTTTCCATCTGTAAAGTTAGTATAATAACAACCTCGCAGACGTGTTGGAGAAGAGATGCATTAATAAGCCTCTAAGCAATTGGAGATCTGGCAACAAAACATTGCTCTCCATGCCCTTGGATTGCTCACATCTCTCAAGTCTCCTCAGCAAAAGCTTCTCTTGCTACAGCATCATTGACCTTCATCACAGACCAACTCCAGCCTGATTCTTCTTTGCCTGGTAAAGAATTCTGTGCCCTCCTGCTTCAACAGGTGATGGTAAATGAACAAGAGACAAATGCAACATTCCATTCCATTGCCTCTTTTTTTTTTCCATTGCCTCTTAAAGGCAAATGGCATTTCAAATATCTGAGAAGTCCTCAGCAAAATTGTTTATATGTGGGTGTATACATATATCCATTCTTGATATAACTTGAAATTTGCTTTTGTAAGTCATTTAAACAAGAAACTGTTCTAAAGCAGAATATTAAGCAGATCTAACTGCCTCTGAGCATAGAGCCGAATGATTTTAACAATATCATTAATAATAATCAGTTACCTGTTGTAGTAATTGCCTATTTAAGGATAAGGATGAATATTATGTTATTTCATTCTGACACCAACTCGGCCAGCTAAAGATTGTTATTCCTACTTCACAAATAAGAAACTAATTAGATAGCAAAGAAGTTAAGGAGTTTGTCTCTGCAGTTGCTCTATCATTTACTCAGCAGTTGGGATTTGAACCCATATTAGACCCTAGAAAGGAGCCTGTAAAACCACTCATCTATCAGCACCAGATTGTCATAGAATAAAGAAGAAAATATGAACCTTTCAAGAAGAATAATAGGAACAAGTTATAGAAAAAGTGGAGGTCAGGAGCCTAACCCTGTAACTTTTTTCCTCATGATGCCACAAAGCCTAGATTAGGCATTGAGAGAGAACTGAAGTTAGAATATTCATAGTCTGACATATAAGAACATTTGTTCTACACTCTTGATACTCTTACCCTCCCCCAAAATGATTCTTAATAGCTTCCATTTCCTTCTATTTCTTTGCCTAATCTACAATCATATTAATAGACATAGCCTTTATACAAAGCTTTCTTTGGAATTGATTGAATACAGGGAGTTAGAAGTAAGGGAAAAAATAGCTAAAAGAAAATTTGGTAAGTGGGAGGATTGCAGGGTTGGGAGGGTCACTGAAGAAGAAAAGAGAAATCAGAAATATATTTGTACTTTCTTGGAAAAAATGACTAAGGAAAAGAAGTGTGATCATTTGAGGCAGACAGTCAATCTGACCTTTAAAAGCAGGAGCTGATGATTCTACTTTCGTCCCACTTCAAATCATTTTAAAGCAATCTATAAGGGTTCAGTCTACCAGACAGTGGTGAGATTCTATAATAGAGCTGTTATTTATGCCCTCTGTTCCCATAAAAAAAAGTTTCAGAGATGCTAACACGTACACTTTCTTTAGTCTCATGTAAAAAAAGAGGCAAAGAATTGCTTTTGTTTGACTCATCATGGTTACAGGATAGACAAACATGATGGAAAATTATCTGAGTACAAAACTTGAGAAGAACTACCTTCTTCATCATCTCTAACACTTTATTTCCTGCTGACACCCAGGACTTGCTGGGTTAATGGATGGTGAGACATTTTGCAGTCCTGAAGTGCACTGAGGGGAGAAGGGTGGGAACTTTTACTGCTTCATGAAGTCATGAAAGTCTCTCACGTGGGCTAAGCAAAGTTGGTTGGTTACGAGTTGGGGGAAAACACATATGTGAAATATGACCTTCTTAATCTTTAGACAGGTTTAAGTCTGATGATAGAACTTTGTGATCTTTTCCCTGCAGAAAGGCTTAAGGAGACTCCAACGTTCATGAATGCAGAAAAATATATTTACCTCTAACAAAACCTGGACCAGATTTCTAGGGTCTCTATAACAAAGGATGATACCAGGGTGGCAGGGGAGATTTAGGGGTGACAAACAACAAAAAGGTGTTCACTTACAGTTTGAAGTCAAGAACCATATTCTCTATGATGCCTATCAGGGAGACGCCTTTCTTGCTCATGTCTAACTTCCAGAAAAAACAATCCAACCATAGTTTTACTTGCCTTATAGTAATATCCTTTATCTCTTCAGACTCTAATGTCACATGATATTTGCCTGTGTCTCTTTCCTCACATAATGTTTTTCCTTTATTATGAGAAACAAACTCATACTACTTTTGGCCTTCTCTAACCATCTCATTTTACTTACATTGACAAAGTTCTTCTTTACAAATAGGATGATATAAATTGATAGTGGAGTATAAACCCTCAGTCTATCTTTGCAGGGAACCCTAGCTATGTATGTTCATATCTTCCACGTATTCATTTGCTTTCAGAAGAGAAAATTCAAGTGCTCCTTACCAGATCTACACGGGAAGGTACATGTGGGTTGGAAGTAGAGAGGAGTGTTTCGATCACGATCACGATCATCCTGTTGTTCAAAGCAATTGCCTCGAGCAGGCACCAGTAACATCTCCTTCACCCTAGCCATGAGATTTTAAAAAGTGCCACATTCAAGACTCTTTCAGGGTTAGGAGAATGAGACCCATCATTGCTACTGGTATTTATCATATTGGGTACACCACAGGGAGTTTGCCAGACTCTGCTGTGTGGGCAGGTTACCAACCTGCCAGGTTGTCCAAAGTAAGAGTGAGATAATAAGATGTTGCATGGTCGCATTTGTGGCTGCATGCTTCTGGGAGCTGGATTTTATAGTCTCTGGGCTTGGCCATTGATGGGATTACATAGTGCCAGGGTGGGGGGCAGGGGGGATAGGAGAGGGGCAGTTGGTGGGTGTGACCTCTGCTACTGGAAGATGGAGGATCTGGGTGGAGGATGCTCAGCACTGATCTGAGCAGGCTTGGAGATCTCAGCCCCGGGACCCACATGCCTTTTGTTCCTCTGCTGGTACCTGCTTGAAGTAGTGTGGAAGTACCACACTACTTCATGAGTGTGGAGAGTGGTCTCAGCATGGTTGTGTCTGGTTCTGGAGATCTTCAGGTGCCAGGGTTCTGCTCAGGGTGGGGAGGGAAACTCAACCCGCCCCCCTCCAAGGGGCCCCGGCGAGGACAGCCAGGCATGGGGGGGAGGAGGAGTGTTTAGGGCAGAAATATTGGACACATTCCAGTTAAAGGACAGCAGAAGTCAAATATGTGAAAGAACTAGTAGAGTGAGACAAAGAATGGCCAGTTTTGTGTTGCTAAAGTGCAAAAAGAAAAGGGAGCAAATGGCATTGTCAAATTCCCAGTAAGGTTCATTGTGGAAATGTCTGAAAAATAACAGAATCAACATTTTATTGCCCTCATTGTCAGTGCCAACATGCATAGTATTGATATGAATTTTATGATATATTCTAGCAAGGGTGCAGTTTTTCCATTAGAAAACAGCCAAGTATAGAAACCTGAAACCCATTCCAAAAATTGTAACATATTATTTGGAGCTGTTGGTCAGGAAAACATAAATTACCTAAATAAAGGCACTGAACTGCAAAATATTTGAAAATGGATGCATTTTTTCAGAGATCTAGATAGCAATTATAAATAGCATAATAAATACTGTTTGGGAGTGTGACTATTTACACACACATACATATACGCACACACAAATATATGTACAAATATATGCATATAAGCATGTATATATTTGTTTTTATATGTGTATATAAATATTAAATGTTTAGGAAAAGTATTTTAAAATGCAAAACATATTAAAAGGATGATAGTTATAAATTTGGGGGCTGGAGCGATAGCACAGTGGGTAGGGCATTTATTTGCCTTGCAAGCGGCCAACATGGCCGACCCGAGTTCGATTCCTCTGCCCCTCTTGAAGATCCCGGCAAGCTACCGAGAGTATCTCGCCCACACAGCAAAGCCTGGCAAGCTAACCGTGACATATTCGATATGCCAAACACAGTAACAACAAAAAAGTCTCATGATGGAGACATTACTGGGCCCGCTCGAGCAAATCGATGAACAACGGGAGGACAGTGATCAGTGATCAGTTATAAATTTTAAAAATGATGACTTTAGGGGCTGGAACAATAGCACAGTGGGTAAGGCGTTTGTCTTGTACACTGCCGACCTGGGTTCAGTTCCCAGCATCCCATATCGTCCCCTGAGCTCTGCCAGGAGTAATTCCAGTGCAGAGCCAGGAGTAACCCCTGAGCATTGCCGGGTGTGACCCAAAAAAAAAACAAAAATAAATAAAATTAAATTAAATTAAAAATGAATCACAAATCACGAACATCCTGCTATTCGTTGATTGCCTCAAGCAGGCCCCAGTAACGTCTCCTTCATCCTAGCCCTGAGATTTTTAAGAAAGTGCTATATTCAAGGCTCTTTAGGAGAATGAGACCCATCTTTTTTACTGGTATTTGGCATATTGGGTACGCCACGGGGAGTTTGCCAGACTCTGCCGTGTAAATTCGTCGATTGCCTCGAGCAGGCCCCAGTAACGTCTCTTTCATCCTAGCCCTGAGATTATATTCAAGGCTATTTAGGAGAATGAGACCCATCATTGTTACTGGTATCTGGCATATTTGGTACGCCACGGGGAGTTTGCCAGACTCTGCCCTGTGGGCAGGCTACATTTGATAGCCTGCAAGTTTGTCCAAAGTAGGAATGAGACAATAAGATGTCATAAAAAAAAAAGTTCTGATAAGAGGTCGCGTGGCCGCGAATGCGGCCGCGCGGTTCTGGGATCTGGATTTTATAGTGTAAATTAAAAATTAAAAATGATGATTTTATACCTCTACTTAAATCTTAGCAGCCAAAGGAGATATATATATATATCTGTATATATGTATATATAGAGCATATATATACATATATACATATATGTATATATGTATATATATACATGTATATATACACATATATACATATGTATGTATATATATACATATATACATGTGTATATATACATATATACATATATATGTATATATGTGTATATATATATAGAGAGAGAGAGAGAGATTCATTTGAGGCCACATGTGACTACTTACATCTTACTCTGTGCTAAGGATTCACCCTTGATGAGGATTGAGGGACCATATTTGGTACTGGATCTTCCACATGCATGGCAAGTGCCTTGGTCCCAAAGACTACATTTTAAACATGTATCTGGATACATAGGAAATAAAAATTAAGCACACAAGTAAAATTCAACACTAAAATAGCCATTTTTCATGAAAAGGGGCCTAGAATGTCAATTAAACCTCTAGTCTGTCCAGAAACAATGGATAAAGTTAAATTTCCCAAGAGAAATTAAGTTTCGTGTCTAATTAACTGTTTGACCTAAATGTATACTATCCAACTGACTCAGGACACTGTTTTTAGGAAAATAATTTATTTTTAATTTACCCAAAGTTCTGGATAGATAGTACAGCAGGTAGGGTGCTCTTGTTGCATGCAGATAACTCTGATTTGATTCCCAGTACCATATATGACCTTCTGAGCCCCATCAATAGTGATTGCTGAGCAGAGAGCAAGGACTAAACCCTAAGCACCGCTGGTAGTGGCAAAAAAAAAAAGAAATTTTTCTAGATCAATGGAAACTACCATTTCTCAAAGCAGTAAACTGACAACAGAATTATAGAATTATTATTTTAAGGAACCCAGATCATAGTCAACTCTTGAAGATAAGTAAGAGTGCAGATGAGCTAACACTAAGAAATTACAACCCACACAAGAAAATGGGACATTATAAGAAAATCAGCAAACATAAGAAGATAATTAACATGATAATTGAAGCTATAATGAGAGCATAAATACTCTAAACATAGCATGTTTTGGTAATTAAAAAAACAGAATATTGGAGACAGAGAAATAATACCGAGGTTAAAGTACCTGTCTTACATGCAGCAAGCACTGGTTTGATATCCGCATTATATCATGCTCCAAAGAAAGAGTGACCTCCATGCACTGATTGATGTGACCCATCTCCCCTCTCCCAAACAAGATATTAATTTAAAAATTAATGATTCAATTTTAAAGTATTTATCAAAAATGTCTAAAAATATCATTGGAGATAAGACAAGTAAACTGGAAGGCAGTTTGGAAAAAAAATCCTAGAATTACAGAAGCAGAAAATATAAATAAAAGATTAAAACATAAAAAACAGTTTTAGAAAGTCTAACGTGCTTTCAAAGGAGCTTTAGGAAGTTTAAAAATGATGTGGGGGGAAGTGAGGTGGGAGGGATACTGGGATCCATGGTGGTGGGAAATGGGCATTGGCAGAGGGATGGGTATTTGATCATTGTATAATTGAAACCCAAGCACAAAAATTTGTAAGTCTACAACTGTACCTCATGGTGTCTCACTAATAAAAATTAAAAAAGAAAAAAGAAAACATTTGTAATGAAAGGCAGATAATTTTAAAAGCAGAAGAATAATATTCTACAACTTAAGAACAGTTAATTCTGAGCGGGATAAAATAATTAATTTGCATCAAGACATATAGAATGAAATTTCAAGATACAAAATCAGAAACAGAGGACCAGAGAGATAGTAGACTGGGTAGGGCATTTGCCTTGCACATGATTGATAAGGTTCAATCTTTGATACCCCAGATGGTCCCCTGAGCCCACAAAGAATCATCCCTGAATGCAGAGACAGGAGTAAGCCCTGCATGCCCCTAAAAACAAAACAAAATCAATGACAATGTAGTTATTTATTTATAGTTAAATAAAATCAGAAAATTTTCAAATAAACTTGGGTGACCTTAAAGGAATAGTAATTGCAAGAGTTCATATCCACAGAAATAACCTATCTTCCCAGATGACTGGATAAAGAGATTGTGCTGTATCTAGTCAAAGAAACATGTCTCCCATTTCAAAAGATGAAGTTTCCCCTTTGTGGGTAAAATGAATGGATGTGGGGATGATTCTGATAAGTAAAATTAGTAATAAGAGATAACAAATGATAATGAGGGACAAAGAATGAGACATCGGTACTTCTCTTTGTTTCAAGATCTCCTTTCTCTGTCCATTCCTTACCTCATGTCAAAGGTTCCACTCTGTCCTGTTAAATAAAGTCTGTACCTTCTGAGAGAACCACCTCATCTATTACATTCATTTAAAATATCAAATACTACTGTATGAACCTCACATCACAAGCTTTAGATCACTGCTTTCAACCCATCAAAAGGATGCATTTCATTTTAGATATTCAGGCTACACTAACTCACTGATGATTCTTTCAACTTCCTCAGTAGCTGAGTAAGACTAAATATGTTTTGTGTCTTTTATTCTTGAGTCTCTAACATTTTTCTCAAAATGGTTTACTTCTTATTCCTTCCTCAATGTTTTCTAGTTTATACTTCATAAGCATCATTAAAGGCACTGACCTTAAACTAAAAGTTTCACTCTCAGAATGAAAGGATGGCCTTGTAATTCTTCACTGAGAATGCATGTTACTACATAAAAGAAGGGAAAAAAACTGTTGTTTTACCACTTTTCCTCTCCCAAACTCCTTATTAGTACAGCCATTTACTTTCCTTCCTTTATGACCCCTATTATAGTACAAAAGTATCTTTTTTTACATCTATAGAAGTTAGGCAGATGGGGGAGTCAGCAAGATACTCCTCAGAACTTCTAGTTTGCATGCTGAGAATGAAATGGGGGAGAAGTGTAATTAATAAGATTAGCCATCTGCACAATATATGTCCCTAAGTAATGAGTGGCCAAAATGTCTCAGGAAAATCCAAAATGAGTGGTCTCATAGAAAAACATTAGTTAGCCAACTGGATCATAAAAACAGATATGAGACAGATAATTTAAATTCAAACCAAAGTACTTTAACTGATTTTTTGTTTGTTTGTTAGGTTTTTGTTTGTTTGGGGTGATCCCATTGACTCTGCACTCAATGATCATTCCTGGCAAAGTTTAAGGGAACATATGGGATGCCAGGATCAAACTTGGGTTGGCAGCAAGTACGGCAAATGCCCTAACCACTGTTCTATCTTTAAAGACTCTTCTACTGAAATTTTAAACTATTAAACTTACTCCCTGATGTCTCCATTTTCTCATAAAGTTAGTGGTGCAAACTTCACAGAATTGTGAAGATTAATCGAATGGACTTAGAGGTCTTCAATACTAAGTATCAATTCAAAGTGAGTGTATAGAAGCTATAAATAAAGCTGTAAAAGTGGTAAGAATAGTGGTAATAATTGTTTGATGTTTTCTCCTTAATATGTAAGAATCATTAGTGTGAAACATAAAAATATACTGTGAAAGAACAATGATGATCTCAGTCCAATGCTAAAATAACCAATTATCTTTTAGGTATATTTCTATATACAGTTTAGAATTTCATAGTCAATAGCAATAAAATCATCCAGTTAATTATTAATATTCCAATTCTATGGTGAACAACCAGTCTGGTGTTTATAACTTGTCTTCTCAGATAACTTTTTAAAATTTTATTATATATATTTGAATACATTTGTATAGAAGAAGTAGGAATAATACACAGGGAAGTGCCTTGTATGGGACCAACCCCTGTTTAATCCCTAACACCACATACGGCTCCCAAGCAGATTATAGGTTGACTATAAAATCACCTTTAGGAGTGGTCCCTGAGCACAGCACCAGGTATAGGCTCTGAACACCACCAGGTGTGGATCTTCCCCCAAACAATTGTTTTCTGAATTATGCAATGGTTTATTGTGAGTAGAATTGGTAAGAGTTTTTACCTAACAGGTTGGCTATCTGTATTGTGATATTTTATGTCACAATGTCAATATGCATACAAACATACACACACACACACACACACATACACACAAACACATACGTTTCATCTCAGACCCTTTTTTCCTAGCAGCATCTAAAACCCTTGAAGTAACTGATGTGATACCATTTTGGGTACTAAATGAGACGACAGATCACTGATAGTTTTTGAATAGCACATTGGATGGAGATCTAGTTAATTGGGGAGCCAAGCAACCATGTGAGTAGGAAATTAAAAAACACTTCATCGATTTGCTCGAGCGGGCCCAGTAACGTCTCCATCATGAGACTTGTTGTTACTGTGTTTGGCAAATCGAGTACCTCACGGGTAGCTTGCCAGGCTCTGCTGTGCGGGCGAGATACTCTCGGTAGCTTGCCGGGCTCCTCTCTTAATCCTAGAGGGAGAAGGGGCATGGTATCAGTTTGGTCACCAGTGACCAATAATTTAGCTACTCATGGCTAATCACTTAATCACTTAACTTCCCATTAGTCGTCGATTTGCTCGAGCGGGCACCAGTAATGTCTCCATTTGTCCCTGTCGCGTGCCAGTGTAGCCCAATGGCATCTGTTGGCTCCGGGAACATGAAGGGCCTCAAACCGATTGTTCATGATCTTGACGAAGAAGTCTGACCATCTGGAAGGTGGGCGGCCACACGGTCTTTTGACATCCCGTGGAATCCAGTTGGTAACAGCTCTAGTCCAGCGGTCATCTTTAAATCTCATTACGTGACCAGCCCATCTGATTTTCGACACCTTGGCAAATGAGACAGCGTCCCTGATTCTTGATCGTCGACGGATGTCAGAACTCTGGATTCTTTCTCTCATTTGAGTGAAACGTGATATTCCAAGCATAGCTCTTTCTATTCTTCTTATTCAGGTCTCCCAATGAATAAACATCCATAAAAATCTTAATTGGAGATAGAACTTCCTGAATAGCAAATATGGGAAGAAATTTGGAGGCTGAACTCTCAGAAGCATGGAAAGAGTATGTCCCCTTCCCACATACCCGGCCTTTCATAGCACATTTATGTGACTTTCTGAATTGATTCATTTTATAGTTCACCTATAATCTGTTAATAAACGGCTTTTCTGAATTATTCAAACACCTCTAAAAATTAGTAAATTTCTGATGGGAACTTCTGATCAATGTAACCAGTTAATCAGAAATACAGCCGAACAATTTTGACTGGCAATTGGGGTCTGTAGCAATGGTGAACGGATAGTTCAGAGACAGTTCTTTGATGGTGGAGGATCTAATGCTTACTTGATGCAGATAGTCCCAGGATTAACTTGACCTTTCCACAACTGGCAAGAGTACTAGTCAGTGTGGTGGTGGAACATAAACAAACTTTAGCAAAATTCTGCTTCTTAGGACTTTATCATTTTACCCTGGCTTAACATAACATATAATAGTCCTAAAGTCATACCTGAAGGGTCTGAACCAGCTTTACTATTGTCAAATCTGTGTTCTCATCTAGCAACTTCAACAAAATTCTCCCTTACATGCATAAAGTAAGCCCCTTCAATCTCTCCCATGATTGTCTCTCCTTTTCTTTTTGTGAAATTGTTCTTTCTGGTTCTCTGTTATTCTCTAATAACAAGAAAGCAACGGCACTGATATTCTAGTGCTTCTTTCAACACACAAACACTTAAGTCTCTTCTGTTCCAAAATGGACCTTACTTGATAACTTCCTCTCAGGCAGCTGTTATTCTGCTATAGCTTTTCTAATTGCAAAACGTCCTTAAGGAAAATGTTCAGGTAAATATGACTGATTAAACACATTCAAAAATACCAGGTACTCAAAATATATAAAACCTTGCAGAAAATATTAAAATATTGAGTGTATCTAATTGAGTTCCAAATCCAAATAGAGAAAACTTCAGGTTCCATAAACAAAGAAGTAGTGCTTAGAAGTAAGCAAACATGAAAGTAGAGTTTTATGAAAAATGACTCTACACATGGCTTGAGAATTGACAAAAATGGAAAACCTTGAAATTCAATCTTGCACCAGACAAATGGGTGACTGAAAGCAACATGAATATCAGGCTCCAGGAAATAAAAGTGGGCAATTATTAGAAAGCATAAGAAGTAGGCCATTGTTATGATAGTTGACAAATAAGATAATTAAATTTCAAGCCTATATCTGAAAAGATAGATATCAAAAAGCTATTGTTAATGTGTTTAACATTTTAGCAGATGGAGATATTAGCACCTGTGAAAATCAGATAATTGTGAAACAAAAGCAGAAAGTTATAAAATATAGAGATTTTTAGAAATAAAATGTCATTTAAACTTAAAATCTCAATAGATGTATTACATGAAGACAGTATTGGAATAAACTGGGCAAAATTAGGGACTTTGTAAAGTTTAATGCTTGAATTAATTTAAATATAAAACTAAGATGACATTGCACAACATTGAGAATATAAAGAACTAAAAATTTCGGTCATGATATAAAACCATAAATGATATAGATATAATAGAATTATTTTTCTAGGTAAGAGCCTTTGCAGTAAAGTGAAGAGAGATTACTCTAAAATAGATGATGACTAAGAATATTACAAAACTGAAAAAGTCTAAATCCTCAGACTTAGTCTACTGAATGTCAAGATTGGATAAAGTTTTTAAAAAAGGTGTAACAGAATAAATTGTGCTAAAAATAAAGATCACCAAAGAGGAAGAGAAGTTCCAGGTTACCAGAGAAGATGTTAATACCAATGACAATAAAGCAATGACACTGGTAGCGATCGTTAGCAATAACTATTATTCTTTAGCAATTATTAGAAATAATATTAACAATACTTACTAGTAGTAATAGCAATAATTTTTACTAAGGAGCAATAAAAGTGAACAGCAGTTGGTTATTGCTGTTAACTTTGATGCCATCAAGAACTGAACTAAAATGACAATGAGTCTAGAATTTTTTAGCTGAATTACAAATCAAAAATTTTCCAAAACACAAAACTAAACTATAGAGGCTGGAGTCAGCGTAGTGGGTAGAACACTTGCTTGGTTTTGATTTGTTATGTCATTTGTGGTGTTATCTGGAGATCTCTGTGGCAAGAAATATTCTAGAAGTTTTAATTTTTTTTTTTTTTAGTGAAACACCATGAGATACAGTTATAGAATTGCAAGTTTTTGTGCTTGGGTTTCAGTTATATAATGATCGAGTACCCATCCCACCACCAGTGCTCATTCTCCACCCCCACCAATCCCAGTATCCCTCCCACCCCGCCGTCCCCCCTCCCACCCTGCCTCTGTGGCAGGGCACTCCCTTTTGTTCTCTCCTTTTGGGTGCTGTGGTTTGCAGAAGAGGCATTGGATGGCAATCTTGTTCGGTCTAGAGTCTACTTTCAGCATGCATATCCTGTCCTGGGCGGATCTTCCCAGCACCCTTTATTTGGTGCTCCCTTCTCCATTTGAGCTGCCTTTACCCCTAGAGTATGTGGCTGGCCTCTAAGCCATGGAGTGAACCTCCTGGTATTTATCACAGCTGTTCTCGGGTGTTAGTCTCTTATTTTGTTAATTTATGTTACCCGGATGAATGCAATCTTTCTATGTCTATCCCTCTCTTTCTGGCTCATTTTGCTTAGCGTAATATTTTCCATGTAGTACCACTTGTATGTAAATTTCATGACTTCATCTTTTCTTTTTTTTTTTTTTTTTGCTTTTTGGGTCACACCCGGCGATGCTCAGGGGTCACTCCTGGTTCATGCACTCAGGAATCACTCCTGGCGGTGCTCGGGGGACCATATGGGATGCTGGGAATCGAACCTATGTCGGCCATGTTGGCTGCGTGCAAGGCAAACGCCCTACCCGCTGTGCTATTGCTCCAGCCCCGACTTCATCTTTTCTAACAGCTACATAGTACTCCATTGCGTAGATGTACCAAAGTTTCTTTAACCAATCATCTGTTCTCGGGCACTCAGGTTTTTTTCAGATTCTGGCTATTGTAAAGAGTGCCGCTACGAACAAACAAGTGCAGATGTCACTTCGACTATACTTTTTTGCCTCTCTGGGGTATATTCCCAGGAGTGATATTGCTGGGTCAAATGGGAGCTCAATTTCTAATTTTTTGAGAATCGTCCATACTGTTTTCCCAAAAGGGTTGAACCAGTCGGCATTCCCACCAGCAGTGAAGGAGGGTCCCTTTCTCGCCACATTCGCGCCAACATTAGAAGTTTTAATTTTTTGATGTAATTCCTCTCCTCTCCATATTTTATTGATGCATTTTATTCATAATGTTGTTCATGATATTTTTATGCAACTCAACACCAGATCCAGCACCAGAGTTCTGGTTTCCTTCAACCAGTGTCCTAGGGATCCCTCTTATCACCCCTCTACCCCAACCCTTTTTCAAGCTCAGGTCAGTAGACCAAGTCTCCAATGAGTGTGATTTTTTGTCTATTGAGGGGCCACACCCTGCAGTGCTCAGGGCTTACTCCTGCCTCTGAGCTCAGATTTTGGTACTGGTGGGCCTCAGGGGACCATATGGGGTGCTAAGGAGCAAACAGCTTGTTAAGAAAAAAAAACTCAGAGCAGTTTTGGAAGGAAGAGTAAGCCTACCATAATGGTATTGGAGAAATTCTGGAGATGAGAAAATAATTGGGGAGGCAGAATCGTGGAAGTGAAACTTCTTTCTAAAAACATAATTTAGTAAAATTGGATTATGGTAAATATAGGCCAAAATGTATATTTCCTCTTGGACATGATTACATCCCACTAATCTCATCTTTAATATCCTAGTCAACAACAGTTTTCCAGCGTTTTGTCCCATTTACTGCAGTTTCATCAATTATTTTCTCTCTGATACCAACTGATTCCCAGATAGGTCTCCCATAATAAAAAGAAAACATTTAAAGCATTTGTTTGGCCTCCAGTTTCCCCAGTAGCATTCCTCTTATTTCTCAGTGATCACGCACTGGGTTGCTGTTTCACTGGCTAATTAACAGCATTTGATTAAATTTCCTCTGGCCAGACATCGTGTCTTTAGGAAAGTCAGGATTCAGGATTCAAAAACCCTCAAGGCAACATAATCCACACAAGAGCTTTTGATGGAGTCTCCTAACCTCCTTCTCTGCCCATCTGACTGCTCCTGTTCAGTCTGCCTGTACACACCAGCAACTCACCCTTCTGGTTAGTAGTTGGTCACTGGTAAAGGTAAAGGTAAAGGTAAAGGCCCTCCCATTGATCATCGATTTGCTCGAGCGGGCCCAGTAACATCTCCATTGGAGACTTTGTTGTTACTGTGTCTGGCATATCGAATACGTCACGGGGAGCTTGCCAGGCTCTGCCGTGCGGGCGAGATACTCTCGGTAGCTTGCCGGGCTCTCCAAGAGGGGCAGAGGAATCGAACTCGGGTCGGCCATGTTGGCCGCTTGTAAGGCGAACGCCCTACCCGCTGTGCTATCGCTCCAGCCCACTGGACCACAATTAATATTTGGTAGTGCTGAAAACCAACCTCCTTTCTCTCTGACTCCCAACTCAATGCTTATTAGAGTAATATTAAGTTTAGTTTGGTAGTAAATGGTCAAAATGAATCATTTTCATTTGACTGCATCCTTAAAAAAAAAGGAAAAGAAAAAACGAGAGTAGGGAAAGATTTCTCCTTAGACACTGTTGCCTCACCTTAAAACACCTATTGATTTATTCACTATTTCCTGAGTTTCCTAGATCACTAAATTAATAATAGTATGTGGTACATCCTGGGACCCAAAAACTATGTAATTAGGGTTCCTACAAATTGATGAAGTACACAGTTTCAGGAGAGTGAAGAAGAGATTAATTTGAGACATGCTGCTTTTAGAAAAAAGCACATTTATACTATGGGAATATAAAGGTCTTATGATTGTTTCTTTCTGGGCATTGAGTGACAACTAACATAGGAGGTATGGGTGCAAGATTACAATTATCCTTGCTTGTATGTGTATACTGCTCTTTGCTTTACAGAACCTTTCTATCTATTATCTTATTTAATACAGGTAGCAATGGACTAACTTAATAGCAACTATAATATTTACAGCTTGCTTTAAAACCACTTGGAAAATATTTTAACCAGTGTGGCTTATTGGTCTCACCTGTGCATTAGGTCTGCCAAAATGACTCCCTGCTAAGTATGCTTCAAAGGACTGATAAGGAATTGGTTCCATCCTATGGAGCATTGAGTCTGGTAGTTCTAAAAATGATTTTCTTCCTATACACCAACAAAAGTTTCTACACTTGGTAATATGAGATAGTTTTTCTTCTATAAAGGTAGTAGAACTCTAAAATACTTTGTGGTTCTGTGTTGGAGTGGGTTGGGTACTCGCTTTCCACCCTGGCACCACGTACAGTTCCCAGAGTCTGCCAGGAGTGATTCCTTCATGCAGAGCCAGGAGGAAGTCCTAAGCAAAACCAAATGGGTTCAAAAACAAACAAAAAACAAAGAAGTATCCAAAGACAAATATGTTTCCTTTGGGGCATGAATAATAATACAATGGGTAGGGTGCTTGCCTGCACTTGACTACCCGGGGTTAGATCCTTAGCATCCTTTATGGTTTTCTGAGAATTTCCAGGAGTGATTCCTTAATTCAGAGCCCTGAGTAAACCCTGAGCATCTCCGAGTGTGGTCCAGAAACCCAAAATAAAATACTTTATGGTCCCGAGTATGCAAGTGATCTGTCAGTCTAGGCCATTAGGCAAAGTCCATCTGCTTAGTCAGGCATTTATCCAAAGGAAGACAAAGATTTTATTTTCCCTCTCATGAATTTTTTAAGATTTCATTATTGCTAATAGAGGAGTCTGAAATGGAGCAATAGGTTTACCCTTGAGTGTGCTAAAGAATTATTTCTCAATCTATTAATCCCAAAGCTTCTCATACTCCTATTGACTCCCACCAAGTTTCTGATGGTTTTCTCAAATAAAAACCCTGCTCATTTTAAAATCTTTCCCTGGAGCTGACACCATGGAGTGAACACTTCAGTAAATCCAAACAAGGCTCAGGGTTGGCCGATTGTGCCAGTGATAGATTTCTAATTTTTACATGGATGCCTAAGCTTGATCTCCTTCCATCATAAATTAGATGTATACAAAATGTCTCCATCATTCTAGAGCAATTTTTAGGTTTGCCATGGAAATATATAGGTTTTGCTATTACAAAATAAAAACAGTCAAGAGAAATTCTGGGTTAGGGAAATAGGAATAAAGATGAAAAATAGGTAACAAATTTTTAGGAAAGTATATTCCAAATTCTCATTCTATAATTTGATTTGTTTCCTATTTTTCTTCATTTTAGGTGTTGTTTATAATGCACTGCACTCAGAAGAAAAACAAATTGATAATTACAGAAAATTTCAGATACTTCAAGGAGAACATCACAAAAAAATACCTTATATTTCCAAGTTTCTACATTAAAATATTCTTCATTCTATCAAATATTTATAGTTGTCACTAGATATTGAAGGTTATATGTTCATTTTGTTTCTCTCTTAAGATTCACAGTGATGAAGTAAGTTTCATGTAGAGCTTCCAGTTGTATTCTCAGAACACGCTTGTGCTTATCCATTCAATATATGCTTTCCCCCTGCACTGTAAACCCAAGTGCCAGGTAATCTGCTCTCAAATTCACACCAGCATCTACCACAGTAACTGACACATGACAGTTTCTCTCTACACATGAAATTTGCTCATTACCCAATATTGAGTGTTCAGTTAAGTCAATTCTTCTGTCAAAAACATTCTAAAATTGTACATAAATATTCACAAAATGCCACAACTCAGACTCTTCAAATTTCCAATGCTGATTTTTCTGACTGAAGAACAGATTATGTGCAAATGCAGCATATCACAAACCAAACATCATAACTGGAGGAAAGCCTGAATGTATAATGCGTCACGTGATCGGACCGTGATGGTATAAGGAGGATGGATCCATCTTCACTGAGAAGCTGTATTTGCATTTGGTAACTAGTAGGGTCTGGGCAGCAATTTTTCTTGGAGTACCATGAAATAGATTTGAAACCATAATGATGTAAATCATAACAAAATGTAAACCAACAGTTTACAAAAAGAAGTCTCACATAGTGATGCTGTAATAGCAACTAAAGCTGATGAATTTTGACTTATATTATAACTCATCCCTATCCTCATACAGTCAAATCAAATCATACAGCAAATAATGGAGAGGAGTAAATAAGGGGGAAAGGCAGGGGGAAAGGGAGAGGGGGGCGGTAGGAAGGGAAAGAAGAAAGAAAGGAAAGTAGAAGTAAAGGGGACATGAGAAAAGGAGATATGAAAAAATCAGGGAAGGAGCAGAGGAGGAAGATAGAAGGTGGAAGGAAGGGAAAAAAATATTGCTTAGGCCTCTCAAACGATTTACCCTAAATTCTTGCATTAACTAGAGCATGATACTAATCTATTCCATAAAAGATTGTGCTTTCTACTACATCTCAGCACCAAAATGCTTAGATCTAAAGTGAAAATAAATTAGGTCTCCAAGCCATGTACTTCATGGTGTTTCACTAATAAAAATTTTTTAAAAATGTAAATGATGGAGAATGGGTACTGGTGGAGGGATGGGTACTGGATCATTGTATAACTGAAACCCAAGCACAAAAATTTGTAAGTCTACAACTGTACCTCATGGTGTTTCACTAATAAAAATTAAAAAAAAAAAAAGAAAAAGAAATTAAATTAGGTCTCAGCTATACCCAAACATGGAGGATCCTGGGACTGTCTTTCAGAAGCTAATTTGCCTGAGGAATCAGAATACTTCTTAGGAACAAACCCAACTGAAAGAGCAAACATGGGGGAAATTTCAAGGATGATATCGAGCTGATACTCAGATATGTTCTCAGTTCTAGAACTCCTGAACTTGGCTCAAGTTCAGTATATTGACTGAAGTTAAAAAGAATTGCCTATAAGACATCAGGGACTGAAATGGCTCTGTAAAGTAGGTGTTCCTAAAAAGTAGGTTTTAAATAGTGCAATAACTATTTAAAAGGCTGGTGGTGTCTCTGATCACAGCTGTGACTCTGACGTACACAAATACAGGAAATGCAGTTTTGACAAAGTAAGTGCTCTCTTAATAGAAGGCTTCCAGAACCATTTCTCATGCCATGACACCAAAATTTGGGCAAGAAACTTCTTTGAGTATGCTGAGATATGACTTGAAAGTCACTTTCCAAAGCTGCCACCCTGCTGATACACCCACTGGCCCTCCTTTACCAACTCCCAACTAAATCTCTGGTCGATGAATGCCATGCAACTAAAATTCACGGAAACACTGGTTTCCACAGCTGGGAACTCTGGGCACCCTCAGTATGGGTGGGGGATGGGGGTCAAGGACCCACCCTCCTGAACCCCCACAGCCTCACCCACACCCCACCAAGGCAGTGATTCCAGGGGTTCAACTCCAACCATTCACAAATATCTGCTGCAGAGAAACCAAACTGTGAATAATTTCAAGTACCTGGGTCCCAGGCTGTGAACACTGGTGTTTCAGAGTCAGGGTGGCTAGCCTCCCACCTCCCCTAAACTTCCAGAATTCCCAGCAGCCACACTCACTCCCACAGGTGCCATATTGACTCACTGGTCGAGATAATAGATCCTAAAGTTTCTGGACCACAAAACACCTCCTAGTTCATCATCTTGAAATTCTAGTAAATTCACACCAAATTATGGGAAATGTTACATAGAAACCAATTAAACTCAACAAGCAGAAATAGTAATACAAATGGTTCAAACAGCTTAGAAATTCATAGGTTAGGACTTAACCCCACAATCAGATATCATAATATAAGATTACAGTTTCACATAAATTGATTTTTTATACTTATTGAATTTAATACCAGAGCTTTGTTATTGAATCAATTTTAATTCTAGAATTATATCAATTAAAGTAAATTTAAAATTAAAATAGAAAATAAAGAGAAATTGAGGGCTCCTCAGTAGTTAAGAGATGGCTGGAGAGAGAACATAGTAGGTAAGGACTTTGTCATGCTTATAGTTAATTTGGGTATAATGCTTTGCACCACATATGGTCCACTGTTAAGAAGGAGAAATGAAAAAAAAAAGAATTTTATAACTATACCCCACCTAACTCAACCAGCGAGAGTTAGTGAAAAACACATGTATGTACTTTAAAACAACAAAACAAGTTAAAGCTTCTGAAAGCTCAGCACAAAATATTTATTTGTATGCTTTCATTTTTTTTTTACCTTCTGATCCAGCGCCAAGAGTTAACAATGCACACATTAGATAAGACTATAAATGACTTGTAAACCATCAACTTGTTCACCATGAAATTGCTTCAAACATTGTATCTTCACCATGTCCAGCAGTTTACTGAAAGAGCAGTTTCTGACAAAATTTTTAAATAATGAATAATATCATTACCACTAATGAACCAGAAAAAAATAATTCTAGAACCTCAGTTTTTAATGTACCAAGGGCAAAAAACTAATATCCTTTATATCATCCCAGGGCTTTTATACAAATTAAAGGGAATTATTATTTAATATTGGAAAAAATTATGGTTAAGATAACTCCAGAATATTACATATTCAGTTTACATAGAAATAAACATCTCAAAAACTCAAGTCTAATTCTTTGATTAGGGGATAGTGAAGTATAAGAGATGATCCTTTCTAATATTCAACCTCTAAAATATTCAAATTCATTCATTTTATGGGGTTCATATATCAATATCTTTAGAATATTACAGATTCAAACAATCTCATGCAGGCAGAGCACAAAAGAAAGAGTCAAATGCATGTAAAGACTATCAATTTTTAGTCACCTGACATTTATTTAACTAAGTAACATAATAGAAATATAGTTTTGGAATTGAACAGATATGAATTTGGTTTCCAGATATGCTAAATATTAAATTTAGTCTTTAAACAGGTTTTTCTTTTTAAGCAAGTTTAGTCACCTTTAATGATGACTAATAATGCCCAATAATGATGACTAATAATGTCCCATAGGATTAAGAAAGGCAAAATTATATGCATATTAGTCAGAGCATATACAGAGTGCCTACATAATGCATATATAAATGGAAGATATAACTATTCCTTATATTACTGCTACCATATCTACTTTTTCTAGGACTATGTCTTATATGTTTCTACTCTCTATCTACTATTTCTGCTATTGCTACCACTGCTATTGCTACTATTCTTCTACTATTATTCTGCAATCAAATGACCAAGGACCACTAAGGAAAATTCTGGACATGAAAGTAATAAGTCGTGCTTGTTTGCAACTTCAGAAATAAAGAATATGGAGTCCAACAGCAAAAGCACCTACTTTGCAAGCATCAGACTGAGAGTTTGATCACCAGTGTTGCCACTTGAGCTGAGGGTGATTCTGGCAGGTATTCTTTGTGGGAGCCCCAAAGTCACAACAGAATATATGAGCTGTGAAAAACCACAATCAGTGTTTACAGCACTGCCACTAAAGGGTGGACCCCGGACAGACATAACAACTAAAAACTGTGTGAGCACTGTTGATAGATATGTCACCCTGAGTAAGAACGTTACCCAGAATGTGTGTGAGCACCAAAATAACCTCCAATGAGTATCACAATTACAGGTATGAACACCACAATCAACTGTATGTCTCCCAGTCATAGCAATAACATCTACAAGGAAAAATTAAAAACAGAATGCAAGGCCGAAGACAACAATTTCAGATATCAAACCATTCCTAATGAAAATTTTCTCTGTAGAAATCATTATAGAATTAACACTAATGAAACATACTTGCAGAAAAGTTTTAAAATACCAAGAGAATCTTTTCTCTATTAGCTATGTATCCTTTGTAGATACTTTGGCTTAAGTAGAGGAGACCATCAACGATGTGATTTAAAATTTCTAATTTCAAAAATCTTAACCTATTATTGTAAAGTATCAGTAAAGCACCCAATAGCACAGAATCTAAAAGGTTGAAGTTAGCTAGAGATGTTGAAATGGCCTTTGAGAAGTGACAGAGAGCAAATTAGTGTTTCTCGGCAAAAGTTTTATCATAGAATAAGTCTTTGAAAAAGGACTGAGATTTACATTTTAATAATAATGGGGTCACTTGTGCATTTTGACAAAATAGTGGGACCTAAAATTTCACCTAAACCAGCAATCTGGTGTCTTTATATTTAGGAAAATTTAGCATACATTAAAATGCCAAATAATCTGTGAATAGTGACGACTAGACACATGAAAAATAAATTTGTCAAGAAGCTGTAATAAAGTCTGTAAGAGCAAAGTAAGGGATGATTACAGGGGAACACAAAGGAAGAAGCCACTGATGAGAAAAGATTTGAAGGAAGATGGAAAAGACATATTAGCTAACTAGAAAATGGAAATAAAACTACCTAATGAATACAACCCAAAATGATACCAAGATTCATAAGTGTGTATGCTTGCAAAGAACCATGGGAATGAACAGGAGTGAAGTGAATGAATCAAGAAAATAGGCCACCAAGCGGAAGTCGGATGAAAATCAAACAGGTTGAAGAACATTTGAGACAGAGCTGAGATTTGGGGATCACAATACTGATGAGTCAGACATCACAGCCGAGGGCATGAAAAGTCAGGGCACAAGCCATGAGCTTGAAGATGTGAATAGCAGGAGACAGAAGCCACAGAAATCAATCAGGCCTAGGGATAGCTTCAGGAAAAAGAGGAAATGTCTTTTTAATTGAAAAGGCTTTACAACATCTCAATAAAACAAGCTTTATATGTTTTTCTGATACAGGATTAAAATCTTAGAACTACGTAATACATTTACTATAGTGTGTCTCTGTGTGAGAATACAACAGAAAGAGGAGAATAGAGACAATTTGAAGTGAGGGCCCCATTCTCTCATTCTCTGATCTTATGCATTTTTAAAGGTCACTAATGATTGTCAATGACAGTCCAGTCTCACTCAGTTCCAGAATCCTCCTATGAAAAGCAGTTAACTGAGGCCCTGAAGTTGGTACCCAGGCATATCTTCTATAATCAGGCCCTAAGATAACTCAATGTAAAAATATTAAAAAGAAATATTTCTCCCACCATCCAAGTGTTTTCTTATTCTATACTTCATTCATAATGAACAATGTTCCCCCAGAAACACTGTAATTTGGACTTCTGTGGAAATTTTCTGACTTCGGATTCCCTGGAGCTGACTTCACTCTGCTAAATTAGGCCTGTGTTTTCCTGTGTTCTTTAACTTCCCTACATATAACCACCAATGGCCAAGATCCAGAGACTATAAAACCAAGCTCCTGGAAGAGAACAGCACAGTCTCCTGTCCCCGTGCTTGGCTGGGGCCCCTTTGAGAGGGGTGGGTTGAGTTTCCTTCCCCACCCTGA
The DNA here is from genome assembly GCF_029834395.1 of Sorex fumeus. Lineage (NCBI taxonomy): Eukaryota > Metazoa > Chordata > Mammalia > Eulipotyphla > Soricidae > Sorex > Sorex fumeus. Next base: position 17,559,725 of record NW_026606118.1, on the reverse strand, counting down.
GCAGAGCCCCGGCAGCTGAAGACCTTTGTAACCCAGCCATAGCCATGCTAAGACCACTCTCCACGTGCTCAGATAAGCCTCATGCATGAAGGAACCAGCAAAGGAACCCAGGTGTGCAGGACCCAGGGCTAAGATCTCCAAGCCTGCTTGGATCGAGACTGGGCCTCCTCCACCCAGATCCCCCATCTTCCAGTAGCTTGGCAGTTACACCCACCAACTGCCATGTAATCCCACCAACGGCCAAGATCCAGAGTCTACAAAACCAAGCTCCCGGAAGTGCACAGCCGCATTTGTGGCTGTGCGACCTCTTGTTGTCTAGTTATCACTCTCAGAGAGCCTGGCAGGCTACTGAAAATATCCTGCCCACATATATGTCTGACCGGAACACCTGTAAAGGTGATTAGAGGCTTCCCCAAAAGCCTCCTTCCCTCTCGGGGAGCCTGGCAAGCTACTAAGAGTATCCCGCCCACACAGCAGAGCCTGGCAAGCTACCTGTGGTGTATTCAGTATGCCAAAAACAGTAACAATGATAGTCCTCATTCCCCTGACCCTGAAAGAGCTCCCGATATGCCATCGGGATACACTAGCATGTGACAGGGAAGAATGGAGATGTTACTGGTGCCCCCTCGAGCAAATCAATGAACAACGGGATGACAGTGACAGTGACATATAACCACTCAAGGGCATCTTTAATGCGTGCTATTCTAAGGGGATCTGAAAGTGGCAAAGTTGTGAAAGTATTTATCTGATTCTACTTGTATCTCCAGAAAAATATTGATTAACAATTCCAAAATCATCTTTATTTTTTTGTGAAAGAAACAGCATCCTTTTCACAAGACATTCAAGCAGGTGCATTCCTGAGATTATTCACCTGAGAAAGATTCTCAGAAATGGGGTCAGTGAATTCACCTTGAACATCCATTAGAATTACATCTGTTATTCAGGAGTGATTTGGTCCCATGTTAATCAGGGCTTAGAAATCCCTACTCCTTTGTAGCAATTGACTTGTTTTGTATCACTCATTTTTCTAAAATTGAATTGGAACAGAAATACATAATAAAAAGATTCAAAATAGCAACAACAAAAAAATAAATAGTCCCAGACATCAAAAACCAAACACAAAAGGCTTCTGTCCTGGCTCCAACCAGGACTTAGAACTGGTATAAAGCATCAAGATATTCCCTCAAGCTTCAAATTAGGTGGCAAGCTGCTATATTACATTTTGTTTGATCAATGTTTATAATATTATAGCAACACCTCTCTTTTCTAATGACTCCAGGAGTAAAATATAAAAGGTAATCATTTATTTTTATGGTTAAGCCTCCAAAGCAAAAGATTAACTTATTCACTAAGTGGATTTGCTTCTTCTGATTTTCAGATCTAGTCAGATTCTGAAGAGATGAAAACTTCAATGAATATGTGCTAGGATTTGTGAACGTCCAACTCTGTGCTGTAGGAGTTCTAATTATCGGGTCAGTTATTAGGAATTGAGACTGAAGGAGCTAAGAGGAATATCAGGTGAAAAATTGACTTTATTCCTTGAGGCTGGAGGAGGGGTAGTCAGTGAACTATTTTAAGCCAGAGCATGATGTGGCTCAGTTTGCATTTTAGACAGATCACTATGGTGATGATGGTTGGAAGGAGGCCATTTGGGAAATGGAAAATGAGAGAGACTAAAGCAGTGGCAAATAAAAAAAAATGTGGGTTACTTGGAGAGATAGATGATGAGTAGAATCTGATGGGACATGGGCAAAGATGAAAGCATGATAGCCTCTGTCCTCTGAGAACTCTTTCAGGTTGTCCACAACATTTCCTATACAACACGCCTCTTATAAGAGGCAGCTTCACTCACTCGAGCCAAGCCTCCTCCTCTTTCTCCCTCCTATTCCCCTTATTTTTCGAGTCCTCAAGTGTTCAGTGAGAACTGGGATGCTCCAATCTTATCTTCACATTTCCTCTTGTTGCATCTATATTCACATTTTTTTTCTAAATCGGATGCAATGGAAATGACACAGTCATCTGAAATTTAGATAAAAGTCAAATCAATTTCAGGTTGTTAATACTGACTATTTTGATCATGAGAGATGTGACCTTGGACAAATCACTCACTTCTCTGAATCACATTTTGTTTATCAAGTGGGGATTGCAGCAGCTATAAGTAAAATCCCTTCCAGGTGTACCTGCTATTAATGAGCCCAAATCATTCTGTTCTAGGCTATCAGCCAGCCATTGGTATAGAAAGAAAATGCTGATTAACCCCTAAAGTGGCTCAGATAGGTTATATACTAAATGACTTCTTGAAAAGGAAACTTCTGAAGCACAATAGGGAAGACAAAAAATAGACTTCTCTAAATTAAAGACATAACAAAAGCAAAACAATTCAGTGGGGTCTAATGGCTAGAAAAGTGCTATCTTGAATTAGTTATCTCAGTTTGTTAAGAAAATCACCCAATGAGTTTAACTGTCTGGGACTGAAAACTGAAATGAGACACGCAGCACTCCAGAACCAGTACATCTCTATTACCTAGTTGCTAAATAAACTCGGAATCCCCACAGGCCATCTTGAAAATGAATTCTTTGCGTAAACCTTTTCTTAACATTGACTTGTTTGTTCAGTTGTTGCTTTGGTTTTGTTTAGTATCCTTCTCTGAAAACTGCATCGTCCATTCTTTTGGGGAATCCAATCTAGAGCCAAGATCTGAGAGCCACTATCTTCCCATCTATCCTTAATTCCATTATAACACATTTTGCCCATGATTGGGCATCTCACCTAATGTAATCGGAGCTTTTTAGAATATTTCACTGTGAAACTGACACATGCAATGATTTTCTTTATGAACAGAGATGAAGTACAGAGATTAAGAAACATGTTTTGCATGCTGATGCCTCCAGTTCAATCCCCAGCACCAAAAGGACCCTAAGAATTATAGGTTATATCCATAAAAGAACCAGGAGCACTAGGAAGGTGGCCCAGGCCATCTCTGATACTGGCATATCAGTATACCACTAGATATAGAGGCATAGCACTACATCCTCCAGCACTTGCATTGAACCACTAAACTACTTAGCCAAGAATCACTGATGATAAATCTAGAAATAAGGTAAAGGTAAAGGCCCTCCCGTTGATCGTCGATTTGCTCGAGCGGGCCCAGTAACGTCTCCATTGGAGACTTTGTTGTTACTGTGTCTGGCATATCGAATACTCTCGGTAGCTTGCCGGGCTCTCCGAGAGGGGCGGAGGAATCGAACTCGGGTCGGCCATGTTGGCCGCTTGTAAGGCGAACGCCCTACCGCTGTGCTATCGCTCCAGCCCAAATACAGCGGGTAGGGCGTTCGCCTTACAAGCGGCCAACATGGCCGACCCGAGTTCAATTCCTCCGCCCCTCTCGGAGAGCCCGGCAAGCTACCGAGAGTATCTGATATGCCAGACACAGTAACAACAAAGTCTCCAATGGAGACGTTACTGGGCCCGCTCGAGCAAATCTAGAAATATTAATCTGAAAACATCCAACGAACGAAAGTGTCCTACTGAAGAAAATGAAAGAACCAAGAAACAGTGCCAGAAAGGATTGAAAAGTCAGTCCCGAAGGCTCATAGAATTGCTTTTTGCCTGGAAAAAATATTTTCTAAGTTTTTACTTCTCCCTTTGATTTTTTAAAAAAGTTTTTACCATTTTTATTGAGCAACTGGGATTTAGGACACTGTTAGTTATACTTTTCATGCATACATCATTCCAACTGCACCCTTCACCAAATTGCCTCTCTCCCTCTGCCAGTGTCCCAAGGCCTTGTCCAGCACATCACTTCCCATGTCAGTTCAGTTCTACAGATAAAATCTCCACTTGCAATGACTCTGGCCATCGGTTATTTCTTTACTATGTTTACTTATATCCCACATATGAAATAAATCTTTTAAAATTATTTATTGTGGAGGTAGTAATACTTAAGCACATAGGGATTATGCATCTATTATGTATGTGTAGATAAATAAAGCCAAACTGAAGTTTCAAAAAAAATTAAATCAATAAATACATTTATCATTGCTTTTCAAAAATTGTATATATTTGTCTTTTCAAGGCTTAAATCTTATAATAGTTGGAATAATGCCGTGCCAATACATTTTAACTTATTAAGAATGGGGTGAGAGGGAGATGGAGCAATAGCACAGTAGGTAGGGCATTTGCCTTGCATGCGGTTGACCCAGGTTCAATTCCCAGCATCCCATATGGTCCCCCGAGCACTGCCAAGAGTAATTCCTGAGTGCATGAGCCAGGAGTAACCCCTGTGCATTGCTGGATGTGACCCCCCCAAAAAAAATAAAGAAAAGAATGGGGTGAGAGGCAGAAAATGTTAAGAGAAATTAATCTAAACAAGCCTATAGAAATACAAGTGTGTTTTATCCCAAAAAAGTGAAGATTGACTTTATGTTAGGAAATATTATATTTAGATAATGCTTAAGCATCTGCATTGATAAATAAAATATTGTAATAAAATCTATGTAGATGTAAAAATCACCTAAATATATATAGCACATTCAATATAAATGAAACAATAATTTATTATTTAAAACGTATAAAACCCTTAGCAAGCTAGGAACAAACAGAGCTTTCTTAACCTGGTCGAGGGCAGCAGCTGCAGTGCCCTACCAAAGGCCATACTCAGTGGCAAAGTGCTGAGTAGATTGTATGGTTTGAAGAAGCTCCTTTAAAACTCTTTGAAAAATTGTATTCAAAACTATAAACTCCCTAAGCCAATGCCCGTTCATGAAGGTTTGTATCATGCCTTAAACTCTGAATGACAATCCAGCTGGAAAGAGAAATCTTGGTGGTATTCATTTCATTGAGTATTTTTGCTATTTCCCGTCATTCTCTTCTGGTTCATAGAGTGAATCTAAAAGGCTCTTCTTTGTATGTAAGTTGCCTTTTTGATCTAAAAACTTGTAACATTCTGTCTCTGTCTTTGACTGTTGTCATGCTGACTCTAATGTGTCTCAGAGTTTTTCTATTTGGGTCTTTTTTCAATGGGACCCTTCAGGCCTCTTGAATCTCAGTCCCTGAATACCTCAAATCTGGGAATTCTTGTCTGATTTCTTTAACTAGTAGCTCTTCATGGACCTTTCCTTCCTGTTCTTTAGGGAGTCCAATAATTCTTATATTGGTCCTCTGGAAAGCATCCCATAGTTCCATAATGTGTTGTTCATTTCTTTTCAGACTTCTTTCATTATCGTCTATTGTTTTCTAGAGGTTTCTTGCATCCTGTTTGAGAGTTCCTCAATCTTTTTCTCAGCTGATGCTATTCTGCCACTCAGAACTTCTCTTGAATATTTTATATCATCTCCTAGACTCTATTTCTGTCACTTCTTATTGTAATTTTCTCATTTCTGCTCTCATAATTTCTCATGCTTTGTTGATTACCTGTGCCATCGTTGCCTTGAGGTCATTACATTCTCAGTATGGCGTCACTAAAGTCATTCTGAGACCTTGCATAGCTGGTTGGTAATGGCAGAGCCCGTGTGTTATGATTCTCACTCTCTGAGCTTGCTTAGTGGGCTTTAGCGTGGCTTCCCCATTGGGTTTGCTGTGCTCCTGAAGTGCTGGCAGGGTGGAGCATCAAGCAGAGGAACTGGAAGGATGGAGGAGCAAGCAGAAGGTCTGAGATCTGGAGACAGGCATGCAAAGATGGAAGAGACTTCCAGGACCCAGCGGAGAAGTGAATCTGCTTTCCCATCCCTCAAAGGTCCCAGGAATATCCATTTGGATATTAACCTCAGCAGAAAGGTGGAGAAACAAGCAGAGGGTCTTAGATGTGAAGGTGGGCTTGCTGCAATGGCAGTCTTCCTTTGATTCTTAGTCCTAGATCTTCTGCCAAAGCTAGTTCAAAGTCGCATCAATTTCGAACCAAAGGATGCAAATAGCTTAGAGATTTTTGTCAGAAGGAAAATGGAAAGCAATAGTAAATTCACTTTATTATCACTGCTAGAAAAATAATTTAAGTGCCCATGTATTAGAGACATGCCAATGTCATCAATTTTAGGTATGTCCAACGACAGTTTGGCTCCTTGAAGCTGCCATCTTTACTTGGTAAAACACATTGATCTTGCTAAGAAACAATATTCTAAAAGTGTTGTTTTTGCTGGTGATATCAAGTCATAAAAATTCTACAAGATGCTGTTATTGTTTAAATGCTGTTGCTCCTCAGTGAAGCATGTGTGAAAGAAAATCCATCATTACAATGATGGATCTCTACATAGATGACACCCTTAGGAAACTTGCTAGGTAAATGCCAGAGAGCAGCACGCATCCACCCATCGATTAAAGACATCCAGACAAAGCCAAATTAATGCAAAAGGGCTAAACTAAAAATACTAGCCTATCCACCTTTTGACTAGACTTAGAGAATAAATGAAATTAAAATTATTTTCTATTTTTAAGGGGGGGAGTGGGTTTTAACAGCTGGAAGAAAAGGAGAGAGGACATAAAAATTAAAATGACTACAAATCTCTTTTCATAAATCACTCACTAAACTTGAACAGCTGGGCCTTGAAAGGCTTGGGACATATTCAACAAGCTAGTGTTAAATTCATTATGTTCTCACTTCTGCTGTGGCAAACCAGTTTGACAAAGATCACATTCGCAAAATATTTCATTATCAGATCAACTTTGTAAATTGGGGAAAAGTGAGTTCTCAAGAAGACAGGAAAGATTAAAAAAATCTCTCATAACTAGTGTGGAAGAACAGTTTAACAGACAAAGATTTGTGAAGCAAGCATCTTGAACATTTTGTTCCATGAATTCCTTTGGCAGTGAATAAGTGAACTGCAGAGCCCATCCCTAACAATAAATGGGATTACCATTTTCCCATTTTTCCATGTCAAATATTCAGAATCCCTTTTTTCCTTTAGTCACAAGTTCAAATACAAGTTTTCAATTGTAATAAGTTCTCCCTCCATAATTCTTTCACTTTAGTCAAATCTACTTCTTTTCTCTCTCTATTTATTAATCTATAAATGGTGTGCGCACATGTGTGTGAACACATTATTCTTTGAAAATTGAAATCATATAATGATACTTTCAATTCAACATGCTCCAGTGACTTTATAATTTAATTAGAATAAATTTAAAATATCTTATAATGGCTTATGGCACGTTAATGATTAGAACTCTGGCCCAATTATCTAATAACATTAGCTAATATTTATGAAGTTTATATCATATTTAAGCCCTGCTATACTTATTGAATATGTTTTTATCATTTGATAATGCTATTAATTATGGATTATTATTTGCACTAATTTTAGGAATGAGAAAACTTTGGTATATATAGGTTAGGTAATTTGTGAAAAGACAAGTAACTATGATTCTTTTAAAAAATCTGGCACCATCGGTTGTTTCAAAATGTTGGCTTTGAACTGACTTCTTTAAACAGGTCAGTTAAACTCATCCATACCACATGCTAATAAAAACATATCTCAGAAAAGAATCTATATTGAGCCAATTCTTACATTCAAAGACTTATACCTAGGTCCCCCTCTCTGGAATATTCTCACTCACAGATCATCATATGTTTGAAGACAGTTTATTATAGTCCCTGGTGGTCACTGAGACAAATCTGTTCAACATTTTGTCTCTAAGATTTTGGTTGTCTAGCCTTCTCTGGCCATTCTTCTATTTAATGAAAATGAACCAAAATCAAAACCAAGCTCAGGGCCTCAATTTTTATTAATTTAAGTTAGCTCCAGGTTAATAATTGTAATGAATTTGAGATATGAGTGACACAATTTTAGCCAATAAGAATGTAATGTGGTTTTCAGAGAGGAAAGAATTTCATGCTGATAAAATTTTATGCAATTTATGGGAAGAAACTCACTTTTTTCCTTAGGACTTCACACAGAATATGTAAAGATGGAATATTTAAAAGAGCTTCAACCATTTTATAATTCAGGTTGCTGAGATATGCATGCAATAATTAAGGTTCTATTTAATCACTAGCCACTGATAAATTTTAATATTAGAGCCCTCTAATTTAAGACTCCTTTATGTAAGATAGAAACTTTCCTTATTACTTAGTGCTGTTTTCTATTGCATCCTATTTGACAGTTTCACCTCTTCAGTCCTTCCCTGAACATCTTATGAAATTTCTTATTGTCTATCTCTATAGCACATTTTTCCCATATTTAATTTGATTTATAGTCCTATCATCGGAAAATATTTTGTCCTTTAATTTACCATTTAATCTCTTCCCTGGACTGTAAATTCCCTAATAAAAATGAACAGATATGTCTCTGTCTTAGCAATTATCAAAATTGCCATTTTTCAGAATACTGCCATATCTGTTTCTTAAGCCCTATGTGACCTCAAAATTTTTTCTTAATATTTCCCTTTACCTCAGTTGAATTATAAAATTTACATCTCTAAATTGATGTAAAGAGCTGCAGAAAAGTTAACTGACACCATTAATATTCAATGACATCTATTTCTAAGAGATAGAAATCTTCCATAAGATCTAAGAGACAGGATACATTTCATTTTCTTTGTTTGGGGTGACCATTCAATTCAACCTCCCATCAATGGTAAGGAGGTTGAGAATGGGAGATGGGGAGGGGAAACCTCCCTGGGAATTTTAGTTTAAGGATCTAGACACTCATTACCATGGATGAAGGAGACTGTGGTGCTCACTGGACCTTATGCTGGAAGTTACCCACAGCCATCTCAGCATTAATAAAGACCCCCCAGGGCCACACTTGCCAATGCATGGGCCCCCCAGGACTAAACCCAGCAATGCTAAGGGAACCATGTGGAGTCTGGGTCAAATCCAGGTCTGCCTCAAGCAAAACAAGCACTTTAATCCCAGGATGATCACACCAATTCCACAATGAATTTTAGTTCGTTGAATAGTTAACTTCTAGAAAAGTTAACTTCTAAATGTGATATAATTATCTTCTAAGTAAGAGCATGATTACGGGACATCTCGACATAGCACAATTTTAAAGCATAATGGAGAAGACTAATGTTCACATAGAAATCTCTATTTTCTGAAGATAAAAACTCATTGGATTACACTCAAAAACAGTAATAATTGTGGCCATTACAGAGGAGCTATCATGGTTCTAGAATTAGGAGTAAGCAAAATAGGAACAATATATATGCTAGGTAGTGATAGAAGATTTCAATCTTCTATAAGAGCCAAACATTTTATTTGGCTAAAAGCCAACCATGTGACAGGTGCTCGAATATCATTAGTGACAATTTAATCTCTAAAGAAGCAAGAAGAAAAAGAAGCAAAGAAAATGGCCAAAAGAAATGACCATTTTGGACAAGAAGAATTGATTGGTAAAGCAAAAGAAATGTGAATGTTAAAAATAAGTGACCATGTTATCTTGAATATTTTTTCAAAGGAGAAATGACAGGGCATCACAAATTGTACACTCCATGTGAATATCTTCAAAATGTTTAGAGAAAAGATATGAATTATTCATGGCATGAGACTCTTAAAGAGATTATGATTCAAAAGTGTTATGATGTTCTCAAAAATGTAATTTTCAGTATACTTGGAAATAAGAAAATAAGAAAAAAGAAGAAATTAAGAAAATTTTTATTATAGATATGTTAAAAATACAATTAAAATTATACATGTTTATATTATTAATCATCTTGATAAGATATTATTAAGAACATACAAAATATCAAAGTTGTTATCAAATAAATAAATAAATACTGAAGTTGAGATAGAACAGATGGTGAGACTCATGTCAGAGATTAACATCCAAATAAACTGAGATTGGGGGGAAAATATCACAGTAACTTATGGCTATATATTGAGTACGAGAACTAAGAATTGATTGAGTGCATAAAAATAATGTTTTTCAATTTCCAAAATTTATATATTAGGAAAAAATTATAAACAATAAATAAATAAACTTTATTGATCAGTATTTGTTTCATGAATTTATATCTTCTGATGATAATATATCATAAAATATACTAGGAAATAATTTTCCATTGAGATCTCTGGGTACCAGGAGCAGTACTAGCAGAGAAATATATGGAAGAGTCAAAGCAATGAATTCAAAAGTCTACAGAAATGAGCATTTCGTTGAATTCTGGTAGCTTCTAAATGGATGATCAAAAAGCAAACACAATCACATTTTCTTCTTTGATATTATTGTTAATCGGGTAGGCCAAAAAATATTATATATTACCTTGGTGTAACCCCTCTCAGAGATCCTGGCAAGCTACCAAGAGTATTTCGCCCACATGGCAAAGCCTGGCAAGCTACCCGAGACATATTCGATATGCCAAAAACATTAACAAGTCTCACAATGGAGACATTACTGGTGTCCACTAGAGCAAATCGATGAACAAGGGGAGGAAGGTGACAGTGACTGTGACCTTTGTTTATACAAGAAAGTTAGCATTGTTCATGATTGTATCAAAATTTTTTTATGAAATCTGGAAAAATAAGGTTTGGATACTAAATTAATTCAATGATTAATTCAATGTAGTCATTGTCTACAACAAAGTATGGTTAATTGTTTATACCAATCTAAAAAAATAAAGTAAGATACCATGATGATTTGACTTTAGGTTTTTAATAGTAAACATTTTTATCAGTAATTAAATGTTTTAAGGTTACAAGTCATTTTACTTTCCAATGTTAAAAGGTGTGAAAGTACTAAAAAAACACTACTCAACAGAATCATAATCCAAACATTTTATAGTAGCTTTGAGAAAAAATGGATTGAATTTATTAAATTCAATCTTAATCTCAATTTTACTCTACCATAAGAAGGAGTGGGTAGGGCATTTGCCTTGCACGCGGCCGAGCCAGATAACCAAGGTTCGATTCCTCCACCCCTCTTAGAGAGTCCGGCAAGCTACCGAGAATATCTCACCTGCATGACAAAGCCTGGCAAGCTACCCGTGAAGTATTCGATATGCCAAACATAGTAACAAGGGTCACAATGGAGACATTACTGGGCCCACTCGAGCAAATCTATGAACAATGGGAGGATAAAATCTAGAGTAAAATCCAAATTCACTGTATCACTGTCTTCCCAATATTTACCAATTTTCTTGAGCACAAACCAGTAACATGTCCATTCATCCAAGCCCTGAGATTTTTGCAGTCTCTCCTTACTTATCCTTCCCAATGGTGCCGTATTGGAGGCTCTTTCAGGATCAGGAGAATGAGGCCTATTATTGTTACTGTTTTTAGCATATTGAATTTGCCATGGCTTGCCAGGTTCTGCTATGTGGGCAGAATACTCTTGGTAGCTTGCGGGGCTCTCTGAGAGGGACGGAGAATGTATAAAGAGAATACAAGCAAGTATGTTAAAACAAAATCCAAAATATTTACAGAAAATTCTTGATATTTGGGTGCTATTTAAATCTCCATTTCTCGCTTTCCTCCTTTTCCCCACATCTAGTCAGTTTCTAAGAAATCTATGTTCCTTTCTCTGTCTCTACATCATTTCTGTCAAAATAAAAGGACCACCAGGTGTTTGAAGCAGACTTTGACTCAAGGGCAAAAAGCACGAAGTTCCTTTGCTCTTCCCATATAAATCAAGTATAAGGCCTTAACAAACATAACTGATACTAAATAAATATCAACTGTAAGATGCACACTTTCCTGAAAACATGGCAGAAAGTGTGTTAGTAGAATTCATCTTTCTCTAATGTCCTCACTTTTGAGGCTTATAAAAAAACCTTTATGAAGGAGACATAAAAGAGTTTAAATAACCAACATATTAATCATCATGATATGAATGTATCCCAGAAGATTAAGACTGCCCTACTTTATTTTTCACTGCTACATTAAATAAATGTGGCCTTACTTTCTAATTTTCTTACTTACTGTTTCATACATAATGAATTCATGATCTGTGGTCATTTTCTCCCCTTCAAATCTAAAGATTAAATTAATTTCCATTTCACATCCTATTGAAAGTCTAATGCAAGCATTAAGAAGTTGGTAAGGTGGACATATGCATTGGTGTAGGGAGGTTAGGTAGGTACTAATGCCCTACTTATACCTCCAAGGTCAGCATGGGATTCTTTACAAACTGTCAGGTTCTATACAACATCTACCATATTCACATTTATCCCATTTCTTAAACTTCCACAAAAACTCAGTAGTAAACAAATAAAAAATATAACATTTATAAAGTACGTTTTGTACAGATGACTTCATGAAAATGAGTGGAAAGATAAAGAGAATTTATACTTCAGCATCACGGGCCTCAAGAATCTCTTCCTCTAATGGGTTCCCGATCCTTCCAAGTTATATAGGTTTCCCCATCAAAGTTTCCCTTTACCTACAAAATTTATTTCTTTTTAAAAAACTTTATTGTTATTCTGTGGTTTATAATGCTGCTAATAATAGTTTCTCATGCCCATAAATCCGACACACACCCACCAATAGTCTATCCCCCTCATATCAAATACCCTAACTCAGTTGTGTGGATCAATTCTCCCTTTATGTCGCCTTTGGATTTTTATTGTTGGCATATTTGTGGTCAGAAATTCTATATCTTAAACAATGTGGGTAAATAATAATACTCATTAAGACATTCAGAAAAAATAAGCATTTGAGTCATGTCATGTGTGTATTTTTTTTTCTTATATCCCCTGTAACTATACTTTCTCCATATCTCTCTTCCCTTTAGAGTAATTCCTTATTTCCTCCTGTCTGTTTTTGGGTCAAAATTAAAAATAAAACAAAAAACAAAAATGCAAACTGCCACAGCTCCTCTAGTTTTCTACTTGGCTTCTATCTTCACTGCCTGAAAAAAAGCTCGAATATTGAATTGTCTCTTTTAATCCTTATTTTAAAAACGGACTAATTTCCAACAAAGATATGTGAAGTTTCTCTGAAATTTTTTCTAACACATCTAAATACTACACTAAAATGCTTATCATGTGCCATCTTGGTTTTTTCTTTGACATATTCACAATCTGTGGCAATTACTTTTAAACCCTTGATTTATTAAAATACTTCCCCTTTATTTTGAGGCTTTTGGAGGGCATACCCAGATATTGTCAGGACTTACTCCATGTCTTCTAGCTAATCCCACAGAACCCAGTGAAAAAGTAGGGATCAAACCCAGGTTGGCTTTATCTGTTGGACTATCTCTCTGGCTCCTCGAATGCCATCTCTCTCTCTGTGTCTCTCTATCTCTCTCTCTCTCCCCTCTCCTCCCCTCTCTCTCTCTTTCCCTCTCTCCTATCTCTCTCTCTCTCTCACGACATCCTATTCTCCCATTTTATCTTGTATGATTAAAACCTGACATATCTTTCCAGTTAGCAAATAATTGCTTAGATAAAAACGTAACACATCCAACATTTGTTTCTATGCTTATTTCTTTACTTTCTGCATTTGAATTTAATGCGTTGAATTGGGGAAGATTCTTGCAAATGTTAGATCGTTCCCAGTCACAGAGCCAATTCTGTGTCTGGACATAAAGGCCCTGTTGTAGTTATTAAGCGGCATGATAGTTGCTCATTTAGTCTAGGACTGGTCACCACATACTAGCTGTGAAATTGCAAAAGCAAACTTCCTTAACTTCTCAAATTTCTTTACTTTCATTTTTGTTTGTAAATGTGAGTGACACTTAAGTCACCATGAAGAATAAAACACAAAGTACTTAGCATAATGTTTTTGACATCTTAGCCTGGTCATTTTAAGGTTAAGATAGAAAAAACTTTAAAGGTTATCTTCTCCAACACCTTAAGTTGACAAATAAGAATATTAATTAAAACTAAAAACCTATAGAGTTGAGAAGAAATAAGCAGTCGGGTGCTTTTTTAAAAAATAAATACTAGCTTGGGGCTGATTGAGAACTAGGATACAACCTCATGATTTAAAGCCTATTGCTTATTCTATTCTACTACAAAACCACAAGAATAAAGTTGAGAAAAATTTAAACATTTTACAAAACTCAAAATCAGTGATTGTATTTGGAACATTGTGGAAGGTTCTATTGGATAGCTTTTAATCTGCCTTTTGATCACTCTGATAAGAAAATTCATTTAAAAATCAATAAAGAATTAAACAATGTTATCTGTGATCCTCACTGTTAAAAGGACACTGCTGAATCCTTTTACTCCCTTGAAGAAAATAAAATGGATTTTAATGTTATTCTCCCAATGTTCTTATACCTCCATTTCTCATAGTATTTTAAATTTTTGAGTATACACATTTGAACAAGCAAGTGAACATAGGCATCTTTGTTGAGTAAGAAAATATGTTATTTGTGGATTGGTTACAAGATGTCTTGACTTGTAAAAACTCTAGATAAATCTCAAAAGCAAATTCTCCAACAAGAGAGAATTGAAGAGATGTCTCAAAATAGAATGGAGACATTACTGGGCAATTTTGGCAAAAGAGTATTTTATAGATCTTTTCTTACCTGGAAGTATTTCAGAGATAGAAGGTGACTTAAAAAAGACCATGGCAGGTAGGGGTGTGTGTGCTAGAGAGATGGTACAGGGGGTAGGGCATTTGCCTTGTGTGCAATCAACCTGGGTTTAATCCTTGGTATACCACAAGCACTGCCAGGAGTAATACTTGAATGCAGATCCAGGAGTAACACCTGAGCATTGCTGGTTGACCCAAAAACAAACAAACAAATAAAAGGACCATCAGGGAATCATTAAACTTCTCATATACATAACCTTGAGATTTTAAGACCCTTTTCTTACTCATCTTTTCCCAATGATTGAAGGCTTTCTCAAGGTCATGGGAATGAGATCTGTTGTTGTTACTGTATTGGGCATACCGAATACGTCACAGAGAGCTTGTCAGGATCTGCCCATTCAGGTGGGACACTCTCAGCAGCTTGCCGGGCTCTCCAAGAAGCATATATTTATGTATTTTTCTCTATAATTTGTTGCTTACTGCCTGAACCCCATCAGATATGGTGTAGTAATAGTGGAAATGGGTAGGAAGTCTTATAATGAGTCAAGCAACCACGAAGCTGTCCAGAAAGTGACCTGGAGTGTGGTGGTGGTTGGGTAGTGGAGGTTGGCTGCCGGAACTGGGTCCCTTGGGGTGGGGAGGGCTCTCACCCTACCCACAGTCTGGTTCAGAGTCCGGTGGCATGGTTCTGGGAGCCTCATTTTAGACTTCCTGCTGGGAGGAACATCCTAAGTTCTGGAGGGTGGCCTATGAGGAGATTATCTGGTACCAGCAGGGTGTGGCTTATGGGTGTGATCCCTGAGTCACCAGAGACTGGGGCAAGCAGGCAGAGGATCTCTGTTCCAGGGCCCCGTTGAGTCCAGAATCCAAAGTTACGAAGTTCCGCATTATCTGGGTTCCGTGGGACTTCATTCATGCATGAGGAATATAGTGCCCCTCCCCCCATGTTCAGTAGTGCAGCCAGGGGTGTTTTCCCTCTGCATCCAGCCCAGACAGCCACTATGCACGTGTTTCTCATCAGACATATATTTGCACATATTCAGAAATGCCAGACTATTTGCTCTGCTTGTAGAAACCATGTCATGCTTTCTAAAGCAGAGCCCCAGTGGGAGATTGGCTCACTTCCTGGAAATTCCAAAGTAGTAGAAACAAACAAACAAAAACTGTATCTTCTATACAAGGAGATTATAGAAGCCAACAATCATTCATTGCATGACTGTTTTCCATGTTCCATTTACTCTCCAATGGACTTAATAAGGACAGCACTGTTTACTTCTGTGGGGTCTATATCACTATGACCAGCATCTAATGAAAGATCCAGTAAGCATTCCAAAAATATTTACATGACTTACAAATGAATTTATTCAAGATCACATAGTAATTAGCAAAACCAGACATCAAACTAAGATGTGACAGACTCAATGATCAGACTCTGTAACTGCTAAAGGATATCACCTTCAATTCTACTCTACTCCTCTCCTGAGATTCTATAGATTTCCAGACCTGGACTGAATGTTTGTGACTTCCCCCTATGAAAAAAGTTTACATTTTGAATCTGTGACTTCCTCATCCCCGCTTGTGGCTGCAATTGGGACCTCTGAAGATGTATTATGTTTTTTTTTAACATTTTATTGAAGTTTAAAAACTTATTATAATCATTATAATAATATGATATTCATTTCAGACATATAATCATTTCAGAAATCATGTGTTGCAATTTGTTATACAATGAAGAATGATCCCCGTGAAAAGTCTCTTTCCCACCTATTCATTTTTTTTTCTTTTTGAGACACATCATGCGATGCACAGGAATTACTCCTGGTGGTGCTCGGGGGACCATATGGGATGGTGGGAATCGAACCCGGGTAAGCCACGTGTAAGGCAAACACCCTACCCACTGTATTATCTCTCCAGCCCCTTCTCAGCTATCCTTAACAGTGTCTCAAACTGATGATACTGTTAACCCCTACTGTCTACTGTATCAGCAGGACTTATTTGTAACTGGAAATTTCTACCTTTTATTCCTTTCCCCCAATTCCATTCATTTCCCCCAACTCTGCCCTTCTAGTAACCCTCAATTCATTCTATTTATGAGCTGGATTTTATTTTGTCTTTGTGGTATCTAGATTTCTCATAGAAGTGAAACTGTCCACAGCCTGTCTGTGATTTTTCCTGTTGCTTACTTTTGCATCCAGCTACGTTTGCAATATGGCACATTTTCTGATGTCCTCTTGACGGTGAGTTGACAAGCTGTGTAGAAGACAGTGGCATTAGAGAGTGGCATTTGTCAAGTAGCCGGGCAGAGCCTTGGCGGCAAGGTGAGCTTGCCCTGAGCAACCCTGATAGACTTCTGAACCATTTTACAAGCAAACCTTTTAACTTTGATGAAATGCAATGTACCTGCATTATTTACATCTGTCTCACTATTTGAAAAAAATATCCTCTTTTTTGGCAGGGTTAGTGGGGATGGGTTGACCATATCTGAATATTTTCAGGGCTTACCCATGGATCTGTGTGTTCAGGAATCACTGCTGGCAGTGCTCAGAGGACAATATATGGTGTTTAGAGTGAGTGGGGTAAGGGTGGGAGGGATTGAATTCAAGTAGACAGCATGTAAGCCAAGCGCCTTACCCGCTGTACTATCATCTCTGGGGTCTTAAAAAGAATTCTTAATTGTTTGATTAATTCAGAAGCTTTGAGGTATTATCTGACAGCATCCAAATTCTCCCCCTCCTATCCCCCCAACCCCTAGTCACTTTTTTTTAATCTTTCTCTTTTGGTTCCTTTAAGGAAGCATTGACGGGTTAAGCAGCTCAGAAGTGTGAGGTCCTGATGCAGGTAGATTAGCATCCATAAAGAAGAGAGAGTACTGAGAAAAGATATTATGAAGAGTTAACGAGGAAGTCACATGACAATCCGGAAAAGAATCCCAACCAGAAAGCAAATAAGCCAGAACATTGATCATAGACTTCTATTCCATAGAACTCATAATAAAATGTATTTCTGTTGTTTAAAATGGCACCTAGTCTATGCCATTTTGTCCTGGTAGCTCAAGTTGACTAACTCCTCCTTGCTGACTGCTATGACCTGACTTTTGCTTGTGTCCAACAAGGTGCCTACAACAGGAGCAACAGCCACATGTGCCACATAAAAAGCAAATGAAACCAAGACCCATTTTAAAACATCATTGAATGCATATTCAAAAAGGGATGATGTTCTTGTTACTGTCTAGCCATCCTACCTCCCCCGGATGAAATGTTTAGTGAGAAGAAAAGGATGTTGACCATGAGAATGTATTCAGTGTTATATATTCAAAATAGTTATTACAAACATATTGATGGAGGATGATTCATAATTTGGATGAGTAAGCTAAATATCAAAGCAGCAGTTTCTATTTTCTTCGGGACTTCTCCTTGATTTCTGCTTTGGGGACTTACAAAGATTTCTACAAAAAAAGAAAACGTCTGTACGGTCACCCACCATAGCTGTATTTCAACCAGAATGCAGAACCCCAGGACAATGCCGCAGCTTCCTTTCTGGAATGTAGGAGTCTTAGAAATCTCCAGAAATCTCCAGGACTCTAACACTGCTCTGATGGCCAGAGTAAGAACCCAGATAAGATCAGCCCCTTTTCACAGCATTCAGATTTGTCTTCAGTTTGGCCAAACTGCTTAAAGGGGCAAGTACCATAATTTCATAATTTACTGGTGAAATTGCCTGTGTTCTCATAGAGTAAACTTTGGCACAGGCTTCTCCACAAATATCAGAATGAAATTTGTTTGTCCCAATGTCCCCAGTGCCTAATTTACAGTTAGACGCCCTTTCTATCCTGGCCTGCATCTACCAGACCATACTAACTGGCTGCATCTCAACAAGTCTCCACCTGCCTAGAAAATTCTTCTCCCCAGTGAAATACATGACAGTCTGAAATTAGGATCTCACTGAGATGCTTCATCAGGCAAACCTCGTTTCACTCTAAAGAAGCTACCTCCCACATGTATCTGAAACTTGTTTATTACTCCCCCAAAATTGCTGGCTGGCCATAATATAGTCATCACTGTAATGAAGAATGGGTCTTACTCATGTGCATCCTCCTGAATAGTCTCTAAATGGTCACAAGACTGTAGGATGTTAGCGATGAGGGTGGACAGATCGTCATCTAGTTTAGCTCCCTTGTCAGAGAGATGAGAAAACTGAAGTCTACGGGTTTCTAAAAACCCACCAAAGGGCCTATATGTGAGTGCTTTTCATTACCCGGCAATTTCCTCTCTGCATACACACCCCATGTCTCCCTGTCACTTCCTTTTCTCTGTTTCTAGCCCTTGTTCCACAATACCCTGGTTATTGGTATACAGGGAAGGGGACATAACCTGGGCCGCTATCTCCCGACAAGCGGAGTCTCACCGGAGAGCTGGCACTCAGTACTTTGGCAGAGAATGTGCTAAAGCAAGAGCAGAGAAGTGGCCACCATCTGGACAGCATGACGCGTGGTGCCAACTGGGCCCCAGCCATGGGGGAGGAAGGGAAAGGGTTCCACCCGACTGCACACATTTATTTTCACTCTGAAGGCATTTGTTAGTAACCATGCTATTCTGAGTGTAAGCTGTTGTAGGTGGTTCTGATGGCTGACAAATGTGTAGGCAAGGATGAAACAAGGTGAGTGGTAGCCAGGCAATTTGCAAATGATTTGTGAGCCAGAAATAGTCAGTGGTATCTGATTACTATGTACAAATGAAAGGATGCATTTTCAAAGGGTAAAACGATGTTTCTCTCCCCCACCCCCCCACCCCCTAGCCCACTTACGCTCCTCTCCTTTTTTAGAAGAATAGTAAGCATGAGGAATTCCCTGACAGTACCTAGAAAAACAATCTTCTGGATCATATTACCCACTGACATTTCTCTCTTTTCGCTAAATTTTAATCATATTGAATTTTCTTATGCCACAACTCTGGGTCGCACTTACAGAAACCAGTACTACATACACAGTGGCTTTCAGTGGTCAAAGCATTAGCAGCATTAAATTAGCTACAAAGGTTTTCCTCTTAGTGACCCCGGAGTCCTATGTACAGATGGGTTTTTGGCAGCTGAGTTAAAGAAATGTGTGTCTTAAAGGGCAATGGTTCCCATCTATGATAAAGATCTTCCCAGTGGACTATGCCATTCTGGGGGCATGAGTGTTTTTAAAGGTTTCTTCTTCACTTGAAGAAACTCTTTGGAGTCTCAATGACAAGTTCACAATACATATTCTCCCATATTAACATTTTAGAATTTGTAGAAAGTCCTTTCACTTACATGGCATCTTTGTCATTTTGGCAATAATATTCTGGCACTGGAAGTTATTCCCACTATTTAGAACTGCTGTAAGATTCAGCAAACAAATTTGGCCTCTGCATTTTGGCACGCAGACCAAGTTTTCACTCTGGAATCTAGGTCCACATGATTCTGTTGTTCTCCTTACAAACTGCAAGGCACATTCTGAGATAAACGCATAATACTTAAAAGAAAGAAAAACTGTAATAATAGCCAGTCATGAAAATTGATCAACAATTTACCTCCAAATTAGAGCTAACCAATCCAACTAAGGCTATCCTTTATGGGAGAAAATTAGGATTATACTTAATCTTCAATGTACAGAACTGATATTCCCTAAACTAAAATCAAGCCCTTTTCTATTGTTTTATTTTATATGAGATTTTGAGAATTTTCAGTCCTATGCCACAAGTAACCAGATGTTCTTTCTCTCTTTTTTGTAAAAATTTTGCAATGATTAAATTTCCACTTACTTAAAAAAAAAAAGTAGTCTATAGCCAAAATGTTAAAGTAACGACATAAACTTCTTCTTCTTAAACTATTTCTTTCATTTATGTCTTTACAATAATATAAAATGTAATGACCAAACCATACACACAAACCAGAAACTTTATCTGGTCCAGCTCATCCATTCAGTGTTTGTAGAAGGCAGAATCATAGCTTCAAGGTAAAGTCCTCAGTATATAAAAAGTTTTGGTTCTTTGAGATTAGACTTCTAAGACATAAACTTCCATGTCTTTAATAGTTTATGGGACAGTCAAAGAGAAAGCACTGCAACACTGATAATAGGGATCTATTTGTTGTGTTGTCTTAAAAATGACCAGGGATGGAAGACCACATATTTTCATTACTCTTCAGCAGAGCTAAAGTAGAACTCACAAACTGTGGGCAGCAGGATTTCCTCCTTATTATGGAAAGAATGTACCTGCCCAGTCTTGTGTCTTACATATAGAAGACATTCTATTTATAATTCTCCTCAGATAGCTTCTCTCCGCGCCCCCCCCGCCCCCATTATTTTCCTCTGGGTACATTTCTAAGAGGTAAGAATACCTCTATTAGTTTTGAAAGAGAGATTTTGAAACAACCCCACCCATGTGCTACAAATTTTACTTTACAGAATGATTCTCCTGCCCATAACCTGTGCTCTAGAAATCCCAGACACTAGGGACATAAAATTTTATATCTCAAAAAATATGGTGACCTTAAATAGGAAAATGCAAAGTCTTGTATTTAACCATGTGATTTAAATTTTAATTCAAAATTCACAATGATATTTATAATAAAATAGCTTATATTAGCTTTGTCAGGGAATAAAGTACTCAACAATTAGCATAGTCTTATAAATGTATTTTGTTGAGCAAGGGCTACTATTCTGACTTTCAAATGTAAACTCTTGACAGGAAATAAGACATTGACAACATTACTTTCAATTTTGAGTTTACTTATAATCTAAGTTAGCTATCCATATAAAAGCTAGACATTGATAGAGAACTAGATAGTCCATTGAGATGAGAAAATGATAGAGACATAACTAAATGCATAGATAAATCATAGATAATGAAAATTTGATTTCTTGAAATTGAATTTTTATAAATTTTAAATTGCAATCAATTTCATTTTTCAATTCTAAATGTGCAGGTAATGCTAACTACATGATGAGGAGGGCATTCTAAACCTATCATGAATATGGTTAATTAGTCATCACCTAGAAATTTTTAATTTTAGAATAAAATAAAGTACCAAGTAAATAACATTCAAAAGAATTATTTCAGAAACCAATTCATGTTCCTCATACCTAATAATATCCCAAATATCCCAAGCACATGCATATTATGAAATGACTAGTATATTGGGCAATAACAGAATGGGCCAAAAATGTTCTCATGTGGTAAGCACTAGCTGTTTTGCAACTGTGGCAGGTGGCTTTTCCTCCATAGCCTCAGAAAGTCATCCTAAATCCAGGTCAGCCCGTGAGCCACTGCAGAATTGGCTTGGCCCCAGAGGCCACTGGGTACTGTCCAGACTGTCCTTCTCGAGATCCAATAAGCTCTATGCTCATTTAACTTTTCCTCGTGGTGTGACTTCCCCAAATCTTTCAGTACCTCTTAGACAATATTGGAAATGTAATCTATCTTTTCCCAATCTCCTTTCATGATTCCACTTTTGACTTCCATGTTCTTTGACAGCTTTTGTATTTCAGTTTTACTCAATGGGAGACTTGTTTTACCCAGAAACAAAAGGAGAGAGGAAAGCAATGCACTTTTCTCCTTCTGAAATATGAGTCATTACGAGGAACAGCTACACCTGACTGCGAATGACACGTGCATAAAGAAGAATAAAAGGGGAAGCTATTTAATACCTGAACACACTAAGGAAATTAATTCAGGAAAATGCCATTAATTCAGAGCTTCCTTTAGCAGAAATTTTGAAGGGTTTATATCCTGACATAACTTTACCATTAAATCTACTTATTTATACACTTTAAAGTATCTAGAGAGGTTAAATTAGAATGTTTACACCTAAGCATTTGATGAAAGCAGGTGTTTTAAATTTCACCGACGCTGCAAAGCTTTGTCTGCTTTGGTTCTGTGCACGTGTTATTTTATTCCTTGTGTTATATAATATCTACTATATTATTATATATCATATTTCTGGAGAGCTTATTTTAAGTTAAAAAATTATTACAAAAATTATCTATGAAATAAAAAAAGAAAAAAAGAATTAAAGAAGAAAAAGAAGTATAGAAAAAAATGATCTATAACAAAAGCAATTCAGGTTAAGAACCACAACCTTACAGGCTTCCAAAGCAAGACCCTCATATTTTTTTGTCCTTGTCTGCTCCCATCCATCTCCTGGCCCATTGCAGCAAACATTATCTTCCGGCTGCTTCTCAGATGCACCACTGGTGTTGATGTTTCCATTACTTGCCACAAACCCAAGTTTCCCTCATGGCTGAGCCCCACACATTTAGGTCGACCTGAAACACTCCCTTATTAGAAAGTCCATAGGAGACCATTCAGTAAGACAGTTCTCTCAGATCCATACAACATGGAGCATCCTCTTATTAACACCTGACTTTTCCTGTGATCAATAAGTCCATCCTAATTTACACATTAAAGTGTTAGTCACCCAATGTGACTCTCTTTGGAGATCGGGGTCTCTAAAAAATAAATGAAGTTAAATGAGGTCATGGAGGTAGCGCTGGTGAAATTCTATGTTTCCAATAAAGTGAAATATCAGAGAGTTTATGGGATTTTTTTTCTTTCTATTTCTTTATGGTTTTTATTTATTTATTTTGGCTTTGGGTGACACCTGGTGACACTCAGAGCTTACTCCTGGCTCTGTATTCAGGGATCATTTTTGGGGTGAAGGGAATGGAATCCAGTCAACTGCATACAAGGCAAGTGCCATTCCCACTGCACAAACTCTCTGGCCCAAGAGAACTGTGATCTTTTTCACACATGCAGAAGAAAGCTCATGTGACATACAATCAGATGGTAGCCCTAAGGTGGGAAGAGAGAGAGAGAGAGAGAGAGAGAGAGAGAGAGAGAGAGAGATTTAATTGAAATCTACTTTGCTGACACCTTGATCTTAGAAATTTGGTTTTCAAAACTGTCATATCTTTCTTTGTTGGCATTTTTTGGCATTTAATAATGGAAACTTAAGTAGACAAATAATTTTCTACCTTTTTTATTTTAACAAAGAAAAACATTAAGAAAATATATTCTCATTGTACCCATCCTAAGCATTACGCTTTTACATTTTTGTCTGTGACACATCTCCCATCAAGAAAGGAACAAAAAGACACAAAAGGCTTTTTTTCATTTGTCACAGAATCTACAACAGAATGTTGTAAAAGTGAATGTCTAAAAGCTAAATAATAATATGGCATAGACAGATGATGATTAATGATAAACATACAAAAGTTTTATGTCATATGCAATGTTACTTTTTAAGTTGTTAATGAAAGTAAATGAATATAAAGGGTTTTTTTTATCATCCCCTCCTCTATCCAATCTGAACTGGCAAGAGTTTTCTAAACCCCAAATCAAAAAAATATATTTTATGTCTTTTCTAGTTTGTAGTCATGAGACACAGCAGGAATATGAAAACTACTTCCTTAGTTTTCAAAATAAAGTATATCCTCACCACCTGTGATATTAAAGTGAGGAAGAAACAAGGAAAAAGAGCAAAAGCAAGGCAGGAACATTTTATGAGAAAACAGGGAAGCTATTCCAATCTAAAATTATTTTTGTAAAGTATTATAGGCATAGGAAATAAGAAGACAAAAATATACTGTATCTTGTTATTTTGGAGGGAAGAGCAGCTAAATTGCTCTAAGAGTTGTCAAGTGTGTTCTGCTCATATTGCATGGATCCATAAAGCCAGCTAGAAACTGGGGGCTGACAGTTCTATTGATAGACTTGAGCAACACACTGCGGTCTGTCAAGTTTCACATTTACATCTTCCACTCTAATCTGGTTTCATTTCCTTCATGAAATCAATTCTGTAGCAATTAAATAGCCAACCTACAAGGCATTTTAATGTCCCAGGCATTTATCTATATAGATCCCAGAAAGGGAAAGATAATTAGAAGTGACCTGCCATTACCAGTGCAGAGACATCTGTTAGACAAATCAGTGCTTCATCATTACTTTCGGAAGGTATCACTAAATCTGCTTCATTCTTGATTTAAGTCTATATATTATCTAAGAATTTGTCCTATTTCTGCCAATTTTAAGTACTACTGAAATGGACTCTGTTTTTATTTGTGAGCAATTTTATCGCTGGCACACAGCATAAGATGAATAATAGGAACAATAGGAACAATAGGAACAATAGGAAAGGCTCAAGGAAAAATGACTTGCTAGGTTTTCATAAATTTGACCATTTTTGAGCAGGTAGAGATTTTTTTTTTATCTAAGTACTTTAAGGAAAATAACAAAAAATCACCAGAGGGTGATTCTGGAAAATTCTATGGTTAATTCTCTCTTAAAATTTGGTTTGGGGCTGGAGATATAGCACAGCAGGTAGGGTGTTTGCCTTGCACGCGGCCAACCTGGGTTCGATTCCCAGCATCCCATATGGTCCCCTGAGCACCGCCAGGATTAACTCCTGAGTGCAGAGCCAGGAGTAACCCCTGTGCATCGCCAGGTGTGACCCAAAAAGCAAATAAATAAATAAATAAAATTTGGTTTATTTTAGCCTAGATCACCCCTGACCACAGAGTTTAAAGAAGACAGAGAAGGAAAGAAATCAAGAGGGGAAGAAGAGCAAGGAAAGTAACAGGCATCAGAGCTTGATATGGGTGAGTGGTATAGCCTTATATCCAAAACACAGACTCACCAACAATGAAAATCTGATCTAAGCTGCAACCACTGGAACTTTTTAATGTGTCTGTCAAATTGACAGGCAAAAATGGGGTGAGGGTTGGAGAGGGGAGGAAATATGGAAACACTGGTGGAGAGAAGTTGATACTGGTGTGGGATTGTATTGAAATATTATAGGCCTGAAAGTCAGCTATCAAAAACTGTGAAAATCATAATTCTTTAATTTTTTTTAATTTAAAAGAAAGAAAATTTGGTGTATTTCAGATATAGAGCTTGCACATATAGGCAGTAACAGGAGAGTCTAAGAGCATGGAAATTAGCCTCTAAAGGCCAAATTCAATTTTTGACTCACCACTGACTACCTTTACAAGTCATTAAAATTCCTAAGTCTATATCTCTCCTGTTTATGTCACGGTCTGGTCACGGTCCTCCCGTTGTTCATCAATTTGCTCGAGCGGGCCCAGTAACGTCTCCATTGTGAGACTTGTTGCTACTGTGTTTGGCATACTGAATACGTCACAGGTAGCTTGCCAGGCTCTGCCGTGCAGGCGAAATACTCTTGGTAGCTTGCCAGGCTCTCCAAGAGGAGTGGAGGAATCAAACTCGGGTCAGCCATGTTGGCGGTTTGTAAGGCAAATGCCCTACCACTGTGCTATCGCTCCAGCCCCTGTTTATGTAACAATGATAATAACGCCATTCTTTGATTATAAGGTACACATTTTTATACTTCTTGAAAGTAGCCTTAATTTTTTTTTACTTTTTTATTCTACCTTTTTGTTTTACATAAATATCACAGACTGGCTAAAACCCATCTATAAATATACTGTCAACATTGAAGAACATGTTTTCACAGTTTTTTCTTTTCTAGAGGAGTCGGATAGACCAGCAAATGTGGTTATGAAAGACAGTCAATCCTAGATAGTACGCACAATATGATCCTATAGTAGATGAACAGGAAGAAAATTCAAAAGCAAGTCATTCACATACAAATAAAATCAATAGAAGAAAACTCATCAGTTTTCTCTCGAGAAAAAAGATCACTAAGTTAATGGTGGTTGGCGGAATCTTTCAGAATGGGAGATATGTGCTGAAAGTAGATAAAGATCAAATGTCATGATAGCCTCTCAATATCTGTATTGGAAACCATAATGCCCAAAAGTAGAGAGAAAGTATGAGGGAAATTGTCTGCCATAGAGACAGGGGCAGAAGTGGGATAAGAGGGTGGGTACTAGGGACATTGGTGGTGGAAAATGTGCACTGGTGGAGGGATAGGTGTTGGATCATTGTATGACTGAAGCTCAAACATGAAAGCTTTGTAATTATCTCATGGTGATTCAATTTTGTTTAATTGGAGATTTGTGCCAACAAACACTAATCAGAAATCTCTAGGGAACTGTAATTTGGTCACTGGAAGAAACAAGAGAATGAAAAGAGAGATTGACTATTACCAAAGCTATAGGCTCTTTCAAGGGAGGGACAGTCACTATAGCAAGCATCACAAATCCATACATGAAACAGATCCCTATGCAAGAGATAGGACTAAAAAGGCACATCAAAGAAGGAGTTCCCAAAGACCAGCCACACATGCGAAGGGAAAAAGGAGCTCAGATAGAGAAGGGAGCACCAAATAAAGGGTTTAGGAGGATCTTCCCAGGATGGGAGAAGCATGCTGAAAGTAGTAGACTATAGACCAAACATGATTTCCACTCAATGCCTCTTTTGCAAACCACAACACCCAAAAGGAGAGAGAGAACAAAAGAGAATGCCCTGCCACAGAGGCAGGGTGGGATGGGGGTTGAGGGGTGGGAAGGATACTGGGACCCATGGTGGTGGAAAATGGGCACTGGTGGAGGGATGGGTACTTGAACATTGTATAACTGAAACCCAAGCACAAAAATTTGTAAGTCTACAACTGTACAGCACAGCAGTAGGGCGTTCGCCTTACAAGCAGTCAATATGGCCGACCCGAGTTCGATTCCTCCGCCCCTCTCGGAGAGCCCGGCAAGCTACCGAGAGTATTCGATATGCCAAACACAGTAACAACAAAGTCTCCAATGGAGACGTTACTGGGCCCACTCGAGCAAATCGATGATCAACGGAAGGGCCTTTACCTTTACCTTTACCTTACCTTACAACTGTACCTCATGGTGTTTCACTAATAAATATTTTTTTAAAAAGTAAAGGTAAAGGTAAAGTAAAAAAATAAAAAGACATAAAAATATAAGTATATATAAGGAATCAGACATGAAAAGCTCATGTGGTTACTCTTCGGGGGGGAGGAGGAAGTTGGATCATAGCTGTCAGTGCTCAGGGGGGGACTCCGATTCTGTACTTCAAGGTCATTCCCAGAGAAGCTCAGAAGACAATACAGTGCTGGGATTGAAACTCAGAACTCTCACATTCAAAGCATGCACACTAGCCTTTCCGGGATATCTTCCTGATCCATGTATTTGCTTCCTGGTCCACATATTTTTTATTTTGCTCAAATAATTTAGAGTACCACCTATTCATGGATTGAGTCAGCAGTTAAAGATTTCTTATTTTTTACATACTAGGATTATGGCCCTTGTAGATCTGCATAGTGATTGTAGAGGGTTTTGAGAGACAATGAAGTACTGGATTTATTTGGACACATTTTATACTAGTTTATTCTTACAAACAGCAGAAGTCTTCAGTTTAAATTCTTTCGTGTTCTCCATTCTTTTTATAAAAGCGTTTTATATCTATGAAAGCACACACAATTATCTAAAGCATCAATAATAAGTATATGCCTATCATTTTTATTTATAATGAATACATAATTTAAATAGATAAAATAGTTACAAAGAAATATTTATAAATAATAAAATGTGCCTTTCAGTCAACTTAAAAACTATAGTATTTCTTGTATGTAAATTTCATGGCTTCATCTTTTCTAACAGCTACATAGTACTCCATTGTATAAATGTACCAAAGTTTCTTTAACCAGTCATCTGTTCTTGGGCACTCAGGTTTTTTCCAGATTCTGGCTATTGTAAAGAGTGCTGCAATGAACAAACAATTGCAGATGTCACTTCGACTATACTTTTTTGCCTCTCTGGGATATATTCCCAGGAGTGGTATTGCTGGGTAAAATGGGAGGTCAAATTCTAAGTTTTTTGAGAATCATCCATACTGTTTTCCAAAAGGGTTGGACCAGCCGGCATTTCCACCAGCAGTGAAGGAGGGTCCCTTTCTCGCCACATCCGCGCCAGCACCAGTTGCTTTTGTTCTTGTGGATGTGGGCCAGTCTCTGTGGTGTGAAATGATATTTCATTGTGGTTTTGATCTGCATCTCTCTGATGATTAGTGATGTAGAGCATTTTCTCATGTGCCTTTTTGCCATTCGGATTTCTTCTTTGCGAAAGTTTCTCTTCATTTCCTTGCCCCATTTTTTGATGGAATTGGGTGATTTCTTCTTGTGGAGTTCAACCAGTACCTTGCATATCCTTGATGTCAACCCACTGCCGGATGTGTATTTGGCGAAAATCCTTTCCCATTCTGTAGACTGTCTTTGTATTTTGGTCACTGTTTCTTTTGAGGTGCAGAAGCTTCTTAGTTTAAGATGGTCCCATTTGTCTATCTCTGTTTTCACTTGCTTGGCCAGTGGCGTGACATCTTTGAAGATACCATTAGCTTCAATATCATGGAGGGTTTTGCCAACTTTGTCTTCAATAAACTTTATGGATTCCGGTCTGATGTTGAGGTCATAAATCCATTTTGATCTTTTTTTTGTGCATGGCGTTAGGCAGAGATCTGAGCCCACTTTTTTGCATGTAGCCGTCCAGGTTTGCCAGCAAATTTATTAGAGGTTTTCCCTGCTCCATTTCACTTTTCTTGCCCCCTTATCGAAGATTAGATGATCACACTACACGGAAAGTATCATGTTAAGCGAAATGAGTCAGAAAGAGTGGGATAGACACAGAAAGATTGCATTCATCTGGGGAACATAAAGCAACAAAATGTGAGACTAACACCCAGGAGTGGCTGAGATTAGTACCAGGAATTTTGCTCCATGACTTGAAGGCCAACCACACGTGCTAGGGAAAAAGGAAGCTTAAATAAAGAAGAGAGCACCAAATAAAGGGTGTTGTGAGGATCCTCCCAGGGTGGGAGAAGCATGCTGAAAGTAGACTATAGACCAAACATGATTGCCACTCAATGCCTCTCTTGCAAAACACAGGACCCAAAAGAAGAGAGAGAGAACAAGGGGGAATGCCCTGCCACAGAGGCAGGGTGGGATGGGGGGGAAGGGGGTGGGAGGGATGCTGGGACCCGTGGTGGTGGAGGATGGGCACTGGTGGAGGGATGGGTACTTGATCATTGTATAACTGAAACCCAAGCACAAAAATTTGTAAATCTATAACTGTACCTCATGGTGTTTCACTAATAAAAAATTTTTTAAAAACTATAGTATTTCTTGAACTCTAGAAGCCCTCTCCTTCCCAAGAAATTAATATTATGAAATTTGTGTTTGCCATTCTCTTGCTGATGATTACAGTTTTATAATATATGGACACATCTTCTGGGTTTGAATTCTAAGTCAGTGGTAAGACATGTACTTTTTATTTTAAGGATGTACATTGTTCTTAGATTTTAACAGTTGAAATTGAGATGTAACTAAAAATTATTGGTTACGTTCAATGTGCTGTGTTGGTGTCCGGGTTCTGCTTACTATCAGAACCACCATATACCCCAGCAGCAATAGGAACAAAGCAAAACTTAAGGAGAGCCTTTGGTCATGTTTGAGGACCATACTATAGTTGTATTCAAACTAGGTCTTTATTCCAACCCTCCCTTTGCTCAAATCATAGTCGAAAGCTTCTGAACTGAAAATATAATGTTGAGCAAATATGACTTATGAAAAAATGTATTATCTACTTCTGTTACTTTCAACTATTGTAAGATAACTTTGAGTTGTACATCACATAAAGAATATTAGTAAATTCATCTAGGGCTGAGTAATAAGCACATTCACAATATGCATAGCATAAAATTTATGTGATTATAAACATCTTTTCATGGTTCAGTAATATGATTTTTGCTTTCATTGTGGTACCTTTAAAAAAGTACATTTATAATTAATACCATGTTGGGTTGGATAAAACATAGTACAAACAGCAGTGTTAGATGAAATAATATAGCCAAAGGTACTGTATAAATGGCAAAAGTTAATTCCCAAAAAATGACAATAAGATTCTCAGGAATCAGAGATTTTAAAAAAAAAAGCACTGAGTATATCTGCACAAAAATAATTTTTCTACAAAATAATCTGGACGGTGAAAGAGCAAGTTTGATAGTGCTTATTAAACTGACCCTCGGAACTCCACTGGCATTATCAAATTATTGACTACTTCTGTGACAACCAAAATTCTGGGAAATCAGTGAACCGTATCTGCAACTTTTAATTCCAAGAATATATATTGCCTTAGAAAAATTCCAGTATAAGGAAACTACCAACAAAATAGTCCACATCAGGGCAGGTATATACCAGATAAATAAGTACTTCCTTCGCCATGACCTGCTTCTCCATAATCCTGATGCTATATGGGTCACAGACCTCTGTAAACACATAGTCACAAAACACTCACAGCTTCTAGGATATGCTCAACAGCAAAATCCAGAAGAACAGAAAGATGATCTATGGTTTACTTTCTGTTCAAGGAAATGTCTCTAACTTGCCAAGTCTAAGTCACACTTAGAACCTTGGCATCGTATATCAAACAATACCAAGGGCCACTCTTGAGTACTGCCACGTGTGGCTCAAAAATCCAAAAAATAAATAACTACAACAAATATGTTAGACCCAGTAGAAAATGTAAATAGCATAGATCAATGGAGAAAATTTCCATGGGAAAAAAATAACACAAGAAAACAGAAATGCTAAAGGGAAAAAAGGCATGGCATAAAAGTTATATATATTCAGTATATTCAGAAATACAAAATCCAAAGAATATATTTTGTATATTCATAAGCAGTCTGGACACAGAAGAAATAAAATTGGTAAAACTGAGTAAAGACTGTTATATAAAGGCTGGAGAGCTAGCACAGCAGGTAGAGCTTTTGTCTTGCATATGATCCAGACTGGTTTGATCCCCAGCATCCCATATGGGTCCCTAAGCCCTGCCAAAAATGATCCCTGAGCAAAGAACCCTGAGTACACTCAAGCACGGCCATAAAACAAAACAAAGAACACAGATAAATAAAAATAACATACAAAAATCAGAGAGAAAGAACTAAAAACTAATGAAACAAAACAGAATCTGTGAAACATCAAATATTTTAACTCCTAATCCAACTGGAATGACAGAGTAAAGGAAAGAGTGAATGGTATCCAAAATTTTTGAAGAGTTAATAACTGCAAATTTCTCAAAATGAATAAAAGGTATCAATTTACAAAACCAAGAAGCTCAGTCCAGACAAGATGATATAGGAAAAAAAATTAGTGCACCTGTATTTATCATATGCAAGATGCTAAAATCACAAAATGAAGAAGTACAGTGGGTAAGGTACTTGCATGGCATGTGGCCGGCCTGGATTTGATTTTAACACACCCATATGGTCCCTTGAGTCCTGCCAGGAGTGATCCCTGAGCACAGAGCCAGGAGTAAGCCCTGAGAATCTTAAATCAAATAAACAAAAATTCTAAATATCGAGAGGGAAATCAAAGCTTATTATATCATGGGAATGTTAGTAAGACTTAAAATCAGATAAAACAAAATAGAAAACATGAAAATGATTTGGGGATGCTAAAATATGTTGAAATGGAATTTTTGGTCCAATGAAATCATCAATCAGAAATGAAGTGGAAATAGTCTCTTAGACACACTAAAATGGAGAACTCATACCAAGTTGCAAACTGAAATAAAATTTTAAAAGTGCTTTCGGAGGCTGAAGTGATAGCACAGCGGGTAGGTCGTTTGCCTTGCTCACAGCCAACCTGGATTCGATTCCCAGCATCCCATAGGGTCACCCCAAGTACCGCCAGGATTAAATCCTGAGTGCAGAGCCAGGAGTAACCTCTGTGCATTTCTGGGTGTGACCCAAAAAGGAAAAAAAAAACAAAGAAGTGCTTTTGGTGAAAAAGAAATATTATCAAACTGATCCTGAATATTTAAAAACAAAGGAGTAATTCTATACAAAGTATATCATTGTTAAATAGATAAGAAAAGACTCTACATTCCCTCCACATTCCCTTTAATTGATACATAAAGGTAAAGGTAAAGGCCCTCCCGTTGATAGTCGATTTGCTCGAGCGGGCCCAGTAACGTCTCCATTGGAGACTTTGTTGTTACTGTGTCTGGCATATCGAATACTCTCGGTAGCTTGCCGGGCTCTCCGAGAGGGGCGGAGGAATCGAACTCGGGTCGGCCATGTTGGCCGCTTGTAAGGCGAACGCCCTACCCGCTGTGCTATCGCTCCAGCCAATTGATACATATAATTTTAAAATTCTTTGAATTACTACTGACTGTTAAAGAAAAAGCAATATCATATTGTAGAGTTTTTAGCATATTTTACATATGCTAAGTAAAATATATGAAAACAAGAGCAAAAATGTGTAGGAGGAGGAACAAATGGAGTTCTATTGTTAAAAAGTCTTGTACTTTTTATAAAGCATTATAAAAAGATTTGAAAGTAGAATGTGATAAGTTAAATCTGAACACTTCAGTCCCTAAGGTTATGACTAAAAGAAGGACATATTTCTACTACTTTTTATACAGTTTCCTTTTTTATATGTGCTTTTATTTAATTCTGCCTCCCCCCATCCTTTATTTATTTTATTACAGTTTATCTATCTTAGCTAAAGTGGTGCGAAAATTTATATATAAAGTTACTGTACCCTACCCCCACCCCAGTGCCTATGAGTCTCCACTGCTGTCCCCGTATTACCTCTTTCTCTCAACTTTGAGCTTAAGCACTCATTGCATGAGAAACAATCATTCAATATCTAGATTGCAATCTCTTACTTTTTAAGTAAACAGAATTTTTTTTTTTTGCAGAGGGTGAGGGGTTTGAGCCATACCCAGTAGTTGTAGATCTCAGAGACTTCCTCCTGGCTCTGTGCTCAGGAACCACTCCTGGTGGGGGTTGGCAAACCATATGGGGTTCCAGGAATCAGATTCATGCTGAACACTTGCAAGGCAAGTGCCCTACTTGTTGTATTTTCTCCCCTCTCCTAAATAAATATTTTATTGCATTACAAGCTGGCAACTTACACAAGTAAATAATACTTAGACATTCTCAGATGGAGTTATAAGACCAGAATATATTACATTTAAAACCGTATTGTTAGGACGTTAATTCACAACTTCTTCCAAGAACTTGAGTATTCCCAAATAGAACTGATCGCAAAGAAGCTTGCTGTTGTCAAACTTCTAGGTCTGAGTCTATGATACAACATCTTTCATGCTCAACCCAATAAGTGTTTTTACTACACATTCCACATGAAAATCTGAGCCACCTGAGATTTAAAGACCTCACAAACTTTTTCCTCACACCCTTCTATGGGCTGGAGCGATAGCACAGCGGTAGGGTGTTTGCCTTATAAGCGGCCAACATGGCCGACCCGAGTTCGATTCCTCCGCCCCTCTCGGAGAGCCCAGCAAGATACTGAGAGTATCTCGCCTGCATGGCAAAGCCTGGCAAGCTACCCGTGACGTATTCAATATGCCAAACACAGTAACAACAAGTCTCATGATGGAGACGTTACTGGGCCCGCTCGAGCAAATCGATGAACAATGGGAGGACCCTGACCATGACCTTCTATGGAAAGGGCTGTTAAAAACCCATTCTTAAACCCGACAATACATAGCAATATTTGTTCCATTTATACTCTTTTATCTATGTTAATAAGGTTTCTTCCTCACAATTTAAATGCTATTGCCATATCACTATTCCCTCGTGCAGTAAAAGAGAAAGTTCTAATCTCTCATCGCCTTATAAAGATTCTAATTCCATCATGGAGACTACCCATTCCTGACTTTATCTAAACCTACTTACTACCAAAAGACCACACTTCCAAATGCCATCTGTTTGTATACTAGGGTTTTGACATATATTAATTTATTTGAAAAACACAAATATTCAGTATATAGCAGATATTTATTACTAAGAGACCAATAAAGAATATGTCAACAAAGCTTAGGAATACCATAAGACCACACATGCATGATATGATCACATTCATAGAAAAACATTCAAAAAAGAAAATAACAAGTTCAGCTTTCTAAGTGGTGCATTTTTATTCTCTGCATAAAGCATCTACAGAAAAATATCTCATAGATATCTAAAAATACTCTGTAATCTGAGATGTCTAACTTGGAGACATTTTTGAATGACTTACTTGGCACTAAATGCATGGATGATATCCTTGTGGTCAGGTAGGATAGGAATAATCTGAAATGTGATATGCATGGAGCAGGAAAAGTAGAGTTATCAGTGAAGAACACTGGTAAGGGGTGATTCAAATAAAATAATGACCAAACAGTGTGATCAAATCCACTAGAAGAGAATGCTAGGTGGTGTCAGTGCTAAAGAAGAGTCAAGACCAACAAATGTTGTGAAGTATCACTGAATTGGCTTCTAGACAATATCAGCAGGGTATCACCACTCTCTTCCCAAGGACTAAAGTGTAGGGAAGTACAGAGACCAAGTCTAGCTTGTCAGCGAACCATACTATAATTGTCTAAAGGCTGTCAATGCAGACAGTTCTGACTTCAAGTTCTGGCGCAGCTCATGTTTGCTTGACCTAACTTACTTAACCTTTCTAAATGTCAATTCTTCCATCTGTAAAGTAAAATCTACATTAATTATATGTGACTATGATTAGACATTTATAACATGACAGACAGTTAAGAGCGTATTAGTACATAGCAAAGATCTAATGATCAATATAAATTTGGTGGAGTAGTACTCTCAATAGAGTGACTTAATAAGAAGAGACAAAAGATTTCACCTACAGGAGAGCACAAAATCAAGAGGAAAACCTGGATATTAATTTTGACAAGTATTCAATGTCGGTAGACTCAAGTGGTTGTAAAACCAAAGATTACACTTGAAAGAGTTCAGTCTTTGGAGATATAAAAAAGATAAAGCAAAGCAGAAACAAGACAGATTTTATTTTAAGTAATTAATTTTATAAGAGTGTTTGTAGGAGAAAGCGACAGAGTGGGAGGAGGTTTTGTTTTTGTTTTGTGTTTTAAAGGAAAAAGAGTAGAAGATGAAGGCGTTCCTATGCAGAGAGTAAAATTACAGAGAAAGCCAGTTTTGAGCTTCCCAAGAGACAAATCTATATGAGATATTAAAATGTCAGTGGAGAAAATTACTTTTACTTGAACTCTCTGAGACAAATTGCAGTATTATATATGATAGAGGCTAATTTGATTGTTTCTTGAAATAGGAAAAGGAAAAACATTCTCCTTCAGCCAGCATGTCTAAAGCTCAAGCAATAACAACAAAGGATTATAAACCTACGTTTTTATAAAGGAGGCTCTGATTAACATTGTAATCTGAATAGGGCAAGCAAATGTGACGTAACATCTAAATTGACTTGAATGATAGAAAAGAAGTTGAGATGAACACCAACCACTTCTTCTATTACAATCATTTTAGCCGTGCTGGTTTGAATGTCTCCAAGATAACGGCCTACATGGTGTGCACAGATCTTGGCTTCCATAATTAATGGAAATTATATGGTAAGAATCCAGAAGACAGGGAGAGGGTAGAGGAATTTGAAGAAAATGGTAGTGAAGAAAGAGTCTGTGTGAAATGTGATGTGTATGAGTAAGGAAGACAAATGTTGGACAAGAACCAGTTGAATGAGAATAAAAGACAACAACTAGAATCCTCTGTGAGGTCACAGTGCTGCCATTATTTTCTTCAATGTCTTCCATTTTGTTAATTTTTTCTGCTTTCTTTAAAACATCCTTTCCTTTTCCTGCTTCTCCCCACTCTGCCTCCCCTTCAGTTTCACCTTAATTTAATGTTTCCACATAGCAGGACTTCATTGAACTCTCCAAGTGAACACCGTTTTATTTTATCTTATTAGCAGTCTACTACGCTTCTTACTGAAGGGTACCGGATGGAAGACTGGGGGAAAGAGTAATGTGTAAATCTCATTTCTATGACCTCGCATGTTAAACATAGTTCCCTTTCACAGATATATAACTTTGCACTCCTATTTTGCTCCAGAGAACTATATACAGACCCTTTAACGAGCATTCCCAGATCACAGCCCCTTTAGTTCATCCAATATAGGAAGAAAAGCAGTTTTCTTTAATTATGCATAACCACACTTCCAAGACGGCAGTTAAAGAGATTTCTTATTTTGCACACAAGAGGAACAACTAGTCAACCAGTAGAATATGGACACCAACAGAGTCCCACAGCTCGGAATAAGAGTTAGGCAATTCTTGGTCCTCAGAGACCAACAAAGACTAAAATAAAGAGAACACAGAGGAGATTCCTGCTTCGCTGGACAGAAAGTGGGTAGAGGGAGGGGGGTTAATGAACACTCGATGTTTATGCACATGCTGTGTATAGCGAAAACACACAAACAGATGAATAGTAATAACCTTTGGACTATAAGACCAATTAGTATTTGACAGAAGGCAGGGAAGCCAGGTGTCAGAGGAAGCAAGTCACAACAAAAGGGGAAGCACATATTTATATTCAGTTATGCACACTTGAAAACTTTATGATATTATTATAATGCAGTGATGCTTCAATAAAAATAGAAAATACATATGCATTTTCAAGCCAAAGCATTCATTCCAAAACTATGACAGTCCTCAGAAATTAGTTATAATTAATGACCTATGACATGGCTTTATCCATCAATTCCTCCTGACTGGTTAATATTTCATTAGGAAAATGCCTAGTATTATCAATAATTATTGACTAATTATTCCCAGCTTTCCTGGATGCATCTATGTTTTGTGACAATACACCTCCAACAGCTGTGTTTGGTTATCTATTAACCAAACGCTAATTCGGGGTATAATTTCAGATCTTTCTAGACCAGTATTGAATGATGCTCTAGTTTGCTTTCACATAATTATCCCCCAAATCTTATAAGGCTATATCTTAAGTGCAACTTCCCACACAATGCTAGCTTTCTTTCCAAGATAACTATTTACTAGTTCGGCAACACAATGCAAGTTAATTAACTTCTTTTGAGCTGCATCTCCCTATCTCTAAAACAAGGATAATAATAGCAGCTGTTATCATAGGACTCTTGGAAGAATTAAAGGCAACGTTGAGCGAATACATAGGGTGCTGCACTATAATAAGTATTCAGTAAGTGGTAACTGCTATTTACTATCTTCTAAGCTACAAAAGCAAAGGCACATGGGCACACAGTTTGTGCTTTTTACATCTTTACATAACTGCCAGGATTTGGAATTCTTTAACTTAAGACAAATCGAAAAGAGATTTATAAGATCCATGACTTCTACTATAGATAAATCAGGAAGGGAAGAGAGTTAAGACAGATATCTATTCTCAAGAATTTTTTTTTGCTTTACTACGAACCAAACCCAAAAGCATGCAAAGCAAGTGCTCTTGGATGTGAGCCACAATCATTTATTAAATATAAAAGTTCTTGGCCAGACGCAAGCACGATGGCCTCTGTGACAATAAAGATACTAGAAGTAATGACACAGTCCATTTTACTATGGCCCATAAATTTTTTATTTTATGTATTACCCTTTCTAGTTATACAAAACATATTGAGACATAAGTAGGTAAGATAATATTGTTTAATTTAACAAAAAGAGGGAAAAGACTTATCTCAGACTGCAGTAATGTGTGTTCACTCTGTGCTTAGATGACCTTGTTTTTGTGTTGTTTCAGTTACTCAGTTACTCCTTAAGTTACCCAGTTTCCAAAATAAACATGTCACTAAGGACTCCCAGAATCCCCCAGCCATGCTCATGAATCAATAATGCATTGAAAAATGATGGAAAAATAGGGTGAGGAAGTATAAAATTTTATTCCTGCACCAAACTATAAATCTTTTCTTCTTCGTCATCTATTTTCATCAACAGTCAGCAACTGTTGTAACTGAAAGGGGTGGGCAACCCAAAGGGAAACATGAGGTCAAGGTTCTGATAACAAACTCAACCCCTCATTTGTGCTTTTAGACCAAAAATTGCCTGGTGATGAGTTAGAGACTGAAAATCCGTTGGTAAAGTGGCAGCCTGGAAACCAGCTGGCTGGGAGTTTCTGTGCCAGCTCAAAGCAGAGCTTCGACCTGAGAGTTTTCACTCAAGTACTGTTGGTCCCATGGAGCGGCAGTCTTGGCAATGAGGCATGCCTTCCAGGCTTGTAGAGTTCCAGAGTTCTACAGACCTGCCTGGAGCCCCTCTCCTGTCTGCCTCATTATTATCTATTTCACTTCACATTTCTGAAATAATAGCCTAGAAAAAATAAATAAGCAAAAGTAAGATTCAAACCAACGTCGTCTAATCAGAAGTATTTGACAAACCATTATAAGTCAATGGGCTGTGTATGTTTTTAATTTTCAAAATCTTATTAAACCTACTAATAGAGTTCTCTCTTTGTTTTGGTAAAATGATTCAGTGCTTTTAGTACAAGAATATTGCTGTTTATAAATGCTAGCCGAAAACATACAAGTGTAGTACATTATAAATGTGAAAATGTGAAATAGACTTTTGCTGGAACCACAGAGCTATTTATATTATTTTTAAATCAGAGAAACAAAAATATATAGCTCCCAGTTGTCATAAATAAAATCACAATAATTTACCCTTAGGACATAATTTCAACATTTCTAAGCCAACGCATTGCAGGAAAACATATTATAAAATTTTTATGTGTTAATAACTTAAAATAGTGACATTATTAGTTTCACTGAAATGCACTGAACATAGTCTTTCATTTCGAAATTTCTCCATATCTAACTATCAAGCAAGGTCACAAAAGAATTATTTAAAAGCAAACGCCTTGACTCCCATTTCATTTTCGATACAGAACTCCCGGTGACTTGAAAGAAAGTGTAATTGAAATGGGGAAATGAAGTTCGGTGCCAATAATGGCAGGAGAAATTGTGCAGCACAAAATTTCAAAAAAAGCATATAATTTACTACCGTAAATATTTGGGAAATCAGGATTGAAGTTACTGGCGTTAGAAAGAAGACCTTCGGAAAATGGGCTGTCATGAAACATTGTGCATTGCTTATCAAAGCCATTGCATCGTTAGCCTTGCCATGCTAAACATGCCCTTCGCTGAGAAATACCAGCCCAGGAACAAACTCATTTCCGATAAAGCTGATGCAGCTGTTTGATGCACAGAGGAGCTCATAAGGATTCCAGAAACAGGAGTAGTGTTTATTCAGTGTGCTGGCAGAAATGAATCTTTCATTTAGATACTCAGATCATATAATGAGATTTACCAATAAGTAACAGTGGCACCAAAAAACATCAAGATAAAAACAAAAGCATGCAACTTCATTGGTATCAATGCAGGCCCATAAAACCAGACAGTTTTCCCTAGGAAAATATGCATCTGCATGACACATCCATCCTTGGGAAGAGGCCCACTGAGCACCACCTTTTCCATCTAAAATTCATAGAAGAAACCAGGTGAGAAAAATGTGTTTCTCTGTCATTCAGAGGAAAGATTTTCATTCATTATTCCAACAGTGCCTTTATTTAAGGCTTAGTTTTGCTATTAGAATGCGGCAAACAGAAGAACAAAAGAGATACATGCGGCCCAGTCTATAAACTATGGTCCACATAATACAGGATGCCCCTAATCAGGCTCTATCCAACTGAATTTACTATGTGCTCGGAAGATCCATGCCAGCTAGCTCCCAGAAGCATAAAAGTATTTGTGCAGAATATAGATACAGAGGTGAGATGAAGTGAACCTTATCTCTAAAGTAGCCCTTCTTTCCTCTATATGGTGCAAATCAAAGGGAAGTCACAGAGTTGCTTTTCTCAACTCATAGACAGAACTCAGAGGACCAGATGCCAACTTGTAGGACACCTTTGTAGACCTAATCTCCTTTTATTCCCCCGATCCATGCCAGGAGGCCCTTCAAAGTGTTGGAAGTTTTCTAAATGGAAGGCTGTTGCCTGCCTGGCAGAAAGCATGCCGGCTGAGCCAAGGAACAGACAGAAGCTGCATTTTATCTGCTCCTAAAAGCTGAGGCTTAGCATTTGTGAGAATCGCTTATTCACTCCCCCATCCAGCAGTGTGAGAAGTGAACCAGAACTGCGAAAACGTATAAAGACACACAAAGCACATTGTTTGGAGGACATCTGAAGACATTAACCTTTTCAAAAGGGGGAATTCGGTAGGGGATGAGGGGCCCGGCACTGAGAAAATCTTCCTTCACTATGAAGCCCTGGGAAATTATTGTAGAATTTACTCTGGACAATCAGTCACTCTGAAAAGAGAGTCCTTTCTGAAATCAACTGAAATACCACTTCCCTGGGGCCAATTTATATCTCATCTTGACCATGACACAGACTGTGACTATATTTTTGGCTGTGAAAATTGTGCTTAAAATCTGATGCGACGGTCACAACAGTGTAGGATTGGTTATTGTGATTTAAGGCCTTGAACAAAAACTCAGGGTTCAAAAACGGGGAAAGATTCCTAATTGACCCGTTATATCAGAAGAAAGGGCAAGAAGGATGGGAAGAAAAAGAGAGACAGCAACTCAAAATTGCAATACCTCCAAACCTAGAAGAAATAAGACTAAAACCAAAAGGAAAAGCCGTTCAACATCACCATTTCTTCCCTTTATCATTCTGACACCATTCTCACCTGGAGTTCCTCCTGACCCTTAAACCCACATACCCTGGTATATCATGCAAACAAAACAGACACTGTCCTCCTGTTTTCATCGATTTACTCGAGCGGGCCCAGTACCATCTCCATTTTGAGACCTGTTGTTACTGTGTTTGGCATATTTAATACGTCACGGGGAGCTTGCCAGGCTTTGCCGTGGGGGCAAGATCCTCTCCGTAGCTTGCCAGGCTCTCCGAGAGGGGCGGAGGAATCGAACCCGGTATATCATAGTGTTTGTTATAAGCGAACTGGCTTTTCCCCTTAGCAGTAGGGTTATTGATTTTGCCTCATTCTCTGATGAACCAAGTAAAGTTATAGCTTGAGTAATTTTCTGTATTTGTGTTTCAAATAAGGAATTCAACTTAAATGTGTAATTTCCTTTAGCAGTCCTCCTCACATTTTGTGTCTCTGTCTTTTTGCATTTCTATGTCTCTGTTTCTCCCCCTTTATTATAATGAGCCTAAAAAGTGATACTTTCTCTCCACCCCTTCTTACGCAGGACTCCAAACTTCTGGGTTCCTCTAGAGAGGAACAGACAGAAGCTGCATTTTATCTGCTCCTAAAAGCTGAGGCTTAGCATTTGTGAGAATCGCTTATTCACTCCTCTTTTCCTCTCTCTCTCCCATAGTATTTTTTGCTTATTTCCAGCACTCACCAGTGTTATCAACTGGAGTTTTCTCCTTCCCTCTTACTTGAATTTAGGAAAATATTTTAGTCTATGAAGCTCCCAATGAATGATGTCATTTCAAAAATAAGAGGCTTTCTATAACCGTCTAATATTTTATTTAAAGCACCTTAGTAGATAATACCAGTCTAAAAATATGTTGATGGAAGCAGAAACCCTATTCTTACTTGATACTCAAACAATTTAATTTGATTTAATTATATTGAAATGATTGAGAAACTATTCCACAGAATCTCAGAATTCTTTAAAATAATTTCTCATCATTTCTATACATACCTTCTAAGTAAATATTGAAGGAATGATCTATAGGAGGAACTTGTGTGTTGGAGTACACGGAGCTTAGGTTTATCGGAATCGCACTCATCACAGTGCTCCCGAATCACTCCCATTACTTTGTCTGCCTGTAACCTCTTCTATGCTCTCTTCCCCAACCAATTTGTAAGGTCTCATCCTTCTTAGACACTGAAGCTGTACTGTAAGTTAATATTGTCTTTCTCCTCTCCTTATGTCTTTTGAGCAGTTTACTTTAATGCAATGTCCTTTTGTATAGATACAGGAAGGCAATTAATTAATATGCTCCGTAACTTAGGAATTGATTGGCTTTGAATATTATTCACTCCTGGGCATCTGCCTTCTCAACTTAAG
Organism: Sorex fumeus; assembly: GCF_029834395.1. Taxonomy (NCBI): domain Eukaryota; kingdom Metazoa; phylum Chordata; class Mammalia; order Eulipotyphla; family Soricidae; genus Sorex; species Sorex fumeus. The sequence goes on along the minus strand of NW_026606118.1, from coordinate 17,517,503 downwards.
CCTCAGTTGCCCTCACTTCCTAGCACTCCAAGAGCAGGGTCCCGACGTGGGACTGGATGGAACCAGGGCAAGCCGGTAAGTTATGTGCTACCCTGGCATCGCGATGGGCCAGGCCAAGGTGCCACGATTCTTAACTATAAGTTAAGAGGTTGATCATAGGCATTATGTCATGATCCAATAGTAACGATGAGACTAGGGCCCTGCTGCTAGGAATAGGGAAGATATCTGGCCTGAGCACTGCAGTCTGAGATCGAGATGGCCCTAGGAGAGCAATTCTATAAGCCCAAAGTATTTCTTACTGTGTCCATACAAAATGATTAATATTATGTATGCTTATATGTTGGTTGGACAAGGAGAGGAGAAACACGTCCTAGAAGCAGTTTCCTGTGTGTCCTGACTAGCTTGGATGAGACTGCTTTCTCCCCTTCAAACTGTCTTCAGTAAATGATTCCAGTATATTGAGACAGTTTCCCCTTTCTCTCAGAGCCCTAGCTGGTCTTAGATATGCAGATCTCAGGTGGTAGCCAGGATTGATCTTTAGGATGTAGATTCCCAGCTCTAGCCAGGCTGGTCTTTGGGATGCAAATCAAGGTGCTTGCAGCTTGTGAAAGTGCTTGTGAAAGGTTTCAGCTTGGCTTTGTATCGTCTTTCCGGAGGCCAGTGTTACTGGCCTGCGGATGTAAGGAAACAATGTGGATGTAAAGAAACAATGTATGGTTTGCCGCCTCAACGTTCTTTCTGTAACTCCTTTTGATGACATCACTGTAATGCGCCTTTTAGAGGGTCTATGATCTATATAAGGGGATCTTTGGGAGTCTCAGGCGCGCACGTGCTCGAGGATTCCTGAGGCCTCCATGACATACATCTCTTCCATGTAATAAACGGCTACTAAGACCAACTAGCTTGGCCTCGTTTCCTTCCTTCACCTGACCATCGCCTTCGACCTCCCTGGAGTGGGGAAACGGCAAGACCGCCGGCCTTTTATTTTTTGTGCGTTTACACACTTGTGAAGTTATTAGATCCTAAGTATTTCTAATCCTATTTAGGGAAATAAAGACTGAGAGTTCAAAAATATGTCAGTTTATATTTTCATAGTTTCATTGCCTTGTAATGATTTGTCATCAGCAGTGTGTGTTGAGGAGGACACAACCAGCACTGCTCAGATGGCCCTACTCCTGGTTCTGTGCTCAGGGTTCACTCCTGGTGGGGCTCAGTGGGCCATCTGGAGCGCAGTAATAAAAATCTGTGTCATCTGTGAGTAACACAGCTTCCTACCCACTTTACTATTATTCTGACCTTGCTTTGTAACTTTTACTTCTATATTTGTGATATACAAAATTTTATAAATTTCTAATAGGAATTCATTTTCCTTTATAATTTGGATTATTTACTCATGGATTGTCACTGTCACTATCCTTCTATTGTTCATCGATTTGCTTGAGTGGGCCCAGTAACGTCTCCATTTTGAGACTTGTTACTGTGTTTGGCATATTGAATATGTCACGGGTAGCTTGCCAGGCTTTGCCGTGCGGGCGAGATACTCTCGGTAGCCTGCCAGGCTCTCCAAGAAGGGCGGAGGAATCGAACCCAGCTCGGCTAGGCTGGCTGTGTGCAAGGCAAACGCCCTACCACTGTGCTATCACTCCAACCCCACTCATGGATTATTTATTCATATACCTACTCATTTATTGGAAGGGCCATATTATTTGGGGACCATACTCAGTGGAGATCAATGTTTACTGCTGGTTCTGTACTCCCCACCAATATTCAGGGGACTATTTATTTGTGCTGCAAAGTAAGTACCTTAAACCCTATTCTATCTCTCTGCCACATGTTCTTTAACATCCCCAGAATTTTAAACACAGTGATCAGAACAGAGCAAGTGCCTGACCAATTCATTAAGAGACACACTAAATTGAAGTGAGTTCAACCAGGAGGAGGAGATGGTGCTGAAAGGTGGTAAAGCATTTTGTATAAAACCCTACCTACAGCAAGAGTCCTATAAATTACAGTGCAGAAACTTATTTTTAAAAAATGCAGCTCTCATAAAAGCACACTGGTGGGTGGGAGGCAAATGGGATGATGTGGAGCATTGGTGGAGGGAAGAGGACACCAATGAAGGGACTGGTATTGAAATACAGTATGCCTGAAGCTTAATTATGAATAATTTTATAATTTCACAGTAGCTAAAAATAAGAAATTAAAAAAATTAATTGAATACAAATTAAAAAAAGAAACTAAAAAAGTTAATTGAATACAAATTCTCTTTTAGGAGTTATATGTTGAATGCTCTTTACACATAAGGAGTATTTTATACTAAATATGACCTCAAAGAACACTTGTAATTTTGGGGTTTTTTTTTTCTTTTTGGGTCACACCCAGAGGCGGTGCTCAGAGGTTACTCCTGGCTCTGCACTCAAAAATCACCCTGCACTCAAAAATCACCCCTGGCAGTGCTCAGGGGACCATATGGGATGCTGGAAATTGAACCCGGGTTGGCCGTGTGCAAGGCAAATGCCCTACCCGCTGTGCTATTGCTCCAGCCCCAGAATACTTGTAATTTTGATAGCAGCTCACACACAGCTAGAAGATACAATTATGATATGAAATCTTATTCTGTTTCTAATGCATTGCACATTGTACATTTTAGAAACTTTTGATTTTTTTTAAGTATAGAGATAAAATTAACAAGAAAAATCTTTTAAAAGGATAACAAGGAAGCCAAAATAGCTTTTAATATAAAATGCTTCAATTGTTGATGTTGGAAATGATCATATTTTAATGGAACATTGGAGATCTTTGTTAAATGACTTTTTCACAATGTCTTGCATAAGATATATTACACACTCTAGAGAACCAGAGTTCATCTAACAAGATCATTTCATCAAAAATCCTTATGATATCAGTTAACAGTACATAAATCACAGTTTATTCACTAGGAGCATTAATATAAAGCCAGATTACCTGAGTTCAGCTCCCAGAAACCCCTTATACTAGGAACATAATTTTGGATCATAACTAGTGCTTCTGTTACTGCTCCATCTCTAAGATAGAGATAGTAATAAAACCTTCTGCATGTGAGAATTACCAAAGATTATATATGTAAAGTACATATCAGCAGATAACATAGTAAATGGATATAACTTTTATAATTATCATTATGATTATTATTATTATTATAGCTGTGCCCCATGATATCTGAAGCTACTTTTATATCAAATAGAAAATTAAATTTAAATGAAACAAAAATTTTATCGTAGGAGGTACACTGTTACTTTTCCCCCAAATGTTCATTTCTCACTTCCTGTCCCCCGAAAGTCTGTCTCTTCAATGAGCCAGGAAAACTTAGGAAAATAAAACTGGGAATTGAAGGCTTGATTTAATGAAAGCCCCACCAGGTTATTTATATAATTCCATAAAGAGGAAAACTATTCAAAAACAAAGCAAAGCAAAACTCCAGTCTAAGGTACAGGAATGTTCCACATCAAAAAGAAGCCCATGTCCTTCCTGTATATAGGCCCATTGTGTGCTCTGGGAAGGCACCCATAGAAGTGCATACTTCACAACTCAGCATGGAGACCAGATGGCGCAGCATGGCGGTTTCACTTCTGAGTGCAAATGATTTTGTAAATCAGAAGATGAAGTCTTCCGAGTAAGCATGGCTTCTAACAGGATTACACAAACTGGTGCCTGATTCACATAGGGGGAAGAAAAAAATGTCTTAAAAAAGCTCTTGCCTCAGAGCACCTACAGCACACATGATGCCATTGGTAGAACATTCTAGAAAGAACGAGAAGTGATAGCTAGCATGGAGCTTGGAAAAGGGGAGTACATATAGAAATGGTGAGAGTATAGAATCTGAGAGTCCACGGCATACGGTGAATGGAAGAAATTTCTCAACAAGAAAATGAGTTTAATTCATCATAAGAATATGAACAATATCTGTTTGTGTAATACCTGGATTCTAAAGTCAGAGAAGAAAGAATCCCAAAGTGAATTAGTAAAGCAATATATAAAATAATACCACACACAGCTCCCGGAGAATTCTCCAGGCCCCGTACAGAGCCAATATCACTGGGAGATCCTAGATGGGGTAGGTGCTTCTCCCCGCCTTCTCCAGATGGAATTTCGGTGACCATGAGCTTCTACAAGCGTGGTTCTGGCATGTGGGTACCAGGACTATTTTCCAAACTGCGTGGCTGCTTCCATTACCTGATATGCAAAGTGATCAATGGAAAGTAAATGATCTAGCATTTGTCCCTGAAAATCAGGCTTGAATGGTGGTGTAAAAATCTGAGCAAAAGATAATGCCCAATCAATATACACCTGGACTGTGTATTTAAATACATCTGGACTGTGTATTTAACTAGGGTGCTATACCGCTCTGGGAGGGGAAGGGTGTCTGTCCCTCCACCTGTCCCCCTGTGGCAGCGACATGGTGGCCTGCATCTTTTAGAGCCTAATGAATAGCCAGGTATGAGACTACAGTGATGAGGCATGTGGGGCTTCATGGGATGGGGGGTGGAATCGGCCCTGCTCCCCGCCATGACAATGCTCTGGGTTGCTACCCTCAAACGCATCCTCTGGCTTCTGACCGACCATGATCCCAGAGGCACACATACCAATCTCAGCATCCAGGGACTTCTGACAGTAATCCCTCTAGGTTTATTACTAAAATATCAGAAATCCAAATTCACGTGGCTGCTATTGTGGCCACACACACGATATCATATGTTCTTCATAATCAGAAATAGAAACCAAATTTTCTAATGATGTCTTTGTGGCAGGTCTGAATGTTGAGGAAAATTCCAAATAACAATGTTGGGTCTTTTGTTGTAATATTGAATGTGATCAATGGAGGCGGGGGGAGAGAGAGAGAGACTGAGAGAAAGAGAAAGAGAGAGAGAGTAAAGTGCAAATCTGCCACACAGGTGGGAGGTGGGTGGAAGGGGGGTATACAGGGGTTCTTGGTGGTGGAAAATGTGCACTGGTGAAGGGACGGGTGTTTGATCATTGTATGACTGACTGAGACTTGAACTGAAAGACTTTGTGACTATTCTCATGGTGATACAATAAATAAACTTGAAAAATATTACCATTCAATGATACATCTGAAGATTATGGGGAAATACAAAACAGTGCAACCAAGTACTCTTATCTAGTAATCATGCTTCTTCCTACTAACACAATGGAATTGAACATTAACGTACATATATGATGTTTATAACAAATTTATTCAGAGTTGTTAACCTTTTGGAAACATGTAAGATGTCCTTCAGTAGTTGAATGAACTTCAGTGTATAAAGAGAGACAGCAGAATGCAATCTATGATATGTTTACTATATTTGTTCCATAGGAATCTCTTAAATCACGTATTTACGATATAGCATACCCTCTGTATGGGCTTTATACAGATGTTTGTGATTATTCTCCCCCCCCCATTTCCAAACAACAAATGAGTTTGATATTACTTTACCCACATTTCACATTTGTATTCCAATACAAATACTGAAGTAGAGAATGATGAAGCCATACCTGTATAAAAGATCACAAAGCCAGTAAGAAATTACATGTCAATGAAATTACAACCCTGGAAGTCAGTTTTCCAAAGTAATCCTCAAAGCTGTACTTGAAAAATAACTTTAGTCAAGTATGCACAGAGAAAAAGGCATCAGAATGAACCCAGTGTTTTAAAAACAAAATTAAAATATAGCCCCAATACAGCAGGCAACATAATGAATATATAGCAGGATGTGAACTAGAGGTAAGTGTATTCTTTAACTATAAATACTCCATACACCTAAGACTAAATGATTTGGTACAGATATTAGATATATAGAACTTTGCTTAGCTAGGAAGTAAGAAATCTTAATTCACAGAGATGCAAAATAATAGCACAGTTCAAGGGACACAGCACCAATTCAAAGGGAACATTACAACTCAAAATGCCCCTGGCAGGCAGGTAAACATGGGCATGGAAGCCAAGTCAAAGCAGGTCAACTGCAGACAGGCCTGGCCTTGTGCCTCCATTGTTGGAACTGTCACTACGCCCAGTACACCTGCTAAGGGAATACTGTAACATAAGGACCATGTTGAGCATGTTTGTGATGGTGCATATCAGTACCTCAGTGCCATAAAGGTCAATGAAATGTAACCATGTTCCTTAAACTAGAACAAAATAAGTTAAAAAGCCAAAAATTAAAAACAATTTAAAAACAATACAGATAAGTAAGATATCCAAGGAGAGAGAAATAGTTCATACCTGCTGCATGAACTCCATTTGCCCCCAAATTTCTAAAGAACATGCCCATAAACGGAAGCTGAACAAATATATTCAGGAAACCAGATCAACAGCTGATATGCTGAAAGGGTGGCCTATGTCTTAAGCTGCACTAACGGAAGAAACAGGCAGAGGAAATGTTTTGTTATCAACTAACCTGCTTGCCCTAGGAAGACATAAAATTTCACTTAAAGCAGTATGTTCTGTCTTCCTTAAAATCCCTTTCTAGAGCTAGAATGATAGTACAGTGGAGAGGGCATTTGTCTTGTATGTAGCAGACCCAGGTTCAATTTCTGACACACACCCCATCTGGTTCCTGGAAGCCTGCCAAAAGTGATCCCTGAACACAGATCCAGGATTATGCTCTGAGCACTGCCAGGCATAGCCCCCAAACAAAACCCAAATAAGATAAAGATTCTTCCAGGTATCTGGGAAATAGCTCAAAAGACTGGAATGCAGTCCTGGCATGAACAGGACCCCTAGGCCAATCCCAGTACTGCCAGGTATAGTGTTGCTGCTGCAGTGGGTTCCCCAAATAAAGCATAAAGATGTTTCAAGCAAATCCTTTTATACTTCTGACTTGCCAGGTTATCTACAACTGCCAATCCTGTCTCCTTTGTAATAGAGGAGTATTAGCACTTCCTACTAGGCAAGGTATAGTACAGTCTATGCAAAGTGTATAGAATGCCACGACAAATGAGAATATCTACTTCTTTCAATACCTTCTGAGCAATTTCTTGTCCCACTTTATGGACAAAGTTGAGATCTCAGATCATGTAACTTGAACCAGAATCTAGAGCAATCTGCTCTTGCCAAAGATAAACCTCTCCCTTATGGATAACTCCAGTGAAGACAAGTGAAAAAATGTCGTTATTTGAAAATTCTCAGTAGGGCTGGCAAAATAGCTGAGCCCACTGGGTACATGCATTGCATGAAGGAGGTCTGGGCTCAGTCCCTAGAAACACATGGTCCCCTGGACATTGCCAGAAAGGATCCCTGGGCACAGAGCCAGGGGCAGCCCTTAATACTGCTGGGCATGGCCCACAAACATACAGACCCTCAAAAAACACACTGTAAACACTGTCCTCCCATCGTTCATTAATTTGCTCGAGCAGGCCCAGTAATGTCTTCATTGTGAGACTTGTTGTTACTGTGTTTGGCATATTGAATATGTCACGGGTAGCTTGCCAGGATTTGCCGTGATGGCAAGATACTCTCAGTAGCTTGCCGAACTCTCTGAGAGGGGTGGAAGAATCAAACCCAGGGCAGAGGAATCGAACCCTGCTCAGCAGGCTGGCTGCATGCAAGGCAAACGCCCTACCACTGTGCTATTGCTCCAGCCCACAAACCCCAAAATAAACTCTCAAATCAGCTCTTTGTCTCTGCAGGAAAATCAGCAATCAGCTGAATCAACAGTTTCACTTCCCCAAGAATTAAGCTCTGGTTCTCATATCCTCTCCCCACTCCACCCCCCCCCCCCCACTATTGGAGAGAAGTTGACACTGGTGCTTAGATTGGGGTTGAGAAATTATATCCTAAAACACAGTTATCTATAACTGTATAGATCACATTTCTTTAATTTAAAAATAAACACATTATGGATGTGGCGACACCTAAGCACATTTTGCTCTAAGTGACTAGAGCTAAACTCCTAGAATTATAAAGTAAAGTAAAGGTCCTCCTGTTGATCATCGATTTGCTCGAGCGGGCCCAGTAACGTCTCCATTGGAGACTTTGTTGTTACTGTGTTTGGCATATCGAATACGTCACGGGGAGCTTGCCAGGCTCTGCTGTGCGGGTGAGATACTCTCGGTAGCTTGCCAGGCTCTCCTAGAATTATAAAAAATTGTAAACTAATGATAAATTGATAAAGTATAATTGTTTCAGAACTAGATTTTATATAGTATAGAAATTTAAAAATTATATTATAAATAATTCTGTACTAGAATATTTTAAAATTTACATGGAACAGAGAAAGCCTACAAATGTAAAATTAATAAGAGTGAAGGGAGTTAAAAGAATTTCAGGGGAGAATCTGAATGGGACCTAAAGAAGTACAAAATCTTAAGAATGGGGAAGTTGGGGGCTAGAGCAATAGCATGGCGGGTAGGGTGTTTGTCTTACACACAGCCAACCTAGGTTCAATTCCCAGCATCCTATATGGTCCCTCCCTGAGCACCACCCTCCCAGAGTAATTCCTGAGTGCATGAGCCAGGAGTAACCCCTGTGCATTACCGGGTGTGACCCAAAAAGCAAAAATTTTTAAAAAATGGGGAAGTTGGCTTTCTGTTAGAAAATATTGTTGTAGATAATGCTTGAGTTTCTGGATTAATAAGGATTATAATAAGGTATCTTTGGGTGTAAAAAGAAAATCCTTTGGGGCTGGAGCGATAACACAGTGGGTAGGGCATTTGCCTTGCACACGGGCCAACTCAGGTTCAATTCCCAGCATCCCACATGTTCCCCGGAGCACCGCCAGGAGTGATTCCTGAGTGAAGAGCCAGAAGTAAACCCTTATGCATAGCCAGGTATGACCCAAAAAGCAAAAAAAAAAATCCTTTGATAAAATACATAACATTTGATAATAATAATTGTGAACGAGTTAAGTTCTGGGCTTCCTAGCAGCCTTAAGAGAGTCAAGTCATGAAGGAAGGAAAAAAGAAACTGATAAAACCTGACAAAGCGACAAAGAACCAGAGCAGGAAAAAAAAAATAAAGGACACAACTTGAGAGTTAAGAAAACTCGTCACTGTGAATTTGATCTGGCATGAGGGTTCTGGCCCTTTCAGATTCAATCTCTTAAGGTTCACTTTGTATTTTCCCCTTTTTCTCTCTGCCCACTCCTTCCCCAGGGGAGCAAGTCTCTGGTGCTTGATTTCAGTGATTTACCTAAAACTGGCAATAATGGGTGTTTATGTGCCACATCAGTTAGAATAGAAGGAATAGCCAGTGATTAAAATTGCAAGAGGAGAGAATCCTGATTACTGGGAGCAGTTTTCCAGGAGTTCCTGCAGAGATTAGCCTTTTGCAACCATCCAGGACAAAGAACGATGTGAGGAGGGAGAAGGGATGGCCATGGATGGACCTGTTGAGAAAAATAGCACTTGCTTTGAGTTGTCAGGAGAAAAATCAGAAATGACTGCATCACAATAAAGCACTTCAGAATTGTGAATCAACCTGCACAAATTCTAAGTTGCATCCATGAAATAGAGTCAGAACCTATTGCTTTTGCTTTCCCTGAGAGAACTAACGAATACACAACTGGACTGTCATCATTTCAAATCCCATCAGGGCTTTGAAGAGTGGTAGTAGGGTGCCCACTGAATCGCAGAGCAACATGGGGTGGAATGAGGCAGGGAGCCTGATGGGATTAATTTTTGAGTAAATGTAGAGCTACACCTGACTGGGGTCCTGAATTCCTGTTCATGGAAAAACACGGCAAAAGTTAGCAATGAGTAAATGAAAATGGAGACTTTCTAAGTTGGGTTTGCATGTTTCAATACTACCATCAATTAGAGGGCAAATGCTAACGTCAATAAGTATTTACAAGTACAAGGCAATGTATAAAAGCTGACACTTTCTCAAAACACTAATTAAAACTAAGATATGGTAAAAAAAAAACATTACAAAAACAAAACAGTCATATCTCTGTCATTACACTGCAAGGTTTCTACTATTTGTAATTTGTTTCATCAGATAATTAACTATAGCATGCCTCAGATAACGTCAATGCTTTGTTCAATGCTGTTCTGTAGAACTAAAGAGAGGAAAAATATAAATATATTTCCAGTTGACGATGCTGGCTATGTGGAGTTTGTGCTTTCTCTCCATGTCTGCATGGGTTTTCTCTAGGGATTCCACTTTCTCCCCTATACCAGAGATGAGGGTATAAGACGAGTGATCCCGATACCACATGGTTTCCCAAGTACCACCAAAAAAAAAAACAAGCACAGAGCCAGCAGTAGCCCCTGATCACCACTGGGTATAGCCCAAAACCAAAAGGGAAAAAAAAAAAGCAATCAAATCCAAACAAAAGTTAAACTAAAAGTGTACATATGAAGTTTGCTGACATATCTGTTTCCGATGGGAATGAGTGCGGATGTGGATGCCCTGCCCCGGAAGTGCATCTTTCCTAGGAGGAAATGCCCACTTTGCAATCTGGCCTGCTGGCATATACTCTGCCCCCGCCCCATAGCCTGAACTGGAATAAATAGATTTAATAATATTAAATTTAAAAAATTGTAGGGGCTGGAAAGATAGTACGCAGGTTAAAGTGCTTGCTTTGCAAGAACTAGATACTTCAAATTTCAGATAAACGTTATTAAATCCAGATGATATTTATCTCCTAAATATGCATCGCATAAAGATATTGTACCTATAGTTGGAGAATTTTGGAGAAACCTAACTGTTGGAATTCCTTTCCATTTGTTGAGTTTTTGCCCCTAAAATATACACAATTGATTGTTTAGTTTATCTTGATGATTACTGAGATCAAGATGTTTACTTATGGGGCCACACCCAAAGATACTGGGTGCCGGGTCCATCCCCTGTGTGAGTTGGACCAGAGTTGCAGGTCTCAGTGCAGCAGTGCTCAGACTAGGAGGTTCTAAGAGGACCCCAGGTCCACTAATAGAAATTGGGATTAGAGAGACCTGACCTACAGTGCCAAGGATTGAACTCAGAGCCTCACATATGCAAGGCCTATGCTCTATAACTTGGGCCATCGTCAAAACCCCCCAAGGATTTTTTTTTATTGTGTTTGGGCCACACCTAGCAGTGCTCAGGACTTATTCCCGACCCTGAACTTAGGAATCACTGCTGGCAGTCTCAAGAGACCACATGGGGTTCAAACCCAGGTCAGTCAAAAACCCTACCAGCCATACTCTCTCTCCATCACTGCCTACCCTCCACATAATTTTAGTGGTGTCAAAGATTCTTGAAGGCCATGGCTGCACTGTGGCCAGCCATTCTGGGCTGAAGCCATAGCACAACAGGTAGGGCGTCTGCCTTGCACATGGCCGACTGGGTTCGATTTCTCTGTGCCTCTTAGCCTGGCAAGCTACCAAGAGTATCCCGCCCACACGGCACAGGCTGGCAAGTTCCCTGGGGCGTATTTGATATTCCAAAAACAGTAGCAACAAATCTCACAATGAAGACATTACCAGTGCCCGCTCAGCAAATCAATGAACAATGGAAGGACAGTGCTACAGTGCTACTGTCAAAGATTCTACCCTATCAGATACATAATTCACTGATCTTTGAAGTGTGTAATGAATCCCTCCACCTCATCATGCGTAAAGCTGGTTTGAACATTACTAACCTGCACAACAGTTTAGAGGATGAAAAATTCCTCTCTACACATTCTCTTCTTTGACCCTCATGGCAACCTTGAAGAAAGGAAGGTAAAGCAAGTCTCTGGGTGACATAGTACAAGATTGGAAAACAAGAGCCTCAATAGCTTAGCCAGTGTCTCAGAGCCTCTAAGAAACAAGATGGTGGTTCAGGTCTCTGTTGTTGAAGCACTGCATGTATTACTTTGTCTCTGGAAATTTCTTTTTAAAACGAGTCTTTAGATATTTAGTGATTGTGGCCCATGTGTTCTAGGCATTCAAGCCTTTAGTCTTTTCACATAAAAGGTGCTGATACTGTGTTTTTCAATGATATTATTACTTCCTGACGCTCCGCTTAGTTCTCCTTAGGTCTTTTGTGCAGTTACTTGACAGCACAGTTTTATCACTTTCTCTGAGCTGTCAAACATCCTGCAGGCCTATTTCTTGCTGTGTCTATGCATGAATGGTTGAACAGACTCTGTATACAAAAGCAGCTAAATAATGGAACGTGGCATGCAAAGAAGGTCAAAGATAACTTTACCAAATAACAGTGCATTGTATGCAGTCTGTTGATGATTAATTTCAAAGGTTTTCCAATCTAAACCTACCTAAAGGTCACTGGAAAAGGGAATCATCTTTTACCAGTCTCAGCTCACACTGCAAACCGGTTTGTACGCATTCCTTAAAAAATGATAGCCACAGAAAGTTGTCAGTGTAAGGATAGATTTTCCCCCCCACAAATGGCAGAGTAGGAGAACAGTATGAGGGTAGAGTAGATTTTAACACTTCATGTTCTTTCTCTTGGTATACTAGGACAAAAAATATATATAACCATTGTTGGTTCACTCCTAGGAGTGCAGTAGACAATTTTCTTCTTCAATCCTCTTAAAGTCTAGGAATAGTAGAATTTCTTCTGTTGGATTTGGGCTTTCAATGTCTAAATCCAAAAAGTAAATTATTACAGGTTTAGAAACCATTTTTTAAAATGTATACAATATTTCCATTAAAAATTATAATTCATAATCCTATTTACCATGGCAGGGACTGCTGTTTAGTTTTAAAGTTTTTTACATATTTTAAAATGTACTAAAATACTTAATATTTTTGTTATTTTTTTCTTACCATTTTTCCAAACAAGTCTCAGAGTCATAACCTTTCCCAAAGTATTACATGTATCTCTACTTGTAAGTGCATACCATAATGCCACAGTACATTTTAGTTTTGTAGGAAGGAGAGTTTGGGCCACACCTGGCTATGCTCAGGGCTTACTCCTTGCCCTACAATCAGGGATCATCACTGGGAGAGCTCAAGGGACCATATACAGCACCAGGGATATAAGCCAGGTTGATTGCATGCAAAGCAAACCGCCTTACATGATGCACTATCCATCTGGTTCTGTAAATCTTTTCTTTTTGTTTACCCTTTTGACTTATGCTTTGGAATGACTACTATTTTGTTAGCAGAGCAATAGCATAGCAGGTAGGATGTTTGCCTTGCATGTGGCTGGCCCCAGTTCAATTCTTCCTCCCTCTCAGAGAGCCCGGCAAGCTACTGAGAGTATTCTGCCCACACGGCAGAGCCTGACAAGCTCCCCATGGCGTAATTAATATGACAAAAACAGTAACAACAAATCTCACAATGGAGACATTACTAGTGCCCACTCGAGCAAATCGATGAACCACGGGAGGATAGTGCTACTATTTTGTTAAAGCAGAAAGATTGTTCCTAGCTCCACTACAAGTAAGAGTAAAATGATACTTAATAAAGACAATGAACTAAAAAATATTCTATCATAAACATACACAGGAGCTTATATTAAATTGTGAAATCATATAGTTTTAATAAATGTTTGTTGATCTAAAAGTTTGTTGATCTCACATCTCTCCTACAAGGCCTAGAAGGTGAGTGCTGACTTTCTGACTTCTCAGACAGTTAACCAAAGAATACACAGACGCACACATCTTGGACACGGAATGCCATGAACCCAGTCAGCAACCAGGGAAGACTGTCGAGCACCTGAGTGTATTTGAGGTCATCCTTCCTCTGAATACTTCAACAATTCATCTGCAAGCTTTTAGAGTAGTCTGGCTATCTATCTTTCATTAAAACCACTGCTTGTACCTTATGGATTCAGGTCTGTTATTAAGGTCTTTAATGCATTGTGGTATGACTTTTGTGCCTGGCATTAGACAAAGATCTGAGTTCAATTTTTTGCATGTAGCTGTCCAGTTTTCCCAGCACCACTTGTTGAAGAGGTTTTCCTTGCTCCACTTCACATATTTTGTTCCCTTTTCAAAGATTAATTGATCATATATTTGAGGGTCTGAGTCAGTATATTCAACTCTATTTCACTGGTCTGTGGGTGTGTCTCTATTCCAATGCCATGCTGTTTTAATTACTACTGTTTTGTAGTACAGTCTGAAGTTGAGGAAGGTGATGCCTCCCATCTTATTTTTCCCAAGGATTGCTTTAGCTATACGTGGGGGGTTATTGTTCCCTATGAATTTTAGGAGTGTTTTGTCTATTTGTTTGAAAAATGTCGTGGTATCCTTCTATTGACATCATTGAAAACACAGGCAAAACCCTCCATGACATTGAAGCTAAAGGCAACTTTGAAGATGAAGTATCACTGACCAAGCAAGTGGAAGCAAAGATAAACAAATGGGACTACATTAAGCTAAGAAGTGTCAGCGCCTCAAAAGAAACAGTGAACAAGATACAGAGAGAGCCCACAGAATGGGAATAAATTATTTACCCAATACCCATCAGATAAGGAGTTAATATCCAAGATACATAAGGCACTGGTCAACTTTATAAGAAAAAACCTCCAACCCCATCAAAAAATGGGGAGAAGAAATGAAAGAAACTTCCTCAAAGAAGAAATACAAATGGCCAAAAGGCACAGGAAAAAATGCTAATTATCAGGGTGATGCAAATCAAAACAATAATGAGCTATCATCTCACACAAAAGAAAGTAGCACATAACAAAAAGAATAAGAACAACCAGCACCGGTGCAGATGTTGGGAGAAAGGGAATCTCATTCATTGTTGGTGGGAATGCTGACTGGTCCAGCCCTTTTGGAAAACAATATGGGTATTCCTCAAAAAACTGAAATTAGAGCTTCCCTGTGACCCAACAATACCACTCCTGGAACTATAACCCTGGGGTACAAAAACACACAGTAGAAATAACATCTGCACTTGTCTGTTCATTGCAGTACTGTTCACAATAGCCAGAATATGGAAACAACCTGAGTGTTTGAGAACAGATGACTGGCTAAAGAAACTATGGTACCTCTACAAATTGGAACACTATTCAACTGTTTAAAAAATGAAGTTATGAAATTTGCTTATAAATGGATGGACATGGAGAGTATCATGCTGAGTAAAATGAATCACAAGGAGAGGGACAGATGTAGAATGACTGAATGCATTTGTGGGATACAAAAAAAAATTGTATGAGACTAACACCCAAAGATAGTAGAAACAAGGGACAGGAGGATTGGCCCATGTTTGGAAGCCTGTCTCAAGGGCTGGGAAAGAAGGCATTTGGGATAGAGAAGGAACCATTATGACAACGATGATTGGAAGGGACCACTCTTGATGGGCGATGTGTGCTGAAAGTTGGTAAAGGACCAAACACAATGGCCTCCCAGTATCTGTATTGCAAACCATGATGCCCTAACAGAGAGAGAGAGAAAAGAAAATTTACTGCTATAAAGGCAGAGTTGGGGTGGGGAGAGGCGTGACAGGAGGGATACATGGGTATATCAGTTGTGGGTAATGTACACCAACAGAGGGATGGGTTTTGGAACATTGTATGACTGAAACAAATCATGAAAGCTTTGTAACTGCATCTCACAGTGATTCAACAAAAATATAATAAAATAAAATCACTGCTAAACACATTTTAGGTTTCTAGATGATAAAAGCTTCAAGGTAGCACCTTCAAGGGTGTTTCATAGCTGATACGTGTCTGTGTCCCTACCCCCAAGCCAGTTTGTGTTACCCCCAATCTGTGATGGTTAAATATTAGTTAATGATAGAAGCCCGACATGGAACTTGGACTTCTCCTTTCAGGGCATCAAATGAGAGTGAAACTTTGTCTATGATAAGTGGTAAGAATGCAGTCTTTATATTGCTTTACCACTTGCAAGAATCCTTGAGTGAATAGTGTGTGTCCACAATTGTTTCCACTTTTCCCTTATGAGAAGAGAGTAGGAATGGGTATCTTCTCTGGATTTGGGTTTGTGTTCTGACTTCAGGAAAGCCAAGAAAACTGTGCAAAAAGCAAGATGCTTGTTTCTCAGAAGACACACATGATGTGCAAAAGTGACTCATGTGATAATAAGGTAGAGCTCATTTCATTTCCATAAAACCTGTTAAAAATAGTTCAATTTTTTATCTATGTTGTTTCCTCATAATCATAGATGCAAAGGGCTAAATTCTAGTTTTAATGCACACTCACACTAGCTATTAATCAGACTCTGTGTTCATGAATTTAATAACTATATTTGTGACCATGGAATATTTTTGATGCCTTATGTGTACAATTTAAATATTACTCATAGAATACATGGAATAAGTATAAAGCATATGATAGCGAAACGAAAATCCTAACTCCATCATCAAATACTTGTAAAACACATTTTTGTATCAGTCACAGACTAAGATAAATAGTCCATTTGTTTTGCATATTAATGTTTCATCAACTCTCCTGTTAAGAATACAGTATTCGCAGAATCTTCAGCAAAATTCACTTGAAGCTGGTAGGAATGACAAATGCTTCTACCCTATACATATTTGACAGAACTCATTTGTCACTGTCTTATGCAGAACCTTAGAAGCCTTATCACAACAGAGCTTTAAGAATCCACTATTTAAATTTTTATTTTGGAGCTTAAGATAAACCTTATCTTCCACCTTTGCTCTTGACCAGGCTTTCCTTAGATTTTTGGAATCAGAATCTTGTGAGAATTGAAGAAAAATTCTGTCAACACAGAAATGTTCAGGCATGTCACAACAAAACAAACAAACAAACAAAAAACAACCTCTGTTACATATTCTCCCTATTTTAGGTAGTTTGAGAAGCCACCCCAGATATTTCTTTATCTTGAGAGATGTCAGTTCCTGGGAAGAGTGTGCTGTATGCCAACATTTCTCAACCAATTTTCCAATTTGTGCCCTCTTCAGACCTCGGTCCCCTCCAGTTTCCCCTTGGCCTACCAGTTGGCCCCTACTTTTGTGTTGTGGACATCATTTATGTACTTTTAACCTGTGGCCCCCTTGGAGTATATCCTGAGGACCCACAGAAGGATTATATAGTCTCCACTGAAAAATACTTCTCTATACCATCATTGTATCACTGTCATCCTGTTGTTCATCGATTTCCTCAAGCAGGCATCAGTAACGTCTCCATTTGTCCTACCCCTGAGGTTTTAGCAAGTGCCACATTGGAGGCTCTTTCAGGGGCAGGGAAATGAGATCCATCATTGTTAGTAGGTTTTGGTATATTGAATATGCTCCAGGGAGCTTGCCAGACTCTACCGTGCAGTCAGGATACTCTCAGTAGGTTCTCTGAGAGTGAGAACCAGACAATATGAGTCTCCTGCCCCCATGCTTGGCTGTCCTTACCGGGGCCCCTTGGACTGGAGCGGGTTGAGTTCCCTCCCCGCCCTGTGCATAGCCCCAGCAACTGAAGACTTCTGGAACCAGCCACAGCCATGCTTAAGTCCACTCTCTATACCATATAATTTCTAATAAAAACTTCAGGGAATAACAGAAACTGTATCCAGATGAGTCCTAGATTTCTTACTTTTCTCCTCAAATTCAGTTGCATTTCCTCCCCTTTTAACCTAATCTCCTATAACCACCCACAACCATAGCACTAAATTTCTAGATATATAATTGTTTCTTTCTCTCTAAAGAGTGGCTAGAATAAATAGTGAAACGAATCAAACTCTTGAAGAGTAGCAAGAGTACTTTAGCACTGACAATCTCTGAGACTCCTTTGATCATCTCCTCAAGGCTAGGGGAAATGATTGGGGCAGAGAACGAGGAATACCTCTGAAGTTCAAAAGGTAAATGCAAGTAATTGATAAAATATTTTTATGAGAACATAAAAATTATTTTTAATCTGTGCTATTTATAATGTAATTCAACTTGCTTCTTAAAAATACTAAGTCAGATCCAGAGAGATAATATAGAAATTAAGACACTTGCCTTACACATGGTTGACCCTGATATGATACCTGGCACTATATAGGGTCCCCTGGCACCACCAAAGGTGATGCCTGAGCACAGAGCCAGGAATAAGCTCTGAACACCACCAACACCAGCAGCACCACACCAAAAACAATTCCAACCTCAAAAAAAGTGGGAAAAAGGAAAAGTGAGTGTCACTTTGGATTCAATTATAAAACTCTCACAAATGCTCTGAGATAATTCAGTCGTTTTCTCTGAATCCCTCTGTCCTTGATACAAAGGTACTAATTCATCCATCGCAATCTAGCTGAGGCTCTCTAGCCAAGAGATAAAAAGTGTTTTATGATTACACATAAACTTCCCAGTGGTTTCATCAAATGTGAATGGTTTTCCTTTTTACTAGTTTCTTGACAAAAGTCATACTATAAATAGTATTCTATAAAAGCATTCCTATTAGACATCATAAAACATTCAACACTATTTTTAGGATTATACTTTTCATCTCAATAATGTTATCCAAGGATTATCCAAACATTCTATCAGTTTTTCGTTCTCACACTTATTTGGCTTGGTTTTGGGAGTTAGGGCAGGTGTAGTGGAGCAGGGGATTACTCTCTTAGGTGGTTCTTGCTCTTTCTTCAAATGCCCTTCCATCAAATACAAATGACAGTATATCAGGACCAAATTTGCTACAAATATACAACAATTGTCTCTAATTCCCAATAAGTTCCTTTTTTTTTTAGGTTTTGAAGATATACCTAATGATACTCAGCGGTGATTCTGACTCTGCACTCAGAATTAATCCTGGTAGTGCTCAGGGGAACATATGGGATGCTGGGAATTAAACCACATGCAAGGCAAGTGCCCTCACTATTGTGCTATTGTTCCAACCCCCGATAAATTCCTCGCAATCTTGACTATCCGCTTACAATTCCCCCATTCTCTGAGTACAGGGCACACCTTTATCACAGAAAGAAAAGACACATCATAGACTCTTAAACCAAGAGATTTTTAAAATTAAATATAAGTTGTTTAATTACTGAAAATGATTGAAGAACCAGAGTGTTTTGGCTTTTGTTTTAGGTGGCTGGGCTATACCTGACAGGGTGTTCCTTGTGGTACTCAAGTTTACTGTGGCGCTGGGGAGTGAACCCAGGCCTTAAAATGCAAAACATGAATTCCAGTCCAGTGAGCTACCTAGACAGCCCCCAGAATGTATTTTTATTTTATATTTGACTTATATTTGATTTTTATCCAGGGACGACCACTGGACTAGAGCCGTTACCGACTGGATTCCACGGGACTTCAAAAGACCGCATGGCCGCCCACCTACCAGATGGTCAGACTTCTTCATCAAGACCCTGGACAATCAGTTTGAGGCTCTTTGTGTTCCTAGAATGAACAGATGCCATTGAGCTACACTAGCACGCAACAGGGACAAATGGAGATGTTACTGGCACCCGCTAGAGCAAATTGATGATTAACGGGAAGTCAAGTGATCAAGTGATTTGATTTTTGACTTTTTTTGAGGGAGTAGGAGGTGGGATACAACCAGGGTGCTCAAAGCTTATTCCTGATTTTGTGTTCGGGGATCATCCTACACTCCAGGAACTACATGTGGTGCCAAAAATCAAACCAGTTGGCTACAAATAAGGCAAGCACCACAATCCCTGTGCTATCTCTCTGGCCCCAAAGATTTATTTTTAAACTGTAGCACTGTAGCACTGTCCTCCCATTGTTCTTCGATTTCTTCGAGCGGGTCCAGTAATGTCTCCATTGTGAGACTTGTTGTTACTGTGTTTGACATATTGAATACATCACGGGTAGCTTGCCAGGCTTTGCTGTGCGGGCAGGATACTCTCGGTAGCTTGCCAGGCTCTTCAAGAGGGGCAGAGGAATCAAACTCTGGTCGTCTGCATGAGCCACGTGCAAGGCAAACGCCCTACCCACTATGCTATCACTCCAGTCAACTCCTCATACCCCCAACTAAATTAACAATCTGATTAAAAGATGGGCAAAGGACTTGAAACAACATTCCTTATAAAATAAAATAACTGGAATCTAGGGAGAGGTAGGGACAATAGTACACTTTGCAGTGAGAAAAAAATAGCAGTAAGTTTGTTGAGAGAAACAAAATTTTGTGGAAATGAAAGTTTTATCTTTCTAGCATTTTGCAGATTTCCCTATAACCTTTCACACATTTGATTGTTTGACCTCTGCTTCCTCAGTAAAAAGACAGGCCTCAGAAGATAAGAGTCCTTTGGATTTGTAAACAGATTTTGGAACTCAGAGTAAAAACATGGTTTTTGAAAGTCTGGGTATTTTTTATTTGAAAAATCAAGTTTTCTCAAATGATATTTTTCTGTGCTGAATGTTTCTTTTTTAAACATAAGGAAACAAAATCTGAAGGACCCAAAAACAGAGGTTGAAAGAGCTTCTCTTCAGTTTGTTATTTTATTTATTTATTTATTTTTTTCTTAGCTTTCCTCTCAAAGCTAAGATTTCGGAACTTGTGGAGAGCAACATTCAGAGGTAAGAGAGGAAGGAAATTGTTTGCTAACTTGTCTATGGTTCACTAAGAAAACGGGGGGTTCTCGAAGAAAGAAAGAGGGTTCTGCTGCCTGACCCCTGGCACCAAAAAGGGCTGAGCTTAGGGGTGGAAAAAAGAGAAGCCAGATAAATGTGTTACTAACTCAGGACGAAGAGAATACGCACCTCCTTTCTCAAAGCATAGTCTAGAAAGTCTCGGGGTTCATAGAGAAACCTCAGAGCCAGAAAATGGTCATAACTGATTAAGTCAGCTCAGCTGGGCTCTGGCCTCACTTACGACCTTTCTTCTTTTTGGTGCCCACCCTGTTTTGCCCATTGGGCCCTAGTCTCATGCCGTGGCAACATTTTTGTGACTTTCAACACAGACCTAAGGGCTCTGCTCATTGACTTCCCCTCTGCAAATGTGACTCTTTTGGGGATCCTCTTAGCCCTTAGACACAGTCCTAGGAGAAACAAGAAAAATCCTGACTCGATTGAATGTATGAGCAGAATATAACTTGATGAAGTTTGCCCAGATGTAAAAAGATTTAGCTTTCTGCTCTTTGATGAAAATGGTGGCTCATTTTTTTTTAAATCCCATTTTATAGAAAAATTTTCGTGTTTCCCTCTGAAATCTCCACTAATTACATGTGATTTCTGAACCTAATTATATCTGAATTCTGAGATTACTCTCAGATTATTTTGTTCAGCGTTTCATGTGATTACACTCGTCAATATACTTAAAATCTTTTAGTCTAAATAGCTAACTTCCTTAAACAGCTAAATATATCTGTAATATGTTAATTCACTTGTTCAATTCTACATTTTATTGCCCCAAACCAAAATAGTTATTCAACACATTGCAGTTAGGGCTTAGAATATTTTTTGAGTCAAGAGGTACCAGAGAAATAGCTCAAAGGACTGAGTATTCTCCTGGGGTCCTGGATTTGATCTCCAGAACCTCTTACTCCCCCAGGCACTGCTGGAAACAGCCCCTACAGTACCAGTGAGTACAGATCCCCTTCAATCTACACAGTGGGGTACTACTCAAGTTACTAGAGAAGGTGAACCCTGTAGCCCTCTGTTGTATGGCTAGATCTAGAAGGTGCCAAGCAGAGCTATGTTAGTCAGAGAGAGAGGAACAAGTATAGAATAATTTCTCTCATAAGTGGAATATAAAGGGAAAAAATGGCTAATTGTGGAGCATGGCAACAGGCATCAGAGCAGATAAGATCTGTCCCTGCAGAGCAGATAAGATCTGTCCCTGCATAGTGACAGACACAGTAGGGAGTGTCTGGGCACATTTGACAACCAGGTATCAGGCCTTGAGTCTCACCCAATCCCTGCCCATCAACCACCCCCCTCTCCCCCCAGAAATTGTCACCTACACTTAGGGGTCATTTCGAACTTCAGCATCTAGCCCTAATTGGCATTGGGCTGGGGCAAAGCAGAGTTGAAAAGGTGATAGGTCAGCAATGCTAAACTTTATGTGACGAGCATCCTCTTAAGTCGAGACCCTCAATAAGACATATGTGTATTTGACATTAAAGTGAACTGCCACCGGCTATCTCCCAGAGTGGTTTCTCAGTGTGCCCATCATCCTTCATCCCACATCTGCCCGGACTGCTGTGTAATGTGTCTGTGCACTATGGGGAAAAACTGTTCCACACCAGCTAATGGCAACAACACTCAGAATTGGCCTGAAAAACTGAATTTGCTAAGAGGGTAAGAGAACCGTTGGGTAGAGTCAATGGTGGAGGGATGTTGATGCTCTGGTGGTAGGTGTTGGTGTTAGAACATGGCATGCCCAGAACATTACCATTAACAGTACATAAATCATGGTGTCCAAATAAGAATTCAAGAAAGTTTAGCTACAAAAACAGAATGGCAGGCAATATCTAGACAAAATGCCATGTGAGTAAGCAGAACTTTAATGGACAGGGTTTATTCCTTTCCAGACATAAGGGAAAACAGTGGTCTTTTTAACCCTGGTTTTAGCACTTGACAGAAAAGAATTGTGCATTACAGATGTTTCATTAATGAGTTGCTTTTTTTGTTTTTTTGGGGTTTTTTTTTGGTATACTGTCATACAAATAGTACTGATGAATGATTTCCCTTCCCCAAGTTTATCTAACATGAAAATGAGTACACGGTTTAGCCCTGATAGGTGTGGAGTTCGCAAAACCAAGATTAAATACAGCTACAGTGTTTGGAAGGTTTTCCTGGCTTCTAAACAAGCTCTTAATGATTCTTTTTTTCTACCTGCACATTGATACCTTAAAGGTTTGGATCCTCAAATCTTTCTGGATCTTCTACAGAGTTGTTTGCCTTTATAAATAATGGCTGTAACCGGGGGTTGAGGGGGAGGGAGGGAATCTTTGGTACCCCTGTATTTAAGGTCTGCCTCTGATGACTATGGTCTTCAGGAAGGAACTCGATCTTTTCATGCTCTGGGCTCTTTATTTATAAGACAGAAATAACATTACTATCTCAGTGGGTTGCTGTAGATATTAAATCAGGTTAAAAATTCTAATGCTTAGTACTTTTATTTATAAAACTCATGGCAAGGCAAACATTCAGTGGCTTGAGGCTCTTGATTTCATTACGTTAAAAGACAGTGATCAGTTACATTCCTTTATATGCCTTGGGGAAGAAGGTTTTGCTCTTACCCTTGCATATTAGATATGAATGTTATCATACATCACAGAGTCAATTCTGTATCTCTACTTATATGATATCCTATCCCTAAAAGTAATGTGCCTACACTCCAAATAATAAGACATCCCCAAAGGTTTTCAGAACTCATTATTCATCCCATTGTCATTCAGCACAGTCATTCATTCAGCACATCTCTGCCCATCCCTCCAACCATGAGCCCTGCCATCCATCACAACAGCACAGATGGGACCGCTGTCCTCCACTGCCTTCAAATGAAAACTGCCCATCACCCTACTACTTATTGCACACAGAAACAAATGAATGGACAAACGAATTCAAAAGCTAAACAAGTAGAAAGCATATTAGCAACGTGCAAGCAAACAGCTCAGCAAAGGGAGGTTATCTTCTAAATAGGTCAGCTTAGAGAAAATAAAACATCTTAACATCCCCCCAGCTGGCTTAGAAAAGACATCAGGAGGGAAAAAACACAGGCATTTTGACTCTGATGAACTCTCTGTAATCCCCTATTTCAGTTACAAATACATTATGGACTTTTGAGAAATACATAAAGAAATATTAAAGAGTGTGTTACATGGCTATATCACTAATCATTTAGGAGTGCATATTGGTTTTTATATCTCCTTCTGAAGAATCGTTGAAGCAAGCACTATACCAATATGGTACATTATTATTTTTGTTATTTCATGAAATCCAGCAATCTATATGCATATGCCAGAGGCTGAATGTTGTTACAATCCAGAAACAGGCACAGAAGCTATTATTGCCTCCTTCTTTGCATGCATATCTCTGAGGTTGGTCTCATTTCTCCCATGTGGCAAGTCACATAATGGCAAAGAAACACGATTAGAAGTGAAACTCATTCAGCCTTCCAGATGTTCCTCTTATGTGATACCAAAGAGAGTGATTGACTGATTATCTGAACCTCCCTTTGTATTTGAATTTTAAACATGCGTATCATAGATTTACATTCCAGCCAACATTTGTAACAGTATCAGCATTTCACTCTGTCTAGGATTTTGAGATCATCCACAAGTGTTAAAATGGTTGTGGGCCCACATCAGATTTGATTAGGTGCTTCTGAGAGCATAAAGATCAAGATCCCATTAAAAAGCTGCAATTTTCTTATTTTCTTAGAAGTAAATATGTCTCTTATGGCTCAACATTTTACCATTTCTCAGACTATCTAAAACTAGAGATTAATGCATTTATGTCACCTCTTTCTGCCCCACTTTCTGTTGAGGTTTGGGGTTCCATTCCCATTTTATAATTCTATATACCTTGCCCTACTTCAAGATCTCATCCTGTTTATCTTGGACTTCTGCCTTGGTTTTAAATGGTAGTTTGTTAATCACTTAAAATCACTTAACTTCCCGTTAGTCGTTGATTTGCTCGAGCGGGCGCCAGTAACGTAGGGTAGTTTGTTACAGCAGTTTAAAGTATAACCCCAACAGTCATACTAGTGAGTTCAAACCTGGTTCCATTTAGCTCCTATAATCCTCAAATGAGGCTAATGACAGGACCTGCCACTTAACTTTCTCTTGAATAGTTAATGTGTCAAATACTTAGAATGCATCATGTGCAAAGTAAATGTCACCAAAGAAAAGTTGGCCAAATGTTCCTGTTTTGTTGTCATCTTCCACAAATTCAGTAAGGCAGTCAATATAAATATGACCATATTTTCTGTAGGGGTTGCTGGGGACCAAAAGGCAGCCACCTGATAAGATAGTGACATTCCTAGAATCAAAGGTCATCTTGCCCACTCCCGCAACAAAGACAGGATTTGGGATGATGTTCCATCCCAAGCCTGGTACCTTCCCAGGGTACATTCCATGCTTCCTTCCAAGTGTACCACTCCAAGTGGTCTTTGTTCCCTTTCCTGCTGAAGACAACTTAAAAACCAGGTTAGCCGCTCCCAGGGCATAGCTCTATCCCAGCTTCAACAGAGATCAGTAGGGTCTGCCCAGGAGTGCACCCCAAGAAAATTATCCCATTTCTTCCATTTACTTGTGACTGTCTCTCTGTCTCAGACCTATCACTTTCCAAGTAAGAACCCTGTGAAGATTGCTTCTGTATATAGCAATTCCTCGTAGACTTTTCATCTTCTCACACCAATGTAACATTCCAAACTTCTTCTAACGTAACTCCTAAGCTTTAGCCATATAAGCATTGTCATATATACATGCCCATTACATCTGGTCTAATAGCTTTGTTTATATTATACATTTTGATCAAACATCAATTTCCATTCTCAGCCTAACTAATTGTCAGTTTCCTACAAGGTCTACTACAAGAGGCATGTTTGGGGTTTTCTCCTGAAAAACTTCAAGTGTAAAGATTAGTTCCCAAAGGTTCTTCCATGCAGGTTTGTTCATATACCAGTATAGGCTTTATTCCATTATAAATCTTACTGCTTATGAAACTCTTCACCTTTATGATGGTGTGATTGAAGGAAGAATGGAGTATTAATTATATTGCTTCTTGGACTTACACTTTGTGTGCCTGACAATTTCTAGAGGCTAAGTTAATACATTTAAAAATGAAATGGAGTGGGCATTTGTGGAATGGATAATGAGTCTTTATCAGAAATTCACCTCTTTCACAAGATTCAAACTGAATCCTAATTCCTTCCAAAAAAAGTCTTTCCAGTTGCTTCAGCTCAATACTTCCCCCACTTTGAACCTCTCTACTGTTTATTCTATCTGTCATTCATCTGACATTCATAATATATTGCATTGTAATTTAGATTTCTTCTTTCTCAAGTATCTGTAACTCAGACGTCAGCTGGAGCTTATCAACCACCAAGATCTAGCTAATGTGTCTCAAACCCCACTTTTGCCTGTCTTTTTAACATACCATAAGATTTTAGGGGTTGTGGGGGGCTTTTATACTCAGTTATTTCTACTTATTTCTAGCTTTGAGACCTCTCCTTTATGTAACTAACTCAGTGTGTGGATCACCACTCTCTTCTCTACATGATGCTCCTGTTCTGTTTTTGGTCAACCCAGAAGTCAAAGTCAGTCCTCTTCCCTGATGTCTATAAACTGAAACCAACCAAGGATAAGCCAATAAAACCCACTCAAATGAAAAAAAAAGGAGATGAAATATCTAACCCAAAGTATGGGAAATAAAAAAATTTATATCACAAAAATATCTAGTTAATTGCTTTTTTGTACTAAGTGTATCATTATAGATTATATCAGATAGCGATAGCACAGCAGGTAGGGCTCTTGCCTTGCATGCAGCTGACCTGGCCAACCCAGGTTCAATTCTTCTGCCCCTCTCAGAGAGCCTGGGAAGCTACCAAGAATATCTTGCCCACATGGCAAAGCCTAGCAAGCTACCCATGACATATTTGATATGCCAAACACAGTAACAAGTGTCACAATGGAGACGTTACTGGTGCCTGCTAGAGTCAATCAATGAACGACAGGAGAACAGTGACAGTGAATCTTTGATAGGTATGCACATTATCTATAGCAATTGGTGAGTTCAGCCTTTATAGGTGGAAAATTTGGAAGGAAATGGACATCAGCAAATATTGGCCCAAACAAGCCTTTCATCCTTCTCTATGCTTGATCATAAGGGGAGAGAACTTTGAGAGGGCAGCTCACTTGTCTTGAAGGCATCTCTGATGTCTACAAACTGAAACCAACCAAGGTTGATTTAAAACATAAGCCAACAGGGGCTGGAGCAATAGGACAGCGGGTAGTGCATTTACCTTGCACGCAGCCAACCCGCGTTCGATTCCCAGCATCCCATATGGTCCCCTGAGCACTGCCAGGGGTAATTCCTGAGCTCAGAGCCAGGAGTAACCCCTGTGCATCTCTGGGTGTGACCCGAAAAAACAAAAAAAAACCATAAACCAACAATAGGGTTTGCACCCCTCAAACCCAGGATAGCCAACAGTAGGATTTGCACCCCTCAAACCCAGGATATATATGTGTATTATATATATATATATATATATATATATATATATATATATATATCACGGTCACGGTCCTCCCGTTGTTCATCGATTTGCTCGAGCAGGTCTCCATCGTGAGACTTGTTGTTACTGTGTTTGGCATATTGAATACATCACGGGTAGCTTGCCAGGCTCTGCCGTGCAGGCGAGATACTCTCGGTAGCTTGCCGGGCTCTCCAAGAGGGGCAGAGGAATTGAACTCGGGTCGGCCATGTTGGCTGCGTGCAAGGCAAACGCCCTACCGCTGTGCTATCGCTCCAGACCCATATATATATATATATATATATATATATATATATATATATACATATATATATATCGGCCCTCCCGTTGATCGTCGATTTGCTCGAGCGGGCCCAGTAACGTCTCCATTGGAGACTTTGTTGTTACTGTGTCTGGCATATCGAATACTCTTGGTAGCTTGCCGGGCTCTCCGAGAGGGGCGGAGGAATCAAACTCATGTCGGCCATGTTGGCTACTTGTAAGGCGAACGCCCTACCCGCTGTGCTATCGCTCCAGACCCATATATATATGCCCTGAGTATATCCATGTCCTCCTGTGAGACGCATTTCATTGGCATGTTACTTCTCCATCCCAGGTTACTACTTTCAGTATTAAAATAAAGGGGAAAGTCAGCAAGGGGTCAGCTCTGGAGTTACAAAACAAAAACAGAGATAGTACAGCAGGTAGTGTTCTTTCCTTGCACATGGCTGGTCCATGTTTGATTCCTGGAATTTCGTATGGTTTCTTGAGCCAGCCAGAAGTGATCCCTGAGCACAGAGGCAAGAGAAATCCCTGAGCACAGCTGGGTGTGGTTCCAAAAACAAATCAATCAAACAACTTTGGGGCTACTCTTGGCACAAGCTGATTTAGTCTGATTTCTTCTCTTGAGCTCCTCTCTCAACAGTCTCCCACTTCAATAATCTGTTTGGGAGTATATAGATTAGCCTTTCCTTTGAAGACATTGCATACGAAATAAGCGGCCTGGGTGGAATTTTGAGCGCAGTCCCTATTCTTGTCAATAGCATGATGATTTGATTTTTTAATTCACACTTAACTAGCAGCCTTTTGTTTGTTTGTTTATTTGTTTGCTTGGTTGATTTTTGGGTCACAACCAGAATTACACAGGGGTTATTCCTGGCTCATGCACTCAGGAATTACTCAATTACTCCTGGAGGTGCTCAGGGGACCATATGGGATGCTGGGAATTGAACCTGGGTTGGCCACATGCAAGGCAAATGCCCTATCCGCTGTGCTATTGCTCCAGCCCCCACTAGCAGGTTTTTGGAGTCAAGGATTCCTCTAAGCCCTGAGTCAGCTGCCGCAATACATGAGAATATATAATGTATAGTACACACATGTATTACAAGGGACATGTATAGTCACATATCTGCATAAACAGCTATTATTAAGCAACAAGACATAAAGCAGGGGTCAAAAGTCCCTAAAAGGCAATGCAACTACTATTCAATTATAGGGGTTCATTTTGTTGATTCTCTAGCCATTGTATCCCACATAGCTTCACTTCATTAACTTCTATCTCCTCTTCCAATCCCGGTCTGTCACTTCTATTTTCCCCCTTTCCTTCTGGAACACCCAAGAGATGGATCCTTTAGAACAATTCACTTCCCCCTAGTCCTTACTCTGATCATTTGCATCAGGCCCACATTTGCATATGCATAGTCATCCAGGTGTTCTGACAAATAGGACGGTTTCTTCTTTAATATTTCTTGCCTTAGAACACTGCTGTTTAAGCACAAGTTTTGTTTTTCCTTCTTCCATCTGGATGCTTTACTTGCTAATTAGATTTTAAATACCTGAAGGACTAACATAACTTTATAACACTCTGATCCTTCAAAACACATAATCTTCAAAATCATTCAATCACTTATTCAATACATATTGAGCAACTACTCTATACACAGTGCTAGAAAAGAATCAATCACCGCTCTCGCTTTCCAAAATGCTCTGAGGAGAATCATGTGTACGTATTAGCAAAGAATGAAAAGGAACCGTGAAAGGTGCTATGAACTGCAGGCTGGTCTTGATTCTGCAGGCTGACAGAAGGGAAGGCTGTCAGGGCACAACATTTCTGAGGGACTTCATATTCTCCAAACAAGAAAAGGCACTTCCCCATGGCAGAGATTCTTCTTCTCTGCAGGAGGAGAGTGCCAAGGTTCTCCTTCCCTCTCCATAAAAGGTGGCAGATGAGGAGGAACATGGAACATGGGAATTTTCAGGAAGACCTGAAAATACGTCTTCTGGTGAAACTGCCAGGGATTTTCAGAGACAATGAAATTAGAAGACAGTAAAGTAAAAGTACATTGCATATTTTTAAATCTATAGCGGTAAGAAAAAATAAAAATCACCTTACTAGATAAGGGCTGGAGTGATAGCACAGCGGGTAGGGCATTTGCCTTGCATGCGGACGACCCGGGTTTGATTCCTCCACCCCTTTCGGAGAGCCTGGCAAGCTACCAAGAGTATCTTGCCCTCAAGGCAAAGCATGGCAAGCTCCCCATGACGTATTTGATATGCCAAAAACACTAACAACAACTCTCACGATTTGTTGTGAGACGTTACTGGTGCCCGCTCAAGAAAATAGATGAACAACGGGAGGACAGTGCTACAGTGATACATTGCATATACTGTGGGACAGTGGGCATGTTGTCTAATGCCAGAGACTAGTAAATGTAGCTTCATAGTCGTCCTGTGCCACTTCTTAGCTCCTTGTAGAGAGGCGTAAACAGTGATGCTGCAGATCTGTTTGGAACGGCCGGATAATGAGTTCTCCGGGGTCCTATGCTGAAAAGGACTCGAGATGTCTCTTTGAGAATAGAATTTAGTTGCTGTGAATTGGTTTTTGCTGTATGCAATGCTCAGAATGAAAAGAAAAAAATAATCATTTCAGAGCGATTTCTTTTCCAAATGGGAGTACAGTCTCTCAGCTATTTTTAGATCATTGTTCTAAATCCCAACTACTGCTTGATTGTTGTTTTCGAATAGAAAGAGACACATGTTAAAAGTTATTTGTTAAGTTTGTTCTTAAAAAAAAACAGAAATAAGCAAGAATTCTCCAGAGAAAATTTTTCTTTCAGACTGAAATTACCTGATGAAACCTTGCAGCTCATTGAAGCAGAAGTTTGTGCCCTTTTAGATCATATCCCTCAGCTTTATGAGGTAGAGTTGAATGCATAAACTGGAGAGAAGTTACAGTTCAAGTCCGAATTGCCATTTAATCATGAAGAGATGAAAGAAGGCAAAAACAGAAAAAAAGATAAGAACTCTTTCCCTTGAAAAACTCTGGCAAACCTAGAGAGATGGGTATGGTACTTGCTTTACATGCAGCTTGACCCAGTTTCACATATTCCCAATGATGTCTGAACAGAGAGCCAGGAGAATACCCTAAGTAACTCGCCCCCAAAAAAATTCTGAAAGATCCACTGCTGTCCATATAAACTCATTTCTTCCATTGATCCTTGAGCAACTCCGAATGGGTTTCTAGTGCTCACCTACACGTACTAACTGAAAAGAGAACAAACAGTATATTCATTTTATTAGTGTATGATGGTTGCTAATTTATGCATACTTGTTCTTGTAAAGCTAAAAGTAATACAAATTGTATTAGAAATGTTAATAATTGTTTTACAATAGCAGCCCCTCCAGGCTATGTTATACACAGAAACAGCAAAGAACCAATTTCCTAAGCCATTCAGTTATAAAAGGACTCTGACTTTCTATATCCAGTAGAGAACAGGAGATGAGTGAAGGCGATATTGTTCCTTCTGCCTGGAATAACTCCACCCAACACACACTGAAAACATGGATGATTTGCTTCCTTACAGCCGCTGCTTTTAGATTAAAAAAAAAAATTACCTTTCCCACATTGTGCTTGTTTGTTTATTTGGGCTACATCCAGCTTGCTCAAGACTTACTCCTGACTCTGTACTAAGAAATCACTCCTGATGGTGCTCGGAGGACCATATGGAATGTCAGGGATCAAATTCCAGTAGGCCATGTGCAAGGCAAATGCCTTACCCTACTCATTCTGGCCCCCAAAGAGTTGAGACTGTAAACCTCCCTCCACCACTTTTCTTTTATTAGCCTTCCTTGGTTTTGTTTTCTCCATAGATCTTACATATAATAAACTGTCTAATACATCTATTAATTTTGTCTATTGACTGTGTCTTCTAATAGTATAAAAGCACCATAAAGGCAGTGAGTTCAGTTCTTTCATTTCTCTCCTCTATCTTCAGGTCCACTATAGAGACAGGATTCTCAAAAACTTTGTGTAGAGACCAGAGAGATAGTTTGATAGACTGGAATGCATTCCTTACATGAAGAGATCCAGATTCAATCCTCTGCACTGTTTGGACCCCAAGCACTGTCAGAAACAACTCTCAAAGACTGATCCAGGAGTATTCTCTGAACACCACCAGGCTTGACCTCAGAACCAGAAAAGTGTTTGTGTATGTGCCTGTGTGTGTGTAAGTGTGAGAAGGAAGGAAGGAAGGAAGGAAGGAAGGAAGGAAGGAAGGAAGGAAGGGAGGGAGGGAGGGAGGGAGGGAGGGAGGGAGGGAGGGAGGGAGGGAGGAAAGGAGGGAAGGAGGGAAGGAGGGAAGGAAGGAGGAAGAAAAGAAAGAAAGTATCATAAATGAGTGTGTCTAATAAATGATTGTTTCATCTTCATTGATGAGGTCTTTCACTCTGGTACTTGACAGGATTTAAATCTCTGGGCATTTTATAAGTCACTCTTACCTACCAAAATTTACTCTATTACTAGTTATCTCTATCTGTCCATTTCTACCAATTTTCCTTTAAGGCTGATGTTCCTTTATATTACAAAAGATAATACAGTAGATGCAATGGTCAATGTTATTTGGTAAGATAAAAATGTCTGATTCTTTCCCATTACAGCTAAAGAAAATTTAAAGCTTCAAGTGAAAACACAAATGTAATTCAATAATGGGCAAGGGAGATAGGTCAGGGGTAAGGCACTTGACTTACATAAGGACCCTGGTTCAATACCTGTCACAATATATGGTCTCCAAGTACTACCAGGAGTGTTCCCTGAGTGCAGACCCTGAAGTAAGTCCTATACACAGTCAAATGTGGCTCAAAAATAGAACATAATAAGCCTCATCCTTTGGACTGGAGAAATGGTACAAGAGTTAAGATACTTGTCTTGCATGTAGCTGACTCCTCCGCTTCAATCCTTACTGTCACATGTTATACCTTAAGCATCATCAAATTACCTCTGAGCACAGAATACAGGAGCAATCCCAAGTACCACTGGGTGTGATCCCCAACCCAATAAAGTAATAAAATCCTATAAAAAATAGTAGTAATCTAACAGAAAAATAGATTTGATCTACTCACTCCATAAAAAGCATACAGAGGAAGAATAAATTATTCCAGGAACTAATGTATATATTAGTATTGAAAACACACAGAATAAACGCACACATATACATAGAGTTAAACTATATGTGTTTGTATATATAATACTCTCAATTCAGCAGGGAAAACTAATCAAGTCCAAAGAAAAGCAGCATAAAAATCTACTTGTTTCTCCCAAGACAGAAAAAAAAATTGTGCAGAGCTTACTGTTAAAAGTCTGCCTTCACAAAGAGAAGGCAGACTTTTAACAATGACCTAGAGCTAATTATAACAAAATATGTGTATGTAGCAAAACAGAAGAGGAAGGCAAAGAAAATAGGAACAAAGGAGCTATAAAGCAATATCCTTTGACAGTGCATTAATCCCAGGGAGACCAAGCCATGAGAATCCCAGCTGTTCAACAATGATACTCCTTACTAGAAGAAGCTGAGGTGGTAGGTCCAGCTCTTCGCTCCATCCATTTGTTGGGAGTATGAACAGATGGAAAACAAGCAGGGAGAGACTAGGGAGTAGCTTGACTAGAAGTGAAGAACAGTTTTATAGGCTCCACCCTAAACTAGATAGCTCCCCAGGTCTTGAACATGACCTCCCATTTTCTCATAAATTTTGAACAGGTCTTCAGCCCAAACTGGAGGAGTTAGAATAGGGCCTGGGTTCATAAAACAAGGCTTTTCACAGGTTCAGTTGGACTTTTCATTGTCTTGTCCTTTTCACGATAACAAAAAAAATAGCATAATGTACATAATGCAGCTCCTTTAGAGTCCCCATGATTCAATGGAAATGAACACACACCCATCAGTCGCTCTGCCTTATACAAACTGTTCTCAGATAGGTTATTTTAGGCATTAAAGGATATATCACTCCTACAGTATTAGACAATGCAGGTCTTATTCAACTACTACTGACAGCTATCATCTATTGTATGCAGAGCTGAGCATTTAACATATTAATTCATTGACTCTATACAATTACCCAATAAGGTAAGTGCTATCATTGATACTCACTTCCATATTCAAAATGATATTGTTGGAATCAAATATTTCTTATTCTTTGTGGGTTTTATTCTTTAAATTTTAGAATGGGAGAGGCTAGATCATACATAAAATTCACAGGTGCTAGAGAAGCATTCAAAGATGTTAATATTTTACAGTGGAACCTATGAATATTCACACTAAGAAGTAAAGATTAATTCTTTAGCTCAACGCAAAGAAAATCGGTCCAGGTCTTACCACCAAAGAGTCTATGACAAACGTATAGGATCTTAGGTTTTTTTTTCAGAGCCTTTGGATTTTGCATTTTTAGATAAGATATTTAGGCTAGTAGGAATAGCCTCTGCACAAGAGAAAGATAGGTGAGGCTGGGAAGGATTGAGGGAGCTCAAAAATTCTCCTGGGTAAATAGGTGGAAAGCAGTGACAGACAGACTCCAACAGAGACTCCAAAGTCTAATTATTTTAACTTCCAGTTGATACTTACCATTGTACGTTTTATTCAATTAAAATATTCAGTAAGTCTTACTGTTGTGGAACTTAGAGTTCAGAGGGGACAATAATTAAATATGTAATATTTTGGTGGCACAACAGGTTCAGTGGCTACATTTTAGTCCTTCCCATGTCCCTTGTGGAACAGCAGCCCAATACCCTTTTGGAAATAGGTATCATGCATCGTAATTTGTTACCTTTAGTCCCTCACAGGCTATAAAATGATTAAGGGACAGTCTGTTCAACACAACAAAACTATAAACTCAATAGAAAACCTCTCCCTTAAGTAGTAAGACACCCAGTTCAATAAGGACAAGGAAGTCGAAGTTCCAGATTATTAGGTAAAATAGCAGAGTTAGTCATAACTCCACACCATGGTTCCAGGATTGAACAATCTAGTTTTAGGGAGTGTGCAGTTATTCCCTAGGAACAGCACACTGAGCATCACAGACATTGTCTTCAAGCTGATATGGTAACTCTGTGTTTAGTGGATCTTTTCTCCATTCTATTATGCAAGATTCTGGATCACAAAGAAGAAGGAAGGCCAGTGAATTCCATGAAGCTGGGCTGAAATACTTTTTAAACTATGGAATGATGCTTGAAGATGATGTTGGAAACACCATGCTTTATGGTGGCTTCTTCAGTGGTCGATGATAGTGCAGAGAGAAGAGATAGGAAAATCAGCAAATCTATGCAGAATATGAATCCTGCAAGGATTGTTTTATCCCTTCTCTATCCCATCATGGTAAAAAATGAACATATTTAACTTAACACTAGATGATTAATTGCTTTGACTATAGAATGGGATCTTTTTTTTTTCTTGGATTTTTGTGCCATACTCTGCAATGCTCAGGGCTTCTCCTGGCTCTGCATTCAGGAATTACTCCTGGCATTGCTCAGGAGACCATATGTGTGCCAGAGATTAAACTGAGGTCACCCACATTCAAAATAAGTGATTTAACTAGCTAGTAACAGTACCTTATACATGCAAGTTTTCTATATTTCTTCTGCTGATTGGTCATAAATTCCCCATGTGTAAGTTGCAAGTAAGGTGCTAAAGGACAAAATGATAATTTTTAAGAGTCCAAACTACCTTTGCATTAAGTGTACCTATGCATCAGAATTTCCCAGACTCTTTCTTTTATTTTTGTTTTGGTTGATTTTGTTTGGGCTGGAGCGATAGCACAGCAGGTAGTTTGCCTTGCATGGGGCCGACCAGGCCGAGCTGAGTTCGATTCCTCTACCCCTCTCGGAGAGCCTGGCAAGCTACCGAGAGTATCTCTCCCTAACGGCAAAGCTTGGCAAGCTACCCATGACATATTCAATATGCCAAATACAGTAACAAGTCTCACAATGGAGACATTACTGGGCCCACTCGAGCAAATCGATGAACAACGGGAGGACAGTGCTACAGTCCAGTGCTTGATTTTGTTTGGATCACACCTAGGCAGACTTGCTCCTGGCCTTGTACTCATAGTGCACTCCTAGAGGGTCTTGGGGTACCAAATAGGGTTTCAGGGGTCAAATCCAGTCAGCTGTGTGCTGGGGCATGTGTCCTACCTGATTGACTATCTGTCCAGCTGCTCCACTGTGGTTTAATAGAGTCTGATCTTTGTCATTTTCAGTCCCAGTAATACTGGCCTGATGGTTCATTTTTTAGGCCTGGCAGTGCTTTGGGCCACCAGGGACATATAACTAGTCATGTGCTAAGAATGTGTACTATCTCTTGAGCTTCTTGGACTACAAAATCCATTTTAAGTAATGATAGATTGCTGCCATGTGGTTTATGATACATTCAATCAGATAACAGCCAGATGATAATTTTATCACCACATGAGTCACTTGATGTCTCATGGTCAGCTAGTTAATTTCTTGATGGATTCCAGAGACAAAGTCAGATCAACATCTCACATAAGACTACTGACAGTAGAAAAATTCATAGCATCCCTCTAAAATTCTAGGGTTTGTGAGTCCATGTACTGTAACTGTCTTATCAAGGCTTACTAAAGCCAGATACACATCAAGAATAATATAATTACCACATGCAAAGGGGAAAGGAGGCTTACCAAGTGCAAAGGAGGCTTATATCAGAGTTGAGCCTGCTGCAGACCTAGCTTTGGGTTTCCACTGAATAATAGCTATTTTACATGAGCAAAAATCAGTAAATAGAATATACATCAGTAAATAGAATATACAACAAGGCTGTACATGTTGTCTCCCAACAAGTAACCACAAGTCTAACAATGGAGGCCCACCAAGAATAGTGGTTATTATTATTATTAATAATGGTAGGAAGTCAAAGGTATAATAATTTGTAGCTCACTTAAGAATGAGTATTCAGATATATTACCCAAACTTTTAGAACACAAGTTACCCACCAACATGGTAGAGCCTGGAGACTTGAATTTTCATGGGATTCATCCTCCACTCACAGACTCATACTTCTTTTGCTAATGTGAGTAAATCATTTGCTATCTTTTTCCAGATCCAATTGTATTAAAATGCCATCACTGTCCTAGAGAGGTGTGACAGTCTACAGATCAGACATCAAGCTGACCAATATTTAATTAGAGAGCAGGAGAAGTGACATAATCCATTAGGAGTATTCCCTAAGCCTTGACACAGAAATAAAAATTGTTTCTGATACATAGAGGGGAAAAGAATCTCCAAAGCAGTGCTCAGGAGTTCAGGGGCCCCTCCCTGAGATTCCCAACTTGCAGTTTAATTCAAAAACCTTGGGGATATGGTTCTGCTCAGACCCTGCTTAGACTCTCTGAAGCACATGGTACCCACGTGGATTACTCAGCCACGCAGAGGTGTCCCAGCAGCAGACATGTGGGGCTGGCTTATGTCTTTACTTTTGTTCCATCTGTTGAGCCCAATGGTCTCTGATCTTACTATCAGGTAGAATATATCTTTTCAATTTTTGCTTAAGTTAAAAAAACACTTTGCAATAGATGCAAATCTGTTAGAACAGAGAAGAGACCAGTATGAAAACGATGCAAACTTGTTCAGACAGAGAAGAGGCCACTCTGACGGTGAGAGTTGGAAATGATGACTGGATAAGAACTGAGTGCTGAAAGTAGGTAGAGGGATATGCATGATAACCTTTCAGTTACCTGAATTGCAAGCCATAATCCCCAAAAGACCAGCCACCACCATGCTGAGACCACTCTCCGCACACATGAAGGTACTGGCAGAGGGACAAAGCCACACGGGTTCCGGGGCCGAGATCTCCAACCTACTCGGATCGGGGCTGGACATCCTCCACCCAGATCCTCCAAATTCCAGTAGGCGGGGGTCACACCCACCAACTGGCCCCCTGGCGCCGTGCAATCCCATCAACGGCCAATACTCAGAGACTATAAAACCCAGCTCCCGGAAGAGAACAGTGCAGTCTTCTGCCCCGCACCTGACTGTCCTAGCCGCCAGGGCCCTTTGGAGGGGAGCGGGTTGAGTTTTCCTCCCCGCCCCGACCAGGGCTCCGACAGCCGAAGACCTCCAGGACCAGCCACCACCATGCTGAGACCACTCTCTGCACACATGAAGGCACTGGCAGAGGGACAAAGTCACGCGGGTTCCGGGGCTGAGATCTCCAAGCTTACTTGGATTTGGGCCGAGCATCCTCCACCCAGATCCTCCAAATTCCAGTAGGCGGGGGTCACACCCACCAACTGGCCCCCTGGCGCCGTGTAATCCCATCAACGGCCAAGACTCAGAGACTATAAAATCCAGCTCCCAGAACCGCGCGGCCGCAAATGCATTCGCGGCCGCGCGACATCCTATTATGACATCTTATTATCTCATTCCTACTTTGGACAAACTGGCAGGCTACGGAATGTAGCCTGCCCACACGGCAGAGTCTGGCAAACTCCCTGTGTCATACCCAATATGCCAAATACCAGTAACAATGATGGGTCTCATTCTCCTAAAGAGCCTTGAATATAATATCAGGGCTAGGATGAAGGAGACGTTACTGGGGCCTGCTCGAGGCAATCGAAGATTAACAGGATGATTCGTGATTTGTGATTTGTGAATCCCCAAAAGAAGAGAGACAGAGAGAGCAAAAGAGAGCGAGAGAGAGCAAGTGAGCAAGCAAGTGAGAGAGAAAGAGAGCGCATGGAGGAGAGAAACAGGAAAGAGAGAAAGAGAAGAAAAGTTTCTGTCATACAACAGGCTGGACAGAGGTGGTGTGAGGGATACTGGAAACACTATTAGAGGGAAATGAAGGGATGGGTGTTGGAACATTGTATGACTGAAACCCAGGCAAGAGCAACTTTGTAACTGTATCTCATGGTGGCTCAGTACTAAAATTACATTAATTTAAAAAAAAATAGATGCAAACTTGGATCAGGACTCTTGACTTGTTCTGAGGGGAAAAAAATCTAAATAGTGGCTACAAGGGCATCAGTATTTAAATGTGTTATAACTGTCTAAGAACTACTGTGCTTTGGGACCAAGTACACAGGTAATTTAATGGAAATGTGCCTCTAATCTTCACAATTACCCCCAGAGAGACTGCTTTGCTCTTGATTTGCTATTTTGGTCTGGTCA
Organism: Sorex fumeus; assembly: GCF_029834395.1. NCBI lineage: Eukaryota > Metazoa > Chordata > Mammalia > Eulipotyphla > Soricidae > Sorex > Sorex fumeus. The sequence continues at coordinate 17,479,080 of NW_026606118.1, read as the reverse complement.
GGGGAGTTGGAAGGGGAAGAAAGCTAAGTTAAATGGTATGATGAAAATTCAGTCAGCTATATTTGGGATAAGGAAGATTCTACTAATGACACTTTTTAGTTTATATTTTTACCAAATGTCATGAAAATTAGGGAGGGGAAGCTTAGGATAAAAGAGACTTGCAATATGTCAAATAAATGTATGAAATTTTTTAGGTACTAATTCAATCGAATCACTCAAAAAAGTTATTTTTATGCAATTAAGGGATTTTGCATATGGATATATAGATTAAGTTAGTTTATTTTTAGATGTTGTGGTATTGCTGTTATATTAAAATGAAATCCTTATCTAACAGACGTATAGAATGAAGTATTATACAAAATATACAATGTAAATATCGGAGAGCCCGGCAAGCTACCGAGAGTATTCGATATGCCAGACACAGTAACAACAAAGTCTCCAATGGAGACGTTACTGGGCCCGCTCGAGCAAATCGATGATCAACGGGAGGGCCTTTACCTTTACCTTTACCTTAAATACCTTGGATTTTCTTAGCAACCTCCTTCCTAGGAGTTAGGAGTCAAAGTTAATGTGGCTAGTTAAAATAATATAGGCAAAATATTAGTAAACTATGAAGCTTGAGGATAAGCTCATGGATATACAACTATTCTTTTTACTTATAGAAGTATTCTATGTGTGTTAGAATTGGTGGGGAGCAGGTATTCCAGCTGTACTTGGGGGTTCAGAGGCCACTCATGACAGTTCTGAGTCTGGTGGTGCTGTGGGCCTGTTTCAGGGTTTGGGCCCAGAAACACTGAAGACATGAGGACCATATTCAGAGGTTCATGCAGAACTTGAGTTCTGCACTTGAGGCTTCAGGCAGTGCTTGAAGTTCTTTCTTTTGCATACTGATGATGTAGACAGCAGGGGAGCCCTTTGGGACTGAATTTCAGGAAATCATGAAACCAAGAAGTGCTTGGAGACAAAAGAGAATCTGAAAAGGATCTGTTCTCTTGCCAGCTCAAGAGGAAAGCAATAACCTGCCTCAAGATCATTCCTGGGAGAAATTTTATCCTGCTAAGACTGAGAGAATGAAGAGATGACAAGAGCTAGAAGTCCTTTCCCTCGCCTACTCTCTACATTGGACCCTCAGCCCAAGCTGAGGCAGCTTAGAGAAGATTCATATGCAAATTATGAGTTCAGTTCCCATATACAATCCATATAAAGCAATATGAGTGTTTGCTCCATTTTGGAGACACTGTCACTTATCCCTGGGTACATGCTTTCCTTTATTTCATGACTGTCTTCTGGAAGAGTCAGTAATCTCCCTTGAATGTGTCTCATTCCTATTATAAATTCTCCTTTGCTTTACTGTATGTCTCCTAAAAATTCTTTTCCCTCATTGAAATTATGTGCATTAGAAACCATCATTAACAGTGTTGTAAATAACAGAACCTCAATTCATTTTTAAAAGTTTTAAAAATTGGGGCCAGAGAGATAGTACAATGAATAGGGTGTTTGCTTTGCACGAGGCCCACCCAGGTTCAATCCCCAGCATCTCACATGATCCCCCCACACACACACTCCACACCAGCACCACCAGGAGTAACTCCTGAGTGCAGAGCCAGGAGTAACCCCTGTGCAACGCCAGGTGTGACCCAAAGAGCAAAAAAAAAAAATTATTTTTCCACAATGAAGTACCAGGACTTGGACCCCAGGTGAAGGTTGGGACTGATTTCTCCTATTCCTACAAAGACCGTAACTTTACCTCAACCTGAGAACCACAGAACTGAAAACCCAAGGCTTCAGGGATTAATTCCAGGATGTGCAGATCAAGCAAGTCTCAGATGCAACTTGGTGGCAGCCTTAGGTAGGTAGGCAGGACTGTGCATGATCCCATTCATACTTGACTGGTTTCAGTTCCCTTGGTACACAGTACACCTGTAACAGTAGTAACTTGTCAGGCTGGAGAGAGAGCTCCATGGGCTAGAGTAGAGACTACATGCTGGAGGCTCAGGTTCACCTGGGCCAGCACCAATAGGTCCATCTCCAAGCAATATTGGGAGTGACCCCCTAAGAACTGCTGGGTAGGGCCCCCAATATAATAATAAAAAAAAAGCTACAGTAACTTGCTTAAAAAAATAATCCTGTGCTTTCAACTTCCATAAGCTTTACCCCCACCCCCCCCATACACACCCCACCCCACACATACACGCATACACATCCTGATCCCTACATTGCAATGTGTTGTGACTAAACAAACAAGAAGGGAGGCTGGAGTCTGGAGATGGAAGGTGCCCTGGAGGGGTCCTGTACCTGCCTTCAGTCTCCTTCCATGAAGAACATTATATACTGTGAAAGAGATTTACAAGGATGATGATTACCATTACTTAAGACTCTAAGACATGTAAAAATCTAAGACTGTTAGGCATTTGATCAAACAATGTTGTTCTTTTTCTGTTCCAGGTTCTAAATAAATACTATGCTTGGAAGACATCAGGCTCAGAGTTCCTGAGGTTGTGAGCCCCTTGACCCCATGTTTTTTCTCTTATTTCTGTCTTTTCTTAATCCTCGTAGCATTCCTGTTTTAGGCCTGTTCACCTGGGGTTGTCCCCTAGATCAATAACATATTGGGATTTAGTAATGAATTTCAATCCAGGGTCAGCATTTTATTACATAAAAAGGTTTAGGAAATTCCTTCCCAAGATACAGCTGCTCCATAATGGGAAGTGAAAAGTGTTTTTAAAAAAGTTTTACAGTAGGCATTTGTACCAATATTATAGGCTACTTCTGACTGGAACCTGAGATCTCCTCAGTCACCCCTCCACCATTAGACTGGCTTAAGTCTAGAGTTAATCCAGGGAATTCCTATGAGGAAGAGCCAGGTCATGTACCTTCCCATTAAGTAAGATACTTTAGTCAAAATCTTCTTAGACTCTATACCATCCTTCCCTATTGTCTCATGGTCCATTAATGTATCAGCCAATTATAGTTCTACCTCCATAGACTTCAGTAGTTCAAAATATTTGGCCATATACTGACCACTTGTATTATAGTAACTGTGCCTGCTTAGTTTCTCTGATAGTTCATCATTCCCACCTGGATTCTACCTCACCAGGATCTTATTCTGTCCACTAAAATAGGGATCCAGCTCAATAGCAAAGTTTCCCAGTATCATCTTCATATTAAAGATGAGGGATTGGCAACCCATTCTGTCAAAGGACAGACAATACAGAGTTTCAACTGTCAGAGGCAGCTGTGAGTACTCACCTTGAAACATAAGCACCCAGGTATCTAATAGGCCTGGTTGAGTTCCATAACACTGAAATTTGGTTTTCATATACCATCCATGTAATGTAGAAACATTTGTTTCAACCATCTTGGAGTCTATTAAACATGTTTAAGTTACATGTCATGCAAAAAACTCAGCGGTAGGCCAGATCCCGTAAATCAAAATTTTACCCTCTAATAACAATATTCATTCTAGCCTATTCACAACAGCCAAAAGCTGGAAACAACCTCCATGTTTAAGAACAGATGAGGGGCTGAAGCAATAGCACAGCAGGTAGGGTGTTTGCCTTGCACGCTGCCGACCCAGGTATGATTCCCAGCATCCGATATGGTCCCCTGAGAACTGCAAGGAGTAATTCCTGCATGCAGAGCCAGGAGTAACCCCTGAGCATCGCTGGGTGTGACCCCAAAAAATAAGAGCGGATGACTAAATAAAGAAACTATGGTACACATACACAATGGAACTCTACTTATCTGTAAGAATAAACATAATCATGCAATTTGCTCCTACATGGATAGAACTGGAGGGTGCCATGCTGAGTGAAGTCAGACAGAGGAGAGACAGATAATCTCTTATTCAGAATTATCACTTATGAGAATAAGTGAGGGCTGGAGCGATAGCACAGTGGGTAGGCATTTGCCTTGCAAGCAGCCAACATGGCCAACCTGAGTTTGATTCCTCCACCTCTCGCGGAGAGCCCGCCAAGCTACCAAGAGTATCTCACCCGCACGGCAAAGCCTGGCAAGCTCCCCATGACTTATTCGATATGCCAAACACAGTAACAACAAAGTCTCACAATAGACACATTACTGGGTCCGCTCGAGCAAATCGATAAACACCAGAAGACAGTGACAGTGACAGTGAGAATAAGTGAGAAATAAAGCATAGCAAGGAAATAAAAATGACCCAAAGTAACAGAATCTGTGAACTAAACTACAGAAATAAGCTTACCGTGGTAAGTAAAGAGGCAGGGAAGGGAGAGCTTTTGAGCAGAGGAGAGAAATAAACACTATAGGCAGGAGTATGGTGTTGGAATATTGTTTATATGAAACCTGATTATTGAAAGCATTATAAATCACAGTGAATAAACAGTTTGTAAAAAAATATTAAGGTTCAGAGAGATAGTACAGTGGATAAGGCACTTGCCTTGTACATGACAAGTCAGGTTTGAACCCAGCAGCTCACGTGGTTCCCCCAACCCCCACCAGCAGTGATCCCTAAGTGTGGAGGCAGGACCAAACCCGAGTATCCTCTGGTATGGCCCCAAAGTAAGAACAAAATAAAGAGCAGATTTTAAAAAAAAGTATGAATTCCCTGGTGAGACAACTACCTCAGGGAATATTATTTTAAGAACTTATTGAAAGAAACATTATTCCCTGAATTAGGGCAGAGAGATTATTTTCAGTACCAAGGGAGTTCCAGAGTCGTTGGGAGATTCAATTGCAATTGTCTTTCTAAGTCTCAGAATCACCTTTCTTCTCATTCAGTGCTCTAACCTTAGCAACATGAGATTTACTTTCAAAGGTTGCACGTTCAACTAGAGTTGTACCTGTGAGATTCTGTTTTAGAGCTGACCCTAACTTATCTTATTCATAGCTACAGGTAATAAAGAATCCTCTTAAGGTTTCCATATAACCTTTCTGGTTCTCTGCTTCCATCTTGACTAGAGGTCAAAACAACATACTTATTTTTATACAAGCGCTATGGTACAGGCAGAAGCAGGTGACATGCACTACTATGTTTGTCACTCCTATTGTTAAAATAACAGGTTGTCTACAAGTGAACAAATAGTTCTTTAGGATTTGATGATTTAACTTCTTGCTCCCTGACTTCCCATCTCACATACTCAGGGGCATAATTTAGATGATCATGAAGTCACAATATTGTTTCAATCCTAGGGTTCCAGGTATCAGGATCATCCATGAATTTGCTTGCTGTCTTAATGACACAGAATGAGAATTCTATACAAACAACCAATCCTATGCTATAAACTCGATCAGTAAGAATACTGGTCGGCAACAATTTGTCCTGAGTATTTTAAAAGTCAAATGAAGAGACTGATTTTTTAAAAAATGTATCTTTAATTAAAAATGTCATGAAAATGACCTAAAAATTAGAAACAAAAATATTTTATGACCCAGCAATACCAGATATTTATTCAAAGAATATAAAAACATGATTCAAAATTGTATGTGCTCTTAAATTTATGCCATACTAGTTGGCAATGGTGTAATTCTATTTTAAATATTCTGCTGTCATTTCTTTGGCTACCCAGAAGTTTCCATTTTTTTTCAAGAAGCACTTAGGCGTTTCCTGTGCTCTTAGTTTCCTGATATTTAGAAGTGTCTCTCTGAGAGCCCTAGCAAGCTACCTGAGAGCCCGGCAAGCTACCAAGGGTATCTCGCCCATACAGCAAAGCCTGGCAAGCTACCCATGCTGTATTCAATATGCCAAATACAGTAACAACAAATCTCAAAATGGAGACAATACTGGGCCTGCTCGAGCAAATCGATGAACAACGGGAGGACAGTGCAGTGCAGTGCTCTGATGCAGTAGAGTGTAGCTATAGAGGGTTTAGGCTCTGGAGGAAGCTTCCTCAGATTTGAATTCTAGCTTTGCTACTATGTGATCTTAAATAAGTGCTCGTGATTCCATACCCTTAAAAAGCAGTCATTTCTCTGTGCTGCTTATTCTAGTCAGAGACTTACAAGTGCTTGTTACTGCGGCCAATCTGGGCTTGATCCCCTGCATCCCTTATGGTCCACCAGGAATAATTCTTGAGTGGAGAGCCAAGAGTAACCCCTGAGTTTTGCCAGGTATGTTCTCAAAACTAAATAAGTCAATAGAATAAAGAAAAGAAATGTGTTATCATATAAGATATGCATGTGTGTATGCACACACACACACACACACACACACACACACACACACACACACCATGTCTTTCAGAAGAGTTGGAGCAAGAGCAAGCTCTGGATGTTCAATTTTTGTTTAATGGGCATCTCTCAACTGGTCTTTCTGAGCTTTGAACATGACACTAACACTCTTTGCACCCATTCTCACTTTTTTGACAAAAACTATTCCAGACTTAACTTGCACTTTCAGGCTAGGGCAGAGGCTAGGGAGGGGCAGGGGAGTGGCAGAGGAAGGTCTGAAAGAGGGTCTGAGGGAGGGGCTAAGGGAGGGGCTGAGGGAGTTGCTGAGCCAGGTCTGAGGCAGAAGTTGAGGGAGGGTCTGAGGGAGGGGCTGTGGGAGGGGCGGAAGGAGGGGGCAGAGGGAGGGGCAGAAGGAGGGGCTGTCTCAGGGAATGAGGCAGGTTTGAGAGAGGGGCTGAGGAAGGGGCTGTGGAAGAAGCTAGGGTGGGTCTGAGGGAGGGGCTGAGGGAAGGTCTGGGGCAGTGGCTGATGGCTGACGCAGGTCTGAGGCAGGGTTTCAGGAGGTGCTAAGGGAGGGGCACAGAGTGGGGCTGAGGGAGGGGCGGAGTGGAGCATAGCAAGGGGCAGAGGGAGGGGCCGCGGGTGGGGCAAAAGGCGGGGTTATGGGAGGGGCTGAGGGGGCTGAGAGAGGAGCTGAGGGAGGGCAGCGGGAGGGGCTGAGGGTGGGGCTGAGGGAGGGACAGAGTGGGGCATAGCAAGGGGCCGAGGGCAGGGCAGAGGGAGGGGCAAAGGGAGGAGCTGAGGGAGGGGCTGTGGAAGGGGTTGTGGGAGGGGCAAATGGAGGGGCAGAGGGAGGGGCTGAGGGAGAGTCAGAGGGAGGGGCATCCTCAACTGGTCTTTCTGAGCTTTGAACATGACACTAACACCCATTCTCACTTTTTTGACATAAACTATTCCAGGATTGCCTTGTACTCTCCTTACCCCTGGAAGCCAGCATTTTATCCCTCTATCTTTTATTGCGCAGTCATTGTTAAAAGCCAAGATAAGATGGCGCAAGTACTTTGTAACTTAAGACAAACACTGAGAATGTCTCCCAATATCATTTTGGCCACCCATATATATTAAAACAAATATTTTCCTGGAAAATCCTCACTTTCTAGCAAAAACAGTCAATATCTTTGACTCCTACATTTCTGACATCTGAGAAAAAAAGTTATAGCCTTTGTATATATGACAGAAATGTGAAAAAAAGTTATTATTGCATCTTAAACAAATGGACTCAGTGTGTCATTTTGTGGGATTTGGAGCAATACTTGCGTATTTGCTGGTTCTTATTGTGTCTATAAATCTCCTTGGCAGGCCTCTTTGTAGGTCATTTTTCAGGTCTCCATTCTTTTTTCTGGGGTACCGGGGCAGGGGGAAGCTCACTCTTCCCTTTCCAAGTCTGTCAAGAACCAACGCACCCCACCCCCATCTCTCTAACCCCAAAACTCAACTTTTTTATTTTTAATTTAATTTTAATTTAATTAATTTTTATTTTTAATTTAATTTTTTGCTTTTTGGGTCATACTCGGAGATGCACAGGGCTTTCTTCTGGCTCATGCACTCAGTAATTGCTCCTGGCGGTGCTCAGGGGACCATATGAGATGCTGGGAATCGAGCCCGGGTTGACTGCGTGCAAGGCAAACTCCCTGCCCACTGTGCTATGGCTCCAGCCCCTCAACTTTTTTATTTTTAAATAAATAAAAGTAAAAGAGGGTTGGAGCCTTAGTACAGCATGTGCCTCGCATGTGGCTGACCTACGGTCCATCCCCAGCATCCCATATGGTCTCTTGAGCATCAGCAGGACTAATTCCTGAGTGCAGAGCCAGGAGTAAGCCCTGAGAAGTGACAGATATAGCCCCAAACCAAAACAACATCACCACCAACAAAAAAATATTTTAAAAGGTTACATAAAAATATGGAGCTGGAGCGATAGCACAGCGGGTAAGGTGTTTGCCTTGCACATAGCCAACATGGCCGACCCAAGTTCGATTCCTCCACCCCTCTTGGAGAGCCCTGCAAGCTACCAAGAGTATCTCGCCCATAAGGCAAAGCCTGGCAAGCTACCCGTAACGTATTTGATATGCCAAACACAATAACAACAAAGTCTCACACTGGAGACGTTGCTAGGCCCACTCAAGAAAATCGATGAACATCGGGAGGACAGTGACAGTGACAGTGACAGTGTTACTGTTCTGAACAGGGAAGCTGGAAAGATGCAAGAGCCAAGGTCAGCCTCCCACCCCCTCACCCTGTGAGGTGCAAAATGAAGCAGATCTGGAAAGGGATGAGAGAGAAGTGAGGTTCCCCCCCCCCCAAGAATCCAGAGTAAATAAGCTGAGAAATGGGAACGGAAAAATAATATGGGAATAAGGCACTTGCCTTGCATGCAGACAATAAAGGTCCAAACTCTGGAACTGCTCTGCCTAACACCATGCACAAAAGTAAGATCAAAATGGATTTATGACCTCAACATCAGACCAGAATCCATAATGTTTATTGAAGACAAAGTCGGCAAAACTCTCCATGATATTGAAGCTAATGGTATCTTCAAAGATGTCACGCCACTGGCTGAGCAAGTGAAAACAGAGATAGACAAATGGGACTATCTTAAACTAAGAAGCTTCTGCACCTCCAAAGAAACAGTGACCAAAATACAAAGACAGCCTACAGAATGGGAAAGGATATTCACCAAGTACACATCCGACAAGGGGTTGATATCAAGGATATACAAGGTACTGGTTAAACTCCACAAGAAGAAATCACCCAACCCCATCAAAAAATGGGGTGAGGAAATGAACAGAAACTTTCGCAAAGAAGAAATTCGAATGGCAAAAAGGCACATGAGAAAATGCTCTACATCACTAATCATCAGAGAGATGCAGATCAAAACCACAATGAGATATCATTTCACACCACAGAGACTGGCCCACATCCACAAGAACAAAAGCAACCGGTGCTGGCGCGGATGTGGCGAGAAAGGGACCCTCCTTCACTGCTGGTGGGAATGCCGGCTGGTCCAACCCTTTTGGAAAACAGTATGGACGACTCTCAAAAAATTAGAATTTGATCTGCCATTTGACCCAGCTATAGCACTCCTGGGAATATATCCCAGAGAGGCAAAAAGGTATAGTCAAAGTGACATCTGCAATTGTTTGTTCATTGCAGCACTCTTTACAATAGCCAGAATCTGGAAAAAACCTGAGTGCCCAAGAACAGATGACTGGTTAAAGAAACTTTGGTACATTTACACAATGGAGTACTATGTAGCTGTTAGAAAAGATGAAGTTATGAAATTTACATACAAGTGGTACTACATGGAAAGTATCATGTTAAGCGAAATGAGTCAGAAAGAGCGGGATAGACACAGAAAGATTGCATTCATCTGGGGAACATAAAGCAACAAAAAGTGAGAGTGACACACAGGAATGGCTGAGATTAGTACCAGGAATTTTGCTCCATGAATGGAAGGCCAGCCACAGGCTCTAGGTGAAAAGGAAGCTCAGATAGAGAAGAGATTACCAAATGAAGGGTGTTGTGAGGGCCCTCCCAGGGTGGGAGAAGCATGCTAAAAGTAGTCGATAGACCAAACATGATTGCCACTCAAAGCCTCTCTTACAAAACACAGTACCCAAAAGAAGAGAGAGAGAACAAGGGGGAATACCCTGCCACAGAGGCAGGATGGGACGGGGGGGGGGGGGGGGGGATGAGGGGGGGGATGCTGGGACCCATGGGGATGGATGACGGGCACTGGTGGAGGTATGGGGACTTGATCATTGTATAGCTGAAACCCAAGCACAAAATTTGTAAGCCTATAACTGTACCTCATGGTTTTTCACTAATAAAAAAAAAAAAATAAACAAACTCTGGAACTGTACATGATCTGAACATCCCCAGAAGTGATCCCTGAGCACAGAGCCAGGATTAAGCCATACGTTTTTTTTTTTTTTTTTTTTTTTTTTATCCCAAAAACTACTCTATTGAGAAGTTGCCATTTTGCTTTTCAAGCACAACTGATAGATTAAAAAAAAGAAAGCATTCGTTTGTTAAAAAAAAGTAGAATTTTCTTTTTTTTTTTTTTTTCAGGCTGATAGGAGTATTTCTTTTTTTTTTTTTCCCCTTTATTTTATTTTATTTTTTTTAAAGTTGTAGCTTTACAATTTTTTGTGCTTTGGTTTCAATTATACAATGATCAGATACCCATCCCTCCACCAGTGCCCATTTTCCACCACCATGGATAATATCCCTCCCACCCCCATCCCCCCATCCCCCCGTCTCTGTGGCAGGGCAATCCCCTGTGTTCTCTCTCTCCTTTTGGGTGTTGTGGTCTGCAAAAGAGGCATTGAGTGGCAAACATGTTCAGTCCATAGTCTACTTTCGACATGCATCTCCCCTCCTGGGAGGATCCTCCAAACATCCTTTATTTGGTGCTCCCTTCTCTATCTGAATAGCCCTTTCCTCTAGGATACCCGGCTGGCCTCTAAGTTATGGAGTAATCCTCCTGGTGCTGATCTCAGCTATTCTTGGGTATTAATCTCATACTTTGTTACTTTATATCCCCCAGATGAATGCAATCTTTCTATGTCTATCCCTCTCTTTCTGACTCATTTCGCTTAGCATGATACTTTCCATATTGTACCACTTGTATGTAAATTTCATGACTTCATCTTTTCTAAGAGCTACATAGTACTCCATTGTGTAGATGTACCAAAGTTTCTTTAACCAGTCATCTGTTCTTGGGCATTCAGGTTTCTTCCAGTTTCTGGCTATTGTAAAGAGGGCTGCAATGAACAAACAAGTGCAGATGTCACTTCGACTATACATTTTTGCCTCTCTGGGATATATTCCCAGGAGTGGTATTGCTGGGTCAAATGGGAGCTCAATTTCTAATTTTTTGAGAATCGTCCATACTGTTTTCCAGAAGGGCTGAACCAGTGGACATTCCCACCAACAGTGAAGGAGTGTCCCTTTCTCGCCACATCCACGCCAGCATCGGTTGCTTTTGTTCTTTTGAATGTGGGCCAGTCTCTGAGGTGTGAGATGGTATCTCATTGTGGTTTTGATCTGCATCTCCCTGATGATTAATGATGTAGAGCATTTTCTCATGTGCTTTTTTGCCATTCGGATTTCTTCTTTGAGAAAGTTTCTGTTCATTTCATTGCCCCATTTTTGGATGGGGTTGGATGTTTTCTTCTTGTGGAGTTTAACCAGTATTTTGTATATCCTGGATATCAACCCCTTGTCAGATGTGTATTCGGTGAATATCCTTTCCCATTCTGTAGACTGTCTTTGTATTTTGGTCACTGTTTCTTTGGAGGTGCAGAAGCTTCTTAGTTTAAGATAGTCCCATTTATCTATCTCTGTTTTCACTTGCTCGGCCAGTGGCGTGGCATCTTTGAAGATACCATTAGCTTCAATGTCATGGAGGGTTTTGCCAACTTTATCTTCAATGTACCTTATGGTTTCTGGTCTGATGTTGAGGTCTTTAATCCATTTTGATCTTACTTTTGTACATGGTGTTAGGCAGAGTTCTGAGCCTATTTTTTTGCATGTGCCGTCCAGTGATGCCAAGACAATTTATTAAAGAGGCTTTCCTTACTCCACTTCACATTACTTGCACCTTTATCAAAGATTAGATGAGCATATGATTGAGGAGAGATGTCAGTGTATTCAACCCTGTTCCATTGGTCTGCAGTACTGCCTTTGTTCCAGTACCATGCTGTTTTAATTATTACTGCTTTGTAGTACAGTTTGAAGTTCGGGAGGTTGATTCCTCCCATTTTCTTTTTCCCAAGAATTGCTTTAGCTATTCGTGGGGGCTTATTGTTCCATATAAATTTCAAGAGTGTTTGCTCCATTTCTTTGAAGAATGTCATGGGTATCCTTATAGGGATTGCATTGAATTTATACAATGCTTTCGGTAGTATTGCCATTTTGACAATGTTAAGTCTCCCGACCCATGAGCAGGGGATATCTTTCCATTTCCTCATGTCCTCTTTTATTTCCTGAAGTAGCGTTTTGTAGTTTTCTTTGTACAGGTCCTTTACTTCCTTAGTTAAGCTGATTCCTAGGTACTTGATTTTCTGGGGCACAATTGTGAATGGGATTGTTTTTTTCATGTTGCTTTCTTCTCTCTCACTGTTTGCGTATAGGAAAGCCATGGACTTTTGGGTATTGATTTTATAACCTGCAACTTTACTATACGAGTCTATTGTTTCTAAGAGTTTTTTGGTGGAAGTTATTGGGTTCTCTAAGTAGAGTATCATATCATCTGCGAATAGTGAGAGCTTGATTTCTTCCTTTCCTACCTGAATGCCCTTAATATCTTTTTCCTGCCTAATCGCTATTGCAAGTACTTCCAGTACTATATTGAACAGCAGTGGAGAGAGTGGGCATCCCTGTCTCGTCCCTGATCTTAGAGGGAAGGCTCTCAGTTTTTCCCCATTGAGGATGATGCTTGCTGTAGGCTTGTGGTAGATGGCTTTAATTATGTTGAGGAAGGTCCCCTCTATACCCATTTTGGCTAGGGTTTTCATCATAAAGGGGTGCTGGATCTTATCAAATGCTTTCTCTGCATCTATTGATATGATCATATGCTTTTTATCTTTTCTTTTCTTGATATGGTGGATTATGTTGATTGATATCCGAATGTTGAACCATCCTTGCATCCCTGGGATGAATCCTACTTGGTCATGGTGTATGATTTTTTTGATGAATAGTTGGATTCTATTTGCTAGTAGTTTGTTGAGGATCTTTGCATCTGTGTTCATCAGGGATATCGGCCTGTAATTCTCTTTCTTTGTGGTATCTCTGTCTGCTTTTGGTATCAGTGTGATATTTGCTTCGTAGAAACTGTTTGGAAGTGTTTTTGATATTTCAATTTCGTGGAAAAGCTTAAAGAGTATTGGGAGTAAGTCCTCTTTAAAGATTTGGAAGAATTCACTAGTGAATCCATCCGGGCCAGGACTTTTGTGCTTGGGGAGACTTTTTATTACCATTTCAATTTCCTTGATGGTGATAGGTCTGTTCAGGTATTCCAGGTCTTCTTGGTTCAGCCTTGGGAGTCTGTAGGAGTCTAGGAATTTATCCATTTCCTCGAGGTTTTGATGTTCCGTAAGCCATACGTTTTTAACTGTAGAAATCATCTTTTTGCCTAAAAGATGTTATACACTTTTTAAATTTTTTGCCTTTATAATTTGTGATGAATGAGGAAAGGGGTGAGTTAACGTTATTAATTACTGGTTTTTTTTCTCGGCTTCTGATTCACATTTGTTCTTTTCTATATTAGTGTGTTTGTTGCATTTCCTGATTTATGTAATTGATAAATCCTGATGTTGTAGTGAAGAAAAAGATCTAATAAAATGAGATTTTTAAGAAAAGTATATATTTGTAATGTTTTTAAGGAAGCTCAGCCTTCAGGAGAAATAGCTTCCTTGAATAAGAGATGTAGCCAATATCTAAAGAAATAAGATACTGGTCAAAACAGATAGTTTTACACTAGCCCAAGGTGTCTGAGGATTTCATGAAATTGTCTTGAGGCTTATTTCTGGAGAGAACTAGAGGCTTCAAGTGTTCCTGTTTGTTTTTTGGTTTATCTCAGATGGACAGCAATTTTTTTTTCTCTAGGGGTGGTCTACTAGTACAAATCTCACAGTGGTGGTGAAGCTGGATATCATTTTTATTTCTCATTTTGGTATTAACTGCATGAAGTCTAAGACAGTCCATCTCTTTGTAGGTTGCTAGCCTTTATTATTCTTATAATATGCACTCTGTCTCACTTCACACCTTTGGATTAAGTAAATATTAAAATTATGGTGCCATCTTTTTCTGTTGCTTACCTACATTTATCTCCTAGCTCCTTGTCAGTCTATTTAAAAGTAAAGTAAAAAGTAAAGGCCCTCCCGTTGATCATCAATTTGCTCGAGCGGGCCCAGTAACATCTCCATTGGAGACTTTGTTATTACTGTGTTTGGCATATCGAATACGTCACGGGAAGCTTGCTAAGCCCTGCCGTGCAGGCGAGATACTCTTGGTAGCTTGCCGGGCTCTCCTAGAGGGGCGGAGGAATCGAACTCGGGTCGGCCATGTTGGCTGCGTGCAAGGCAAACGCCCTACCGCTGTGCTATCGCTCCAGCCCAGTCAGTCTATTTAACCTTTCTGAATCATTTTGCTTCCAATATGTGCTTTGCAGTGGGAACTTACTTTGCTTTTTCTTCCAAACTGAAAACTAACTTGTAGCAGGTGAGTTTAAATGAGTCATAATTTGGCCATCACTTTATCCTTATATTTTACAATTTTAATGTTTTCTTGCTTTCTATTGCTTGGCTTGGGTGATAGGGTGTTCCATGGTGAAAATGTAGAAGCAATTTTATTAAATCAGGAACAAAGGAATGATCCCACCAATTCCACCAAACAGTCAACATCCATTATTATAATAACAAATGTTATTTTCTAAAGGTAACTAGAAATATCAATACAACGAAAGAAGAAAAATAGATAAAGAGCTAAATATATAAAAATGATTATTTTATTATTTTCAGGTAGCATTATTATTAGTCCCAGAAAACATAAACAAACCAACTAGAAAATAATTGGAGAATTTAATAATGTCCCTACTTACAAAATCAATAGATCCCTTGTTTGTTTAAATACAAATAATGGAAGAATAAGATATGATCAGAGGAAAGATGCCAGTAATAACAGCTACCAAAAATACAAATTATCTAAAAATCAATGAGAACTACATAAGACCTATTTGTTTTGTAAAAAGAGAAATTAAAATGCCACCTTGGATCATTAAAAAGATCTAAATTCATTGAAATATGGTTTCTGTTCTTTGATTAAAAGTTGAAATACTTGTGCTATGCCAAATACCAGTAACAATGATGGGTCTCATTCTCCGAACCCTGAAAGAGCCTTGAATATGGGACTTTTGAAAATCTCAGGGTTAGGGTGAAGAAGACGTTACTGGTGACTGCTCGAGGCAATCAACGAACAACAGGATGATCGTGATCATGATTTGTGCTAGAGAGATAATACAGGTTTTAACGCATTGGTCTTGTTCAGGGTTGACCCTGATTTGATCCCTGGCACAGCTATCAGGAGTGATCACTAAACACAAAGCCAGGAGCAAGCCCTGAGCACTACCGGGCATGGCCCCCAAACAAAAACCAACCCAAATGTTGCAATATAATAAAATTATGTTTTCCTAAATTGAACTTTAAAACACCAAATAGAATGTAGAACACACATATACATATACAGTTCATAAAAAATAGCTGGATGAGAGAACACAATGTATTAAAGGACGGTGCTTCGATCACCCACACCCTCGGGCCCAGGGCATAGGGAGGAAAATGAGAAGGAAAGAAATCAAAAGGGGATGTAAGAAGAGATAGATAGGAAGCGACCGCAAGACATAGGTCAAGGGGACTAAGGTCAATAGTGGTGGAGAGAATTGGTCTAGCTAAATATCCAAACCACAGAGTTAACACTGGAAACATGAGATCCAAACTTCAACAACCAAAACTAAAACTGTGTCTGTCAAGGTGACAGGGAACCCGGGACACTGGTGAAAGAAAGTTGACACTAGTGGTAGAATCTGTGCTGGACCAACATATGTCAAAAACTCAATGATGAATAACTTTGCAAATCACAGTAAAGGAAAAGCTGAAAAAGAACAGGTTGGGGTTTTGATTAACTCTCTGATCTTTATGTTGGTCCAAACACAATGACTCCTTTAAGTCGATTTGAACTTTATGTTGCTCAACACTATACCGTATGACATATAAAAGTTGATACTTTTTCTTTCATGATGAAATAATCATGATGAAGTAATCATTTTATCATTATCTTAAGACAATTTGTTTAAATAAAAGGAGTTGCCTTAAATTCTGGCTAAGCCTGGCATTGTTATTGCTATGCAAATATACTCCTGTATACCAGGTATTTCTATATCTCTATGCTGGTGTTATCATATTATCTTTTAATATGATTGCTTTAGGTATATATCACAAATAAAAAAATGTGTTTTATTAAACTCTAATGGACTGTACTTAAATAGAAGACTCTAGTCTCTGTGAATCTATTATGTGTATTCTTCCTACCATCTATACTAGTAAACATGTTTATTTTTCATCATTTCTCCTGTTAGCTTAAACACTATATATATATCTCTTCAACTACTTACCATCTTGCAAACTTAATTTTTAAAGGAGATAAATTATTCAATATTCCCATTCTCCTGATTATCCTAAATAAACCAAAGTACCCCCTCAACATCTTTTCTTTAAACATTTTAGAATTTATTTTCTTAAAAAATAGTTATTTTAGGTTAGAGTGATAGTTCAAGATGCAGGACACGTGTCTAACAAGTGCTGGTCCTGAATCCATCCCTGGTACCATACATTTCCCAGTCCATCACTGACACTAGACCATGCCACTGCACCAAGCTTTGCTGGAATAACTCCAGGAAGCCAAGCACAACTGGGGGTAACACCTTCACAGAAAAAATAAAAATGTTTATTTTTATATTAATGCTTCTGCGGTACGAAGAAGGCCTGCACGTGTTCATCCACACCTCCAACCTCATCCGCAACGACTAGCACCAGAAGACCCAGGGGTGGGTCCCCCGCGCCCCACTCGCAGCTCCTCCCCTCCCTTTTCTCCTTGTTGCGCATCCGAGAGAGATCCAGGCACCTGTACCCCCATCCTCCCACTTCCCGGGCAGGTTCCCAGGGCCTGGGAGCAGGGTTCGTGCCCGCGAGGGATCCTATGGGACCGCTCCGTCTCTCTGCCCCCTCCGCCCTACTGGGCGTCCAGGGAGAGTTGCGGGCCCAGGCAAGTGCAGATTTTCCACTATTTTCCCAGGGAACCCTGGGGCCACCCGAGCTGGTGGTTTTTCTCCCAACCTTTAGCTCCAAACTCAGGCACTGGGTGCCGAGCTGTTGTCCCTCACTGAGGGCCTCAGCACACACATCCTCAGGCTTCTGTGGCAAAGACTGAGGGTTTGTGTGTTTGGGGGCCACACCCGGTGATACTCTGGTTACTCCATGCTGTGCACTCGGGCATCACTCCTGGCGGTGCTCAGGGCACTGGGACACCTGGGATCGAATCTGGGTCAGCCACATGCAAAGCAGACAACTTCCTTGCTGTATTATTTACTGTTCTGGCCCCTTTTAAAAAATATGCTTTAGCACAGCGGGTAGGGCGTTTGCCTTGCACGCAGCCGACCTGGCTGACTTGAGTTCGATTCCTCCGCCCCTCTTGGAGAGCCCAGCAAGCTACCGAGAGTACCTCGCCCGCAAGGCAAAGCCTGGCAAGCTCTCTGTGACATATTCGGTATGCCAAACACAGTAACAATAGGTCCCACCATGAAGACGTTACTGGGCTCGCTGAGCAAATCAATGAACAAAGGGAGGACAGTGCTTATATTAGTGAAGCCAACTGACATCTTTTTTTTTAGATTAACATTTTTCCTTAGGTTTTTTTCCTAACCTATTTGCAATTTCTGGTTCAATTTTCTTCCACAAATTTGCTATCTTTATTGGAAGAATAAATTATTTATTCTATGTTTGCCAGAAATGTTTGTATTTGCTTAAGCTCGCCCTCCCCCAGCGGTGAGCATGGCTGTGATTTACACATCTCACAAAGTGTCTGACCTCTCTCTTCCACCTCTCTTAGTTTTATGTTTTTCAGTTCAAATGGATGGTGATGTTCACCCTGCTTTAAAAATGCATGTGTCCCAAGAATAGCCGAGATAAGCACCAGGAGGCTTACTCCATGGCTTGGAGGCCAGCCACACATGCTCGGGGAGAAGGCAGCTCAGATAGAGAAGGGAACACCAAATAAAGGGTATTGGGAGGATCCTCCCAGGATGGGAGATGCTTGCTGAGAGTAGACTATAGACCGAACATGATTGCCACCCAATGCCTCTTTTGCAAACCACAGCACCCAAAAGGAGAGAGAGAACAAAAGGGAATGCCCTGCCAAAGAGGCAGGGTGAATGGGGGATGGAGGTGGAGGGTGGGAGGGATACTGGGATCAGTGGTGATGGAGAATGGGCACCAGTGAAGGAATGGGTATTCGATCATTGTATGACTGAAACCCAAGCACAAAAATTTGTAAGTCTACAACTATACCTCATGGTGTTTCACTAATAAAAATTAAAAATAAATAAATAAATAAAAATGCATGTGACAGAGAGTTAGTACAGAGGGTAGGGCACTTTCTCGGGATACAGAAGACTGTTCAATCTCACCACCACACATTATGCCTGAGCATCTTAAGGGCTGGAGCGATAGCACAGTGGGTAGGGCGTTCGCCTTACACGCGGCCAACATGGCCGACCCGAGTTCGATTCCTCTGCCCCTCTCGGAGAGCCCGGCAAGCTACCGAGAGTATTCGATATGCCAGACACAGTAACAACAAAGTCTCCAATGGAGACGTTACTGGGCCCGCTCGAGCAAATCGACGATCAACGGGAGGGCCTTTTATCTTTAGGAGTAATCTATGAGCATGAAGCCAGGAGTGAGCCTTGAGCACTCCTGGGTGTAGCTCCAAGACTAAATAAAGAAAAATTCAAGTATATTCTTTTGCTTCCTCCTTCTATGTTCAGTTTTCATCATTTAGAAAAAAAGGGATAGTGCCCTGCTCTGCCTTCCCGGCACCTGCAGGGGCGTTAGTGGAGCAGCCTGCAGGGTACCTCCCTGCCAGCGAGCAGTCCTGTGTCTCTCCAGAGGACACTGCCACTAGCCCAATTTCATCTCAAGACACAGGAATTCATGTGGCCCGGGGCTTGTGGTGTGCAGACCCCTGCCCCAATGTTCTCTTCCCTCCTTCCGGAAAGACCTTTTCTCTCCTTATGCTGAGTTTTGCAGCAGACGTTCTTGGGGGCGCTGCTGTGGTTTTGTCTAATTTGGCATGTGCGGGAGGGGAGGGCAGTGGCCGGGGAAACTCACCCAGGGGCCCAGGAACTATCTCTGGAATCAGGCCTGAGGATGTCGCCTGCCGCTTGTCACCTGAATTTCCCTGGCTACCCCCGCTGTGCTGTGGGGACCCTTTGTGCTGCTGGGGGTAAAACGTGCTCTGGCTCCTCGGTTGTCTCCAGCCCCTGTTTGGTTTTGTCTTGTCTTTGATTTAGGGGCGAGGCCAACCTCACCTGACTCTACTCGGGGGCTTACTCCTGGATCTGTGTTCAGGGATCACTCCTGGCAGTGCTCAAGGGTACCATACAGGGGACAAGTCCAGGTTAACCACCACATACCAAGCCAACTTTCTAACCCTTCTCCCTCGTGTTCCCCACTCCCGGCCCCCAATTCAGTTCCTCCACCCCTCTAGGAGAGCCCGGCAAGCTACATAGAGTATCTCGTCCACATGGCAGAGCCTGGCAAGCTACCTGTGACGTACTCAATATGCCAAACACAGTAACAACAAATCTCACAATGGAGACGTTACTGAGCCCGATGGAGCAAATCGATGAACAATGGGAGGACAGGGCTACAGTATGAAATAAATTCATTCTCTAGACTTAAAGAGACTTTCTTTTCCCATTTCAAATTCTTGGTTTTTAAAAGCAAGTATTTGTTGGTTGGATTATAATTGAGTATAAGTATAAAACCTAAAACTTCTCCTTTGACACAAATTTTCTCCATAAAACTTTCTTATAATAAAGATTTCAAGAATTTATGATGCATATTAAGCATGTTCTACCTTTTTGTTCCTAAAGCCAATTTTAGCCAAGGTTTATGGAAGTTCAGGCTAGAATTACAAAAGGATGTACAGAATATGATACTTTTGATCTGTGATCTAAAAGTTGTAGAGGAGTTAGCCAAATGAATAAATGATGAATGGATCAAAGCAAAGAAGTTGCCAGACTTAGTTTATCTTGAAAGTGCTTCAAAATATGAGAATAATATTTTTTATTTATTAGTGCTACAGACCTGGAGCGATAGCACAGCGGTAGGGCATTTGCCTTGCGTGCAGCCAGCCTGGCCGAGCTGGGTTCGATTCCTCCGCCCCTCTCGGAGAGTCTGGCAAGCTACCGAAAGTATCTCGCCCACGTGGCAAAGCCTGGCAAGCTACCTATGACATATTCAATTTGCCAAACACAGTAACAACAAGTCTCAAACTGGAGACGTTACTGGGCCCGCTCAATCAAATCAATGAACAATGGGAGGACAATGACAGTGACAGTGCTACAGTGCTATTTTTATTATTTATTTTTATTAATTTATAAAATTTTCAATTATATTTTAAATATGGGCTGGAGCAATAGCACAGCGGTAGGGCATTTGCCTTACAAGCGGCCAACATGGCTGACCCGAATTGGATTCCTCCACCCCTCTTGGAGAGCCCGGCAAGCTACCGAGAGGATCTCGCCCGCACAGCAGAGCCTGGCAAGCTACCCGTGATGTATTCGATATGCCAAACACAGTAACAAGTCTCATGATGGAGACGTTACTGGGCCCGCTTGAGCAAATGGATGAATTTTAAATATGATTTATTTATATATTTCATTTCATTTTCATTTCATCATCCTGTTATTCGTCGATTGCCTCGAGCAGGCCCCAGTAACGTCTCTTTCATCCTAGCCCTGAGATTATATTCAAGGCTCCTTAGGAGAATGAGACCCATCATTGTTACTGGTATTTGGCATATTTGGTACGCCACGGGGAGTTTGCCAGACTCTGCCCTGTGGGCAGGCTACATTCGATAGCCTGCAAGTTTGTCCAAAGTAGGAATGAGACAATAAGTCATAAAAAAAAGTTCTGAAAAGATGTCGCGCGGCTGACATCTTTATAAAATCCAGATCCCGGACGAGAACAGTGCAGTCTTCTGCCCCCGCGCCTGGGTGTTCCTTCCCGGAGCCCCTTGGAGGGGAGCGGGTTGAGCTTTCCTCCCCGCCCCGACCAGGGTTCCAGCAGCCGAAGACCTCCAGGACCAGCCACCACCATGCTGAGACCACTCTCTGCACACATGAAGGTACTGGCAGAGGGACAAAGCCACGCGGGTTCCGGGGCCGAGACCTCCAAGCCTACTCGGTTTGGAGTCGAGCATCTTCCATCCAGATCCTCCAAATTCCAGTAGGCGGGGGTCACACCCACCACCTGGCCCCCTGGCGCCGTGTAATCCCATCAGCGGCCAAGACTCAGAGACTATATAATTTATAATTATAAGTTATTCTTTCTAAATATTTTAGTATTTATTTTTATTAGTTTTAGGAGTACATTTTTACATTAGAGTTTACTAATGTAAAATATAAAGAAATGAGCAAAAGCTATGTGACTCCAAATAAGTACAAGAATGTCTAAGTAGGAATTTTGTCAAAATGGAACCCCCTTCATATGGGGTAGGATGCCTTCTCCAAAAAAGAGGGTTTTTCTCCTTGTTTTCTCATGGTTCTCTGAAGGCTTTTGTGGAGCAGCTGCAAAAAAAATGTGGAAATTTTAAGGTCAAGATGTATCTTGGAAGGGTTTAAAAGCCACAGAATCATATTATCATATCTTTGTTTTTATGAAGCAGTTTGGGTGGTGAATGGGCAGGAAGGAGAGGAGAGAGTTTGAAAGCACAGAAACTAATTAGAGACTATTGCAATGGTGCAAGAGAAAAAATAACAAAATGCAAAACTAATCAGTAGCAACAACAAGACTACAAAGTGGGATAGAAAGGCAAGAACTCTTAGAAACAGAATTGTAAAAGAATTGGAAATGGATTGACTGTCAGTTGTGAAGGAAAAATATGTCAAAGATGATTCAACTGGGACTGTGTGCTAACATCAACCAAAACATGGAAATTAGAAGAAAATGGAAGTTTGTTGTTATTGGCAGGAGGAGTGAATAATAAGGGAATAATTGTTTTTATTTGTGACCTCTTTGGATCAGAATCTGGATCTTGGTTATTTTTTGTGTCCCCAGCTTCTAACACATCTCTTGAAAGGGGTTCAATAAATAAATGTTGAATTGAACTCAATTAAGCTTATTGATTTTTAGTTCTTTGTGGGAAGGTCGTTGAGATGGAAATGTTCAGAAGTCAATTTGTCATTTTAGAGCTCAAGAGAAAGGTGAAATCCGGAAATAAAATTGGAAGTTGTCAGCATATTTACTTTCTACTCTGTGTTCTATGCATTGCATTTTATTAAGACAAACTTATTGATCAACAATTTATGATTTTGTTTATATTTTTATCTTTCCATGTGCTCTAACTATATTTTAACAATGAGATATTGATGTTTTTCTATATATTCTACTGTACCTTTTCAGTACATAACTCAAAGTAATTTTTCACAAAAAAACACTATTTCTAATAGACTCTAAAATATTAACAAACCTAATTTTTTATACTTATCAAATACTATTTAAAGAAATCAGTAATTTAACATAAAATACACCAACTCTTACTTAATAAGTGTTTCAAATAGCCATGAATTTTAAGGGAAAAACAAGCATCCAAAATTACATAAGCAGTTTTGTAAGTAAACGTTAGAATTGTTCAGTCAAAAGTAGTATCTACATAATATGCCTTAATTTTTAGAGTCAATCATTGTTTATTTTTCTTCTATCCTAAATTTGCTATGTTCAAGGGAGAAAGAAATATGGTATTTATTTTTAGGATTCCAGTGCACATTCTCCTCACTTGAGTCTCTTTCCTTTTGCAAACAAGCAAATAGGTTTTGATCAAAGCAAGATGCATAGTTTTCTTTGTCTCCTGTGGTTTTCATCTTCTTTACAGTTTTCTGTGGTGCTTGGTAATTCGGTATGGAAAAGACCTCAAGAAAATGACCTCATAACTCTACGATGTTCCCTTCTCTGACACACTACAGACTTGTTACCTTGGTCCCACTCTGGAGGAAGCAAGTGTTATTCAGAGTCAAACACAAAAAAACACCCGTGATGACATTGAGAAGTAGAAATTCTCAAAGGAATGTTCTTTTCTGCTTCTAAATTATGTTTCTCCGTTAACTTTCTATTGACAAAAGTAGGGAATACCCCCAGAAAATAAATACGATTTTTCCATGCACCTTTTCCCCAGCTACAAAACTCAACTTAGGTTTCTTCTTTTCTTATATACTCTACCATCTGCTCTCCTGCCCTCCCCCACAATAGTAGGAAGGATTTTCTACAAATACTTCCTTTGGCAATATTTTAGTTATATATATATATATATATATATATATATAATTTCAGTAAGTATCTCAAAAAGGTAAGGCATTTTTTTAGACAATCAAATGCTGCTACTTTTGTTTCCCATATAATGAAGTAATAATCTCTGATGTTATTAAATATACAAAACACATTTGCATTTCTCATTTTGTAATAACTGCATGTTTGCATTTGCCATTGGGTTAGTTTGAATATGGATTCATCCGTAAAAGTTCACATATTGTATTGTTTGATAGCTACTTTATCTTTTTATTAATAGGCAATTTATATCTCATTTTTCTCCAGGCAAGTCATTTGTTAAAGAAACCAAGTAATTTATTTCTGTAGACTATTCAATATCATATTCCACAATATATCATTAACATGATTCTATAAATTATATACTTAAAAACATGTTTTAATTCAGGTAGAATTTGAGGTAAAATCTTGACAAAAGCACAATATTCATTTTTCTCTCTGGGATGATAATAGTCATATATAATCATTGTCTGCACTTATTGAGCTGGAATGATAGCACAGTGGTAGGGTGTTTGCCTTGAGCATAGCCAGCATGGCTGAGCCAGGTTCGATTCCTCCGCCCACTTGGAGAGCCCGGCAAGCTACCGAGAGTATCTTGCCCACACAGCAATGCCTGGCAAGCTATCTGTGATGTATTCGATATGCCAAACACAGTAACAACAAGTCTCACGATGGAGACATTACTGGGCCCGCTCGAGCAAATCGATGAACAATGGGAGGACCATGACCATCTACACCTATTATTTTGTGAGAAGTTAGAAATTGGTGATATTTTATTATTTCTCTATCATATATTAGTTGACACACTTGATAGACACATATATTAAGATTACCCTGAAAAAATTTATGCCAGCAACATAAGTAAATACTTATTTTTCAAAATTTCAGTCTACAAAGTTTCAAGATGAAAAAAAAGTGAGGTTTTTTTTGTACTCATGAACTTTGATATACTTGTCTATTTTGATAATTTTACATTGCTACTCAAATTGTCCTATATTTGGCTCCTGATTCTTTTTGACACAACCCAATAGACAGTTGATTTTTTACCCCTTGTTATAACAAAATAATTACTTGGCATATTTTCTATTCCAGAGCAAGAGTCAGGCATTTCTCCAATCGAGTAGCTCCCTTTAGCTGGAGAGAGAAATCTCACTATAGAAAGATATCACAGTTAGTCTGAGCATATTTTATTTCTAATACTATAAAGAATAAGAAATATTATTTATAGTGACTAACAAAGACTACATTTTGGTTCTTGAATGTGATCCGTCTCAACATAGGTCACTTACACGTTTTTCCCTATTTGGTATACTCTTCTCTCCACTTTTCACCTACTTTTCTATCCACAATACTCCTTTTATATTTCAGCTCAAAAATAACTGTTTAGAAAAAAATTTCCAACTTCTTGAAATGTCCTTATCCTCTCTTCTATGCTCTCTATGGGGATGTTTTTCCAGACACTTGGTCTTCTTGTCAACACAACTAATTGAGATAAACCTAATCTCTTGCTAACCTATAATAGCCCTGAGGGAAGGAACAATATTGTTTTTTTTGTTCACTATTTCATCCCAAGTGACAAACTAATCCTTGATACTGGCTAATACTCTGTAGTAAGTTGATTAATATCCCCCCTCAAATTTATGCTTGTTGGGAACTTCTGTGACTACATTTGAAAATAGTGACTGAAGATATATTTATAGTTAAGGTGTAGCCATGGGAAATTAGGGGAGCTAAATGCTATGATTGGTGTCCTTCGAAGAAACACGAAGAACACAGAGAGGGAATAATATCCTGTGAAAATATGAAGATAGAGGCAAGAGGCTGGAATAATGTAGCTCCACACCAAGACATGATAAGGATTACCAAGGACCAGCAGAAGCTGGAAAGAGAAGGGAACATTCTTTCCTAGTCTTCAGTGAGTAGATCATTCTGCTGATACCTTGATATCAGATCAAAAGCATCAGAATACTTTGAAAGAATAAATATCTAGTGTTTTTGTTTGTGTGTTTGTTTGTTTGTTTGTTTGGGAACTGGCAGTTCTCAAGGACCGTTTCTTGCACTGCCTGTACTCAGGAGTGACTCCTGATGGTTCTCAGGGGCCATTTGTGGTGCTGGGGGATGGAACCAGGTATGTGCTCAGATAGACTTAGTTCCCCATCTCAAATATCTGTTGTTTTTAACCCTACTCAATTTATGTTTGTTTGTTTTTTTTTGAAGGGCCAGTAAACTGAATCAATGAGTGCTGTATTGTAAAAGTACATTAGGAAGTGGGATTGTTATAAAAAATATGTTTTCCTTGGAATATAATTAATGTGATTAAACAAATTCCCAAACATTTTGTCTCCTCTCCTCTTTCAGTCATCCTCTCTTTGAACTTCACCTGCTCCTCACACTAAAGTTTTGGAAGCTTGGTAAGGCTAATGGAGAAAATCATTACCAGTTTATACACAATCACAAATCACAAATCACAAATCATCCTGTTAATCGTCGATTGCCTCGAGCAGGCCCCAGTAACGTCTCTTTCATCCTAGCCCTGAGATTATATTCAAGGCTCTTTAGGAGAATGAGACCCATCATTGTTACTGGTATTTGGCATATTGGGTACGCCACGGGGAGTTTGCCAGACTCTGCCATTGTGGGCAGGCTACATTCGGTAGCCTGCCAGTTTGTCCAAAGTAGGAATGAGATAATAAGATGTCATAATAAGATGTCATAATAAGGTTCCGGGAGCTGGTTTTTATAGTCTCTGGGTCTTGGCCGTTGATGGGATTACACGGCGCCAGGGGGCCAGTTGGTGGGTGTGACCCCCGCCTCCTGGAGTTTGGAGGATCTGGGTGGAGGATACCCAGCCCCAATCCGAATAGACTTGGAGATCTCGGCCCCGGAACCCGCGTGATTTTGTCCCTCTGCCAGTACCTTCATGTGTGCGGAGAGTGGTCTCAGCATGGTGGTCGCTGGTCCTGGAGGTCTTTGGCTGCTGAAGCCCTGGTCGGGGCGGGGAGGAAAGCTCAACCCACTCCCCTCCAAGGAGCTCTGGTGAGGGCAGCCAGGCGCGGGGGCAGGAGACTGCACTGGTCTCTTCCGGGAGCTGGTTTTTATAGTCTCTGGGTCTTGGCCGTTGATGGGATTACACGGCGCCAGGGGGCCAGTTGGTGGGTGTGACCCCCGCCTACTGGAGTTTGCAGGATCTGGGTGGAGGATACCCGGCCCCAATCCGAGTAGGCTTGGAGATCTCGGCCCCGGAACCCGTGTGACTTTGTCCCTCTGCCAGTGTATACACAGTATAGAATTAAGATTTGTACTTAATAAAAGGTGGAGAGGAAGAAAAAATGCTTTTTTGAGCGTTGTAGAAAATAGGGAATGAATTGTGAACAAAAAAAAAGGCAAATGCAAAGTAGAAGTTTTAAACAATTATTTGGAATCCTGATTACTCAATATTGCTATCAGACTTCCAGTCTGAGATATCTCCTTAATAAGACCCATTTCAAGTGATCAAGTGACTTTGGTCACCAATTTGCTCCTTAGTGTGTGTGTATATATATATATATATATATATATATATATATATATATATATAGTCACTGTCACTGTGCTCCCGTTGTTCATCGATTTGCTCGAGTGGGCCTAGTAACATTGTGAGACTTGTTGTCACTGTGTTTGGCATATTGAATACTTCATGAGTAGCTTGCCAGGCTTTGATGTGCGGGCGAGATACTCTTGGTAGCTTACTGGGCTCTCCAAGAGGGGCGGAGGAATCGAACTCGGATCAATAGGGTCGGCCACATGCAAGGCAAATGCCCTACATGCTGTACTATTGCTCCAGCCTTTGTATATATACACTAAGAATATATATTGTTTATATATTTGTTTTACGGTCACGGTCCTCTCGTTATTCATCGATTTGCTCGAGCAGGCCCAGTAACATCTCCATCGTGAGACTTGTTGTTACTGTGTTTGGCATATCAAATACGTCACGGGGAGCTTGCCAGGCTCTGACGTGCGGGCGAGATACTCTCAGTAGCTTGCTGGGCTCTCCAAGAGGGGCGAAGGAATCGAACTCGGGTCAGCCATGTTGGCTGCTTGCAAGGCAAACGCCTTACCTGCTGTGCTATTTATACATATATATTTCTTTTCTTTAACAGTCCTTTTAATCTATTTATATTATAATATTGTTATATAAGAACTTTCCTACTCCCCATCTGTTATTCAAAATATCCTAAACAACTAAATTTAATCACTTCCATCAATGAAAGAAAGGTTTAGTTTGTGAGTTCTATTAAAGATCTCAAACAACAACAGCCCAAGGTGATACAAGATATGTGCTAGATAGTATCTAACCTAGAAATTATACTTGACAAGTATGTTATTTGTGATTTAAAATTATTTACTCAATAAATGTAAGATAATAAATTGTGTACTTCTCTTGATTTCTAAAGAGAATCCAGATTGAGTTTCTAGATGAATTGTCACTGATACATCACACCTAAAAGTTTCTTTAGTTTATATCAGATTTTACTTGATTAAGAGATTAGTTTCATGTGGTAGAAACTCAACTCAATTTGAAATCATAAAACAAATATTTTAGTCCTGCCTTCATCACCTCTGACTTATGCATAATTGAACAGGACACTAAAATATGATTATACAAAGAGGGGGAAGCATACAAATACCTAAGGTTTATACCTGACATGTAATTAGTACTGGCCATGATGTGCTGTAGTAATGATTTGGAATAAAGAACTATGAAATGCAACAGAAACCAGTAAATTCTGATTCCATCCACTCACCAGTGTAATAACACCTTAAAGAGTTATCTCATTCTCTCCTTTCTGCTCTGTAAAGGAAAGGCAGCTCCTATCAGATAGGATTCTATTAAAGCATAAATATTAAAGCATAATTCATAAAAGAAACTTAATATATATCTAGCACATTGTAAGTGCTCAATAAACACTATAATGATAATTGTTAGCATTATTACTGACACTTAAATATTTTAGATGTTTTAGTGAGTGGGAATTTTTGTATGTTTTAAATATTAAAATATTGAAGTAAAATATTATTTGAACTATTTTAATTTTAGTTAAACTCAAGTAAGTTTTAAACCACCATAGTCTAAAAATCTAAACTTAAGAATCATGATATAATATAAAAAATTTTAACAAAGAGTATCAAAATATTTTACTAGTGGAATGTAACATACCCAACCCATATTCCTTCTCCAATAGTAGTAGCAAAACATATTTTATGGAAAGTTTCAGCATAGGTAAAAACACACCTTAGTAAACATCAATTTTATTATCTCTAAGGTACTTTGAAAATATTTTCTCCAAAATTATATTCTGTTGATGTCCAATATTTATCCATTAGATTTTGATTCTTTGACTTAAGAATATATCCTTGGGAACAAGAAAACAATACTAGATAACAATATATAAGTGGAATTAAGATTATAAAAACATTGCAAAAGAGAATAAATTCAAGTCCGGTGTGATAGTAGAGTGAGTAGGGTTCTTGCCTTATATGCAACTGACCCAGTTTTGATCCCCAATCTCCTATATGGCCAAGAATCACTAGAAGTAATTCCTAAGAGCAGAGCCAGGAGTAACCATTCATTGAGCATCACTTGGTGGGGCCCCTAAACAAAAAACAAAACTAAACAAAATGAATTCCTAAGCATCCTAGAGGCATAAAAAATAATTATTCAAAAAAAATAAAAATGGATGATTCTCAAAAAATTAGAAATTGAGCTCTCATTTGGCCCTGCAATACCACTCTTGGGAATATTTCCTGGAGAGGCAAAAAAGTATAGCCGATATCTGCACTTCTATGTTCATTGCTGCACTATTCACTATAGCCAAAATCTGGAAAAAAACTGAGCATCCGAGAAAAGATGACTGGTTAAAGAAACTTTGGTACATCTACACAATGGAGTACTATGTAGCTGTTAGAAAAGATGCCATCATAAAATTTACATACAAGTGGTACTACATGGAAAGTATCATGCTAAGTGAAATGAGGCAGAAAGAGAGGGACAGACATAGAAAGATTACTTTCATCAGGAGAATATAAAGTAATAAAATAGAAGACTAACACCCAAAAGTAGCTGAGATAAGTACGAGGAGGTTCACTCCATGGCTTGGAGGCCAACTGTGCAGCGCATGCTAGGAGAGAAGGCAGCTCAGATAAAGAAGGGAGCACCAAGTAAAAGGTGTTGGGAGGATCCTCCCAGGATGGGAGATGCATGCTGAAAGTAGACTATAGACCGAATTTGACTGGCACTCAATGCCTCTTTTGCAAACCACAGCACCCAAAAGGAGAGAGAGAGAACAAGGGGGAACGCCCTGCCACAGAGGCAGGGTGGAAAGGGGGGGGGGGGGGTTGGGAGTGTGGGAGGGATATTGGGAGTATTGGAGGTGGAGAATGGGCACTGTTGGAGGGATGGGTACTCAACCATTGTATAACTGAAACCCAAGCACAAAAATTTGTAAGTCTACCATTGTACCTCATGGCATTTCACTAATAAAAGGTAAAGGTAAAGGTAAAGGCCCTCCCGTTGATCGTCAATTTGCTCGAGCGGGCCCAGTAACGTCTCCATTGGAGACTTTGTTGTTACTGTATCTGGCATATCGAATACTCTCGGTAGCTTGCCGGGCTCTCCGAGAGGGGTGGAGGAATCCAACTCGGGTCGGCCATGTTGGCTGCGTGCAAGGCAGACGCCCTACCCGCTGTGCTATCGCTCCAGCCCTAATAAAAACTTGAAAAAAAAAATAAGATATGTGCTATGAAGTTAAACTTCACTTTCTTTTAGCTAAAGAGTCTTCAACATTGGCAGAGAAAAATCAGAAATTTTTCATGTGAGAATTACTTCTATTTAAAAACAAAATCATATGTGTCCTTGTATTGTGTGATTGTAAAAAGTAAATGATATGATTCAAAGACTCCAAAAACTCCAAAGGCTTTGGACTAATTTTTTGCTTTCAAGTTTGTCAATGGTCCAGACATTAGCTATATTTGCATAAAAGAACATGATATGTCTATAGAAAAATCTCTTATCAAAGATGCTTTTATAATGTCTATTGTGAAGCTATAATTTTACTAAGGATGATACAATGAAGTGACAAACTTTTTTTAAAAATCACCTAATTTGAGTCTTTGCTTACACATAAAATAATACAAAAATATGCATTAGATTGGTATATCTGTCTTTTGGCAGCCAAAGGCACAGTATCAAAAAAGTATAATTATAAAATCACTCAGAAACTATTTTGTCATGTAGGGTGGCAGGTAAATAATGGTTGCTCTAAAATGAGAATTATTTTAGTACCAGATTATGCAAATGTAGGCATTTGTTTAAGTGAAGGTTAAGTTTCTGAAAGGTAATAGCCATTATCCCCTGAGAACAGTCCTTATTTTCAAAAAGGAAGCACAATTTTTTCTTTTATATATTCTAGAACTGTTTACTTCTTTTCAAGGTACAAAGTTTCCAAAGAAATGTTCTTATTGCTTTAATTCAAGTACACAGATTTTAAAAATAAAATAGAAGTATCCTTCAGGTTGTATTTTCCCCCTGCTTCTGCTTGCCATGCTTTTTTTTTCTTTCTTTTTTTTTTTTCAGACTTCTTCATCAAGATCATGAACGATCGATTTGAGGCTCTTCATGTTCCCAGAGCGAACAGATGCCATTGGGCTACACTAGCACGCAATAGGGACAAATGGAGACATTACTGGCACCCGCTCAAGCAAATCGACGACTAACGGGAAGTTAAGTGATTAAGTTAAGTGATTAAGTGATTTGTATATGTATAGATATGTACACATGTTTTATGTATGGCAACAGATCCAGGAAGAAAGAAACATACTTCAAATTATATAACCAATGTTATAAAATCTCAGATACCAAGATTTTGCAAGTTATCACTTGATCTTGGTAGACGTGAGAAATCTAACTAAAAAAAAATTATCTTATGAAAATTTTTAACTACTCAAATAGGAGTCAAGCATTTGTATCATCCGAGGATATCAAAGTCAACATTTTACAGTTCTGGTCACTAAGACTAAACATGAATATCAATAGGGAAAAAAATGATTTCTTTTTAAGTTTGTTTTAAAATCTATTTTAAATATAAGTGAATATCAAAGCATTCCCACTTTTAAGTTTTTTCTACTTTATTTAAACAACAGTTTATAAAGTTGTTTATGATGATTTGTTACAGACATTCAATGTTCCAATGCCAATCCCACCATCACTGTGACTTCCCTTCCGCCATTGTCCCTATGTTCCCAACCCCACCCCCTTCAAGCCTGCCCCCTAGCAGGCCCAAAATAATTTACTGTATATTACTTCTCTGAATATCTACTAAATGTAAATAAGCACATTCGGCAAGATGCAAAGCTGCTTCCAAACCGCTGAGGAAAGTCCTCTGAGAAGAAACTCTCCAGCCATGCTGTGGAGGCATCATTGTGTTTAGTCCTAATTGAAAGCAGGAAATACAGGGGTGTGAAAATGAAAATAACAGGATCAGGAGAATATGGATGTTAGCTCACTCCCACCTTTGTGCCACCCCCAGACAAAGTCGGTGAAGAGAGACTAGCTTGAATTCCAAGTGTGATTTCTGGCTTATAGGTGAGAAAAGATGTATTACCACTAACACCATAAAGCTAACAAGGGACTATCCATCACTTCCCTGTGATTTGAGGCACAAAGCAAGAAATCTGCTTGAAAGGAAGTCCAACAAGACTGATCCAAAGGCAAAACTACAAGGGTGAGGGTGACGTTCCTTTCTGATTGAATGTAGCCCATGGAGTTGTGAGAGTTCTGTGCGTCTCATACCCACTTGCTAGGAGCAATCAATAAACGGTTATGGGTGTTAACACTTTGCTCTAACTCAGTAAAGGGAATCATTGTGACTTTCCTGTTACGTTTGGCAACAAGTGCTTCATAGTGAACGTTGCACAAATCACAGGTAGTTTTGTGAAGCTCTTCCTTGCCAAAGAAAAGAAACTTTTTTAAAAAAATTTTTATTAGTGAAACACCATGAGGTACAGTTGTAGACTTAACAAATTTTTGTGCTTGGATTTCAGTCATACAATGATGGAGTACCCATCCCTCCACCAGTGCCCATTCTCCACCTCCAATGCTTCCAGTATCCCTCCCACCCATTCCATACAGCCTCTGTGTCAGGGCATTCCCTTTTGTTCTCTCTCTCCTTTTGGGTGCTGTTGTTTGCAAAAGAGGCATTGAGAGGCAATCATATTCGGTCTATAGTCTACTTTCAGCATGCTTCTCCCATCCTGGGAGGATCCTCCCAACACCCTTTACTTGGTGCTCCCTTCTCTATCTGAGCTGCCTTCTCCCCTAGCATGTGCTGTGTGGCTGGCCTCCAAGCCATGGAGTGAACCTCCTGATACTTATCTCAGCAATTCTTGGATGTTAGTCTCCTATTTTATTACTTTATATTCCCCTGATGAAAGTAATCTTTCTATGTCTGTCCCTCTCTTTCTGCCTCATTTCACTTAGCATGATACTTTCCATGTAGTACCACTTGTATGTAAATTTTATGATGGCATCTTTTCTAACAGCTACATAGTACTCCATTGTGTAAATGTTCCAATGTTTCTTTAACCAGTCATCTGTTCTTGGGTACTCAGTTTTTTCCAGATTCTGGCTATTGTAAAGAGTGCTGCAATGAACAAACAATTGTAGATGTCACTTCAACTATACTTTTTTGCCTCTCTGGCATATATTCCCAGGAGTGGTATAGCTGGGTCAAATGGGAGATCAAATTCTAATTTTTTGAGAATCGTCCATACTGTTTTCCAAAAGGGTTGTACCAGTCAGCATTCCCACCAGCAGTGAAGGAGGGTCCCTTTCTCGCCACATCCACGTCAGCACTGGTTGCTTTTGTTCTTTTGGATGTGGGCCATTCTCTGTGGTGTGAGATGATATCTCATTGTGGTTTTGATCTGCATCTCCCTGATGATTAGTGATGTAGAGCATTTTCTCATGTGCCTTTTAGCCATTTGGATTTCTTCTTTGGGAAAGTTTCTGTTCATTTCATCGCCCCATTTTTTGATGGGGTTAGATGTTTTATTCTTATAGAGTTCAACCCGTGCTTTGTATATCCTTGATATCAACCCCTTATCATATGGGTATTGGGTAAATATCCTTTCCCCTTCTGTAGATTGTCTTTGTATCCTGGTCACTGTATCTGTTGAGGTGCAGAAGCTTCTTAATTTAAAATAGTCCCATTTGTTTATCTCTGTTTCCACTTGGTCAGTGGAGTGTTGTCTTTGAAGATACCATTAGCCTCAATATTGTGGAGGGTTTTGCCGACTTTGTCTTCAATGTACCTTATTGATTTTGGCCTGCCATCAGAAACTCTTTAGTGATGGGAGGTGGAGAGAATAATATCTATGTACATTATCATGAATCCTTGAAAGAATTTTTTCCCTCTGGAATCAGTGCTAGCACAATGCATGATAGATAGTACGGCTCAATAATGCTTCCATATAGGATAGGGATCAGAGCACTAACTCAAGCCAGGCATGTGATCTAGCTCTACAAAGCTGGATCATCTTGGGTGAGTTGGTTAGCTTCTATGTGCATCAATGTCCTTATCTGTAAAATGGGAGTGAAAATAGTTTCTACCTTGAAAATTAAATTGCTCAGAACAGTGCCTTCCATCCTAGGCACCCCTGTGGACATATATATTATATTGTTCCAATAAGGATAACTCTCCAAAACCTAACCTTAGAAATTGCCTTGCAGCACAAGAGCATGGTTTTTGCCCTATCTCCTGGTGCTTACTAACCTTCGATGAAATGTATTGGTGTGCTCTTTTATATCCAGTAATAGATTATAGTGGCAGCTTAGTGAACACTTTCTGATTGTAATTTTTTCAAGTTAAATGGATACCAAAGAAACTTCCAAGAGTCTCAGCTATAGTTTCAAAAAGGAAAAAAAAAGGTCAAGCCATTTCTTGATGTTTTGTAAACATCATCAGAAAATAACTAGAACTTTGACATTTGTGCTATACTTAAGAAAATAACATTTTCTCCATTATTGGGTAACTTATATTTACAAAGTTGCTCTGCTTACCCCTAATAGGTTTTGTGTGTGTCAAATTAGTCTATTAAATAATAAATGGGAAACAATAAACCTATTCTTTCCAAGAATCAATAAATAATGCTTTTAATTTGCCTTGATTACTAGATTTGGCAGGAAATAATGTTGTCATGAAAATGACACTACCAAAAATCATTAAGACTATAAAAACAACTATGAGTAAGCCAACAACTGAGTTGCCGAAAGAAAACAAATATTCCAGGAAGGAGCTTCTTCCACAAAATGATAAACCAAGTCCCTGTCATTGGCTTTAGCTAGAACAGGAGTGATTCTCTCTTGCAAATTGCCCTCCTTGCAGCTGAAAGATAATATCTCTACCTGTGAAGTCATTCTTTCCACTAAGGGTGTCCATAAGCAGTGTGAAAACTTCATGTAACATCTCGTTAGCAAACTGTGATTGTGTGGGAGATAGCTCTCCCAACCCTGGTGTGTGCTAGATTCACTTATCTTGGTAACAGGACTATCCACTAATGCTGGGATTGTACCTGCTCTGATGCTCTCATTCTAAATGCGGAGGGAACAGCAGTTCTCTCTTCCCAAGGCGATCACCGTGGCTAAATTCAGTTAACAAATTTTATATGAAGCATTACTTTCTTTCTGTTTCCTGGAATTGCTGAGTTTAAAAAGAAGGCAGGTCAAAGGTCAGGGAAAAGCCACAGAGGGAGGAGAGAAAAGAGGGAGAGAGAAAAAGAGAGAGCAAGACCCTTCGAAGAGGCCCACTCAGATTGAGAGTGAACTCCCTCTGCACCTCCTACCTGTGAATTCCTATTTGAATGTTTGCTTCCTGTCCTCAGCCTCAGTTCCCTCAAGAGTCAAAGAGAAACTTTTTCAGATTATTATCAAAAATTTTATAAAGATCAAAGTGCCTAGCACATAGTATAAATACAACAAATGCTAGGTGCTATTATTCAAATGATCTTGGGAAAGGCATTTTATGGCTTGATTTCTTTGTTTGTTTGCTTCTTGGGTCATCCCCAGCAATATACAGGGGTTAATCCTGGCTCTGTACTCAGGAATTACTCCCGGTGGTGCTCAGGGGACCATATGGGATGCTGGGAATCGAACCCAGGTCGGCCGCGTGCAAATCAAATGCCCTACCCACTGTGCTATTGCTCCAGCCCCAATGTTTATTAACAATGGAGGGGAGACACCAGCAGTTTGTTAGAGTAGACCTAGCAAAGCAAAATGAAATCACCTCAGTGAAGTGTGAAGAGATGACCAGGAAACTGTAAACTATAAGCCTGGTTTATTAAGGCAGGTTATAATCCCTGGACTTTTAGTCCGTAGCTCAAAAATGAAATTGTCACATGTAAAGCAAGCAAAGGACCTGGAAATCCTTCTTTATATTCTCTCGCCTTTATTACAATCTTTTCTCTCCCTATTACGTAAACCCTTGCAAGAGGGAAGAGCTGTAACACCTAATGTCATGGCTGTAAAATCTGAGAGGAAAGCTTACAAAAGAATTGTGATTTTTCTGAGAATTTCCCAACTATCATCACCAAGCTTGCAAATTCTTTTGCTGATTCCTTTCAATATATAGAGCTGGAGCAATAGCACAGCGAGTAGGGCGTTTGCCTTGCATGCGGCCGACCTGGGTTTAATTCCTTCGTCCCTCTCGGAGAGCCCAGCAAACTACTGAGAGTATCCCAACTGCACGGCAGAGCCTGGCAAACTCCCCGTGGCATATTCGATATGCCAAAAACAGTAACACAATGAAGACGTTACTGGTGCCTGCTTGAGCAAATCCATGAACAAAGGTAGGACAGTGCTACAGTGTTACAATGCTATATAGAACACAGTGTGATTACTGGAACCATTTCATATACCTGGATAGAGAAGCCGAACTTATCTTCTTATTTAGTTTCAAGATGGTTATAGTTTTAGCATCCCTGGCCACTTTCTGAGACTGGCACATGAAATTAATAATTCACAAATAGTCTAGATAAAAAAAAATATCGATGCATTCATGCTATGTTCAAAAACTAGAGGAGAAATGGTAGGTCTGCAACAGGAAGCCAAAAATTCTCACAAAAGCATGAGTCACACTTGCTACACCATCGTCTGGTGTTGGAGCATGACGTGGACTTAGTTCTTCGCCCATCCTCTCCACCCCAATAAGAGTCAGAGCTGACATTAGGAGTGCCACCGGCAGAGAAGAAAAGGCAAGAGGAAAATTGCTTTTCTTTCTTTTACTTTCTCTCTTGTTGAAACTACAAGGAAAAGTGAATTTCTAGTAAGAGGGAGTAAATAAATCGCATAGAGGTTACCTTTATCTCTTTAGATTACACAGAATAAAGATTTTATCAGAAAATTTCCTGACAATGTTTTTGCAGCTAAAAAATTGGCAAATCACTCTCCATTCAAGGCCACAGTCCTACTCACCTTTCCCATCTTTCTCCCTTCCTAGTGAATGCCAACAAATATATAAGAAAATGCCAAGAGAAGTCACACAATTAACTCACATTTTCTCTCAATGGGGCTGGAGCGATAGAACAGCATGTAGGGCACTTGCCTTGCATGCAGCTAACTCGGGTTCGATTCCCCTGTCCCTCTTGGAGAGCCCGGCAAGTTACCAAGAGTATCCTGCCCGCACAGTAGAGCCTGGCAAGCGTCCCATGGTGTATTTGATATGCCAAAAACAGTAACACCAAGTCTCACAATGGAGATGTTACTGGTGCCTGCTTGAGGAAATTGATGAACAACCGGAGGACAGTGCTACAGTGCTTTCTCTCAGTGAATACTTATGCAGAAGACTCATCAAGGAGCATGCACTAAATTCACTGTAGTATATGAGTCTCACTGCTTCCATCCTGCATCCTTTGATTTCGTCTTTTCTTCTCATTGCTTCCTTCTATCTTTCCTTCCTATGTCCTGATAACAAGACCTACATCATCATCTCATCATCAGGAGATGTTATGGATGCCAAATAATTTAGAAAATTGTTTGCTCCCATGTACGGATTAAGAATATAAGATCTGAGCACAGGCAACAAAAGAAAAATGATGAATTGGACTTCAAAAAAATTAAATTTTTTTTGTATGTCAAAAGATCCAAAAGGTAATTCAGGGAAATGGAAAAAAATTACTGCACTATTGCACTGTCCTCCCATTGTTCGTCAATTTGCTTGAACAGGCACCAGTAACATCTCCATTGTGAGACTGTTGTTACTGTTTTTGACATATTGAATATGCCACGGGGAGCTTGCCAGGCTTTTATGTGTGGGCAAAATACTCTCGGTAGCTTGCCGGGCTATCCGAGAGGGGCAGAGGAATCAAACCTGGATTAGCCGTATGCAAGGCAAATGCCCTACCTGCTATGCTAACACTCCAGCCCAGAAAAAAACTATAATCATATTTATCAGATTTTATATAAATTAATTTTATAACAAACCAATTTTAATTTGAAATAACGGCTTTCCAAATGGCCAATAACTCCATGAAAAGATCCCAAACATCACTAATCATTAGAGAAATGCATATCAAAACCATAGTAAGATATCACTAAAATGGCTACTAAGGAAAAAAAAAGTTGGTAAGAACAGAAGGAAATTGTATCCCTTGTCCATTTTTGGTAGAAAGGTAAAGTGATACAAACATTTTGGAAAACTGTATGGCAGATCCTCAAAAATTTACAAATAGAATGATCATATATTAATAGCATTCAACTTCTGATATATTCCCCAAAGAATTAGATATAGAGCTTCATCTGCATTCAAATACCTATGATCAGAGCAGAATCAGTCACAATATTCAAAAGATAGAAAAGCAGGAATCCATTGATGTACTAGTGGTTAAAAAATAAAATCATATGTATATAATGGACATATAATACTGTATTACATGTGTATTTTATTAAATATACATAGCCTGCCTTTAAAAGAAATCAAACTCAATTATTAAACTTAAAAATATACCTGTTAAAAACAAGGACTTGTTGGGGGAGCTGGAGTGATAGCACAGCTGGGAGGGCATTTGCCTTGCATGCGTCCTGACCCGGGTTTGACTCCCAGCATCCCATATGGTTCCCAGAGCATGGCCAGGAGTAATTCCTGAGTGCATGAACTAGGAGTAACCCCTGTGCATCGCTAGGTGTGACATATTGACCAAAAAGCAAAAAACAAACAAAAAAAAAGACAAGGATTTGGAAGTGGGAGAAAACCTGGGGATATTGTTGAAGGGACACTAACATTGGTGGTGGGATTAGAATATGGTATGCCTGAAATTATTATTGACAACTTTGAAACACATGGTGTCTAAATTTTAAAATGGTATAAAAATAGAAATTATGAAATGACATTCTTATAGATATGACAAAAGGAGATTCTGACAAATACTACACATGAATAAACTTGACAAGATTTCTCTAAATGAAATTAGCCAGGTCCAAATGAATGAATACTGCATGATTCTTTTATTCAAAGTATCATTCCAGATTTAAGGTACCATAACTTCCTCACTCTCTAATTAGTTACCAAAAACATTGACTGTAAGAAAGTAATTAGAGTATGTATGCTTCCATTTTTTTTATCTGTAAAGGAGGATAATTTGAGAGCCTAAGTCATAGGTCATCCTGGAATTTTTGAGAGATAATATAAAACTATCCAGCAATTAATAAAAGTATAATGCACATTAGTTATTTTTTCTTTAGTATAATGATAAAAATCTGATGCCTTAAATGATTATTTCTTCCTTTTCTGCATTACCCATAGAGTTCATCCTGTATATCACTAAATACTTACTGACTCATTTAGATATTCATATGCAAAGATGAACATATTGACTGATTTATTATGTTCCCAACACAGCATATAAATTACTATTGATACATTAATATTCTTGAAAAAGTCTCTTTAAACTAAAATTATGCATTTATAGACAGCTGGCTAATACTGAGATATTTTCTTGAAAAGGACATAATTCATGGTGCCATGTTCCAAGGCTATGCAAGTTCAGAGATCTTTCCCCTTGCTTTTGTGTTTTCCTATTAAAACTCTCAAACTATATATTCAGCCACATAGCATAAAAAAACATAATTGGGGGCTGGAGTCATAGCACAACGGGTAGGGCATTTGCCTTGCACGCAGCCAATCTGGGTTCGATTCCCAGCATCCCATATGGTCCCCTGAGCACCGCCAGGAGTAATACCTGAGTACAGAACCAGGAGTAACCCTGAGCATCGCCGGGTGTGACCCAAAAAGCAAAATATACATATATACTTAATTGTTTGGGCATCATCATCTGTAGATTCCAAGTAACATCAATAGGTGCAAAAAAATCTAAGGATCTTCCTTAAGATTTTTATGTATTACTGACATGAAATTGGGATATAAAGATATACAGGTAGCCATGAATAAGATAAGGTTGAATATCCCTATTAAGTGTAAAGGTAAGTGTATTTGAGGATGAAATTGGTTTGTAATTTATAACACCAGAGAACGTGTGCTTGCTAATTATTTCCATGAGGATATTTATGCTTAAGGTCTATTCCTGGCTCTGTGACCTGGGGTCATTCCAAACAGTGCTCAGAGAATGGTGTGTAGTACTGAGGATCAGATCAGGGTTGGCGTCATGCAAAGCAAGCATCTTAACTCTTGTAGTACTACTCTAGCCCTAATTCTCTCCATTTTGAACAAAATTAGTTTAAAATGAAATCCTTTATTCCCCAAAGTAGTTTCATAAAATATTAACATTCATTCTCAGAACTAAATGTATGGCATTTCATGAATGTTTCCTAAAGTTAATGTTTAAAAACCTTAGCTTAATGTTGCCTTCTAAAACCACCTACTCTAGTGAGAACAAATTCATTTAATGGTTTATTTCTCCAATAGCTTGAATAAGTTAGATATCTTTTTTCAGAGCCCATACCCTAAAGCTTTATCATTTCATTAAATCAGTGCACAGCTGGGCAATTCTTTCTTTCTCACATTATAGTGATCCCCTAGGAATTTATGTAAATCTATGGAAATTCATTTTAAAGTCTGTATCTGAAAGCAAAGATGCCTCCTCATTAACTAAATGATTATAACTACAAACAAGCTAAAAACAACATGCCGGAGAGCTAAATTAAACTTTCCATCAGGAACTAAAATATTCACTTTCACATACAGGCTTTATCTAAATGCCATTAAAATTATAAGACAAAGGATTTTGACAAAGTCCAAAGAGATATCAAGTAAGTGTAGTTGAACACTATGACAGGTTCTTCAATTTTCTCTCTAGTTACAGTCATAATTCTATTTTTAATTAGCAATGTTACAGAAAGGAAATGTAGTCTGTCTTTTAATTCATGGGATAAATAATTCTCATTAAAAAGTGAAAGGAAATGAACTCCACTAATTTTTCCAAAGTTACCTAAGTCAGCTCCAAGAAAACTTATTAAGACCAGTGCTTGCTCATTTAACTTTTCAGGCCCACAACCATTTATCCCCATACCCATAACTCTAGCATCCTCAACCACACAACTGATGTTTATCACACTGTACACACTCATGCCTCCTGTTACTGGGTGATAATTTTTTCTTGCCAGGAAAGAAAATAAAAACACACAGTCTAATCCCTAAGAGAGCTTCCATGGTGCCAAACTACAAAGATTCACAAAGGAGCATAACAGACACAACGATGAAGTCCCGTAGTATTTTACCAAGCTCCATAAGTGAGAATAATATCTTGGAAGGCTCTACCAGTACAAAACAGCTCTCTAACCGTAAGATAGGTACTATAAAGCATCAGGATGAATATTTTTAATGGGAGCAAAGAAACTATGGTACAGATAGTCAGTAAAACAGAGGAAAGTACTAGAGCAGAAATAAGAAAACTACAACTAGAAGTGACAGATCTGATGAGCATGGTAGGTGAAATAGAAAAGCTCAATAAATAGCCACAGAATCAAATAGCAGTGTGTGGGGGGAGGGGACTTGATAAGTGGGCTTCAAGATGAAATGCAGAAAATCTCTAGAAAACAAGAAGGTGAAAAAGAAAAGTCCTAGAAGAAAAAAAAAAACACCGTGCCAGACAACTATGAGATGAGTTCAAGAGAAACAATACCAGCCATTGGAGTCTCTGAGGAATACATAGGCAAATTCAAGAAAGAACCATTAAACAAGAAATCACAGATACGTATTGTCCAGAGTTAAAAACTGCATCCACCCAGGTCCAAGAAGCTCGAACGAGTCCAGCAAAAATATACCCAAGTAGAAAAAACCTTCAGGACACATTGTGATCAGAATGATAAAAAACCAAAGACAGAAAGAATTGCATACACATTCATCAGAGTCACAGCAAATGAGACTCTTGGGCTGGAAGAAAATGAAGGGGGATAGTTAAGTAATCAAAAAGAAAAAAAATGAAACAAAACTAAAAAAGTCAATAAAATGAACACCTCACCAAGAGAAAAAGAAAAGTGCCTGCCATAGAGGCAGGCCGGAGACAGGAGGATAGTAGGAAGGAAATGGGGGTCACTGGTGGTGGGAAGTGTTCACTGGTGGAGGGACAGGTGTTGGATCTTTGTATGACTGAAATCCAATCATGAACAGCTTTGGAATGATCTATCTTATGGATAGTCAACGAAACAAATAAGTGAAAATAAGGAACCAAAAAAAGAAACACAAAACAAATTTATAAACACTTCACCATGATGAATGGAATTTGCTCATGGTACTTGCTTATGGTTGTCCTCTACTAGATTAAAAAAAGCTGTTTATTCCTAGTTTAGAAGGGTTTTATATTGTTTTAATAATGAATTGTTTCATCTATTTTAAATATTAGGGCTGGAGCAATAGCACAGCAGGTAGGGTGTTTGCCTTGCACGTGGCTGACCCAGGTTCGATTCCTCCGCCCCTCTCAGCGAGCCTGGCAAGCTACCGAGACTATGCCGCCTGCACAGCAGAGCCTGGCAAGCTCCCTGGGGTGTATTCAGTATGTCAAAAATAGTAATAAGTCTCACAATGGAGATGTTATTTGTGCCCACTTGAGCAAATCGATGAACAATGGGAGGACAGTGCTACTACAGTGCTACATGTATTCAGGTTATTTTTTATTTTACATCACCAGGGATTTTTTTTACTTATTAATGCAAATACTTAAGCATTATCTATAGCATAATATTTTCTAACATAAAACCAACATTACTTTTCTAGAATAAAATATACTTTTGTACTTTTATAGGCCTATTTAGATATTTCTTAAAGTTTTTAAATTGTCCTCACTCTTGCAAAATTTTATATTTTTCAGATTATCTATTTCATGTAAATTTTTAATGTGTTGCATAGAATTATTCATGTGATTTTTAATTCATGTATCTATATAAAAGAGTTGTGAAAAAATTTATCAACTTATCATTAATTTATAGCTTGTAGAATTTCAGGGTTAGAGCTTTCTCCATCTATATGTGTGAGTTGTTCACCATCTCTTATCAAAAATACATTTTTCTCAAAAGTGGATATAAAGAGGGGCTGGAGCAATAGCACAGCAGGTAGGGCATTTGCTTTGCATGCAGCCGACCCGGGTTCGATTCCCAGCATCCCATATGGCCCCCGAGCACCGCCAGGAGTGATTCCTTAGTGCAAAGCCAGGAGTAACCCCAAGCATCGCCGGGTGTGAACCAAAAAGAAAAAAAAAGTGGATATAAAGAAACATGTTTAAGAAAATGACAAATAGCCAAAGGCATGAGAACTGGAGAATTTGTCTACATATCTAAGCTTGGGCAAGTTTGAGAGGTCACTGAACTCTGCTGAAGGGAAGTGGGTATTCCGGTGATGGTGGGGTGCTGGAATGATGTACACATGAAGCTGTCTGTAATAGCAGTGCTAATTACAGTACCTCATATAATTGGGGAAATGTCATATTTTGTTTCCAAAGTCAGAAATAATCATGAAAATCTCACATGATCTGTTTTACCCTGGCAATTTTTCGGCTAGATACAAAACTAGAAGAGGCATATATTAAATCTAGCACAAAGCATTTTAACACCATTATTGAAACAAATTATTTATTCTTATATCGAGGACAGAGCTGGAGTGATAGCACAGTGGTAGGGCGTTTGCCTTGCATACAGCCAACATGGCCGACCCGAGTTTGATTCCTCCACCCCTCTCAGAGAGCCCGGCAAGCTACCGAGAGTATCTCGCCCGCACGGCAGAGCCTGGCAAGCTACCTGTGACGTATTCGATATGCCAAACACAGTAACAACAAGTCTCATGATGGAGACGTTACTGGGACCGCTCGAGCAAATCGATGAACAGCGGGAGGATAGTGACCGTGACAGTGATCGAGGACAGTCAGGAACCATTTAGCTTATGTTTAGGATCCATGTTATCTCTAAAAAAAAATCACATGTACATTTATCTTTCAACAGGCAAAATACTCATAATCCAAAAGAGGTAAGTGGAACTTAAAACAAACGAAGAAAGAAATGCTCCCATCTCCATGTGAAATAACAATGGAATAGACTTCCCATTTATTTATTTTGTATTATCTGTATGTATAGATATGTATATACATTATATATTTATTTTTCAGAATAGTGTGATTGTACTTGCACAGAGTACACATGCCTTAATTAAACTTAAATATGGTTTAAGTGCAAATATCCCAAGTGGGCAAAAAAAAGTTTCATTCATTGCAGATATTTAAGACTAAATAAATATCTGAGAGCTAGCGATCAAATTATTGTTTAAAATTTTGGAACTTTTGATAACTCTTTGACTTCCTTTGCCCCTTAATTTCTTAAATCCATCATCACTTGCTGAATCCAATCCTGCTTAGATACAAACTCTCAATCTCTCCACCTCAGACATCTCTTGCTTCAATTACTGTGGCAACAGTGCTCCCTGCAAGGTCTGGAATGATTTCCTCCTGGCAGAATTCAGGAGTCCTTACTTTAATATGCCACCCAATGCCTCTAACCAACCAAGGTATTTCCAGGATGACACTGAGAATTAAGTGATCTTGCTCAGTGTGTATGAAAGCATCATCTGGAAGGACTCAGCCCCAGTAGACCAAACCTTTCATC
Source organism: Sorex fumeus (assembly GCF_029834395.1). NCBI lineage: Eukaryota > Metazoa > Chordata > Mammalia > Eulipotyphla > Soricidae > Sorex > Sorex fumeus. Next base: position 17,434,581 of record NW_026606118.1, on the reverse strand, counting down.
AACAGGGGAAAGAAAAAGAAATGCATCCCTTTGTTCCTCAACTACCTGTGGTTTTGGTGGTGCAATTGATGTGGCTCTTCACAAGACAGTCCGATAGCATAAAAACACAGTATGAATCAGCAGAGCCAGGTAGGAGTCCCTTACCTGTGCCTTTCAATTTCTCTCCTGTGTTCCTTAATAAAATATTTGTATCAGAACTTGCTTTCTGGATTCATCGGGATAAAACTTTCCAAGTCACAGCCCCAATAAAGGGGCAGATTTGTGTTTAAACAAGTGGGCTGATAAACTCCCCACTTTTCAGAGGGAAAAGAGAGAAGAGGACGTGTAACATGAAGGCTGCCAATTCACTTAGCCAGTAAGCAAGACTCTCGACCTACTTTAGAAACATGAGCCGAAGCAAATTGAATTCCTCTCTAGGGAACTGGGAAATCAAAAAATAAAAACTGAACTAGCTAGCAAAAGATTATAATATAAGACAAAAAGAAGGTGGCAAGGCAACCACAATGGTCTAATTGCTCTATTCGTAAGGAAAGAAGAAGGAACTGTATCATTAATTTCTCCTTGTAACTGGGCACCGTGTAACATGCCTACCACATAGAAGGAGCTTAATATATTTGCTGTTAAATTAAAAAGAATGATTTTTTCACCTGCCCTCTTTCTTGGTTTTAGCTTCTATGCTCCCAACCTTGCCCCTCTAGACTTCCTCCACCCCATCGATGTTATTATCTTCAAATCCACTTCATTTACAAATGAATTAAACATATGAAACTGCACCATTTATCTTAACTGCTCTGTCTTTATAGGTGTCTCTGAAGTGTCCCTCCCTGATGGTTGTTTGCTATTCTTAATCATCTCGCCCATTGTAATTTTGAGGCATCCTCTAATTCCTCATTAGTCTTTCTGGACCACAGTTATTTATTCCTCACCTTGTTTTCTTTGTATCAGCCATCCCTACCTAGCAAGCAGTGTGTGGTTAATTATGGCGGTGATAAGTAATTCTGTGCCCATGTTTAATAAATCCTTTCATGGTAATCATGGAAGCAAAAAAAAAAGTGCCAGTCCCAAATTTAACAGAACATATTTTCCATTTTCCTTTTCATATTCCTGAACTAACAAGTACAACTGGAATATATCACATTCTAAATTCAATGATCACAATATCAAAATTTCACAAAGTTAATCACTACCTAACTGCCACACAAAATTAGAACTTCTGTTCTCTTTCATTCGGGGATCTTGTTCAAATCATTTGAACAATGTCTCCTTCTGTCTTCCGTCCGCTTCATAGCCCTATCTTCTGGTGAACAGGAAGACCTCAGATCTTATCTTTCCTTTCTCATGATTCTCTAAGGTTTAGAAATGAGAAGCTGTTTCACATATGAATCTTCCTTTGCCTGTAATTCTATTGTCAATTCATGACCATTATTGCATTACTATTCAACCAGTCTTACTTTTGATCCTAGATCTGCGTCTCTTATAGAGTCCATTATATGTACCTGAACTTCAAAAGATTTTATAGTGAGTAGGATTTATGTTCTTTCCAAATTGACTCATAGCAGCATGCAAACTGAGAATCTGCCTAAAGGCAGGTTAATCAGCAATGCAGAAATATACTCAAGTCTCAACTTCGACCCAGCCAAGATTCCAAGTCAAATAATTCAGCGATTTATCCCACTTACTATGTTACAAATTTTTGTGCATTTTAATGTTATAAATAATTCCACAAGGCTCATACTGTAATCTATATTTACCATATGATAAATCTAAAGGTTTTCTATGTGACTCTGTTTCTTAGCCACTACAGCTTGAGTAAATTTCTATAGTGGCTAAGAAACAGAATCACTAGTAAACATATATAAGGGAACAGAAACAAGTAAAAAAAAACTACATTTTCTTATGTGCTTAACAACATTTATATATCCTCAGTAGTATCAGAAAAATATTAAACCTTCAGGATTACATCCTCAGGTTGTTATCACTATCAGTTACAACAATATTCTTCTTCTGAGAATATTTGTTGAAATATTCTTCAACAATATTCACCTACTCCTTTCAACTCTTTCTTAGATGACATAAGAACTTTGTCTTTCTGAGATATCGTCCCTGTCCAAATCTCAGTCATTCTCTTAATTCGTGCCTCTTACCAAAATAGTTGAATAATATGGCTTGGTAGAATCATGCCTCACCTGACTCCTACTATTTATACCCGCTATCCTCATCCTATAGTTGTTGTTTTGTGACTTTCACTTTTGTGATAAACATAACATTATCTTTCCTTCTCCTCAATTTACCATTATTAAATTAAACTTCATGTTTGGAACTGAAGCAATAGTACAGCAAGTAGGAAACTTGCCTTGCATGTGACTGACCCAGGTTCGTTCCCCCAGAATCCCATATGGTCCCATGAGTAAAACCAGAAGTGATTTCCAGGTGCAGAGCCAGGAGTAACCCTTGAGCATTGCCAGATGTGCTCCCCACCCCCAAGAAACAAATAAACAAATAAATTCAACTTCATGTTTTATATTACTTTTACTAAGATTTTATCCTCAAGTCTAACTCTTAAAATAAAATTTAGAGATTTAAAATTTAAAGAATACCATATCATAGCATGTGTTTAATGACTATATTCCTGGAATCCTTAAATGAGTGGAGGAAAATTTTTAAGGGTTAATATACACTACTATTAAAAACTAGAGGAAGTTTCCCTTAAAATATGGAAAATTTGACAGATTCTCTGAAATACAGAGCGTGATAGATCAGATTGATGGAAACACTGACAACAATTCAATCAGTCAAGAGATGGTTGGGAAGATTAGTATGTCCAGAGAAAATGAATGATTGGATGTTAAGGCCAAATTTATTTATTTATTTATTTATTTGTGAAATATACTGTTATCATTGAAGTATTCATGTGGATCCTTCAGGGATTTACTGATGGAGAGACAGACAGACAGACAGACACACACACACACACAACACAGAGGCAGACAGACAAAGACAGAGACATAGACAGAGAGAGGAGAAAGAGAGAAAGAGGGAGAGACAGAGAGAGAGAGAGAAAGAGAGAGAGAGAGAGTAGAGGTATGAGAAAAAAAAGACAAGATCCAGGGTTGCTTTAAGGGAAACATGAAAAATATTGATAGAAGTTCTTGGCTCTATCTCAAGTTAAATGAAGAAAATCTGAACCTCTAACTTTAAGATAAGGTTCTTATAACAACTAAAGAACTCTGGTGAGATAAGTGGAATTCACTCTAAAAAATATCTTTCTGGATTTCTCTTTAATATGAATAATAATAAAAAAATAATCTCGAGGAGATAGTCAAGAATGAATGTGGCTTAACAGGGAAAAAACAGCATATTTAAGTACATAACTAATCATTTAAAATTTTAGGATTGATTTATATTATATAAACCCTAAATATATTAAAATAAATTGTACATTTTAATAATGTATCTGAAAGTGTTGGAGGAATGTTTAGCTAATCAGTACTGCATAGGGATTGTTCCTGGGTTCTGTGCTCAGGGATGACCCCTGGCAAACTAGAAGATGTCTGGGATGAAACTTGGATCTGCTGCATGTAAGACAAGGATCATAACCTCTGCAATTAAAAATTAAATTATTTCAAAAACCCATAAATCAACATAAAATTTAGCATTTTGTGAATAATATCAATAACAAAAATTTTAAATGTTATTAACGAGTAAATTTACAAGTTACATAAAACACTAAGGAGAGGATTAGGAGTCAGAATGTTGCTCTAAAGAAATTTCATAAATAAGTAGACATTAAGAGGCAATGCAATATATGCAAAATAGACCAAAAGATAATAATTGAATGAGATTTTACACAATAGTAACAGAAAGAATGAAGGAAAGAAAATATTAAAATAAAAAATTGAGAATTTTCTGGAATTAATCAAGTTTTTTGGAGAAATATTCAAAGATACATATATTATATGAAAAATGTAGAATGCAATATCATAAGAGAATCTAAATGGTTATCAGATAGAAAATGTCATCTGCATAAACATGATGACATGTCATGAAACATATTTCTTAAGAACAATGAATACCAGCAGTAGAAAAATCTCTTTAATAGTTAAAAATATGCATACATTTAAAAAATTACATATGAATATATGTAATCATGTGAATATATGTAGAAAAGTAGAAAACATTGCCTACATGTATGTATGGTTATGTTTGTATCCATATCTATATTAGTTATATAAATATCTGTCTATAGTGTAAATTCTCTGTTGACAATAAAATTAAATTTATAATCACTATCTAAAGTGAAATATTTTTAACATCTCCTAATAAAACTTTTCTAGCATATACAATATATGGAGTACATACAGAATTCTCATGTATCCTTAAGCTATCTTGAACACTAAAATTATAGCATAACAATTTTTAATTATTTATCCACCCATAGCACATCCAGGTAGGGCATTTGCCTTCTACGTGGCCGACCTAGGTTCAATTCCTCTGCCCCTCTCAGAGAGCCTGGCAAGCTACCAAGAGTATCCCACCCACACAGCAGAGCCTGGCAAGATCCCCATGGCATGTTTGATATGACAAAAACAGTAACACCAAGTCTCACAATGGAGACATTACTGGTGCCTGCTTGAGCAAATTGATGAACAACGGGAAGACAGTGCTACAATGCTATCCACCCAATACCATCAGAATTTTTACAAAAAACAAATTTGCCCCCAAATATTTGAAATTGAAAATACCACTACCTATTCCTCAAATATCTTGTTACTGTTCACATTTCCCAAAGTTTATCAAGATAATGTTTTTTATTTGTTTGTTTGTCTGTTTAAGCCAAGATCCTTAAGAACATGAATTATATCTCATTGATATCTTTTTTTTCTGCTTATTTTTATTTTTTTGCTTTTTGGGTCACACCCAGCGATGCTCAGGAGTTACTCCTTGCTCTGTGCTCAGGAATTACTCTGGGGGGGTGCTTGGGGGCCAATATGGGATGCTGGTGATAGACTGGGTTGGCCACCTGCAAGACAAACACCCTACCCGCTAGGTATTATCACTCCAGATTGTCATCGATATGTCTTTTGCCCTAAGTAAATACACTGTACTATCCAAATCTGATTAAAATCTTAAAACTACATTTTAAAATAACTCTTAGTTTAGAAGAGCAGTTATAATGAAATGTTGGAAATTCTTGGTACTAAATAAAGAACAAAATCACAATATAGTTAAAACTTAGAAATGTAAAGCATTAACAATTTGAAGGAAATGATACACTTCAGTGCTTATAATAGAAGAAATGTGAAAATTAAGGAAGAATTAGACTTAAGAAAGGGAGAAAGAATGATATAAACAAAGAAAACAGAAGGAATAAAGAAAAAGATTATCTAAATGCAAAATTAAAATATAAAATATAAATTAAATGTGATGGAACAAAGATAGTGTGTTCAGTTCTTTGACACACACCCTATTGGTAGGAATGATCTGCTTTTCCTCCCTTTGAATCTTTGTTCTACAATTACTCTGACCAAAAATTCCCATCAGACTAGATGGTACTTAGGTACCGCAGATATTTAGTTTGTTTACTTTGCTTGGGGGCCTCACCAGTCAGTGAACAGGACTCACTCCTAGCTCATGGATCACTCCTGGCAATGCTCGGGAACCACATGTGCTGCCAGAGATGGATATTAGGATTGGTCATATACAAGCCAATTGCTTTAATCACTGTATTATCTCATCAACCCCTAATTTGTCAGTCCTAGTTTTAGACCTTAAGAGAAATTTCGACTTCTATTTCCTACCATCAATACATCCTTGGAACCCCAATTTGCAAGAGGTATTAATACTCTATCTTGAACTTTCCAGACCAAACACCAAGTTCTACCTGGTACCCCCTGTCAATAAGGAAGGAAGGAAGGAAGGAAGGAAGGAAGGAAGGAAGGAAGGAAGGAAGGAAGGAAGGAAGGAAGGAAGGAAGGAAGGAAGGAAGGAAGGAAAGGAGGGAGGGAGCAAAAAAGGAAGGAAGGGAGGGAGGAAGGAGGGAGGGAGGGAAGAAGGAAAAAAGGAAGGAAGGAAGGAAGGAAGGAAGGAAGGAAGGAAGGAAGGAAGGAAGGAAGGAAGGAAGGAAATTCAAGCCAAATTACTAAACTACAAATCATAAGTAATTGGTAGTTTGTTTAAACCAGTAACTTTTGATAATAAAAACAAAAAACATGAACCAAAGGTTGGCTCCTTTTTAAAGAACAAAAAACTCATAAAATATGTCTCTAATCTCTGGTGATATTTACCAGGAGGTCATGGAGGGTGATGAAAGACAAAACAACTAAACATTTTAAAATCATAAAAATACAAAACACTATATCAGGGGGGTGATTCTGGATTAAATAGCCACGGGTATTTCAGGACAATCTAATGTAATAGAAAAATGCATTGTTGAGATATGGATTCCTCCCCTAAATACCTATGGGAAAGTTATAAAAATCTATATGCATTCCATTTGAAAATAAAATTAAAAAAACTAAAGCTCCTTCCTTCTACAAGTCTTATTCCTTACTGCTCTAATTTTTTGGTATTTGCTAGATTGATACTAGAGAGGTTGTTTTTAAAATAGTGGATCTTAGCACAAGGTAAAAAGTCAAGTTCAGATGAGAAATAGCGATCACTGCTTAAAAAAAAAATCAGAAACTAAACTGCTGGGGTTTTTTGTTTGTTTCATCTTTTTTTTTCAATGGGCTTGAGATTTCTTGTCTGCAGTAGGTAAGATGTTTACCTTGCACATGGCAGAACTGGATTTGATCCCCAACATCCTCTATTGTCTCCCACTACAGCCTGCCAGGAGTAATCCCTGAACGCATAGCCAGGAGTTAAGACCTGAGCATAGGTAAGTGTGACCCCAAAAGAAAACATAAATAAAGTAAAAACATTTTTACTACCAATATTCAAGACCTTTTTGCATGGTAAAAGTCTATGAAAATTTGTTAACTAAATTCACACTAATAAAAAGAGGCATTTAAGTATTAAAAAATATTAATTGTAAATTCCCAGTATAAGATAATTATCATCTTAGTTTGATAGACTAATGTTCCACAATGCAAGGACTAAATTTTATTCTTACATATTCTACAAAATAGTATATACTACACTCTGATCTTTGAAATATTTTCTGGTTAGTTCTAGATTCACACAAATGACCTGTACTGCGATATAAAGTGAAACCAATTGCACTAAAGCATTTACAAAAATCATGGACCCAATTTCTACCTTTTCCAACAATTTTCAACAGTAACTTTCAATTCTCCCAAGACTTCACAAATTATTTTTATCTTCTGAGGGTTCTTTAACACGAAATTTGGCTAATGAAACTTTACCGCATGCTGAATTTTTACTGATATCTTGGAATGACTTTGAAGCATATGGATAGAGTGGGTGGAAAGGGCCATAGTTCTATGGGTATGTTCTAACTTGTTACCTTCGATAAAATTAAATGTTATATCATATTTCCACCTTCACTTTAGGTGAGAAAATTTATAAATTTCAAACTATATCTTTATTCTGAAATTTAGTGTGTATTGAAAAAAATAACTAAACCCAGTGACATAATGAATTGATTATAGGCCCCAGTGGAAAGATTAGGCCATTCTAAAAATCTGATATGATTTGTATTTGTGGAGCTACATTTTAACTTAGCAAATCTCCATTTTAGTTGATTTCTATGAGAATCAAACATTTGCATGACAAACTTAAGAAACATTTATAATTTACATAGCACAAACATGAGGCATCATACTCATTAAGTAGATCAATCTTTTACTTCTCCATTCTGAACACACAAAAACATCCTGAAATATCTATAGCTCTAGAATCCTCCATATTTTTGTAATGATTCTCTACATTCTTCCTAAAATTAAGATTAGGACAGCAGTCATGTACTTTACCCATTAGCTATTTCTAAAACTAAAAACCCTAGCTAGAATCTCATAGGGTTTAATGCTTTTATTTCAATGTCCTCTTTACCCTTTGTGAGCTAACTAGGTACCTACTACAGGAATACCTACTACAGGCATCAGTAATTCCTTTATTTCCAAATTATTTTAGGGAAGTTTAGCATTAATAAGACGTCCACAGAATACTAAAGCCTTAAATATTAAGTTTTCTCTGCTATGTCTACTCCATACATAGGATTTTTTTTTTTGCTTCAAACCTCAGTGCACACATGTAAACACAATTACTCAAAACAAAGCAACAAGTGAGAAGCAGGGTTAAAATAAGAACTCAGACAATCTGACTCACAATGCAGCATTCAAACCCTTATAACTTGCTGTTTTTCTTTGTCCTCTTTGCTGTGAAGCAAGATACTTGTTCTTTAGCAGGGTGTTTCTGCTGCAAATCCAGTTGCTACTGCATTATGCAATGAAGTCAGAAGCCTCAGCTTGTGACATCAATATAGGTTGCTATGGTAACTCTTTCCATAAGTATTACAGGTTCATTGTAGGCTCAAAAAGAGGACTTCAGCTGGATTCATTCAGTCTAAACTGCAACAGTAATTGGTGCAAAAAAATAGCATTTTACACATGCTTTAACAAATACGGATATACATATTTATGTTTTCTTATTGACAGTCATTTTTCAAATGCATATATGCATTTTGTATTTTGCATATATGAAATTTCTCCAGTGGAAATAGCATTGTGACTTTCCCTCTATTATCATAGATCATTCACATGATTCAGACAGAAGAGTCTTACTGTCACATAATTAATTATTGTCCACACAATGTCATCCCAGTAGTCAAGTGTTACTATGCATGCATGACTGTTGTGAATCAATACATAACAATAGGACTTTAATACAGTTTTTCCATTACAGAAATTATAAAATATCCCATACGGTAGCACATATAACTACTTTGGATGAGCTTTCCCAACAACTCTTTTTTAATGAAACAACAGTAAATATCATCATTTCACTGCACACATTCCCCCCAGAATATTTTTTGCTTATGCATAATAAATCCTCTTCCCTCTGTAGGAGATATATTGAAAAAATATTTTTCATTCAATTTTAACATGAATTTGAAAAATATGACTAAAAGTTTGCAAAATCTGAATTCCTTCTTTTGTAGCTATTTATTTAAATCATCCGCACTGTCAACAGCAGAATCTTTGTTTAATTCTACAAACATAATTAAGCTATGCTTTGTGGTTACAATGTTGTAACTTAAGGTAATAAGATAGAGTCCTTCCCTTAAATTCTTAAATAGGTAATAGCAGTAGCAAAATAATAGCATACTAATGAGAGTCCTTCCACTGTGCCAGACCCATGCTAAGAATTTTACATTATGATCTCATAAGACCCTCAAAACAACACAGAGCAGAGAGAGGTACTATTATTCCAATCTTACAGTTAAGAGAATTGAAGGTCATAAGGCTAAAATGACAATGTCACAGAGGTATTTAGAAAAAACTCCTGACATTTGTACTTAAGGCAAACTGACTCCAAATTCTTGTGATATTTCGACAGAAATTAAGGATAATTTGCTGCTACTTACTGCATTAAAAACTGAAAACTGCCTCATAGGTTCATTGATCCAGGATTCCTTCACATAGAATTAACTGCAGCAGAAATATAAGGCAAGTCTTCAGATTGTCTTCTTGAAAACTATTAATACATGACTGATTCTGTAACATTCAGCATTTCAGAACATGTTTATCCGAAGACATTTTTATTTCCTTAGGCTGTATGTAGAAATTTCTCTCAAAGACACTGGTTTAATAACTTTGCTTGGATAACTGCATTGATACCTAAATATGCTCAAAGCTACTATACTATCTGAAGCTCAGAAAAATAGATAAATAATTCAATGTATACCACAATACGCAGTTATAAATATCCACTCATCGGCACATATTTATGGAAGCACTATTAAGAGTAAGGTACTATGAGAAGTGTTGGATATGAAGCTATAGCAAAATACTTTAAATCTTTTTCCAAATAAAATAAAATAGCATGTATGTGGTTAATAGCAGATGTGTTCTGAGAATTGCATCACTAGGAGATTTCATCTTTGTACAAATGTCATAGAGAGTAACAACTAAACTAAATAATGTCGTCTGCTACACACCTAGCTAGAGAGAGAGAAAGATCATTTTTGTGTATGTGGTTTCTTTGACTATAATATCTTTGTACAGCACATGATTATAGTATATAGTGGGAAAGTTTTGTAAATAAATTAACAACATAAATGTAAATTTGTATTGTGTCCAGAAAGCAAAAACAATGATAATTAAAAAGTTGAAACAGTAGACAACCAAAGCATTCAACTTTACATGTTATAAAGAGAACATACATAAGAGACTTAAAATAAGCTAAAGGTAGAAAACAATACAAATAAAACTAAAATCGAAGGATATGTAACACTACAGCTGATAGGACTATAAACAAATTCAAACTGGTTCTTTGGGAAATTAAATAAAATTTGCATATTAAAAATATTGATTAACAAAATGGAGATCATGGAAATTTAAACAGCATCTGAAATGACCAAGAATACAGAAATACAACAGATTTTTAAAAATTTACCATGAATTTATTTAAAAGTATATAATATATGCCAATAAATTTATAAGTATAGACTGAAAGGCAAGCAAAACTACTGAGGAAGAAATAGAGATAGAAAGACTTCACAGCATCAAAATAATGAATTTGAAATATGAAATTTTCCCATAGAAAGCATCATGTATTACAAAAAGTTTTATGTATTACAAAATGCAAAGGTATGTAATTCTTACTACTGAAGTAATTTGAAAGAGGAAGCTATCCAAGTAAATTATTTTATAAGACTAATATAATTATTTTTTAGAAAAAAACCTAAATTCTAAGAAAAAAATTACAAATATGATTTCCAATGATTGTAAAATAGAATCACTGTATCACTGTCATCCCATTGTTCATCGACTTGCTACAGCGGATACCAATAACGTCTCCATTACTCCCAGCCCTGAGATTTTAGCAACTTCTCCTTACTCATCCTTCCCAATGGTGCCATATTGGAGACTCTTTCAGAGTCAGGGGAATGAGACCCATTATTGTTACTGTTTTTGGCATATCGAGTATGCCAAGGGGAGCTTGCCAGGCTCTGCTGTGCAGTAAAATAGAGAGATTTTAAAATCAAAATTTGATCAATATCTTTAAACTTTATCCTGTCTTGTTTCTTCCCTTCTTGAGCACTTTTTAACTTGCATTCCAATAATTTCAAAATTTTGGCATTCCAGTGAACATGCTTTACCATTTCATCCCTGTGCCTTTCCTTACAAATAAATACTCTCTCTGTCTAGATCTCTAGTCCTTATTTTTCAAAGCAAGTGACTTTTATATTTTATATTTCAAAAATCAGCTCACCTCTTTATCTCTCTACACTGAAATCATTCTTCAAATTTTGTCCTAAATAGCAAAGCATTTTAAAGGATGCCTCTCCAATGCTCCAAACCAACCTCATTCAGCCCAAAAAATATTACAGATCATCATGCATCTTTAATTTTGGTATAAATTTTGTACTTTTTTGTCATATTCCTTGGTATCGTTACTCATGCACTTATAAATGGCATTATTCTCTTAAGTTTTTTAACCTTTTGTCTTTAATCATATGTTTCTTAAACATAGTAGAAATCGGTGGAAGTCAAACTAAATAAAAAATTCATAAAGTTTGCATTTCAACTATATAGTCAGTCTGATAGAGCATATCCTTATTTGATATGTAGCTTGCAAATATTTCTTCTATTCCATAAAGGGTCTTTTCATTTTGTTACTTTTTCATTTTATTATGTAAAATCTCTTAATTCAGTGCAGTTCCTCTTGATTTTTGCTTTTGTTGCTTATGCTTTTGGATATATATATATATATATATCACTAACAGGAGCAGGAGTTTCGTCCTGAATTCTTCTAGGAGTAATGTACTTTTTATGTCTTACCTTGGTCTTTTGTTCAGTTACAGTAAAATTTTGTGAGTTGTAAGTGTGTGATTTCATTCTTTTATATGTGAATATTACTTTTTCTCGACATTACTTACTGAAGAAAATATCATACCCCAAATGCTTATTTTTAGCTCCCTTGTCAAATATCCATTCACTATATATGGGTGGGCTTATTTCTGAATTCTTTATTCTGTTTTATTGAGTGTGTCTATTTGCATGCAACTATCATGTTATTTGGTTACTATAGCTTTGTGGTGTAGTTGAAATTAGGAAGTAAATTACTGCCAACATTTTCTATTGTCTTTGTTGGTTCATTTAAATACATCAATTTTAGGATTTTTTCTATGAAAAAAATCACTGGAGTTTTGATAAGAATTACATCGAATCCATTATAGGCTTTTACTAAAATGATTATAAAAATAATAATAGTTCTTCTTATTCATTAGTCTGGGGTATTTTTCCATTTGTATCTTTGTTCTCTCTCATCAATGTCTCAGAGTTTTTGATATAAATTTTGTACTTTTTTTGGTATATCCTTGGTATTCTTACTCATGCACTTATAAATGGCATCGTTCTCCTAATTTTTCTCTGAGATTTTTACATTTTGAATTCTCCACCATTACTGAATTCCTTTATTTTTACTAGTCCTTAGAGGAGCTTTCACTATATATGATGTATGTCATCTTCAAAGAGTTAAATATGAATTTTCTATTTATGAGACCATGTCATCTCCAAAGAGTTTTATTTCTTCCTTTTATACTTAAATGCATGTTCTTTCTTTACCTTGTTCAATTGCTCAAGGAAGTCTAATATGATATTGAATAGGAGTGCTGAAGTTGGATCATTTCTATTTTTCCTTATCTTAGATCAAATAATTTCACCCTTTTTATCATTAAATATGTTGTAATTGTGGACTTGATATGTATGATTTCAATCACATTTAGGTATGTTACTTTGTTGAGAGTTGCTTTTCTTTTTAATCATAAAAGCATGTTGAATTTTTTTTCAAGTTTTTTTCTAATGTTTTGAGATAATATTATGACTTTTACCATTCATTAAATTGGGATGATATATAACATTTATTGAGTCTATGTTGAATCCCCCATGTTTTCCAGGCTTAATTCCCATTTGTCATATTTTAAATTTTTTAATGTATTATGTAATTTACTTTGTTAGTATTTTGTCAAGAATGTATTAGCCTGTGATTTACCATCTTTGTACGATCTGTATGTTGCTTTGGTACCAAGGTCACTCTAGCCTTACATAATGAGTTGTAAGATATTACCCTCTTTAATATTTTCAAAGAGCTTGAGTTGAATTAGTATCAATTCTTTAAGTTTTGGGTACAATTTTTTCATGAATCTATCTGTTCCAGAGTCTGTCTTTGTTGGGAGGTGTTTTATCTCTCACTCAACCTATTTAATATTTGCCAGATTTTCTATTTCTTTATAACTTACTCTTGGTAGAGTGTATGTTTCTAAAAATTTATGGTGCATTTTTTTTGTATTTTTCTGAAACTTTATTTTCTTTCTCTTTGTAATTTACAAAGTGATTAATAAAAGAGTTGTTTCAGGTATAGAATGTTTCAACACCAATTCCACCACCAGTGCCCCCTTCCCTCCACCAGTATCCCCAGGTTCTCTCTTACCCCACAGCATGACCCCTTGGCAGTCATGTAACAAACCTTCAGTGCTTCTTGCAAAACTGTTTGTTAGACTATGAATTCCCTAAGCCTGTCTATGAAACCCTGTTTAGTTCCTTCAAATCTAAATTATAATCTAGTGGGATAGATGTGATCATGTGTTCATTTCATTGAGTTTTTCTACACATAGTACATTCTCTATATATACTGCTCTCTCTCCTGACTTGTCGAGTCTCATTTGATAGATTTACTGTACATCTTATGGGCTTTCCTTTGTATGTAAATTCCTTTTTTCATCTTGCTTTCAATATTCTGCCTCTGTCTTCTCTGTCTTTGGATTTTGGTATTTTGAATATAAAGTTTCTTGGAGTTTTCCTAGTTGGGTCTGTCAGAGCATGTAATGCTCAACGCTGAAAAATTTGTGTCTGTGATTTCTTTAACTATTGTTAAAGAATCTACATCAGATTTACCTTCCTGTTCTTCAGTAATTCAGATTATTCTTATACCGTACCTCCTGAATTCATTCTTTTTTTTAAGTTCTCTGGCATGTCTTTGCAGACTATGCATTTCTTTACAGACTATTTTCCACCTCTGTTTCTTAGTAGTTTCTTACTTAAGGTAATTAGTAAAGGACTTACTACTATGCATAATTGTTGAGGGCTTCTTCAGAGAAAGCAGATTTGGTTTCAACGTACTGGTAATTTCACATTTTGTGGTATTGGGGATCACAACAGCAGTGATAGGATCACAGTTGGTGATATACGATAGTGACAGGTATCAAAATCATCAACTCATGTGTGCAGGTCTAACTAACACAAAGCCATATCACCATATCTCTTACACAACATCTCTCCTAAATTAATTTCTAGATGCAGAACATGGATATGTATCATGATATTATCTGGGGCTCAATATAAATACTTAGAATTTATACATAGTGAGGTGATAATATAAATTGTGGTGACAGAGTAAATTAAAATTTTAAAGGGACAAAATTAGAGAAAAGAGAAATGAAGGACGAGAGGAAGTACAACATAGAATAAAATATTATTTCCATATTCATGTTATAGTTTTCAATGAGCTTAATATTAAAATGTTTTATTTTTGGCAACAAAAAATATTAAACCACTTTTAAAAACAAAGCTTCTTTTATTTTCAACTTTGAGATATACCTGGTAGCACTTGGGATTATACCATGCTCTGTGCTTGAGAGTTACTACTGGTGCTGCTCAGGGGACCATGAGATGCCAAGGATGGAACCCAGATCCTCTTCATTCAAAAAATGCACTCCAGTCCATTCAACTCTCTCTCCAACATTTAAAAATTTTGATGTTAAATAACATTCATTTAAAACTTTCATATATTCAGCATTTAGATAAATCTTATCATACATTATTCCATGTAATCCTCAAAATGACTCTATGAATTGGATACTAACATTTGAATCAGAAAGATATCAATATTTAGATAGGGGCTAAGGCACCTACTTGCCTCGCATCTGCTGACTCCAGTTCAATCCTGGCACTGAATATGCCCCACCCCAAGCAAGCAAGGTCAGGGGTCAATCCTGTGTACAGAGTAGAAATTACATTCTCTGCACTTTTATTCATACGTTATTTTAGTTTCTGGCCCAACATGAATGCTAACATTATTCTTCCTTAGGTTTATCTAACAGGCTAAAGTCATCCAGAGAGTCTGACATTCAAAGGAAAGTAATGGGAAGAAGCTGAGAAATTTTCCATTTGAGTTCTCCCCAAAATTGCAATTGTGGGGCATTGTAGTAGCAAAATAAAAAGTTAGTGCTGTTGTAATGGGCTGAATTATATCACTCTACAATTAACAAGTTGCAGTACTAACCTATAGTACCTCAAAATGTAATCCTATTTGGAAATAAAATCTTTACACAGCTAATCAAAACAAAATAAGGTTATTTTTATGGATCTTAATTGAACATAAATTTTCACATACACCAAGGGAAAATTTGAACACAGAGAGATACATAGAGGGAAGATTAAGATGCAGTGGAACTGCCATGTCAAAATGAAGGCAGAGACTGGGTGATCAATTAACAATTCAAAGAATGTGAAAAATTTACAAGAAAATTATCAGAACCTAGAAGTGAGGTCAGAAATTAATTCACAATTGTTAGAATGAGCTAAACTTGCCAATACCTTGGTCTCACCATTCTATTTCTCAAAACTGTGCAATAATAAATTTATGTCATTTAAAATATTTTATTATGGCACAAATGTTGTGATATTTGTGGTATTTCATTATGGCATAGTTTGAAACTAATCTAAATGTCTTCAAGAAATCTTATAATAAATCTGAGCCCTTTGCATATGAATCAGTTGATTTCCAACATTTTCTTTCATAGTGTGTCATGCAGGAAGAGCAAATTCACAATGAAAATGGCTACATCAAACTTCCACCTATACTTTTATGGCATATGAGGGACCACTTAAAAATAAGTCTGGGGGGCCCACAAAGGGCTCATCTGCTCTCAAACAACCATGATCCCAGAGGCACACAAACTAATCTGGGAACCCAGCGGCTTCTGATAGAAATTCCTCTGGACTATGAACTAAGCTATGGCTCCGTGCCACCCCAGGAGGGGCGTTTGTCCCTCTGCTTTTTTCCTTGGTGGCAGAATGGTAACCACCATCTTTCAGAGTCTTTCAGACAGAGAGGTACAGGTTTGCAGTGACGCGGCGTGCGGGGCCTCTTGGGATGGAGGGCAGAACCAGCCCTTCCCCGAACCCGGACCAGACCCCAAGTTGCCACCCACAAAGGGCTCCTCCATTCCCTAACAGCAGTGATCCCAGAGGCACACAAACCAATCTCAGGACCCAGGACTTCTGGCAGAAATCCCTCTGGACTTAACTACTAAAATACCAGAAATTCAAAATCATGCAGCCGTGACATCATATGCCCTTCATTATCAGCAACAGAAAACAAATTATCTAATGATGCCTTTTCGGCAAGTTTGATACTTTGGGGGGGAAATCCAAATAATAATAGTGGGCCTTCTGTCGAAAAATTGAATGTAATCAAAGTAAAAAGAGAGTAAAGTGAAAAATCATCTGCCACACAGGCAGGGGGAGGGGTGGAATGGAGGGTATACTGGGGTTCTTGGTAGTAGAACATGTGCACTGGTGAAGGGAAGGGTGTTTGATCATTGTATGACCAAGACTTAAACCTGAAAGCTTTGTAACTATCCTCACAGTGATTAAATAAAAAATTTAAAAAATAAATAAGTCTAGGGGATGCTTTATTTTGTATTACCATTATTTCTGTTTTAAAAATAAATTTCTTTTGTCCTAAAGAGTACACTTTTCTTTTTGCCTTAAATTTGATACTTGTCTCATAATTGGTTATTTAAATTTTTGTTCTGAACATCTAAGACAGAACTAGATACTTATAATGGATTTTATTTTTTTTACCCATCAGTTCCTAAGTTAAATTCACATTAAAATAGTCTCAAATAATGTTGGATTATAGCTCTAAATATTTTAGGCTTAACATTGGTTTGTTCTTTCTCCCTTGCCACAAGGAGCTTAGGTTTATCAGGTTACACTCATAACAGTGCTCCCGAGTTACTCCCATTTCTTTGCTCATCTGTAACCTCTTTGTGCTCTGCTTCCCCAACCGGTCTATCACTTGAATCCCTTATCAGACTCTGTTAACTTGTAAGGTCAGATCCTTCGAAGGACACTGTATTTGTATTGTAAGTTAAATATTGCCTTTCTCCTCTCCTTATGATTTAGCACAGTAGGTAGGGCGTTTGCCTTGCACGTGGCCAACATGGCCAACACGAGTTTGATTCCTCCACCCCTCTCAGAGATCCCGGCAAGCTACCGAGAGTATCTCGCCCACAAGGCAAAGCCTGGCAAGCTCCCTCTGATGTATTCGATATGCCAAACACAGTAACAAGTCTCACAATGTTACTGGGCCCACTCGAGCAAATCGATGAACAACGGGAGGAGAGAGTGACAGTGACTTCAGAATAATGTCCTTTTTGTATAGACAGAGGAAGACAGTTAATATTATGCTTTTGTAACTTGGGAGTTGACTCTGAATAATATTCACTCCTGGTATCTGTTTTCTCGACATAAGCCTCAATTGCCCTTAGTTCCTAGCACCCCAAAAGTAAGGTTTTGACAAGGGACTGGATGGATGCAGGACAAGCTGAGAGCTACTCTGGCATCGAAATGGGCCAGGTCAAACCATCATGATACTTAACTATAAGTTAAGAGCTTGACCAAGACAAATTCTGTCATGATCCAAAAAATAAGAACTGAATTAGGATCCTGCTAGGGTTAGGGAAGCCTGGTCTGAGCACTGTAGTCTGAGATCTATAGCAAGATGGCCACAGGAGAGCAATACTGTAATCTTAATGTATCTCTTACTGTATCCATACAAAATGTTCATATTATGAATGTTTATATGTTTGTTGGACTAAGGAAAGGAGAAACACACCCATAGATGGAATTTCACTCATGTGAGTCATCTTAGTGAATGAGAACCTGTCCAAGAAGAAGCTTTCTCTGAGGAAAGGACTTTATCTCTGTTGATTGTATGACCACACCTATGTGTAATTATTACCTCAAACCCTCATGATTTGGGACTTAACTAAGGCTGTATAAGTGGGCTGGGGGAGGCAGAAACAGGAAGGAGAAGTATGAAGGAGCAGGACTCAAGAGGAGGATGAGGGGGATCAGGGAGAGGGAAAATCCAGAGAAGAATCAGAGGAAAAGGGAGATGGGAATGGAATAAACTGCAACTGACACCAATCAGCCTGGCCCTCGTTCTCTCCTTCTTCTGCCCATCACCATTGACCTTCCTGGATGGGGGAAGTGGCCTGAGACCACCAAATGCAGGCTGCGAGAGAGAACCACTGTGGCCTTTCGCAATTTATTTTTTGATTACACAAAATAACATAAAAGTATTTTAACAACAATCAATAATTGATCAAATAGCTACATTTATAACATCTAATGGTAGAGTAGTCTTATTGGAGGTGTTGTGAAGATGACAAAAACCAATTGCAATGTTACAGAGAAAAGGAATCCAATGATCAAGCCCTCTGATTAATAGTGCATGGGTATATTAGATGACTGTGGTTGTCTGTCCAATGGTCATCACATACCATCATTTACATATGCTCCAGCTGGTCTCTTCAATTAGATGACACATAGACTATAATTAATTAGACAGCCGAAACATTTAAGAAGCACAGAAAAATTGTATAAACAAGTCAAGAGAAGAACGGGCAGAGAGGAGGAGAAAAGAGCTGGCATCTGGATTGCTGCTCTTAAAACCATCACTGGCCTTCCCAGAAACTCTTCAGAAAGGAAAATGCCAAAAAATAAGTAAATAAAATTAAATTAAAAAGGAAAATGCCACCATGGCAGATATTGAAAGAGAAGGGAACCAAACAAGCAGAAGTAGTCCTGATCAGGAGCAGTGCTGTACCAGGGGTTCACATATTCCCAGTTATTTTCAGGTCTAAAAGATTCCTTCTTCTGTATTTCTTTACCAGACTATTTTCCGTAGAGTGGACCGTGGCAAGCAGTCCATACATCTCACTAGGGCCTTACTTCCTCCTGGCTTTTGGGATATTCCCTAGAAACAATCTCTGAATGCAGACTTGTAAGATTTACATCTAATGGGGAAAGTTCATATAATATGAAAGAAAGATCTATAATCTGATCCCCTGCAGATCATAAGGGAAAAAAAACACGGAAGTCCTTAATTTGGGGGCCATTAAGGGGCTATAAAGTCAAAATGAACAAAGGAATGGCTCAACCAAAAACAGGTTATGTAGCTGGTGATAATTTTAACTCTAGTGTCCAGAAAGACTGACAATTTAAACTTGACATCACACCCGCAAACAAAAGGCATCTCTAAGCCTTTGGGGACTTAGTAGGAGATTGCCAATATGGACAACTTTTGATATGGCAATGTGGAGAGATACACAGATCTCTGTATGAAAGCCTAAAGGATGCAAGTGGCATTCTGTTCTTTTGGGGACAAGAACAGAAAGTTGCCTTACTGGCCTTAAAAATAGACTTGAGCAGCAGTCTCATCTTTTGCTTTATCACAAACTGACAAGCCTTCCCATCTGGATGTTTCTGAGAGGGTAGGGATAGCTTTGGGAGTCTTGAATCAATAGTTAGGCACAGATCAGTGACCAGTGGGTGACGTGCAAAAAAAATAGATCCGGTCATAGCAGGATGACTTCACTGCATGAGTGAAGTAGCCACCACCACTGTGGGGAACAGGAGGCCTGAAGCATGGGGAGGCCAGCACTGTGGTGTCTGCTTCTGAACATTCAATATCTTTACTAATAGTGCTCTGTTTTGTTGGTTGGCGCCAACTAAATGTTGACCACGTTATTCATTTCTGTTGGGACAATCTGTCTGATGTGACATTTAGCTGTGAATGTGGTGGTTCACACCAGCATCAACATGTTAAATTAAGTTTAGTGCAGGGGTGGCTAATTATCTATACCTTGCACCAAGCAATGCCACTTTTAAAAACTAATGGCAGCTTTTGATGGACCGATTGCTGTCTTCTCAGGTGTTATGCTCTTCTACTGCAAAACTCTAAACACAAACTTGAAGCTATGTACTACCTTAAATACGACTAGTTTATTTCCTATCCCAGAACTGTCCTCACAATTGGAACTCTCTTATTTACAAACCCTTGAACTCAAGTACTTATTCCAGCAGGCCTAACTATCGAACAGCCCTCTGGCAAATCTGAATCTCATTTTGTTTACAGATAGAAATTCACTTGTAGAAAAAGGCACCTGTAGATCTGGATATGTAGTAGGCATCCTGCTGGCAGGAGGTAATGTTCTACCCATGGGAGATTTAACCCAGTTACTCTCTCTCAGAGAAGAGCAGAAGTACTGGTAGATGTGGCAGAAGCCGGGAAAAGTATTCGTAACGCCCGCCTGTCCTTCGCCAACTATAAGACCAAGATGACTGCCCTCCGACGTCCTGATGGATCCATCACATCCTCCAGAACGGCAATGGAGAAGATTATCTATGACTTCTACTCAAATCTCTTCGATAGCCATGTCCACTTGCCGATATACCAAATTCCACAGGATGGATATGTCGTTCCCAACGTTCTCCCTTCCAAAATCCGACACACCATTTCGTTGGTAAAGAAACAAATAGCACCCGGCCCAGACAAAGTCAGACCTGAACACCTGAAGAACCTGCCGTCAGTACTCATCAATACACTGGCTCGGCTCTTCACTCGCTACCTATCTGAATGCAAGGTTCCGTCCCAATGGAAAACCAGCAGGACCGTACTACTGTTCAAGAAGGGAGACATCCATGACATTGGCAACTATCGCCCGATCTGCCTATTGTCTGTCATCTACAAGTTGTTCACTCGAGCCATCCTAAATAGGATTGGCAGAACACTAGATGAAGGACAACCATGCAAGCAAGCAGGGTTCCACAAAGGATTCAGCACCATCGACCATATCCACACGATAACCAAGCTCATTGAGGTTTCTCGGGAGTTTAAGATGCCACTCTGTTTAACGTTCATTGATTTAAAGAAGGCCTTTGATTCTGTTGAGACGGAAGCGGTCATTGAAGCCCTAGCCAATCAGGGCATTCAAGCCCAATACATCAGGATCCTCCGTGAGCTGTATTGCGGATTCACTACCAGGATCTCACCATTCTACAAAGAAGTGATCGTTGATGTCAAGAGAGGGGTGCGGCAGGGTGATACCATTTCACCGAAACTCTTCAGTGCCACCCTCGAGAACATCATGCAACGACTGGAATGGGAAGGAATGGGAGTGAAAATAGATGGTCGGCAACTACACCACCTCCGCTTTGCTGTTGACATTGTTTTAATAACACCAAACATCAGCCAAGCGGCACAAATGCTGGCCGACTTTGACCGTGAGTGTGGAAAGGTAGGACTACAGCTGAATCTCACGAAGACAATGTTTATGAGAAACAGCCTTGTTCCTGACGCCCCATTCGCTCTCAATGGAACGACCATTTCCGAATGCGACAGCTATGTGTACCTAGGTCCAGAGGTCAACATGACAAATGACCTGGCACCCGAGCTGCGCAGGAGGAAGAGAGCGGCTTGGAACGCCTTCAAGAATGTCGAAGAAATAGCTAAGAGAACGAAGAACCTCTGGCTCCGGGCACATCTCTTTGACTCCACTGTTCTTCCTGCATTAACATATGCCTCAGAGACCTGGGCCCTAAGCAAACAGGATGAGAATGCTATTCAGGTCTCCCAAAGAAGAATAGAAAGAGCTATGCTTGGAATATCACGTTTCACTCAAATGAGAGAAAGAATCCGGAGTTCTGACATCCGTCGACGATCAAGGATCAGGGACGCTGTCTCATTTGCCAAGGTGTCGAAAATCAGATGGGCTGGTCACGTAATGAGATTTAAAGACGACCGTTGGACTAGAGCTGTTACTGATTGGATTCCATGGGATGTCAAAAGACCGCGTGGCCGCCCACCTACCAGATGGTCAGACTTCTTTGTCAAGATCATGAACGATCGGTTTGAGGCCCTTCATGTTCCCGGAGCAAACAGATGCCATTGGGCTACACTAGCACGCGACAGGGACAAATGGAGACGTTACTGGCGCCCGCTCGAGCAAATCGACGACTAACGGAAGTTAAGTGAGTCACTTAAGTGATTAAGTGACTCTCTCTCATAACCTTGACCAGAGCCTTGGCATTAACTGAGAGCAAGTCAGTCATTATCTATGCAGAGTACAACTGTTCTTTTTTTCTTTTGTTCTGATTTGTTTGTGTTCTGGAAAAGAAAATAATCTCTGATTGCCAAGGAAAACTTCACTAAGTAAGATGCTGACATACACGAACCATCAAAAGTTGTATATATACCTACAAGGGTTGCAGTTACATATTGCCAAAGTCACCAATGAGACAGCAACATGGTGACACTAATTCTCCAAAGTAGAAGAGCAGATAAAGATGACGAGAAGGCATCCCGGAAGACTTAGGCTGTTGACATTGTCTTGGCTTTAGTTCCTCAGCCAGATCTCAGGGACACCTATCCCTCCTATACAAAAAAGAAGGAGTGATCTTAGACATTGGCAAGATGATATGAAGAGAATAAAAGATTTCTCTGGAAAACTGATGCTTTGTAATGCCAAAAAAATCTCCTCTAGAAGTCCACCAAAAGTCTACACTACTGGTCTTCAACCACCTGTCCGATGACTGGTGTCAATTCATAGGTGTAGAAACATTGAAAACCAGTGGCCTACACAGTAGTTATAAATGCTGGTCCTTTGACATACAGACAGATGTTGGTAGGTTTAAAATGTCTAAGACTGCTGGTATACAACCCCTGTCAATTGGGAAAGAACAACTTCCCTATCCCCAATAATTATGTCTTTACTATTTATGGTTTTGAACCAGATGTGTAAAACTTGTGAAATCTGTGTTCACAACAATCTGTAGGGAGCTCAGTGTTCCAAGTTAACCAGCAGTCTGCAAAGACAGGGTTCCTATCTCAAGGAAGACTGGCAAGATGACATTACATAGTTGTCTTACAAGGTGGTTTCAAATTCTAGCTCCACACACTGGATAGCTTTACTGGAGGGAGAGGCATTCCTACCAGGACCAGGAGAGAAAAGTAACTTAGACACCTGCAGAAAAGAATTCCCAGATTCAGCTTACTCTATACTGTTTAAAGTGACAATGGCCCTTCTGTCACCATAGAGATAACCTAGTTAGTCAAAGCTCTGAGACCTAGACACTCTAATCACTAGGGAAAAATAGTAGAAATAAATAAGACCTTAAAATCAGAAAATTCAGAAAAAAAATGTCAGAAAATTAAGTCAGGAAACTTCAAAGTTTCATCTTCTGGATTTTCTTCAAATATACATTGCACCTTCCAATTTAGTTTTGCTCCTTTAAAGCCTTTTAAGGGTGACCCTTCACCCTCAATGATCTATTACAAGATTCTAAATATTCCTTTCTGAAAAGGCATATTCTCACCCTTGGTTCAATTCAACAGGCTCTAGGAGAGTATGGTCAATAAGTACTCCCTGGATCCCAAGTGTTCTTCTCATAACCTCACTATCTCCCAGTTTATTTTGTAGTAGTTAAAACTGACCAAAGTGAAACATATTCAACAGAATGACAAACTCTCTGGAAGAGACCATTTCCAGTCCTCAGCGCTATTCCCACAGTCATCAAATATCCTGGGATCCTGAATGGGATTCATTGAGTGAAGAGGTAAATTTACCTCATGTAGAAGGGTGCAATTTGTTGACTGAGATTCTTGAGACACCTTAATAGTTGCTCCTTTTCTCATAACCAAATTTTTCCTTTTTAAAATACAAGAACTCCAGAAGAATCTTTTTCTTCAACAACCTTTTACTATGGTGTCTGTCTTACCAACCATTCAGGAATCTGATTTGCTATCCACTGCAACTCTTTAGCAGATACACAAATAAATAAATACCATTAAAGAAGCTAACATCCCTTCCTAGAAAATTGACCTTCACTCCATCCCAAAATATACTGAAGGCACCTAATTCTAAAGGGGGAGTGTTATGGAGGAAATGGGAATGGCAGGGAGAAGCTGGGGGAGGGACGTCAGATAATAAAGACTTAGGATTGGTCATATTAGAAACCCTTATAATCCAATTGGTTGTTCTACTAGAGTTTATTTGCATAAGGGCACATGAAATTATTTTTTAAAAGCTTAAAAGCACACATGAATTTTGATTGGTTTCCCACAAATCATTTATCTGTATGATCCAACTGATCTTTCTAATTGAGGAATCGCATAGAGGTAGCTAATTGAATAGCAGAATAGTTAAGGATCAGAGGTGATATTAATAATTCATTATTATTATGTTAGAAGAGGAGGAGGAGGAATAGGAGAAGAGGAGAGGAGATGCAGAAAAGAGATTTGGAAGAGGTGGCAATTGAGAATCTATTTTGGATACAAACTTTACTGTTGCCTTTGGTCTGAAGATTGCATTAAAGACTCAATTCATGGAGCTACACTGACATACGTTAAAAAAATAAAGATCTATAGCACTTAATACATGTTGTGGTTGGCATCCTACTCTTACACACCATCTACAAGAACCCAACATTAGTCAGGTGCTCTGTAATAGCATGAATTTTCATTGTAATATAGTTGTCACATTACCAAAAATATAGAAAATTAAAATTTAAATACTGTATTCTTTAGTAAACTGAGAATACAAATAAAATAGATAACACATTGTTAATCCAATTGAAGAAAGTAGGAACCAGAGATATAATTCAGTGGTAGATCACTTACCTTACAGAAGCAAAACTTGGGTTCAAGCCACAGAACGAATAAAGCAGGAGGAGAATGAAGAGGAAAAGAAGGAAATCCTTCCGTTTGTGATGATATGGAGGAAACTAAAGGATATTATGATAAACAATATAAGCCAGAAACATAAAAGAAAATATTTTATACCATCACGAAGCAGAGGTTAGAATGGTGGCTACCAGGGACTTGTCTAAGGAAAATGAGAGGATGTTGGTTACTGTGTTATAGAAGAAGCAACTTTGGTTTCTATGGGCTGCAGGTAATCATAGCACACTGACCAGTGCTGATCACTGTCTTTAGTGTTAGAGTTCTTAGTTTTATGGCTCAGAATGGTATAGTGCTTCTCATTGATGACATTTTCAGCTGCAACAGTGACACCATCCTCTGCGTCTGAGACACCAACCTCAATTTCTATACCTCCTTCTTCCTTATACTTCCCTCTTTCCTCCTTGTCTATTCTCTCAATGCTGTAAATTGAGATTATGTGGCTTCAATTATGTTATATGAACACCCCTTAGCTCTTCTGCCATTTGATTGGCAACTCACCAATCAGATCACATATGTATATGATGAACTAACTAGAATCCCAAACTGCCGTATCTGTCACACCTGCCATTCAGTATTCTGACATTCCCCCGGCCCTGAAGCTATTTCTGCAGATCAATTTGTTAGACTGAGCAACTGGACTTCATGTGAGGAACGAATGGAAGATTTTTATTTTCTAGCTCCTCCCTCCTCATTTCCTCCTTATCTGACCCCTCCCTACTTATTTCCTTTGTAAAAAAAGGTTACAAGATTTCAATTAAGTGGAATGAGTAAATTCTGAGGATCTAATAGACACCATGGCATCTATTGTGAACAATCGTATAATATACATTTGGAATTTGCTGAGAGCTCTTATCTCTTGTCACCACAAAAATAAAGGTAACCATAATTAATTTATGACAGAGTCTCCTACCCTATGCCTGACTGTCTCCACCAGGGCCCAACAGCTGAAGACCACCGAGGCCCAGCCAAGGCCTTGCTGGGAGCACTCTCCACACACTTGGATGAGCCTCACGCATAAAAGAACTGACAGAGGAACCCAGGTGTGTGGGACCCGGGGCTGAGATCTCCAAGCCTCTACAGTTTGGGACTGGACCTGCCAGTAACTAGACAGTTAGACCCACCAACTGCTGTATAACTCCAACAACGGCCAGGATCCAGAGATCATCACACTCAGCTCCTGGGAGAGAACAAGACAGAGTCTCCTACCCTATGCCTGACTGTCTCCACCAGGGCCCAACAGCTGAAGACCACCGAGGCCCAGCCAAGGCCTTGCTGGGAGCACTCTCCACACACTTGGATGAGCCTCACGCATAAAAGAACTGACAGAGGAACCCAGGTGTGTGGGACCCGGGGCTGAGATCTCCAAGCCTCTACAGTTTGGGACTGGACCTGCCAGTAACTAGACAGTTACACCCACCAACTGCCGTGTAACTCCAACAACGGCCAGGATCCAGAGATCATCACACTCAGCTCCTGGGAGAGAACAAGACAGAGTCTCCTACCCTATGCCTGACTGTCTCCACCAGGGCCCAACAGCTGAAGACCACCGAGGCCCAGCCAAGGCCTTGCTGGGAGCACTCTCCACACACTTGGATGAGCCTCACGCATAAAAGAACTGACAGAGGAACCCAGGTGTGTGGGACCCGGGGCTGAGATCTCCAAGCCTCTACAGTTTGGGACTGGACCTGCCAGTAACTAGACAGTTACACCCACCAACTGCCGTGTAACTCCAACAACGGCCAGGATCCAGAGATCATCACACTCAGCTCCTGGGAGAGAACAAGACAGAGTCTCCTACCCTATGCCTGACTGTCTCCACCAGGGCCCAACAGCTGAAGACCACCGAGGCCCAGCCAAGGCCTTGCTGGGAGCACTCTCCACACACTTGGATGAGCCTCACGCATAAAAGAACTGACAGAGGAACCCAGGTGTGTGGGACCCGGGGCTGAGATCTCCAAGCCTCTACAGTTTGGGACTGGACCTGCCAGTAACTAGACAGTTACACCCACCAACTGCTGTGTAACTCCAACAACGGCCAGGATCCAGAGATTATCACACTCAGCTCCCGGAAGCACACGGCCGCATTCGCGGCCGCGCGACATCTTATCATCTCATTCCTAATTCAGTCAAACTGGCAGGCTACCAAATGTAACATGCCCACACGGCAGAGTCTGGCAAACTCCCCGTGGTATACCCAATATGCCAAATACCAGTAACAATGATGGGTCTCATTCTCCTAACCCTGAAAAAGCCTTGAATATGGCACTTTAAAAAAAAAAAATCTCAGGGCTAGGACGAAGAAGACGTTACTGGCACCTGCTCGAGGCAATCGACGAACAACAGGGTGGTCGTGATCGTGATCGTGATAATTAATTTGCTAAGCAGCTTGATTATAGTAACCAAGTCATAATAAAAATACACATCAAAACACCATATATCTTAGGTATATGTATAATATTTAATATATTTTATTAAATCTTAGAAAATAAATTTTAATATTGAAGTAAACTTTAAAGGATAGAACAAGAGAGATATGAAGATATAGTTTCCCAGAAAAGGGTGGTAAATATGAGAAGTTTCTGGCTCTACTTATCTTGCAGAAAGTATGAGATTATTTCCCAAAAGGTACCAGGGGCAAACCAAGCTCCAGGAAGTTCACGACCATTTAAGCAAACAAATCCACACACAATGAAAGGAAATTCCATCCCTTAAATTTTAGAGCACAAAAATCCAAACTCATCATCAGGTCCATGCCTGTTAGGAACGGTGGGAATAAGTGCTGAAGGAATGGAGGAACTGTGTTAATTGTGCTGATTCCATATAATATTTTCAGGAAGTAGTTTTCAATTTTATCATCAGCTTTGGCTCTCATCCACCACAGTTTTGAGTCGATCTGAACTTGTAACAAAGATTTTTCTGTATGTATGATGGGGTTACGTCCTGATACACCCACTGAACATAATTATAAGCTAAAAATGCACTGACTGTGCCTAGACTGTTTAACTTAGCCTAGTCTTAAATGTTAATAGAAAATCATCTCTAATATAAGGTCCAGTTTATAACAAAATGCTGGTTATCGGGAACAGATTGAAATTCTGCAGACATGTTGAGAAGCAAAATCACAAAACAAAATGCAAAAGTTCTGGAAGCACAGAAAACAGTAGGGTATTGATTGTTTATTCTCTTAATTGCTGATTGAGAGGTGTCATGACTGGCTTCTGAAGCTTATGAGAGAGTATCATACTTCTCCCATGAGAGAGAATGTCATACTACATAGTCCTAGTCTGGGAAAAGATCAAAAGTCAAAAGACAAAATAGAGTTTTGACTGAATGCAGTGTCACACCACCTTAAAGTGGAAAACCTCCAAGGCAAACCATTGTAGGAGAGAGGCAGTCTTTGGGAGAATGCATTGCACCCAGTCCTTCTCTTTGTCCTCCTTTCCTCTGAACCCATAACTACCATTATATGTGGTAGAATTGTTTTATCAGTTTTTGCAATTCAACCGGAAATTCCCAGGCAAGAAGGCTATCATAGAATTATTTATAAATGGAAATCACTACATCTCAAAATTCTTTTGAAGATAAGATGTGAAGATTCATCAAAGCTTATAATTATTATGAACTATAAGCAACTTTCTCTCTTTAATTGATAACTAAAGTATCTAAGGGAATATAAAAATATGAGAACCCACGGTCATGGTCACGGTCTTCCCGTTGTTCGATTTGCTCGAGCGGGCCCAGTAATGTCTCCATCGTGAGACTTGTTACTGTGTTTGGCATATCGAATATGTCACGGGTAGCTTGCCAGGCTTTGCTGTGCAGGCAAGATACTCTCCATAGCTTGCCAGGATCTACGAGAGGGGCGGAGGAATTGAACTCGGCTCAGCCAGGCTGGCTGCGCACGAGGCAAATGCCCTACCACTGTGCTATCGCTCCAGCCCATGAGAACTCAATAAGATACATATAAAAAATAGATCAAAATATGCACACCAGAGGTGTATTGCTACTAATTATGTGAAAATAACTCAGAAAGTCCACCAGACAGAAGTAAAACATCTCAAGTTGTAAAGAGCTTTTGTCAGTTCATGAATGGTCAGTAGTCTGAAGATGAGAAAAGGGTCAAGACCAAGAGAGGCTGTGAGAAAAATGGATAATACTTAATACCACTCCAACACTGCTGAAAAGCATCTCACCAGTCATTATTCTCAGGTGTCTGAGTCATCAGGGGTGAGGATTCTGATGCAGTGGCTATTAGGAACACATTCACAGTCACATTCAGCAGTCATGTCAACAATGACTCTCTAACTAGATGTATGGGAGGATCTTTAAGACATTTAAGAGGGTGATGGAAGAAAACTAAACATGGTGGTAACCACGTCTACAAATGTACATTAATCAAACTATGCACTTGAGTCTTGAATAATGGTATAAACCAACATGGCCTTACTAAAAGCTTATTTTTGAAACAGAAACGTTAATGCCTAAGCCCTCTTCCTAAAGATTATGATTTGATTGGTGTAACCATGTTTAGAAACCACTGAACCAAGCATGGGCCAAGATAAACTAATCTGTGAGGTTGTTTAACTCAACAGCCCATCATCACAGAAATGACACAGCACTTCGTCCCTGATCCTGGTTCACTTCATCCCCTCATGCAGGCCAGTTTTCTGAACACAGCCTTCCTCAAGCAGGATATAAAGGGATTCCAAAACCATGACATCGATCTAATCATCTTGCATTTGGTCAGGGATGGGCAGTGAAAGGCATCTTCTTTAAAGACAAGCAAATAGGGCAAGACCCACAGAGTTCATTGGGAAAGATGCAGCAGAGAGTGAGTTTCCACAATCAGGTGAGAAGCTATATTAGAAAGAACAAATAAATGACTATTTTGAGAAAAGAAAAAAAATGTCTATTTTGTGCTGCTAACAAAATTTCAAGAAAAGTGAGATCTATACTGCTGAACAGAAGCAAAAGAAAATCAGATGGCAAGATGTTTTAAAACTTAAAAAGAAAAAAAAAATCATGGTCCGAAATGGATTGTGTCATTGTTCCAGTTCTATGCTAGCTGTAAACATTTGGTTTTTGAAGTAAAAGCATTAAAATTCACTCTTGGGAAATAACTGTGATCCAAGAGTTATATATAGAACTCAAAATTATTGATCAAATGTTGATGCTACAGAAGACATTCTCAGAAATGCAAGTCAGGGTATCAGAGAGGTGGTTCAAAGGGCTGGAGCACATAATTTGGAGCAAATAATTTGTATGCAGAAGCCTCTGGTTCAATCATCAGCACTGCATGTTCCCCTGAGAATATATAGTCCCCCAAACATTTCCAAGAGTGATCCCTGGAATAAACCCCCAGCATTTCCAGGTGTGGCCCAAGAAAAAGACAAAAGAAAAAAATGTGTAAGGCAGACCCATTAGACCAATGACTTAGGTCACTTCAAATCCCCAGTGTCTGCAGGCACCAAACAGGATCCTGGGAGTTCTGCATTTGAGCCTGGAGTCTCTGCACACCATCATCCCCAGCACTACAAGTGAACTTCTGGCCTCATTTATAGTCAGGCTTAGGTAAACACCTTAAAGGGGTGCATGTCCCTGGTGAGCACCACAGTTAAACAGATATGCACAGATCACAGAAGGAGGTCTGACCACTGGAGAGCATGAGGTCAAACACTCCAACTAGAGTTTTTCAGTCAATTGTGTAAGCATAGCAACCTTCTGGGTAACCCCAGGCGAACAACATTAAACAACCACTATCTTCCAAGTTACTAAAATGTGTAGTAGGAAATATGGTATATTTAAGGGGATGGGTGGGATAAAAAATATATAATGATATAAATATAACCAAGGATATTAGTTATGCTCTATACCTACACCTCCCTGTTCAATTGCCAATAGATGAAGGCATCCAGCTGGAATTGATAAGAGACACACTCTTATAGAATGCCTGAAGTTGGTCCACTCTCTTCCTCCACACATTTTTAATTCCATGATAACCAAGTAATGTCCAGCCTCTGAGAAAGGACAGGACAGAAGTTTAGAAGAGCTGGCACAATGGGAAATGGCCAGAGACATGGAATGCAGAGTAACCGGAAGTGATGTCACTGTGTCCCTCTCAGGTGCAGGAACTTGTGAGGGAGAGAGGTTGGCACCTGGAGCAAGAACACGCACAGACGCGGCTCCCTCCAGAGGCCATCGGGAAATAAAATCAGGGCCCTGAGATGAAGTGGGAGAAGATGGCTGGAAAGGATGGAGCAGAGACCAGCTGACTGTAGTCTGCTTGTCAGCCCAGGAGCCCGTGCAAAAGAAGGAAGTATTCCCCTCACCTGCTCCTTGAGACCTGAGACCACCTGGTGGTCTTTGTGGCTGCCGATAGGACTCTGGTGCTGCCTCCAGTGGACACTGGCAACTCAGCCTTTGAACCCAGGGCCAGGCACGGTGATGCCCACCTATGCCTCCCTCCCAGCACTCTCCCTGGAATTGGGACCGCCTCCTGCCTCTTGGCAGAGAAGAACGTTCTGATCACATGCAATGTAGGAAACTGGAGACCCAATCATCTCCATCATCCCCACCTGTGGCCACTCTTGAGCCTATGCCCTGCCCAAAGAAAGACCAAACCTCTAGCGCCTTGGTAACTGTTTGCCCATCCGCTCCCTCTGCAGGAGTTGAGGAATGACAGGTCAGGACTGGATCCCCAGAGGAGACAGAGAGCACAAACTCAAGGCACCGACAAAGCCTCAATTGACAAACACAGTCAGGGAGAAGAGAGGAGGCAGCACACCCTGAGTCCGGCCAGGGAACAGCAGCCTCGTGGGCGGCTGGAAGCCTAAGTTTGCTCCCTCTTCTACCTTATGTTGGCCTACAGGGCAGGAGAGCCTGTATATGAAGCAAACAGCTCCAGAGTATCCTGGGGAAATCTTCTAGGTCTTTATTTGCAGCCTACAAATCTGATAGGAGGCCTGCATAATAAGCCAAAGGAAGACAATAGCTCAACTCAGCACACAGGAGTTAATTTGCAATATTAAGCCCAATGAGGAAACAATGAAATTTGCTACGAGGGAAGCAATATCATTTTCATTTTACACACTGGGAGATGAAACAGGAAGATATCCACTTGCATACGAGCATACAATTATTAACTGCCTGAATCTACATTTGAGTCCAGACAATAAGGCTGATAGTTCTTTAAAATGTACTGAACCATGTGTCTCTTTTGTTTTCAGAAACTGTGCTAGGCTTAGTAAGGAGCATTCAAGGTAAGTTCCCCTACTCCGGAATGATTTAAAATGAAGTTAGGGACATAGGTTAAAACTAATTTGATTTAATCCTATCCATCTCGTAGTCACTTCAACCTCTCAAGTGTTGTGGGTGAGGGCCTAGAGAGATAGTACCTCAGGGTGCTTGTCTTATATATGGCTGACCTGGGTTCAATCCCCGTCACCCCATTTGGTCTTCTGAGCTTCACTGGGAATGATCCCTCAGTTCAGAGCCAGGAATAAGCCCTGAGCAGCACTGGGTACAGCCACAAAATAATGGAACAAAAAGTTATGGGCGAACTGAAAGAATATTAAATCTTTCCCAATTAATAAAATGTTCCTGTCTATAATTGAACACTATGTACTCTCTCTCTCTGAACAGAGACAGCTTGAAATCTGAGGGGCGCTTTATTGAATAGATAGAAGAATTAAGTCTTTTTCCCTCTCTTTATAGAATCCTAAAAATTGAGATTCATTGTAAAGTTCACCCTATAAAGGTGCCAGGGATGTTTTATGAATCACTGTCACTGTCACTGTCCTCCTGTTGTTCATCGATTAGCTCGAGCGGGCCCAGTAACGTCTCCAATATGAGACTTGTTATTACTGTGTTTGGCATATTGAATATGCCGCGGGTAACTTGCCAGGCTTTGCCGTGCAGGTGAGATACTCTCAGTAGCTTGCCGAGCTCTCCTAGAGGGGCAGAGGTATCGAACCTGGGTTGGCCTGGTCAGCCGCGTGCAAGGCAAACGCCCTACACACTGTGCTACAGTCCCAAAAACAAGAGACCAACAAGGAGGGACTCTCATTCAGGCAAGTGGAAAATGAGCACTTTACCACTTGCAGTTCTTTCTGGAATGCTTCTTCCTTCTGGAAAGAAGCATAGGAAGGCTGTGGTCCTTTCATCTGACCCATATTCCAGTTCTTTGTTGCTGAGCTGTACTCATTCTTCTGGTCTTTATTTAAATTCCACTTCCTCCAGGAAGTTTTTTCAGATGCTCTGTTCTGTGGATCTGTTTCCCTCTGTCCCACCCTCTCCCTGGCACTCTCTCTTGGAGGTATCATCATATTACAGTAGCCTAGAACTGCCATTCTTTCGGGATCGCCCCTTTATGAAGAGAAGAACCACAGTCTCCGTGAACTTTGTATCCACATCTTAGTTCTGCTGTTATCCTACTTGTATACTAAGTGTTCGCTGAAGGAGTGATTCTCAAAACAAAACCAGGTCCTTCTTGACATTCATTCCCTTCTCTTTTTCAGTCAATTTTAGGTTCTCAGTATGTAATACTATCATACTTTAAAAAGGAGAGAAATTAAAGAAGGCCTAACTAGTGTTTGCATGGAAATATTTTGAAAGATCCAGGCTTTCAATCCTTGTTGATCCTTCATTTATTTCTCCATTTCTTTACATTAATGTAATGTCAGTTCTGTGTCCCTCCTTCTTTGGCCAGAAAACGTGAGTTGTGAAGTCGTATCAATAATTATACTTACTGTCCATAAGAACTTCAGTCCATCAGCCACTTCTTAAAAGAGATGATCATGGTGTTGACACTGTGTTTTACCTTGTTTCTGCCCACTCTTGTTTTACAGAAAAGGATGAGTATAGCCTCAGATGAAGGCTGAAACAATCACCTTGACAAAAAAGTATTGTCTCTACCACATTGTCAGGTGTTAGCCAAATGCCAGGCACAGGGTTATACACCATTTGGCCAGCCTGGAGAAGCCACAGGAAGCTACCTGTATATATGGCCTGCCCTAATCCTAATTTCAGCCACTGTCAGGTCATTCTGGTATTATATAAGCAAGTAAATAATGTCCACACAGAGTCAATGGACACAAACTGCCCCTTTCCCCTGCCCCTACTGTATGCTCACCTGTGGTTCCATAACATAAGCTTGGCTGAATTATACTGCCAGCAAGTCAGGTCTGTTGAAAGCTAGGCCCACTGGCAAGAAGCATAGGGATTGGACCAGACAGGTTTTATTTGGAAATTTCACTGTCACTGTCACTGTCCTCCCATTGTTCATCAATTTGCTCGAGCGAGTCCAGTAACATCTCCATTGTGAGACTTGTTGCTACTGTGTTTGGCATATCGAATACGTCACGAGCAGCTTGCCAGGCTTTGCTGTGAGGGCAAGATACTCTCAATAGCTTGCCAGGCTCTCTGAGACGGGCAGAGGAATCGAACCTGGGCCAACCAGGTCAGCCACGTGCAAGATAAATGCCCTACCCACTTTAATGTCTTAAATATAAAAACTTGAAGAGAGTGAAAGAGACAATGTTAAAGCAATGATTCCCAGGACTAAAGAGTCCCATATCGGGGCTGGAGCAATAGCATAGCAGATAGGGTGTTTGCCTTGCACGCGGCTGACCTAGGTTCGATTCCCAGCATCCCATATGGTCCCCCGAGCACTGCCAGGAGCAATTCCTGAGTGCATGAACCAGGAGTAACTCCTATACATCGCCGGGTATGACCCCAAAAAAAGCAAAAAAAAAAAAAGAGTCCCATATCTGTAGGGCTGAAGACCAAAGAGAGGCATGACCTGAGTCCATGTGCAATCACTGGGAGAATTAGCATGTCTTCAGGGAAGGCCAGTGTTTTCTATTAAGGTCTTCAGTTAATTCAGTGAGGCCCATGCACCTCCAGTTTTTTTTTTTTTTTAAAAGAACGTAATCTTAATCAAACTCTACTGACATCAGGGTCACAGAAAGATCCAGAATAACATTTGATCTGACTTCCAAACCACCGTGATTCAGTTTTGCGGCTGGACTGAGCCATCAGGGTGAGCCCATGTAGACTGCACCATACAACAGGCAGGAACATAGGGACCCATGAAAATGAGCGCGATTTCTCCTGTGTCCCAACTGGTTTGGATGAGGCTGAATATCTTTTTCCTTTAAACTGCCTTCAGTAAATAATTTCATAAATTTCAGTATAATGAAAAAGTCAGTTTTTCCTTTTCTCACGGAGGCCCAGTCTGATCTTTGACATGTAGATTCCAGACTCTAGCCCAGCCTAGTCTTTGGGATGCAGATTTCAGGTGGGCCAGGTTTGTCTTTAGGATGTAGATTTTAGGTGACAGTACAGCCTTGTTTTTGGGATACAAATCCAAGTGCTTGTAACCCAAGAAAGGTTTCTGTTTTGGCTTTGTATCTTCTTTCTGGAGGCATGCCTGCCTCCATGTTCTTTCTGTAATGTCTTTTGATGATGTCACTGTATTGCGCCCTTTAGAGGTACCATGATCAATGAAAGGAGATTTTGGGGCTCTCTACCTTGGTCACAGGTCTGAGAGAACCTGGGCCCTCCATGACATAAATTTCTTTTGCGTTTCTGTCTCAGCGCCTCCAACTGAATGAATATTCACACAACATTCAGCGGAGTAGAAGTTGTGGAACCACAGGTGAGCATGAGCTGGGGGCAGGGGATAGGGGCAGGTTGGGTCCATTGGCCCTGTTCACTTGCTTATATAATCAAATAATGGCATGACATTTGCTGAAATTAGGGCATGCCATATATATGTGTGTGTGTGTGTGTGTGTGTGTGTGTGTGTGTGTAGCTTCTTGCTGCTTCTTCAGGCTGGCCAAATGGCATGTCTTTGTGCCTGGCATCAGCCAACACCCAACAATATGGTAACATCTGAGTACCATGACCAAGTCAAGTACAAAACCCCAAAATGAACCCAAATAGGAACTTATGGCAAGCACTGCATTCCATGTAGTTACCTCTGACCCATATAACTCTGTTTTTAAGTTTCTTCAAGAGCCTGAAAATGGCCCTTGACTTGATGGCTCAGATGGAAATACAGATGAAATGAGAAAGGTTAAGAAATTTTACCACTAACGGGCTCATGGTCATTAAATTGAAAGCTAATTAATCTATTCTCAAGCCAAGATCTTTCCCCTACACTAAACATATATATATATACATATACATATATATATATATAAAACATCTTGAGTCAACTATAACCTTCGTCTGGAAGACCTATGCCATTCTCTTACTTGGGAGAGTACTCCTTTTTTTCTTAAAGTATTAAATGATGTAATTTGGTGAACAGCTCATTTATTCCTGCCTTCTTCACTTGAAATGTAGAAATCATCTGGTGACTGGTAACATAACTAGCTTTGTCTTCAGATTGAAACTCTAACTTAAATTTATGCCAGTCAAAATTCACTCTACCTGTTCACTTGATCATACTTGACTTCCCATTAATCATCGATTTGCTCGAGTGGGCACCAATAACGTCTCCGTTTGTCCCTGTCGCGTGCTAGTGTAGCCCAATGGCGTCTGTTCATTCTAGGAACACTAAGAACCTCAAACCAATCGTTCATGATCTTGATGAAGAAGTCTGGCTATCTGGTAGGTGGGCGGCCACACAGTCTTTTGACATCCTGTGGAATCCAGTTGGTAACGGCTCTAGTCCAGTGGTCATCTCTAAATCTCATTACGTGACCAGCCCATCTGATTTTTGACGCCTTGGCAAACGAGACAGCATCCCTGATTCTTGACCATCTACGGAGGTCAGAACTCAAGATTCTTTCTCTCACTTGAGTGAAGCGAGATACTCCAAGCATAGCTCTTTCAATTCCTCTTTGGGAGACCGAATAGGGTTCTCATCCTGTTTGCATAGGGTCCAGGTCTCTGAGGCTTATGTTAATGCAGGAAGAACTGTAGGATCAAAGAGATGTGCCTGGAGCCGTAGGTTCTTCGTCCTCTTAGCTATTTCTTCGACGTTCTTGAAGGCGTTTCAAGTCACTCTCTTCCTCCTGTGCAGCTCGGGTGCCAGGTCATTTGTCATGTTGACCTCTCGACCTAGGTACACATAGCTGTTGCATTCGGAGATGGTCGATCTGTTGAGAGCGAATGGGGCGTCAGGAACGAGGCTGTTTCTCATAAACATTGTCTTCATAAGATTCAGCTGTAGTCCAACCTTTCCACACTCACAGTACCACACTCTACCTGTTGTGAAATTTATATACCTAGATGATTTATATACCTAGATGATTGTATGCTACAATCACCAAACTTACACGATATTGTAAACTAATAGTAAATCAATAAAAAATTTATTATTTCACCCTACCAAAATTTCCAGAATGTGGCGACAAGAAAAATAGAAAAGGCTTAAATGGAGAAATTTATATGATTATTCTTTTTTTTATTTTTTTTTAAT
Organism: Sorex fumeus; assembly: GCF_029834395.1. Lineage (NCBI taxonomy): Eukaryota > Metazoa > Chordata > Mammalia > Eulipotyphla > Soricidae > Sorex > Sorex fumeus. The sequence continues at coordinate 17,397,152 of NW_026606118.1, read as the reverse complement.
GAATCATTGTGAGGTACAGTTACAGACTCTCAAACTTTTGTGCTTACATTTCGGTCATACAATGATCGAGTACCCATCCCTTCACCAGTGTCCATTCTCCACCACCAATGATCCCAGTATCTCTCCCACCACCCTCACCCCATCCTCCCACCCCACCCCACCTTTGTGGCAGGGCATTCCCTTTTGCGCTCTCTCTCTCTCTCTCTCTCTCTCTCTCCCCCCCCCCTTTTGAGTGTTGTGGTTTGCAATAGAGGTATTGAGTGGCCATCATTCGGTCTATAGTCTACTTTCAGCACACATATGATTGTTCTTTAACTTGTTTTGTGATTCACAAATCTTATAAGATGTTCTTATGCATAAGAAAGTATAGAAGCTTGCATGTGTGTTGGGTTCTCCTTTTTTGCAATAAATTAGTTACAGAAGAAAATATATCTATTTTGTGATACAAAAGTTTTAACATAGTCCTTGTGACAACTACAGTTTTTCAAATACCAGGTGAAAAAATAATAAAGTCAATTTAGATAATATATTTAAGTTTCTGTGACTTTTGAAAATTAGATATAAATACAAGAATATATATGTTTATTGTACATATGATATATGGAGTTGATGGATGTCCATAGAACCATAAAGGAAAATTGAATATACAGAATCACTAGTTAAACCTCCATCAGCTGGTTTTGGAAGTTGCCTTGATTCTACAACCAATCTGCATTGGGTCTGGCCTGAGATTTCATGTTATACCTTGACAGAGGACCAATAAATCTGATTTACCCATTACCAACTCCATTCTATAGCATTAAGATAAACCATATTATTTAATAGTGAAACCTCAGATGTACCAGCCCTGGGGAAAATGAGAAGTCCATTAAACACCTAACTTTTTTCCAAATCTTACCTGACCTGAATTAACCTTTCCATACAGAAAAAGTGATATAAATATTAGACAAAATATTAAATATTAAAATATTTTAATATTAAAATATTAATATTAAAATATTCCTCCAAGAAAAGCTGATAAAAATGAAGTACACTTAGAATATTTCCTTTACTAGCATCACTAGGCCAGACCCTACTTCAGTGATGATTCTAGGTTGACCTACTAAGTACTTTTCGTTAATTAACTATAACATATAAAAGACTTTATAGCTTTTGGTAGTATTTACCATACATATGACTATTTTGGAGATACATTGTTCCCTATTTTTACTTTCTCTGTGTCAAGATTTGATGCTCACGTGAAGTTCTTTGACTATGAAGGAACTGAGAAGTCATTGTGGTCTTTTTGTTTAAACCCCTTAATCTTTCAAAATTACTGCTCTTCAGATATATTGATATTTTAAATGTTTTATTGATTTAAATTGGGTGGTTTAAAATACTGTTAATAATGGTTTCTCATACACATAATTGCAACATCATAACCATCGTCAGTATACCTCCCTTCCTCTCTCAAGAACCCCAATGCCTTTCCATTTACCCTCTTCTCATCAACTCAATTGTGTGGATCAATTCTCCAGTTATGTTGCCTTTGGACCTTTGTTGCTACCTTGTTGTGTATCATTAAACCCCACTTGTTAGTGAGATCATAACCCCTCTTGTTCTGTATCTCTCCCTTTCTTTCTGATTGCCTTCACTCAGCATGATGTCTTCTAGTTTCGTGTATGTTGCTGCAAATTGCATGATTTTGCCAACATATTGATTTTTACATCATTCTACAGTTCATCAATGTGATGTTAGAAATGAGCAAGTGATTATAGAAATGAGCAAAACTCCAAAAAGGGAAAATGAAAACAGTGAAACTGAGGAGTGGGATCTTTTTCTAAGCCCTAAACTAAAGGATATATCACTTGATCTCTTGACATCCCGTTACTCATCAATTTGCTCAAGCGGGCACCAGTAACATCTCCATTTGTCCCTGTCGCGTGTAGTGTAACCCAATGGCATCTGCTCATTCTAGGAACACGAAGAGCCTCAAACCAATCGTTCAGGGTCTTGACGAAGTAGTCTGACCATCTCATAGGTGGGTGGCCAGGAGATCTTTTGACATCCCATGGAATCCAGTAAGTAATAGCTCTAGTCCAGCAGTCGTCTCCAAATCCCATTATGTGTCAAGCCCATCTGATTTTCGAAGTCTTGGCAAATGAAACAGCGTCCCTGATTCTTTTTTTTGTTTGATTGAAGGAGATAATTTAATAAACAAATTTACTGTTTTATCATTTTCTATAATTACAAAAGTTCATAATCTGAGATTAACCTTATTTGATTTTATTTTTAATTATTTATTTATTTATTTATTTTTCTTTTTGGGTCACACCCGGCGATGCTCAGGGGTTACTCCTAGCTTTTACCCTCAGGAATCACTACTGGTGGTGCTCAGGGGACCATATGGAATGCTGGGAATCGAAACAGGGTTGGCCGTGTGCAAGGCAAACACCCTACCCTCTATTGCTATTGCTCCAGCCCCCATCTTCTTTGATTTTTTTTTATTCTTTTTTTTTTATTAGTGAAACACCATGAGGTACAGTTGTAGATTTACAATTTTTTGTGCTTGGGTTTCGATTATACAATGATCAGATACCCATCCCTCCACCAGTGCCCATTTTCCACCACCATGGATAATATCCCCCCACCCCCATCCCCCTATCCCCCCCTGCCTCTGTGGCAGGGCAATCCCCTGTGTTCTCTCTCTCCTTTTGGGTGTTGTGGTCTGCAAAAGAGGCATTGAGTGGCAAACATGTTCAGTCCATAGTCTACTTTCGACATGCATCTCCCCTCCTGGGAGGATCCTCCAAACATCCTTTATTTGGTGCTCCCTTCTCTATCTGAACTGCCCTTTCCTCTAGGATACCCGGCTGGCCTCTAAGTTATGGAGTAATCCTCCTGGTGCTGATCTCAGCTATTCTTGGGTATTAATCTCATACTTTGTTACTTTATATCCCCCAGATGAATGCAATCTTTCTATGTCTATCCCTCTCTCTCTGACTCATTTCGCTTAGCATGATACTTTCCATATTGTACCACTTGTATGTAAATTTCATGACTTCATCTTTTCTAACAGCTACATAGTACTCCATTGTGTAGATGTACCAAAGTTTCTTTAACCAGTCATCTGTTCTTGGGCATTCAGGTTTCTTCCAGTTTCTGGCTATTGTAAAGAGTGCTGCAATGAACAAACAAGTGCAGATGTCACTTCGACTATACATTTTTGCCTCTCTGGGATATATTCCCAGGAATGGTATTGCTGGGTCAAATGGGAGCTCAATTTCTAATTTTTTGAGAATCGTCCATACTGTTTTCCAGAAGGGCTGAACCAGTGGACATTCCCACCAACAGTGAAGGAGTGTCCCTTTCTCGCCACATCCACGCCAGCATCGGTTGCTTTTGCTCTTTTGAATGTGGGCCAGTCTCTGAGGTGTGAGATGGTATCTCATTGTGGTTTTGATATGCATCTCCCGGATGATTAATGATGTAGAGCATTTTCTCATGTGCTTTTTTGCCATTCGGATTTCTTCTTTGAGAAAGTTTCTGTTCATTTCATTGCCCCATGTTTGGATGGGGTTGGATGTTTTCTTCTTGTGGAGTTTAACCAGTATTTTGTATATCCTGGATATCAACCCCTTGTCAGATGTGTATTCGGTGAATATCCTTTCCCATTCTGTAGACTGTCTTTGTATTTTGGTCACTGTTTCTTTGGAGGTGCAGAAGCTTCTTAGTTTAAGATAGTCCCTTTATCTATCTCTGTTTTCACTTGCTCGGCCAGTGGCGTGGCATCTTTGAAGATACCATTAGCTTCAATGTCATGGAGGGTTTTGCCAACTTTATCTTCAATGTACCTTATGGTTTCTGGTCTGATGTTGAGGTCTTTAATCCATTTTGATCTTACTTTTGTACATGGTGTTAGGCAGAGTTCTGAGCCTATTTTTTTGCATGTAGCCATCCAGTGATGCCAACACAATTTATTAAATAGGCTTTCCTTACTCCACTTCACATTACTTGCACCTTTATCAAAGATTAGATGATCATATGATTGAGGGGTGATGTCAGTGTATTCAACCCTGTTCCATTGGTCTGCAGTTCTGCCTTTGTTCCAGTACGATGCTGTTTTAATTATTACTGCTTTGTAGTACTGTTTGAAGTTAGGGAGGTTGATTCCTCCCATTTTCTTTTTTCCAAGAATTGCTTTAGCTATTCGTGGGGGCTTATTGTTCCATATAAATTTCAGGAGTGTTTGCTCCATTTCTTTGAAGAATGTCATGGGTATCCTTATAGGGATTGCATTGAATTTATACAATGCTTTCGGTAGTATTGCCATTTTGACAATGTTAAGTCTCCCGACCCTTGAGCAGGGGATATCTTTCCATTTCCTCATGTCCTCTTTTATTTCCTGAAGTAGCGTTTTGTAGTTTTCTTTGTACAGGTCCTTTACTTCCTTAGTTAAGCTGATTCCTAGGTACTTGATTTTCTGGGGCACAATTGTGAACGGGATTTTTTTTTCATGTTGCTTTCTTCTCTCTCACTGTTTGCGTATAGGAAAGCCATGGAACGTCCCTGATTCTTAATCGTCAATGGAGTTCAGAACTCCGAATTCTTTCTCTCATTTGAGTGAATCATGATAGTCCAAGCATAGCTCTTTCAATTCCTCTTTGGGAGACCCAAATAACGTTCTCATCCTGTTTTCGTAGGGTCCAGGTCTCTGAGGCGCATATTAATGCAGGAAGAACAGTGGAATCGAAAAGATGTGACATCAATGATCACCTCCCTGTAGAATGGTGAGATCCTGGTAGTGAATCTTCATTACAGCTCATGGAGGATCTTGATGTATTGAGTTTGAATGCACTGTTTGGCTAGGGCTTCAATAACTGCTTCAGTCTCAACAGAATCAAAGGCCTTCTTTAAATCAATGAACGTTAGATAGAGCAGCATCTTGAACGCCCGGGAAACCTCAATGAGCTTGGTTATCATGTGGATAGGGTCGATTGTGCTGAATCCTTTTCAGAAACTGGCTTGTTCGCATGGTTGTCCTTCATCTAGCGTTCCGCCAATCCTATTCAGGATGACTCGAGTGAACAGCTTGTAGATAACAGACAACAGGCAGATCGGGCGATAGTTGTCAATGTCGTGGATGTCTCCCTTCTTGTACAGTAGTACAGTCCTGCTGGTTTTCCATTGGGATGGAAACTTGCATTCAGACAGGTAGCGTGTGAAGAGCCAAGCCAGTGTATTGATGAGTACTGATGGCAGGTTCTTCAGTTGTTCAGGTCTGACCTTGTCTGGGCCGGGTGCTGTTCTCTTCTTTGCCGATGTTGGATTTCGGAAGTAAATAAAGCAGATATATACTAAAAACAATTCCTTCAAAGGTCAAAGAATTAGTAAAGGGTATTTCATATTTTGCTTGTATTATTTGTATTATTTATTCAAGGATAGATGGCCTCTATTTTTCTGGAAGAGTTTGTTTTACCGCATAAGAAATCTGCAGACTCAGGTTCTAGAAGCCTTGAGTTCATTCACTAAACAGAAAAACACTATTTTTCTACAATAGTCCTAAGATGTCAGGATAGAGGAAGTAATAGGAATTTACATTGTTGTCTGTAGTAAATAACTGTTCTTTTATTTTTCTTTTCATGGTTTTGGAGAAACATTGGCTGTCCCCAGAGCTAACTTCTGGCTCTGTGCTAAGAGATCACTCCTAGTGATGCTCTTGGGACCATATGTGGAGTTTGTAATTGAACCAGCATTGGTCACGTACAAGGCAGAGCCTTAACCCTAGTATTTATACTGGAGTCATAATTATTTTAAACAAAAATGATCCTTTGTGACTATTTTCCCATGTAAATTCCAGTTACTGTAACTTTAATTATAAATATGCTTCAGAGATGACCTAATTTTTTTAGGGAATCAATCGCCTCTCCATACTTGTCTTTAGAATATTTCAAAGAAGTGAAGATTTACACATATTCATGCCTCTACATGTTGAACTTCCCAACAATGTGCAACACACTTACACTTGTGTTTTTAAGACCTATAGGCAGACTTGGGGCTGGAGCGATAGCACAGTGGGTAGGGCATTTGCCTTGCACGCAGCCAACGTGGCTGATACATGTTTGATTCCCAGCATCCCATATGGTCCCCCGAGCACCGCCAGGAGTGATTTCTGAGTGCATGAGCCAGGAGTAACCCTTGAGCATCACCAGCTGTGACCCAAAAAGCAAAAAAGAAGCAAAAAAAAAACCTATAGGCAGACTTGACCATTGATTAGTTATAATTAAAATTTTTATTTGAAAAATAAATCAATCACTACTACTTTAATCTTTTTACACAACACTATTACTTTAACCCTTTTGCACACCAGATGAAATCTTTAAATGCTTTTTAAAAAATTATTATTTCATGCTTTCATTGCTCCTTTTATTAAATTTAATGGCCATGCTGCTATTATTAACTACACTAACTCCTCATCGCTGATGACATCATTCTAATACCAAACATTAGCCAAGCAGCACAAATGCTGGCCGGCTTCGACCATGAGTGTGGAAAGTTTGGACTACAGCTGAATCTCACAAAGACAATATTTATGATAAATGGTCTCATTTCTGACATTCTATTCGCTCTTAATGGAACAAACATCTCCGAATGCAACAGTTATGTATACCTAGGTCAAGAAGTCAACATGACGAATGACCTGGCACCTGAGTTGTGCAGGAGGAAGAGAGCAGCTTGGAACGCCTTCAAGAGCATCGAGGAAATAGCTCAGAGGAAGAAGAACCTTTGGCTTCGGACACATCTCTTCGATTCCACTGTTCTTCCTGCATTAACATATGCCTCAGAGACCTGGGCCCTAAGAAAACAGGATGAGAATGCTACTTTGGTCTCCCAGAGAGGAATCAAAAGAATCAAGCATGCTTGGAGTATCACACTTCACTCAAATGAGAGAAAGAATTCAGAGTTCTGACCTCCATTGATGATCAAGAATCAGGGACGCTGTCTCATTTGTCAAGACCTCGAAAATCAGATGGGCCAGACACTTAACGCGATTTGGAGATGACCCGTTGGACTAGAGCCATTACTGACTGGATTCCAGGGGATGTCAAAAGATCACGTGGCCACCCAGCTGTGAGATGGTCAGTCTTCTTCGGCAAAGCCCTGAACAATCAGTTTGAGGCTCTTTGTGTTCTTAGAATGAGCAGATGCCATTGGGCTATACTAACATGCGACAGGGACGATTGGAGACGTTACTGGCGCCTGCTTGAGCAATTCGATGAATAATGGGATGTCAGGTGATCAAGCGACTGCTATTATTACCCACTTTCAGAACCCTTATTTTAGTAGGAAAATAATCATGATGTTCAGTTCTCTACTAGATAAATAATGTGTAAAAACTTGACGTTTTTGTATTTTAGTTCTCCTGAACACTTATGAACTTATTTGGTGAAAACATGTTCCTTACTTAATAATAAATCCTAATTCCAATAGTCTCAGAAAAAAACATTTCAGAATTAATATGTTACAAATCAACTTTCTCCATTTTATGAATTTAGCTGCAATCTTATTGATGTATTTCAATGATTCTCTATAATAATAGATAGCAATTATCTATTGAAGTTATCCTAATAGAATTTTTATTAAATCCAGGAAGGCTTAATATATCTACAAAGAAACACATTGAAAATATTGTTTTTCAGCTATAGCTTTTAAGGAAAGTACTATTCTTTGGAAAGGAAAGAACACTCTACATAATTATTTTGTATTAATTTTATTTTCATAAGATTGGAGTACACTTTACAAATTAATAAGTAAAACTTGTTAGTGAATCATTTCTACACTTAGGTAAGATTTCCTTTACTGAAACTGGTAATTTTAAACCATCCACAAATTCAAGAAATGACTTGAATAAGATTAAAAGTAAGAAAGATTAATGTGACTCAAATATTTCACTTGATCACTTGATCACTGACATCCCGTTGCTCATGGATCTGCTTGAGCAGGCACCAGTAATGTCTCCTTTCATCCCTGTCCCCAGCTAGTGTAGCCCAATGGCATCTGCTTGCTCCAGGAATATGAAGAGCCTCAAACTGTTCATTCAGGGTCTTGATGAAGAAGTATGACCATCTCACAGGTGGGCGGCCAAGCATTCTTTTGATGTCTCATGGAATCCAGTTGGTAACAGCTCTAGCCCAGTGGTCCTCTCTAAATCACATTACATGTCGGGCCCATCTGAAGAAAAAAATCAGATTAATAGCATTGTAGCACTGTCCTCCTGTTGTTCATCAATTTGCTCGAGTGGGCACCACTAATGTCTCCATTGTGAGACTTGTTATTGTGTTTGGCATATCAAATATACCACTGGGAGCTTGCCAGGCTCTGCTGTGCAGGCAAGATACTCTCGGTAGCTTGCCGGGCTCTTTGAGAGGGGCAGAGGAATTGGCCACATGCAAGGCAAACACCCTACCAAAAAATAAAAAAATAATTTAAATCTTTTTTTAATATTCTCCATTTATTAGTTAAGATAAACAATAGTTTGACAACTCGAAATGACAAAACTAGTGTTTAGAATAGTATTTTATAATACTGTTTATATTATCCTTTCCAATGTTGCTAGGGAGAGCTCCATCTTGCTGATAGCTTTTCACTGAAGGGAGTTGAAAGAAAATGCATCAGAACGTTCTTGAGACTGTAAGAACATATTTGCTCATTTTCCAGAAAGCAAATTTTGTCAAGAGAAAATTATTGGTATCAGAGCATCAGTTGAGTCTCAGGAGAGAAATTTGAGCACCATGCTCTCAAATTTAAAATGTCAAGGACTAATTTTAGGACAAACTGGGGGAAAAAAAAAAGGAAAAAGAAAGTCTTTTTAATGTTTCCCAGGAAAAGCAAACAACAATTAAAAAAAAAAGTCCTTTTCACTAAACTGACTATAACTTCTCTGGGTCTCCCTTTCCTCAGCATAAACAGAAATTGTGAGACCAGTCTCCTAGGATTGTTGTTGGGATTGAATTAGTTAACTTGGTTAAAGCACTTGGAATCCTGCCTGAAACATATCGATCATTCAGCTAATGATCGCTGTTGTCATTGTTGCTGCCGCTGCTGCTGTTGTTGTTATGGTACTTAATAGTATCAAATGCAGTTATGGTACCACTTACAGAGTGGCAGGACATAATAGGATCTGTAAATCTGAAACTTTTCAGTAACCTAGACACTAGAAACAGCAAAGTTTACCATCCTTTTCTTCAAATCATTGTCTGAAGCACAATCTTTATCCATTTCTACCTAGAAAAAAAAAGGCCTGTGAGTCCATTTATCTAACATATTTTAAACAACTATGCAGACAAATGTTTCAAGGAACAGAGAAGAGAGACTCAAATTATGCTCCTAGATTTCAGGAAAACAATCAACATGAGGGAATAGTAATTTAGAAACCATACGACTGTTCATGTGGAACTTTGCCTATTTTGGCCAACTCTTTGCAAAATGGCTTACTTAATAGCTATTTCTGTAGTACAGAAGGTTTCCTCTTATGATTCTGGATAGCTATGTGATTTTGTTTTGACCAATAATATGATTGCAAAAGTGATACAAACAACAGAGTGAATGGTGCTAGGGTTTGTCAGAAAAACAACCATTTGAATTTATAATCAATGAAATATTATTAAAATATCGACACATTGGAATATATTTGATTAACATATTGATATGTGATATATGTGTATATATTTGTAATTTAATATATGTTATAATAGAGTTTACAGGAGAGAGATCAAGAAACTATGTTGTTTATATGTAACAGGATTAGATCATGTGGCTAGTTGTCTTAGATGAGATGTTGGACCTGTGACTACATTCTGCCCCAACCTAGCAAGATGAGACAAGAAGAGTCAACCCACAGAACATGAAAAATGACAATTGATTTCCATCAAATATTTTAGGTAGCTTTTTAATATAGAAAAAATCAAATTAACTGAATAATTAAAGACATTTTTTTTTCTTAGTATTTAGGGGCAAACTGCCTAACAATATAAGGATTCAAACTCAGGGCCTTATACATGCTAAATATGTGCTCTGTCTCTTAAACAATACCCTCAGCCTATGAATCTAGGAACACAATTTTAAAATCTATATTACAGTTAACATAAAGGCCTTATTGTAATGTATTATATAAGTGTCAGTCTAAAAAATTCTACAGTGCAACTGTTGCTTAGACAGAGAAAATTTGAGTACTGTGAAAAATAAAAATGGTTCTTTGCTATTAGTATCTAATTATCAATAGAGTTTTCCAAGTAGTCTGTCAAATAAAAATTATAGTCGAGAGAAAACAATCACTATTATTAAATACCCTAGGTATTTCTATGACCTCTATATTCCTATACTATTAATAGTGAGTACTCATTATCCTTCCTCCACAGTCCCTGAAAACTATTATATAAACTACTTCTGCCTCTATGTATTTTCATATTTTGAACTAAAAACCACCTGGTCCAAGAACCACTTTACATAAATTGGATTATAAAATACATTTTGAGTCTAGTTTATTTTGCTTAGCCTATTTAGTTTCATTCATGCTGTAGCATTGTCATTGTTTCATTTCCAGTTATTTACTGCCAATAATGGGCCACCACTCCCATTATTTATATACATTTTGCTTATCCATTAGACAGTGAATAGAGATTTAGATTTCAGTCTAATGAAAAAATCATATTTTAATGGTAAATTAAAAATAATTCTATAATAAATATCTGTGATCAACTCTTAATATGAATATATGTTGTCAATTCTTTCACTAGAAGTGAAAATGCTATGTCATGGTAGCTCAAAGTCCAATTTTTCTGAGGATCTGACAAATTGTTTTCCCATGGTAAGTGTACAGTTTTACAATACATTCAGCTATCTGGATCTATGCTGATCCTCAACAGTATCTGTGATTCTGTTTTGATTTTGTTTTGTTATACTCATCCTAGTTGGTGTAAAATATTATCTCACTTGGGTTTTTATTTATTTATTATAGTCCCCTGATAGCTGATGATGTTAACTTCTTTTTTGTATGAGATTTTTCTGTCTACATATATTCTTTGGAGAAATGCCCATATTTTGAGTGGGATAGTTTTCGTATTATTGTTGAGTCCCAAGAGTTCTTTATGTGTCTTAGAAGAGCCTTTTGAATATATCATATACAGAATTGTATACCATGCCATGAGTCTTTCTTATTTAGTGATGTCTTTTGCAGTACAATTCCTTTATTGGGGGCTACATACAAGAGGTGCTCAGGGGCCACCACTCCCAATAATTATGTCAACTGGGCTGGCAGATCAATGTGAAGGCCTGCTTAGGTCCTGGGGTGGCAGGGATTATGCAAGACAGGACAGTTATGATTAAGGGCTTACAGAGTCAAACTGCTCTTTGGAAGTATGTGCCCTATTTTCACCTGATTTGGAATTCTGGTACATGGGTATCAGAATTATATGATCTCTAATGCCTTGATAAATATGGCAAAATTTAAAATATAAACATTACTTTGTTTTACTTTTTCAACACAATTTTGGTGTTCCAAATCCCTTGCATTTTCATGCGAGTTTTAGGATTCACTTGTGAATTTCAGCAGAATAAAGAACTGGAATTTTGACAGGTGATGTAGGCAGCACAGTGGTAGGGCATTTGCCTTGCACACGGCCGATATGGCCGACCCAAGTTCGACTCCTCTGTTCTTCTCCGAGAGCCTGGCAAACTACCGAGAGTATCTCGCCCTCATGGCAAAGCTAGCCTGGCAAGCTACCCGTGATGTATTCAATATGCCAAAAACAGTAACAACAAGTCTCACAATGGAGATGTTACTGGGTCCACTCAGAGCAAATCGATGAACAATGGGAGGACAGTGACAGTGACAGATGTAGGCAGATAGACAGGGAATGGCCTCCATGGCAATGGAATTCTTTGGAAGTAAGTAAAACCAGTAGTTGCAAGGCCACAAAAAACCCAACTTGTAAACACAGGGACTAACATTGATAAAACCTTTACCTGGTGCCAGAGATTCAGAGAATGATTGGGACCCCCCCCCCCCCAAGAGAACAAAGGCCAAGCAGGAACTAAAGACAAGGAAAAGAATTTCAAAGATCATCAACCACTACCAACTCTATCCCCTTGGCAACTTCCCTGACAATGGACTCTTACCTCAATAGAAACCCTACTTGGGACTGCTTGGGGAAGTCCCTATAAAAGCCAACTTGAACAAAGGAATCACACACATATGCTGCCTGAGCCCATGTGCTACTTGTGCCCACATGACCAAACTTATGGTACTTGTGTCACCTGTACCTCCCTTCTTGAGATATGTACTGGGGCTTTCTCCGCCTATATGGAAAAGCCACATTCTCTCTCTCTCTCTCTCTCTCTCTCTCTCTCTCTCTCTCTCTCTCTCTCTCTCTCTCTCACACACACACACACACACACTCTCTCTCTTATACTCTCATTCTCTTAAACTCTCTAACTCTCTTACTTTCTCTCTCTCTCTTTCCTAATATTTCCTGAATAGTGATATAGTGACATATTATTCCATTCACTATCCATCTCCTCCTAAGATAAATTTTTGCAAAAGCAGGTAACCAATAAGAAACAAGACTTGGAAATCAGGGTAAAGATCAGAACTAGTTTTCCTCTTTCTGCAAAGACTAATCCCTTGATCCAACCTGAGGTCATCTCCAGGGGTACCTGGGTAGTGGGGACCAGTTTCTGTGCTGTAAAGACCAAGAGAAAACAAGGGGAAGTTTTGTTAGTGTGAAAGTAGATTTTCCTGTGCTTGTGGGTTCTTTAGAATAGTATGAAAGATACGCATACAAAACTCAAAAGTTTGAAAGTTGGTTTATTGGGTTTATTGTACAGAAAAGGTAGATGGTTCCAGGTCCTTCCCCAGATGTCCATGGCCTCTCCTTTTTCTGCGAACAATGACTAGGTCCTGTCCCTGCACTGCCCCATCTTTTTAATGACTTCCCTGTTTTCTCCTATGCTCTCCACTTGCCTCCTGTGACCAATGTCACTGATCCCGTCCCTGCACTGCTCTCTCCCATATACACTTTCCCAGTGTCCACACAGCCCCACGTGCATGGACAAGATTCCTATGTTCCATCACTGAGCCTCCCAGTGGTACTCAAACCGTTCCTGTTGTCCATCTTGGTTTGCATACGCTCCAGACATGGCCACTTGCGTGGGTGAGAGTCCTGAGCTCACCACTTTATCCCGTCTTCGGCATCCAAGCCCGATCTGAGTTCTACCCCTGTCCAACCCTGAGATGCTCGCCTGTAATAGGCCCTGTCCAGGCTCATGCCACCCTATCTGTCTTGGGGGGTCGGTGGAGAGAGAAGTGGGTCTAAGGCAATGCATATTCCCGAAAAGAAAACAGAGAGAGGGGCGGGCCTTCTTTTACCTGTAGCCAAATCTCACCCCCATCCATCCCATCCTACTTTCTGAAGTGACCTGGTTCCACATGTCAGCACCTGCTGCCCCATGGCGCTGGCAGGCCTCTAGAGGCCACACTGGGCAGGTGGTCTAAGAGGTTGGCTTTATCAGTCTGCACTCACCAGGCATTTCCCTGGCTGACCAAGGTGATAGAACCAGAAGGCAGAGGTAGTACTCTCCACTCCCAAAGCTGCATTTCCTTCTCTCTCCAAAGCACCCACATGACATGCATCACTTGGAGAGACAGCATGGAGTCATGTGACCAACCTCATGTCCATAGTTTGCTTTTCTTGTGGTCTGTATATTTGGTTTTGGTTTCAGGGTGTACTAGTCCCATAGAACACATTGAAAAGTGTTTTCTTTACCCTGGGTGTGTGTGTGGCGGGGATTTGTGAAGGATTAGTGTTGATATTACAGTTCTTAATGTTTGCTAGAATTCACTAGGTCTTTTTATTTTTTATTTTTTGGAGGAGGGGTCTGTTGGTGGGGATAGAGGAGTGTTTGTTTACTTAGTGATATTTTTATTTCATTATATAAAATCTCTATTCTTTCTTATGTGTGCCCAATAAAGTCCCTAAACATTCTTGGGAAATTTTTGTTAAATGTAAGACCCAGTAGGACCCAGACTTTATTGAAGAGCGTTGTGTGTTTCCAACACTCAGTCTACAACTCTTCTTAACCATCCACCTCTTGCTTTTAAGTCCTTCTACCCATTGCTCAGTTTTTTTCTTTCAAGCTGTTGATTAACCTATTTTTTTTCATTAACTATTATCCACCCTAGCATTATGATTTTAAAACAAAGATGCCCTTTAGGGAGAGGCTCTTAATACCCGCAAAGTCTCAGCCAATTAAAGGCAGGCCTATCCTTTTGGTCTTCTAGGGAATCATTAATAGGAATGAAGCTTTGAAAGAGCTCCCTCTAGGTTCTGCTCCATGTTGTGTTAGAGGAAGACTTTGTGTGTTTTGGTTTTTTATGGGTTTTATTTTGTTGTTGTTAATCAAAGTCACAGCCTAGATTGAGACAAGTTACTGAATAAGTAAATTTAGTGAATAAATGTTTCCTGGGTTGCCTCAGTCTCTGCTTAATTTCTAGGGTTCTAAAGTCAATCATTTTAGTTTGCCAGTTATATTAATTTTCTATTGATCCTTTAGAAGAACACTCTTTTTGGATTCCACTTGTACTGTGTATTAGTAGTAACAATAAATTACTCAAAATTTAATGTTATACTTTTGTTGTCAGTTTATCAGTGTGGACCAATAATTTTAATCTCACATCAGAAGGTTAATCAGAATAAAAATCAATATAAAATAATAAAAACCAAAGCAAATAAAACATTTTAACTATGAAACAACTATATGTAATAAGATGACTGTCTTACACATATATGAAGAACAACGCAATAAAAGAATGTAGATACTTGTTGACTACTCAGGAAAAATATTCTTCAAAAGGCTTCTAAAAAATACATTTTTAAAAAAATAAGGTTAAGAAATTACTATGTAGCTAATAAATTGAGAATAAATTCATTTTGAAATTAACTCATCAAAAATGAAAGCAAAGAACCTACATTAGAAACTGACTGCATAAGAATACTTAGCCCACTTTGTAGTTAAATTCTCATCAAGGATGATTGATGACAGAAGAAACTAAGAAACATATTTTTGTTTCTTGTACTTCCATTTGCTGACACTACAAAAACACCAGTATCTACTACACAAAGAATGAGTTCATAATGGAAAAATACCAAAGGATCTAAATGTGACTATATGTTGTACCAAAACAACCTCCACAAAAAATGTTCTTTGGGAAAAATAAGTTGATTTGCTACTCATTGTACTGGATGTCTTGAATTTTCTTTAATTGGGGTATTTTCTTCTTAAATCCAGTCTTTCCTGACTGAAATAAGGGATTTTTTTTCTTATTGTATTTTTCATATTTGTTCTCTCAGCAATCGATAAGGTAGATGAGATAAGTAGAACTGTTCTGGGAGACACCAAACTAAATTAAACGGTAAAATATGTCTAAAAATGACAGGAACTAAGTGCTTTTTCAGTTGGATCACTTGGTGTTTAAAAGGTCACATGAAAATGGTACCTTTTGAAGCACAAACAGCAAATACTTGTAGTTAATGATTGTGCATCGTTATAGAGGGCAATCTTGAAGTGTATACAGAAGCAAGCCCTTCCTACAAAGTCATCACAAACACCAGATTACACTGAGTGGACAGCATCATCATTTAAATTGCACCACATGACTTTACAAAGTTAAAGTTCCCTCTAATAGGTTGTCTGTCTCTCAGAGTAGAGGGATAATCCTTAATATTTCATTTGTCTGACTTCCTGGTGCAATTATAATTATTTCTACACAAATAACATTGGATTGTCAATGATTAGTTTTATGTTTTAATCTTGTCTTTTCATTTAGGTAGTATCTGCTGGCAGCTCCTAAATTTCTGTATTACTTTCTCCTCTTTTTTCTTCATTAACTCATGCAGTTCTCACCTCGTTTCACTTCAGGTCTTCATTGGGAAGCAAATGTCTCAACTCTTTCAGCTTCTAGAGCAATTCATTCAACAAAGCCAGCTTTGGTAAATTAAAGGAAATGTTCCAACTTCATACTGGGTGCTTTGTAACAAAATATTATTTTGAAACTTCCTCTCTTAGGTCTTATTAAAAAGAAAAACCTCAATACCCAGTCTAATGTCTATAGCGGGTTTTCTGTTTCACTGTCTCTATATCTCATTTCCCACACACTGAAATATTGCTTCTCTGCCGTACCCCAATATTTCCACAAAAACAATTTACAGATTTTTATCATACTGGAAATTTCTGTAGTATTTATAGCAGATCACAATGCCTTTGCAAACACTTGTTCTTTGGCTTCTAAAATGGATATCCAAAATATAAAATACTGTTTTTGGCTCCCTTTTAACTTCTCTTCTGCTTCTCTGGGCCATTTTCTTGAATTCCTCTTCAAATCCATCTCATATTTATACTCCTTAAATGCTTGTCTTCCTCACAAACCTTTTAGTGATTCTCTTAATTTCACAGTAATAACTTCATGGGTAATTGACTTCATCTATACCCATTAATACCACAACAGATCTCAATTTATAATTTCTAAATATTCACAGATCACAGATCACAGATCATCCTGTTATTCGTTGATTGCCTCGAGCAGGCCCCAGTAACGTCTCCTTCATCCTAGCCCTGAGATTATATTCAAGGCTCTTTAGGAGAATGAGTCCCATCATTGTTACTGGTATTTGGCATATTGGTACGACACAGGGAGTTTGCCAGACTCTGCCGTGTGGGCAGGTTACATTCAGGAGCCTGCCAGTTTGTCAAAGTAGGAATGAGATGTCATAATTTGCGGCCGCGCAGTTCCAGGATCTAGTTTTTATAGACTCTGAGTCTTGGCCGCTGATGGGATTACACGGCGCCAGGGGGCCAGTTGGTGGGTGTGACCCCCGCCTACTGGAATTTGGAGGATCTGGGTGGAGGATGCTCGATTCCAATCCGAGTAGGCTTGGAGATCTCGGCCCCGGAACCCACGTGGCTTTGTCCCTCTGCCGGTACCTTCAGGTGTGCGGAGAGTGGTCTCAGCATGGTGGTGTCTAAATATTATTCAGTCAAAATTATACCCCAAAACCTCACAGTTCCATATCCATTTGTTTTCTGAGTATTTCCATTTGTTTGCCTGAAGAGATCTAATATATCTATAACAGAAGTCACAGGCAAGGGATATGATCCGATGGTAGACCATTTATCCTGTATGAGGCCCTGAGTTCAAGTCTAGACCCCATATGGTCACTGGAGCATTGAGCATAGAGTGTAGTTCCTAATCACATCCAGATATGAATAGCCCCCAAACCAAAACTAAACAAATGTAAGGTTGATGTCATTAGTCCCATGATTTCTACTTTTCTTCTTTTATTCTATATTTTGGTAGTCTGTGCTATAGCAGCAGACATAATTGAGCATCTATCACATGTATCTATCCTGGCACTTTTATTCTCCAAATCAAACCACAATATTATTCAAAGTCTCACCATATTTTTTGAGCTTTTATTATGTTGTGTCCTAGTCGGTCGAAAGCACTTTCAATCAATATCATAGGACCATTTCCTCAGTGAGTTTTCATGGGTATGATAAAATACTGGTTATTGAGGCATAATTGAAGTCTGCCTGAATGTTTCTAAGAAAGATCCCTCACTCTTAATAAACACAAGAAGAAACTGTCCCTTTGCTTCCCTGGAATGCCATTTGGTCTTGCAGTGGCACCTGAAACAACTGCCAGCCTCTTTTGAACCTAGCAGTAACCTGCCTACAAAGATGTGATATAATAGAAGATAGAATTAAAGCATGGCAGAGAAATCACTCCCTAGGCTCTTCTCATCGAGGATGGTTGGTATTAGTGCTTCTCAAACAGCATATATCAGAATAACTTCAAAGGCTTCTGGAATAGACACACTCAATCCCAAGTCCACATATTTTGATTAAGTAGTTGTGATAATATCCCCAAATTTGCCTGTCTACATAAAAATTGGCATCTCTGGTATTTTTCTGGTGACTCTAGAATTGCATATCCAAGAACCTTACTTTGAGAATCACTTGTTTAAACTATTCATCTAGGGGTTCCTGCTACTTGCTCAATGTATTTGAACATCTAATGAAATGCTGTGGTTTTGGCATATTGAACAATTTTATTCAGAGTCTCACCATATTTTTTGAGCTTTTACTATGTTGTGTCCTAGTTGGTCAAAAGCACTTTTGATCAATATCATAGGACCATTTCCTCAGTGAGATTCATGGGTGTGGTAAAATATTGGTCAATGAGGCATATGTTCAATTTCACTGTTCCTCCTGCATTAACATACACCTCAGAGACCTGGACCCTACGAAAACAGGATGAGAATGCTATTCAGGTGTCCCAAAGAGGAATCAAAAGAGCTATGCTTGGAGAATCATGCTTCACTCAAATGAGAGAAAGAATTCAGAGTTCCGACCTCCATCCATGATCAAGAATCAGGGACACTGTCTCTTTTGCCAAGGCATCGAAAATCAGATGGGCCAGACACATAATGTGATTTGGAGATAAGCGCTGGACTAGAGCCATTACCGACTGGATTTCCACGGGACGTAAAACGATTGCATGGCCTCCCACCTACGAGATGGTCAGACTTCTTTGTCAAGAACCTGAACGATTGGTTTGAGGCTGTTCGTGTTCCTAGAATAAGCAGACACCACTGGGCTATAGTAGCACGTGACAGGGGTGAATGGAGACGTTACTGGAGCCTGTTCGAGTGAATCGAATAACAGGATGTCAAGCAATCAAGTGATCAATGAAATGCTGTCTTAATCAAAACCAGAATTTTGTGTGTCATTACAAGATATTTTGCACAAATAAAATCTACTGTACCATATTATTCATTCCATCTTAAAATGTTTCACATATTTATATATATTTTTTCCAATGTATTAACCCCTAGTTCTAGTTACCATCATTCTTTTGAATTACCCTAAACATTCATTGGCTTTCTACCTCTACTGCCTACCTTATAGCAATTCACTGCCAACAGGAAAAGCTTCCAGAAGTATAATTTTTACTTCTTTCTTGTTTGTTTAAAATTTCACTAGGATTTCCCAGACATTACATAAAACACAAAAATCTAGACATTGAGCAAAACTCCTTCCCCCTGCATCCAGAGATGCTTCTAGGTTGGATGCTGTTCCAGCTTTTCAAAATATCTTCTCATTCTTTGTGATCACTATGTTCTTGACTCTTCTGAGCCTTCTCTTATGGTTTTCTGTTCTCTTCACTGTGGCCTTTTCTTCAATTAAATTGTAGTTATTTATCTCAAATTAAATTTTCTGTATAAGTTCTTTCTTCCCTCAAAGAATGCTTTCCTGATATCCCAATCATAGCTTTAATGTATTTGCTGTGAGTTATCAAAATTTGAGTTCCCTTCCATCAGCAAATCTTTCACTTTGTTGTAATTGCTTTTTTTCCCCCATTTTTTATAATTTTATTTATTGAATCACCGTGAGAGCAGTTACAAAGCTTTCAGGTTTAAGTCTCGGTCATACAATCAAACACCCATACCTTCACCAGTGTAATTGCTTTTCTTTGTGTATTTTTGAGAGATCAGAGACCAGGTCTGCCTCAGCCCTCATATACTGCTTGCGACCACATTGTCATTACATCATCTTTATACTCTCCTGCTATATCTTCTCCTGTTAGAGCAGACAGGCCCTAGGGGAAGTTGTTATATATAATTTTCTAACCACTAGAGTTTGCGCATAAGGAAAAAGAAGTTTAAAGAAATCAAATAGTTTATTCAAGTGGTCAGTAAATAATAAGAATGAAAGACTTGAAAAAGATGGTTGGAGTAATCGGTCGGGATGGGAGATGTATGCCGAAAGTAGATAAAAGACCAAGCATGATAACCTCTCAGTATCTGTATTGCAAACCATAATGCCCAAAAGTAGAGAGAGAGTATGGGGAATATTGTCTGCCATGGAGGAGGGGGAGGGGGAGAAAGATGGGGGTACACTGGGGATATTGTTGGTGAGGAATGTGCACTGGTGGAGGGATGGGTGTTTGATCATTGTGTGATTGTAACTCAAACATGAAAGCTTGTAACTGTATCTCACAGTGAATCAATAGAATTTTAAAAAATAAAAATAAATTTCAAAAAAATGAAGAACTTGAAACTAAGGAACCTAATTCTTACACTTACTCTCTAAACACCTTTCTGATAACAGTACCTGATTTTCCTGTAGAAAATCACCCACTGCTCACATTTTCTCTTTTGATATTTCATTCTTTTCTTCTATTAACCCAACTCCAGTGTACCTGTGTCCCCACCATCAGCGGCCTGTGGGAATAGGCTTAGTTGTTGTTTGCTGGAGTGGTGCAAAGCTGGTCACTGCACATCTGATATTCCTTCACTATTCTCTCAAGCTGATACTATTCACTAGACAAGTGAAAGAGAGCTCTACTGTTTCAACTCATTGATGACCATAAATCAGAAAGAGGTCTTTTGCCCCTCTAAGTAGTCTCAATCAATTCAAATTCAGGAAACACTAGACATAAGGAGTGAACATATGTGTAAAAGTATTCCTTTAGTTTGATAAATTAATAAAGGCATAGAGCAACAATAGAAAAATGATTCTAAAAATTGATAAATGCAATGTTTATAAACCATAATGCCCATCTCCAAGCCAATTCTGATACTGTCTCAGTCCTCTTTTGCAGAACTAGTGAGTGCCCTGCTTCCTTGGCAGAGGGTGCTTTCTGTAAGAACCCAAACACAAATTTTTCTTCCTGGATACTTTGATGTGCTTTTGAACTTAACAGAGGTGTTCAAAATTCTGACCTATAGAATGAAGACAGTTGTCCCATGTAAAAGATAAATTTTTTTATCAAAATTTTTTTTCAGAGCCAAAACAAGTATAGAAGGTAGAATGTTTGCTTGCACATGACTTACCCAGGTTCAATCCCGAGCACCCCATATGGTCCCTCAAACCCCATCAGGAGTGATCCCTGAGCACAGAGCCCGGAGTAAACCCTGAGCACAGCTGGGTGTGGCCCAACACTGCCCCCTCCCCCTAAAAAGCATTTCTCACCTGGCAAGATAATTCAAAAAGAAACCAGGTTGAATCATTTTTTAATTGAGCTTTCATCTGTATGACCAGATGCTATTGTTAGTATTCAGGACTAAAATAGAAAGTTAACTTTTTCTCTGTTCTGTCATCTCCTGTTCTTGGAGAAAGACAGATTTACATAAACTGTCCCCATAGTCCACCCATCCAAGTTTTACTTTGCTGTCTTGCTTGGCCCCTCTTACCCTGGAGTAAGCACTGCCTTACACTTCAACCAACTTTCTTTACTCTGGGGAAGCCTGTCTCCTGTCTTTCATTTGATGCATGGGCAGGCATTTCAACACCACTCAATGTTTTTGAAGAACAAGGCCACAAGTCCCCCAAACAGTGGAGCAAAAGGAGGTGGCAAGATGAAAGACAGACCCCTGGGTCTCCCTGCCAGCCCTCACCTATTCCTGCTCCAGGCAGTGACTGTGGGCTGAATCCCAGACATGGGGGTCTGGCAGCCCCCTGAGCAATTCATTCTTGAAACCGATGAATTTTTTTCTAAGCAGCACTGCCACAAGAAGACACAGACAGAGCCTCACACCCTTTCTCCAGACTTCCTGAAAAAAAAAAAGAACATCCTGATGATTGTTTGAACTATATTACTGAAATTCTTAGTGTCTGGTGACTCAGCTCTGTTTGTTCATCGCAAACATAAACAGGGCAGATTTTTGAGGGTGTGACTGATTTAATATATTATATACACCCTCTATATTAAGACTAACACCTGGTTAGAAGCTGTTTATTTTGTGTAGAGCTTTTGGTTTTCCCCCTAGAATGGAGGTCAAGAAAGAAGTAGTTAAATAAGGTTGAATGATGCAGGAATCTGAAAATGTGACTGTTCTTCTATGGTCTGCCATTTTATTATTTAACTGTAAAGAAGATTATTGGACTTCAATTGGAAAAATCTGAATGAAGGCTGAAGATTAGAGAGCAGTCATGTGTCACTGAGAATATCCTATTTTGCAGGTAGTATTGTTTGGCACCTACAATATGCAAAGGACAAAGGACTGTGAGGTACAAAAAAGAATGTGTGGATGATCTTAGTGGACAACGGTAAACCAAGAAAGATACCTACTTCATGGAAAATGTGATGATAAGTACCAAGCACTATGCCATTAAGGACAAACACCAGGCATGAATAGGTAGTTCTCAACATTTTGTCCACCAGTAACATTGACCTTAATACTTATACTTGAAGATTTAGAAGTTAGGCCCAGGTGAGTTTGAATCAGTTGTAATTTTTTTCCCTCCTCCATCAAATAGCATTAGAAGTACCCTCATTGTAATATTTAGTTTTGAATGTAATCTAATTTTAAATGGTACAAGACTCAGTACCTGGAGCTATTAGCTCTACTTAATTTATGAAACAATTTGTCATATAGTTTAATCAAGCAATAATTATTTTTTACAAGCAAACTTATTTATATTTATTTATTTATTTTTATGTAGGAGCACTGCTACTTATTCAGCCACTGATTAGGCTGATTGAATTTTGCATGAACTCCATGCAATAATTGTTTGGGGTTTTTTTTTTTTTTTTTTTGGTGACTGGAGAGGTAAAAAAGAACTGTGTTCAAGGCTCACTCCTGGTAGTGCTTGGGGAACCATATGTGGTTCTGGGTATTGAACTGCTACAAAGCAAATACCTTACTATTTGGACTATCTCTACAGCTCCTAATTAATACAGTTTGCATAGGAACAATTTTGCCTGATACGGAAGTCCTAACACCACCACTCCCTGAGACTCTCTCTTCTCCATTAAGATTTCCTATGCACTCTCTTTCAAAGTGCAGCAACCACACACTTTACCAGGTACAGCAATCTGGAATCCTAATGCCTGCCACTCTCTCAGAACCTCTTTCCATAGGAAAAAATGCACTGTGATAATTGCTTTATGGAGAGTTCTCAGGTACAAATTCATTACTGCACTATTATGGAGTATGCTACATGGTGAGAAAATTACAGTTCCTCACTATGCTCCATAATCCAGTGGACAGAGCTCATACATATAGGTAAGCTCTTACACACAGATAAGCAAATAAAACCTATGACAAACACTTACTTCTCCCTCCCATTACAAGAATCCCCCATATCTCCTTCTCTCTCTACTGATTTGTAACAGAATCCCTTCTTTGTCTCTCCATCAGGAACTGACTCCATAAACACAGACAATCCTATATCCCATATGGAGGGAAATCAATTGTTCAGGTATCGGGTCTATACACTCTTTTTTTGTAATGGTAGGTTTCCTTACCTCCTTTTTTTTTTCTTTTTTTTTTTTCTTTTTGGGTCACACCTGGCAATGCACAGGGGTTACTACTGGCTCTGCACTCAGGAATTACTCCTGGTGGTGCTCAGGGGACCATATGGGATGCTGGGAATCGAACCCAGGTGGGCCGTGTGCAAGGCAAATGCCCTACCTAATGTGCTATCACTCCATCCCCCGTCCTTTTAAATTATTTTTTAATTTATTTCACTCATTGTAGTTTAGTAAGTTACAAGAGTGTTAAAAATATAGTACTAATATACAAACTTATTATTCTATACCAACATCCAAGTGTCCATGATCCTCTGATCTGTTCATTTTCTTCCTTCCCTTCTTCATTCTGTTTGATAATTGGTTCTATGATCAATATTAAAGAGGTTTTTCATTTCTCAGTACTGTTTATGCTCTTGGTTTGACTATATTCCACGGGTGAGTGAAATCATCCTATATTTGTTCTTTACCCTTTGACATATTTCATATAATATCATAATCCCCAGATCCTCCGTATTATAGTACACTGCACTATTTTTAATTTTTCTTATAACTACATTGTTGGGAGTTTAAAAAAAATTGTCATTAAATCCATTAAGTAGACCCTTACAAAGCTGTTCAAGATTAGGTTTTAGTCATACAACTTTCCAACACCCATTCCTCCATCAGGGTAAATTTCCCAGCACCAGTGTCCCCAGTTTCCCTTCCATTACCGCCCCCCCCCACACACACACACCCAGTCTGCCTCTATGGCAGGTGCTTTTTGCTTTTTTCCCTCTTTCTCTCTCTTTCTCTCTCTTCAATATCTCTCTTTCTCTCTCTCCAATATCGAGTTCTCTCTCTCTTCAATCTCTCTCTCTTTTTCTCTTTCTTTCTCTTTCCCTCTCTCTCTTCCTCTTTTGGGATTATGGTTATCTTAGAGCCACATTGTATTCCATTGTCTATATGTACCACTTTTTTTTCCTTTTGCCAATGTTCATTATTTACTCCTGGCTTTGTGCTCAGGGATCCTCTTGGTGATGCCCCAGGGACGATATGTGGTGCTGGGTATTAAACCCAGATTAGGTACATCAAGGCAAGTGCCTTATTGGCTGTACTATCTTTATGGCCCTATAACAACTTCATTCATTTGCACCTGGACGTTTGGGTTGTTTACATATACTGGCCATTATACTAAGTGCTGCAATAAAACATAAATGTGAATATGTTCTTTGTGTTATTTCAAAGTTGATATGTTCTTTCAAAGTACTGTTTTTGTGTTGAAGGGTGTAAATGGAGAGAGGTAGGATGACTGGTTCGAAAGCACTCAAAAAGCAAATAACCACACCCAAAAGTAGGCAGAGGAAATGAACAGATACTTCCTCAAAGATAGCTAATAAAATGGGGAAAAGTGCTCATCATCACTTGTATTTAGGGAAATGCAAACCAATATGACAATGAGATATCACATCACACCAGAGGGAATGGTATATATCAAAACAATTGAAGGGCTGAAGACATAGAAAGGGAAGTTTCTGGATTTAATCACTATGACAATGGTAGTTGCAAATGACCACTCTGAACAAGAATTGAGTGCTGAAAGGAGGTAAAGAGATTTACATGATAAGCTTTCAGTAACTGTATATGCCAAAAAGGAAAGATAAAGAAAGAATAAAAGTGGCTGCCATAGAGGCAGGCTCTGGGTGGGAAAGTGGTAAGACAGAAACTGGGAACATTGGTGGTGGGAAATGTACACTGGTGGATGGATGGGTGTTGGAACTTGGTATGGCTGAAACTGGATGATGAACAAATTTGTAACTGTATGGCTCATAGTCATTCAATTAAAAAATTAAATTTAAATTTAAATTTAAATTAAATTTAAATTAAATTTTCATGTAGTTTTGGGAAGCCAACAAAATTCTGTTCGTCTATATGAGCTATTTTTAAACCTCCACTCTAATATTCTGTGCTATTTTAGGGACTTGCAAAGCTTGGTTTGTTAGATTGGGAAAGAAAACTCTTATTTACTGTGGTTTGTTAGTGGCACCTCCAAAAGACTTTTCAAGATTTATCTCATTTCTCTAGAAATGTGTATGAAATTAAAAAAATAAATCACCTCTTCATATAGCACTGCTTAAGGGGTTCTAAGCTTAGAGACAAAGTACATAAGTTCCAATGCTCACTCTACTACTGAACTACTTGTCATGCAAACTTGGAAGACATTGATTTGTCTCCCTCATGAGACTCTCCATTATAGTATATTCTATGATATAACAATACATTGATTTGACTAAATAAACATGAACATTATATGTAATACACACAATATGCAATATAAAAATAGATGTCATTAAAAAATTACTAGAACAAGATAGATACAAGACCGTGGAAAATAATTCAAGATTAATTTTGCTTTTGTTTTTTCCAAATGCCTTAAAGGGCTATTAGAATGAGGTAAGAATCTGTGAAATTTTAATATTTTGAATATAAAAAACTTCTCTTCAAAGTGATATTAGGATTCTGACCCAATAAGTGCAGACTGTAATATTCAGTCAGCATAAAAGTCCAACAAAGAAGTTCAATTATTCTCAAAATTATTTATGTTATGATTATTATTTTTTGGATTTTGGGCCGCACCCAGTGATGCCCAGGACTTACCCCTGTCTTTACTCAGGGATCACTCTTTGAGGACCTCTGGGAACCATATGGGATTCCAGGGATCAAGCCTTGGTCCATTGTATGCAAGGCAAGGGCCTTAACCAAAGTACTAAAGCTCCAGCCCTTTAATGATTAGTTTTAACAATCTTTTTGTAACTCTATAAGTAACAACAACAAAAAGTGGTTGATTAACCAATTAACATTCCCAATATAATATAACAAGTGTTTACAGCAGATCTGAGAGATTGGCCTCTATTCTCTTCTGTACATAAAGTGGAATGTATGCACATCAACCATTCCTGTCCCTAACTCTCAAGAGAATAAGATCCTTGCACAAGGAACTGGGGTTTAGTTCATGCAGAGCACCATAACCATTTAAGCCTTACCTTTAGCATATTTCTTCTATTTCACACAGTAATCTCTAAATCCATTTTTAGGAAACCACTATAGAGCAGCCTTTGTTCTCCATTATTATTTTTTGTTATTTGAGGCTTGCATTGTTGGTGCTACCAAATGTGCCTTAATTTCATAAAATTAAAATCAGAAATTACAGACTTTAGTTCTGGTTGAATTGGTTGAGGTATTTTGGACTTTGGTTTTAGGTTTTAGGGGGATGGAGGACTAAGTCTGGGAAACCTGATTATGCAAATATTACAAGGTAACTAAATCTGCTAAAACAAATTCATTTTCTTTTCAATGTCCTTTGCAGACTGACCAAGATAATTCCTAAATAATGCACAAAGTCACATTACATGGCATTTAATGACTGGTAGCTGGCATTAGACTAATAAAAATGCAGTTAAAAAATGAAATGCTATGATTTTACCATAAGAGAGCTATTTATTTTAGTTATTTCCGGCTTCTAATACCATGTCTGATCATAATAACCATTCAATAAATATTTATTTAACCTTTTGGTAAAACAAATAGAAACATCCAGACAAAATTGTAAGATCTGGGCGGTATAAAGGAGGTTTTCTTCTTTGTTTTGTTTTCTGTTCTTTGCTAGAACCAGAAATGATTTCTATGCAGCTAACTTATACCAGAAATTCTTTTATGACAAATTTCCAAACAGCTATGTTTTCTTCAAATGATACAAGAAGAAAGTCGTTACTTGTGGTTGTTAGGAAGCATTTTGATAAGATGGACCACAGCTTGTTGAAAGAGATATGAAGAAAACATAGTCCTTCACAATATTCTCTTCCTGATACCACCCATGATTCTTACAGCACTGTTCCCAACACTGCACAATCACCCAGAGAGAATATATGAACAGGCAACCAAATTATTTGCCTAATTTCCAAAGTAAACTATTCTTCTACTTTGATCGTAGTATTGTTATAATGAATAAAACTCTAATTCTTCTCCATAAACATTGAAAAGTAGATGTAAAAAGTTTGGGGTTTTCCTAAACAAAATGGCTAATTGATGCTAAGAATTCATACTGAGTATGTGTCTGATCTGTCTAAAGGCACTTTGTAAATTCCCATCTACCCCCCCCCCCAGAGTGTTTAGAAACAAATAAAGAAAAAAAAAACTAAAGTCAAGTTGAACAGCTCTTTAAATCTAGAGGAAGAGGTGAAGACAAATAACAAAGTTGAATGAAATGAAAATATAGGCACATGATCTGAGAAACATTGTCTATAGTTAACGTAAGCCAGTGAGTTGTTTGTTGAATATTGGGATTCAGCACCCGGAAGTGTTGGCCGACCTGGACAGGATGAACCCAGATGAAGGCTTCCCCAGACTTTTGATGAATTCAGGTGCAGGTTCCAGGAATGTAGTAAGGCTGATCAGTGGGAAGGCCGCAGCATTGCTTGCATGAGGCCGAGTGTGGTCCCAAACCACCCCTCCTCCTTGCTAAATACAATCCTCATGCTCCACCCCGCCCAACCTAGGGTATTGCCGATGGGATCCCAGGTGCTATGGCAAGAGTGCCAGGACATTGCAACAGCATCACAAGAAAGGAAAGGGAGAAATGAAAGGAAATGTTGTGGGCTGAAGAGCTAGTACAGCCGATAGAGTGCTTGCCTTGCAGGCGGTGGACATGGGTTTGATCCTAAGCATCCCGTATGGCCCCCTGAGCACCGCCAGACGTAATACTTGAGCTCAGAGCCAGGAGTAAGGCCTGGACATTGTGTGACAACCGCCCCCATACACACACACACACACACACACACACACACACACAAAATAACTAAAAGAGAAAATGTTGGTAGAGGGGAAAAAAAAAGATTTAAAAAGAAAAAAAGCAAAGAAGAGCGTGAGTGATAGGCCGAGAGGAGGCTATGGAGGGGAGGAGATAGCTGCCTTGAATGAGAATTGAGGAAAACTGAAGATAAATGTGTTCACTCTGAAGAGAAATCCCTGGGTCCGAAGATAAGAATCCTACCTATTACTCAGCTGCTAGTAGCCCAAAGCTTATCTTCGAACTCTCAAGGCTAATCTTCTTGTGCCACTTGTCCCCTGGCCCCGGCATCCAGTCATGTATTTATTTCAATCCCATCAACCTAAATCCGAACCCTCTAAATCAGGCATGCTCATCAGTTTACAATTACCTCACTCTCATCCTGAATTCAATCCAGTGCTATCTTCAGGACATTCCTTCTCCAACCCCCCCCCCCCACCTCCCCATCCCTGCCCCTGCACACACACACACACACATACACACACACACACACACACACACACACACACACATACACCTTTCTCTCTGGTTTCTTTTGTTTGTTGTTGTGTGATTTTAAGGATATTTTGGTCTTTAGTTTTTAATTTTGGATTCTTAGTTTTTAATTTGCTTTTGGGCCAAACACAGAAGTGCTTAGGGATTACTCCTGGCTCTGTTCAGGGACCTCTCCTGGTAGTGCTTAGGAGATCATATGTAGTTCTGGGAATGAAACTGGGATCGGTAGCATGCAAGATAATCATCTCTACCTATCTATCCAGGTTTTCTCTTGTTTTTCAGGAGCAAAGCACAAAGGTCATCTTCTGTATCACTCAGATCAACTTACCAATATCACAAAAGGCTCTACACCAATAATTAAGCTGCTGGAAGAATAAGGAGAAAATTGCAGAGGTAGGCTTTCTACTAATAATCATCAATACATTCTTCCATACAAAGTAGCACTGTAGCACTGTGCTTCCATTGTTCATTGGTTTGCTCAAGTGGGCACCAGAAACGTCTCACAACAAATTGTGAGACTTGTTGTTACTGTTTTTGGCATATTGAATACATCAGGGGTAGCTTGCCAGACTTTTCCATGCAGTCGAGATACTCTTGGTAGCTTGTAAGTAAAGTAAAGTAAGTAAAGGCCCTCCCGTTGATCATCGATTTGCTCGAGCGGGCCCAGTAACGTCTCCATTGGAGACTTTGTTGTTACTGTGTCTGGCATATCGAATACTCTCGGTAGCTTGCTGGGCTCTCTGAGAGGGGCGGAGGAATCGAACTCGGGTCAGCCATGTTGGCTGCGTGCAAGGCAGACGCCCTACCCGCTGTGCTATCGCTCCAGCTGGTATAATATGTTTTCAATTCCTTATGTACATAATACTTCTTAGAGATCTTATGTAACTCCTAAAATGTTATTTTCAGAAAATATTTATGGGGGTTGGAGTGATATCATGGTGTACGATACTTGCCTTGCACATGGCCAACCCAGGTTTGATCCCCAGCACCCTACTTGGTCCTCCAAGCCCACCATGAGCACAGAGCCAGGAATCACCCTGAGCATGACAGGGTGTGACCCCAAACCCCAAATCATGACAAAACAAAAATATATTTATGAATATGAAATTTTTGAGTCGCACACAGGTCACAGATAAAATCTTAATAAATCATATATTCATAATCTTAAAACTATTTCTGAAAGAGATGCTAAAATCTTGAGAGGTCTCTGAAGAGTGGGATTACAACTGACTATACTTTTGCTTTTCATTGTCTTCTTATATATTTTATCATGAAGAAAACTTGTTTTTGAAATCAGGAAGAAAAAAATAACTCATTTGTAAGATGCCTTAAGGTCATAGCCAGAAAAATTATTTTTACTTTAAAGTAATACCTGGTTAGTTTGAGTCATAGGAATTGCTCATGAAGGCATTATGAGTCTCTTTTTAAATGTGAAACACATTTGCCCTTGAAACAAAACAATTTGATTCTTTGAGGCACTATGAATTGTATTTCTCCTTGGAAAATTCAGTCCTTTTCAGAATTAAAGCTATACCCTGTATAAAGTTGAAGGAAAGAGAAAAAAAGAATTAAAAAGTTAAATAATATATGAGTAAATATACAGTCACTTATCTTTCTTACAGATTTCTTTTTCTTTGAAAAAATTGATTATGGTGGACTTAGCCAAGCTTATCAGCTGTGGAACTGGGCTATGATCCTCTGACATTAGATGAATATGACAATATCTACCTGAGGTTACCATTTTGTAAAAGTTTTTTTTTTCAATGATGCGGTATTGATAGCCTTTTATTAACAACTATGATTTTCTTTTAAAGAGTTTCACAAATTCACATAAGCAGCATCTATTGCTTCTTTCCTTTCTTTTAAATGAATATCCAATATATTCTTCCTAAATTCCTTGCCATTACATAAGTGAAGAAATATATTTTTTAATTTTAATAAATATTTTCAGAATATAGTACTATTATTGATTTGTGTGTTTACACACTCTACAAATGTATATGTATATGTGTATCAAATATATGCCAGACACACTGTTAGGTTCTAACAATAATGATATAAATCTCAGTCTGCAATCACTTCTATATGATACATTCAAGACACTGATAGAAAAATAAAGGTACAGAATCCCTTGTCTTGCCCCATTGGTTGCTAATAATGCTTACATTTTACCTTTGAAAAATATTGGTACAGCTCTGAAGTAATTATATCTAACTAACATTTTTATCTACCTCCCTGTCATCTTTTCTTCTTTTCTTAATTCTTTCCATAAACTGTGCAATATGGGAACTAGTCATATAGGATTATTCAGCACATAAAATGTGATAAACCCAATTGAAATACATGGTAAATGTAAAATACTAACTTCATTTCAAAGACTCAGTATGAAAAAATAATAATGTAAAATATAATAATTTTGTTTTTATTACATGCTGAAATGATATTTTATTATGAGTCATTGTCTGTCACTGTCACTGTCCTCCTGTTGTTCATCGATTTGCTCGAGCGGGCACCAGTAACATCTCCATTGTGAGACTTGTTACTGTTTTTGGCATATTGAACATGCCACGGCGAGCTTGCCAGTCCCTGCCCATCTCTTGGTAGCTTGTCGAGCTCTCTGAGAGGGACAGAGGAATCGAACCCAGGTCGGCCACATGCAAGGCAGATATCCTACCCGCTGTGCTATCGCTCCAGCCCTTTAGCACAGCAGGTAGGAAGTTTACCTTGCATGCTGCTGACCCGGGTTTGATTCCCAGCATCTCATATGGTCCCCTGAGCATAGCCAGGAATAATTCCTGAGTGCATGAGCCAGGAGTAACCCCTGTGCATTGCTGGGTGTGTCCCCAAAAGAAAAAATCATTTTATTATGAGTAGTTAAATAAATTATGTTATTAAATTAATTTTACCTGGAATACTTGTTACTTGTTTAAATGAAGCTTCTTAGAAATTTTTAGTGACTGTCACTGTCACTGTCCTCCCATTGTTCATCAATTTGCTCAAGCGGGCCCAGTAACATTTCCATTGTGAGACTTGTTGTTACTGTGTTTGGCATATTGAATACATCACCGGGAGCTTGCCAGGCTTTGCCGTGTGGGCAGGATACTCTTGGTAGCTTGCCTGGCTCTGGAGAGATCATTGATTGTAACAATAATATTAATTTTACTCTTGGAAGAAAAAATGCTCTCTTCCGAGAGCTTTGTTTTATAGTCTCTGGATCTTGGCCATTGGTAAGATTACATGGCATGCGGGGTCAGGAGGAGGAGGGATAAGGGAAGGACAGTTTGTGGGTATGATTGCCAAGCTACTGGAAGACGGGGGACCTGGGTGGTGGAGGCCCAGTCCCAATCTGAGCAGGCTTGGAGATCTCAGCCATGGGTCCTGCGTACCTGGGTTCCTCTGTCAGTTCCCTCATGGGTGAGGCTTGTCCAAGCATGTGGACAGTGGTCTTGAGCATGGCTGTGACTGGGTTCTGGAGGTTTTCAGCTGCCAGCGTTCTGTTTGGGGCAGGGAGGGAAACTCAACCCGCCCCTCTCTGAGGTGTCCCGGTGAAGACATCTTGGTGCAGGCATTAAACTGATTAAACTGATTGACAGGAAAATACCACTAGAAATTTTTAGATTCATAGTATATTAAAAAAAAAGACATTCAATGAGATATTACTAGAATACATTTTATTAAATATAGTCAATTCTTTTTAAAAAGCTAAATCTCTTTAAATTATAGTGCTTGCATTGTGTTTTTCTTAATACATTGCTTATAATGCTTGTTTTCAATGTACATATTATAAAATAAGGCGCATGATGGTTATACATATAGTGGCATATCTATGGGATAATAATGGTGTTTTTTCCTGGTATGCAAACTGTCAGCCCAGTTGGCTGAAAATCACCAAGGATGGGTGCCCAAACCTTCTGATCATCATTGGAATACAAACCAAAAAAAAAGTTCAATCTTCCCCATATTTAGAACAATAAATGCACTCAGAAACAAATTTTTTAAAACTAAAAATGCCAAATTTTAGTATATTTAAAGATTATAAATCTATCAAATAAAATCTGTCACTGTCCTCCAATTGTTCATTGATTTTGCTTGAGCGGGCCCAGTAACATTGTGAGACTTGTTGTTACTGTGTTTGGCATATTGAATATGTCACAGGTAGCTTGCCAGGCTTTGCCGTGCAGGTGAGATACTCTCGGTAGATTGCCGGGCTCTCTGAGAGGGGCAGAGGAATTGAACCTGGGCTGACTAAGTCAGCCACATGCAAGGCAAACGCCCTACCACTGTGCTATCACACCAGCCCAGCAATTAAAATACTGAGATATATTCTATTCTTTTATCTTGACAATAGCAACCTTTAAGTTGAAGCTATAATAGATAAAGAAAAACTTAGAATTCTAAGATCTTAGAACTCCCTGGGAAATGAAATTGAGGAGAGAATGACCCCCTCCTCTTCTCTTCCTGCATGAGGTTGTCATCGACAAGTAAAAACTGTTCCTCGGTGCCAGAGCCATAGCACAGTGGGTAGGGCGTTTTCTCTGCACAGGATGGACCTGGGTTCAATCCCGGGCCGGCTGCATGCAAGGCAAACGCCCTACCGACCCAAACAGCAAAAAGAAAGAAAGAAAAAAAGAAAGAAAGAGAGAGAGAGAGAGAGAGAGAGAAAGAAAGAAAGAAAGAAAGAAAGAAAGAAAGAAAGAAAGAAAGAAAGAAAGAAAGAAAAAACATAAAACCTGTTCACTGTTCCTTACATCCATCCCAAGGATTGCCTCCCTCTGTCCTCATTCCTTGAGTCTAAATAGAAATTGTAGGTGTTCCTTCAGAATTTCAGCGTTACCCTTGAGTTTCACTGTGTACTTTTCCCCTCTGTAATAACATTTCAAACCTTTTGATAAACATACATTCACATTAACATTTTCTCATTTGCTCATTTAACATTATTTTTGTTGAAATTCTATGTTTTGTCTTTTATATACATTATTTCCTTATCTTTTTTATACATTTTATCTTTCCTATTAAATTGTGTCTCTAGCTTGTCTTGGGGTCCTATCCAACTTCATATGAAATTTTCCTTTAACAAATCATAGGTGCTGCTGTTTGTGAAAGGTTGATTATATGAACAGACAATGGTCAGATCAAATATAAAAATAGAACTCTGGTCCACAATTTGTTTTGATCAGTCCAGGAAATCAATTCATTAGCAACAGTAACTGTCCCAGAAAATGAAGCTGTTCTCTATAAGTCAAAGTAGGAACTCAGATGACTGTCTCTCACAGTTGATCCAGGAAGCCAAACAATAACCTCTCAAATAATTGTCTCCTTTGGCTAGAACTTATCTAATCACTGACATTTTCTAACCTTTTTCCTGGCTTCTAATTTAGGATTAATAAGAGAAAGTCCAAATGAGTGAGTACCTCTAACAAAGTAATCATGATTCTTGAGTCCACCTACGGTTTCCTGGTGCCAGTCTCCAATCAGAGTTCACTGCACTCTTTCCTTTTCTTCGTTTATTTGTGTTTTGGATTTTGTTTGTTTTGTTTTTGGCCCACACCCAGTGGCACTCAGGGTTTAATCTTGGTCCTTGGGTTCAAAAATCACTACTAGTGGGGCTTAGGGAACAGCATGAGGTGCCAGGGATCAAGTCCAGATCAGGGTGTAGGGCTAGTGCCCTAGCTATGTCTCCAGCCCCTGGAGTCTTGCTGTTTTTCAACACGAAGCTTTTCTTCTTCTAGGGCTGTCTTTGAGTCTCTGCCCAAAATCAAGAGATGATGGCCAACTTCTTTGCTGGAATAAGCTCTGAATAGCCTTTGCTGATTCTCGTTCTGTTGGTTTTTGCTTATGTTCACATGTAGCTGACACTGACAGCTTGCATGCTTCTTATTTACGGTAATGAAGCAGTTGACAAGTTTAAGTATAACATTTGTTTGGTTAATATGTATTTTTTATCGTTTACAGAATTAAGTAAATCATTTAATAAGTAATTCTTTCTCTTACTGTTAAAAGCTCTTTGGACTTGTGTTCTCTAAAGAACTAGCTGTTAAGCCAGTAAAATGAGGGGTTTAGATTGATTAAGGAAATTAGATTTGGGGTTTTACTTGTTCATTTCCAAGTTAACAGTAAAAATATTTTCAAGTGCTATTTATGGAGTAAGTAATAAATTGTTTTAGTCTTGAAAAAAATGATGAGTCATCACCAAGGGTTTTATATAGTACAAACCGATTTTTATTCTATAAAGCCCTTTCACACAATTTGCTTTAAAAAATGAATGTTAGATCTGAAATTGTAATTGATTTTATTATGGCAAAACATTTGTAACTGCAAGAAAACAGCATAACACTTAAGCAGTAGAATGTTACCAATACTGGTTAAAAAGTAATATGAGTTCCTAGGTATCTCAGTCCTTAGAGTAAACTGTTTGTGAGATCTGTGACATGAAGACATTTGGTCATTCAAACAATAAATCTAAAGAAATTCTTTTAAAGACACATGAAGTAAATAGTAAATTCCAATTCCAGTGCTTTCTATTTTCTGCAGACACTAGCAAAAACATTTATACATTGAGGCAATGTATGTAGTCTCTTTTGAAGTTGCATTTTCCCCTAATCTTCCAAATATCCATTAAATTAATATTTCCATCCTTTTCCCATTATGCCAGTATTCCTCCCAGTGAGCTGCCTACATGAGGATCAACAAAAGGTGAGTATCAAAATGTAAATTCTTGGGCCCTCTCCAGCCCTTGTGAGTTTGATTCTCTGAATGGAGCTTGATAAACATGTGTCTTCGTATTCTGATTTCTACGCACACCTGAAGTTGAGAATCACTGTCTAATGCAATTCTCCATCTATGCAAATATCTTAGATTCATAGGTAGTCTCATATGATGAAGACAGTTTTATCTATATATTTTATTTTTTATTTTGAAATTCAGCTGACTTCTCTACCTTCTGATAAATATTTATTAGATGACTTACTATTAATCCAAGGCCCTGGGAGAAGAAAACAAACATATAATATATTTGCTCCAAAAGAAGTTTTTCATTTTTCTTCAATCAGTTGTACCCTCAGTATCCTAGTTACCAACTATTTAAAAAAATTTTAAGTCATTTTTGTATTCACATTATAAACCCAATTAGCACTGGTAATGTAGTTTTTCTCTTCATTAACTGTCGAACTATAGACAAATCTACCTTAAACCAGTGACTGTTACTAGAGCTAGAAAATGGTGATGTAAATTTAATCAGCTCTGATTCTGATCTAAGATACCTCCCAGGCTAGCTAAAATAAAAGACTAATAAAAAAATAAAGAATCTATGCTGGAGCTGGAGAGATAGCATAGTTGGTAAATTACTTGCCTTGTATAGGGCTAACCCAGGTTCAGTCCCCGGTATTCCATATTGACCTTCAAGTTCCACTAGTTTAGAGTCTGAGTAACCCCTGAGCACTGCCAAGTGTGGCCCAAAAACCAAAATGCATATATACATACATACATATTCTCCTATGCTAAATGCTGTGATATGAGTATGTCAAAAGGGCTATCACCAACAATTATCCAATTAGATTACCCAATTAGTGATTTTTACAGATATGGGAAAGATACAGAAAAGAGACAATGTAAAGACTGGTGTTTTCTGAAGAAAAAGTCCCGTACTGGGAAAACGGCATGGGAATAAACAACAGAGCCAAGAATATACGGATGTAAAAGTGGGTTGGGATAAATTTTTGCCTGGTGAAGCCAAAATAATGGGTTAATCCCCAGTTATAAAGTGATGTGTAGCATGCCAATAGGTTTGGATATTCTCTATAGACACTCATTCCCAGGCACCAGAGGGTATAGGCATTTTTTTCCTCTTCAACTAAATTATTATTATCCCCAGCATCTTATATGTTCCTCAGAACCTCACCAGTGTAAGCCCTGAGCACCACAGGGTGTGACCCCCAAACAAACAAAAATTTAAACATTATTACAAGGGCTGAAGCTAATCCTAGTTTTAATTCTGTTCCCAAGGCCTGACCTCCCAGTCCCATTTGCCATACTTAATGCCATTACTTTACCATTGACCTTCATATTTCAAAATTACATGAATCTTTGGGGAAAAAAATTTACTGTAAAGTCAGCAAATATCAGCATCTCTGAGTCTTTTTCTTAGACAAATCTCATCTGCAAAAGAGGAATCCTCTGATTTCCTGCCCCAGCTGACCAGACTGGTAGCCAGTGGAGGAAAGAAATACCAATTCACTCTTAGGTATATTGGCTCTGGCTCAGTCATCCTAAATTTTTGTTGCTTCGCTCTTCACAGGACAGCAGTCTCTGATGCTCTAATGACCAGGAGACTTAATTTGATATGGTAGCATGTCAGTTGTGGGCTAGCCCACGGATGTACCTAAAGCAGCACACATGTGTTTGATTTTAACATACTTGCTTGTATTCTCTTATATACATTCTCCATCCCTCTGGAGAGTCCAGCAAGCTAGCAAGAGTAACCCATCCCTACCGCAGAGCCTGGCAAGCTCCCCATGGTGGCGTATTCGATATGCCAAAAACAGTAACAATAACGGATCTCATTCACCTGACCCTTAAAGAGCCTCCAATAAGGCACTGTTGGGAAGGATGCATAAGGAGAGGCTGCTAAAATCTCAGGGCTGGGATGAATGGAGACATTGGTGGCGCCCACTTGAGCAAATCGATCAACAACGGGATAACAGTGACAATGACAGTGATATAGCATGTCGGTTACTATCAACAAAGCCATGACATAAATTTTGGCTTTATACATTGAAGATGCCAAATAGTTAAAATTTTATGTAACAATTGATGCTGTATTTTATTAGAGAAATGAGGAAATTGAATAAAGATATTGTGAGGGTTGAGTTTGGCAAATGCTGAAATCCTCTAAAGGTGAAGACCACAGTTTAGGATCTGTAGGTCAATCATACTTGACCACTCATTTTTTTTTTGAGTCCGGCCCATGAGCTAAGAATGGTTTTTATTTAAAAAGTAGTTCTAAATGTCCCAAAGCGAGGGCGGAAGAGGTGGTACTGGGGTTAAGTTTCTTCTTACCTTGCATGCAGTCAACCCTACTTCACTACCTGGATCATATATAGTCCTTGGCAATCTCTGAGCACAAAACCAGGAGCAAGCTCTGAGCACTGTTAGGTGTAATCCAACACCAAAAGAAGTGAAAAAAATCAAAGTTGAAATATATTTAGTAAGGAATATAAGGTAAAGGTAAATGCCCTCCCGTTGATCATCGATTTGCTCGAGCGGGCCCAGTAACGTCTCCATTGGAGACTTTGTTGTTACTGTGTTTGGCATATCGAATACATCACGGGGAGCTTGCCAGGCTCTGCCGTGCGGGCGAGATACTCTCGGTAGCTTGCCAGGCTCTCCGAGAGGGGCAGAGGAATCGAACTCGGGTTGGCCATGTTGGCTGCGTGCAAGGCAAACGCCCTACCGCTGTGCTATCGCTCTAGCCCTAAAAACTATATATTTCAATGTCCATACATAAAGTAACAGAAATACTATTGTGCTCATTTTGTATGTCGTTAATGGGTGCTTTCTTGCTACAACTAAGATTGTGACAAAGATCTAAATTATTTGGTATCTGGCTTTCTTACAGAAAAAATAATTGATTGATCTTTGTTCTAGAGCAATTGGTTGGAATAATGTAAAGACTATGAATTATATGATAAACACCTGGTCTGCTCAAAAGAAAAAGTCAAATCCCTGATAAAGAAATTGGAAGGAAAGATATTAGACATGTTTTTACCCTAGGATATTCTTTAATTAAAGAGTGTCATTCTTCTAGTTAATATTTGTTGCTAGAGCATCAAATCACAGTATGCTTACATTGTTGATGTCTCTCTGTGAAATTTCCCATACTACCCTACCCTGTATCATTAGAGTCTGTATCACTTACCAATATATCTAATCATTGTCTTGTGCATAATATATTCTTCAAATAAATTAAAAACTCCTCATGGTTCGAAGCTACAATCCTGGTATCACTGTCCTTGGGGTTCCCTGTGCTACAACAAAGTCTATCAACTCTGCCAAAAGTATGTTTGGTCCTAGTTTTTGAAATAAAAATGAAAGGAAGGAGGAGGGGAAAGCAAGTAATGAAATAAAATGGTAGAAAAATGGAAAGAAGGCCCTACTGCTTTGCTCTTTCTTTCTTTTTTTCTTCTGTCTGCCAGACTTGGAACAATATCTGCCATCACAGGACCTTTCAAATTTTTAAGATGAGGATGATCCCTAGGCATTACCTACGCTTTTATCTCTCAGGAAGAATAAAATATATTTCTACAAAAATATGTTGACACGTTCTAAGAATTCCACCAAGCTAGACTTCAATGGAGCTGAACCGATTACATGAACAGCACAGTAGGGGAGCTTGGGAAGTAGCCAATAAAACATGTGTTCTTCACTCATATTGCAATCCAGATAAAACAAACAAACAGATGAACTAAATAAAACAAATATAAACTTTTGGACAGTAAGACCAATTAATGGTTACCAGACGGGAAAGGGAGAGGGGGAGTAGGTAAATTGTGACAAAGGAGACAAATGTATGATCAAGAATAAATTTATAGCCGAAGTAGTAGACTTAATGACTTACCAGGACCATGTGGTGACTTTCAATGATACAAACACAAGACTTATCAAGCGTTACAGTTCAATGTTACCTGAACTTCTAAGAAGGTATTAAGGGCAATGGATATAATACTGCCCCCACCACTACCAGGAATAGTTCTGAACCTCCAACTACCCCTAAGGGTGGCCCTCATATCTACCAAAAATTTAAGAAAATTTTTAAAAAATAATTTCTCTGGGGGGTTGGAGCAATAAATAGCACAGCAGGTAGGGCATTTGCCTTGCACGTGGCTGACCTGGGTTTGATTCCCAGCATTCCATATGGTCCCCCCAAGCACTGCCAGGAATGACTCCTGAGTGCAGAGCCAGGAGTAACCCCTGAGCATTGCTGGGTGTGACCCAAAATAATAATAATAATAATAATAATAATAATAATAATTTCTCTGGTTGAACAGTTGATCTAAAAGGGCTTCTAGATTTCTCTTGAGTTCCTTCTCTTTGGTACACCAGCAACTCTCACCAATGAAAAGACACCTTCATCATTTCATTTAAATATACTCAGAATATGTATAAAAACTTTCAAACAGTGAAAAAAAATGGAGATCTCAAACGATCATGTCCTCAGCTATAGAGCAAAGAGTATGAAACAACTTGAAAATGTTTCTAGTCAACATAGTTTGTATACCTAGATTTTGCCCAGATTCCAGGAAAGACCGAGCTAGTGTTCATTTAATAAGACATACCTTTTGTGCTTCTTGTTCTTTCACTGTGAATTAAGTGATACAAATTGCTCTCATTAGGGCACTAATAAGAGTCTGCCCTGTAGTCTCAATTAGAACCTATACAAGTCACATAAGGCTAACTTTGGATCAGAGAGGTAATGCAGGCCAGGGTGCTTGTGTTGCCACATAGCCAACCCACCTTCAACACTGAGCACCCTCTACAGTTCCCTAAACCACACCAGGAGTGATTGATCCCTGAGTGCTTAGCCTAGGAAAGCCCTAAGCAGGGTCAGTTGTGGTTCCAAAACAACAGCAACAACAAAAATCTGCTGTCTTTTGACATTTGATAAGAAAGGAAGAGCAAGTTACGGATCAAGTGCTTAAAAACTGTCTGAATGGAAAA
The DNA here is from genome assembly GCF_029834395.1 of Sorex fumeus. Taxonomy (NCBI): domain Eukaryota; kingdom Metazoa; phylum Chordata; class Mammalia; order Eulipotyphla; family Soricidae; genus Sorex; species Sorex fumeus. The sequence continues at coordinate 17,356,770 of NW_026606118.1, read as the reverse complement.
CACAGAAATTTAAGAAATCATCGATTATGTACACTTTAATCTAAGACTTAAGATATTCTGAAATGTACTGAACTTATCTCAGTATCCTGCAAAGGAAGTCTGTGCATACTTGATTTTAAAACATTTCTGTGAGGAGATAGAGTCAGGGTGAATCCAGGAAAAATGGGCTAACATACATGGGCTGAATAATTTACCAGCCAGAATGCAAAAGCTCTCCAAGAGCTCCAAGACAGGCCTTGAGAAATGGTAGGAAAGAGGAAATCAAACTGGCTATTTTTCACAATGAAAAATAATGAGTACTTAAGAATATCACCATCACTTCCCCTGCAGTGCCAGCTAACTAATGCTGCAGAGTTACTAAATGACTATGGAGACCCATCCAGCGTGGGTCGCAAATACCAGAGCATACTGTATAGCTAGAATGTGTTCTACTTTGCTAATGATATTGCAAGCCAATTATGAAGAAATATCTCTTCAGTAATATCAGAAACCCCATTGAAACCACAATGAGCATCTTCTATCTCCATAATAGCTTGTCCATCCCTCATTGTCCCAAGCACATCCCAGATTATGAGTTATAATAATGTAGCTGAGAGCCGGGCACTTAGAAAGCACTCAGTTGCATCCCCAATGAATGTATGAATGAACCAAGAACTAAATAACTTTGGGTGAATCCTTGCAGTGCACAAATTAAATAGGATAGAGGCTGGAGAGAGAGTTCAGGTGGCATAATCCATCTTTTGCATACGCAAATGCCTGAGTTGGATCATGGAACACACCATGACATGCTGGGCTACATTGAGAGTCACTCAGTGATTTTATTTTATTTTTTTTTAAGTACTGAGGGCTAGACATGTATCACAGGAGTTAAGGTGTTTGCCTTCCATGTGGTTGAACTCATTTTAAAAAGTCCAAGAATTGTTTATATTTTATTTTGCTTTTCTGCAGTACTGGAGATTGAACCCAGTACCTAATGTATGCAAAGTAATTTGCACTGCCACTGACCTATATCCCTGGATCCAAAGGTTTGGTCATAGAATTTTGTTTGGGAGAGGTCTTGGTGAACCCATTTCTGATTGTGACTAACGTATCAGCAACACATTAGAGAAACACATTTGTTCATTTCTTATCCAGCAGACCTTACCAAATTACTGTCTGTCCTGGTGGTTATTTTGATGGATCCTGTTTACTAAAGAATCAATGTCTCTCCTTGGGAGAGAGAGGTACTTAAAATATTATTTTCAAATCTTCTGTTCACTTAACTATTTCTCATAAACATTGTCTTCATGAGATTCAGCTGTAGTCTGACTTTTCCACACTCACAGTCGAAGTCAGCCAGCATTTGTGCCACTTGGCTAATTTTTGGTGTTATTAGAATGATGTCATCAGCAAAGTGGAGGTGGTGTAGTTGCCGACTGTCTATTTTCACTCCCATTCCTTCCATCCCAGTTCTCGCATGATGTTCTCGAGGGTGGCACTAAAGAGTTTCAGTGAAATGGTATCACCCTGCCGAACCCCTCTCTTGACATCGATGATCACTTCTTTATAGAATGGTGAGATCCTGGTAGTGAATCCATAATACAGCTCACAGAGGATCCTGATGTATTGAGTTTGAATGCCCTCATTGGCTAGAGCTTCAATGACCGCTTCTGTCTCAACAAAATCAAAGGCCTTCTTTAAATCAATGAATGTTAGACAGAGTGGCATCTTGAACTCCCGGGAAACCTCAATGAGCTTGGTTATCGTGTGGATATGGTCAATCATGCTGAATACTTTTCTCAATGTTTATGAGAAACAGTCTCATTCCTGGTGTTCCATTCACTCTAAATGGAATGACCATCTCTGAATGCAACAGTTATGTATACCTAGGTTGAGAAGTGAACATGACAAATGAACTGGCACCTGAGTTGCTCAGGAGGAAGAGAACCGCTTGGAACGCCTTCAAGAACGTCAAAGAAATAACTAAGAGGACAAAGAACCTCTGGCTCTGGGCACAACTCTTCGATTCCACTGTTCTTCCTGCATTAACATACACCTCAGAGACCTGGATCCTACGAAAACAGGATGAGAACGCTATTCGGGTCTCTCAAAGAGGAATCGAAAGAGCTATGCTTGGAGTATCATGCTTCACTCAAATGAGAGAAAGAATCCGGAGTTCCGACCTCCATGGACAGTCAGGAATCAGGGACGCTGTCTCATTTGCCAAGGCGTTGAAAATCAGATGGGCTGGACACATCATGAGATTTGGAGACGATCGGTGGACTAGAGCCATTACCAGCTGGATTCCACAGGACGTCAAAAGACTGCGTGGCCGCCCACCTACAAGATGGTCAGACTTCTTCGTCAAGACCCTGAACGATCAGTTTGAGGCTCTTCGCGTTCCTAGATCGAGCAGCCACCATTGGGCTACACTAGCATGCAACAGGGACAAACGGAGATGTTACTGGCACCCGGTAGAGCAAATCGATGATTAATGGGAAGTCAAGTGATCAAGTGATCTCTTAACTAACATTTGCTTTTCTCTGAAACATGAATTAACCTCAGCATGAAGATATCTGTCTCTTTGTATTTTGACTACAGAACTGAAGTTACCACATGGTAAAGGGAGGGAACATGGTAAAGAGAGGGAAAGGGAGGGAAAGGAAGAGAACAAAAGAGGCAGACTGACAGTGATAGAGGAACTCTGGTGGTGGTGGTAGAAGTCCAGCAACTTTGTATACCAAAAGCTGGTGTATTCATGTGGCCTCAATTACAATTTCATTTTATTTTTTTTAATTTTATTTATTTATTTTTTTTTGAAAGGGTAGAGCGATAGCACAGCGGTAGGGCGTTTGCCTTGCATGCAGCCAACGTGGCCGACCCGAGTTCGATTCCTCCGCCCCTCTCGGAGAGCCCGGCAAGCTACCGAGAGTATCTCGCCTGCACGGCAGAGCCTGGCAAGCTACCTGTAACATATTCCATATGCCAAACACAGTAACAACAAAGTCTCCAATGGAGACGTTACTGGGCCCGCTCGAGCAAATCGACGATCAACGGGAGGGCCTTTATCTTTTTTTATTTTTTTGAAAGTACGGTCATTTTTGTCATTCATTTTGACAGCCTAGTTCAGCCTTGAGTTTTTAATCAGCCTCTCCTTCCTCATCCTTCTTAACACTGCTGTATTCGTGGTTCTTTCATTGTCAGGGGAATGAGATTCATTGTATTTACTGGTTTTGGCGTATCAAATATGCCACAGATAGCTTGCCAGGCTCTGCCATGCAGGTGGGATATTCTCAATAGCTTTTCATACTCTCCTAGAGGAATAGAAGCTTTTAGGGCAGCCTCTAATCACCTTTGCAGGTGTCCCCATGGTTCAAATCATATTTGAACCCTATCAAATATGGTGCAGTAATCTTAGAAATGGCTATTAAGTGTCTTATGTTGTGTCACATGGCCACTTTGCGGCCGCACGGTCCAGAATACATCCTGGAGCATGGCAGCAGTGGGTATTGGAGGTAGTGGAGGTAGTGGAGGTCTGCCAATGAGATATTTATCTGGTGCCAGTAGGTTGCGTCTTCTGTGTGGAATCCCTGGGTCGCCGGAGGTTGGTGAAAGCACACAGGTCAGGGTAGCGTGGGGCTTCTGATTTTAATCTCTTGGTCTCTAGATATTGGTGGAAGCAAGCATGTCAAGAGAGTGGTTCGGCAGGATGATACCATTTCACTGAAACTCTTCAGTGCCACCCTCGAGAATGTCATGCGATGACTAAAATGGGAAGTAATGGGAGTGAAGATACACGGTCTGCAACTACATCATCTCCGCTTTGCTGATGACATCGTTCTAAGAACATCAAAAATTAGCCAAGTGGCACAAATGCTGGCCGACTTCGACCGTGAGTGTGGAAAGGTCGGACTACAACTGAATCTCACAAAGACAATATTTATGAGAAACAGTTTCGCTCCTGGCATTCCATTCGCTATCAATGGAACGACCATCTCTGAATGCAGCAGTTACGTGTACCTAGGTCAAGAAGTCAACATGACGAATGACCTAGCACCTGAGTTGCGCAGGAGGAAGAGAGAAGGCTTGGAAAGCTTTCAAGAGTGTTGAAGAAATAGCTAAGAGGACAAAGAACCTCCGGCTTCAGGCACATCTCTTCGATTCCACTGTTCTTCCTGCATTAACATATGCCTCAGAGACCTAGGCCCTACAAAAACAGGATGAGAATGCTATTCGGGTCTCCCAAGAGAAATCACAAAAGCTATGCTTGGAGTAATCCGCTTCACTCAAGTGAGAGAAAGAATCCGGAGTTCCGACCTCCATCGACGGTCAAGAATCAGGGACGCTGTCTTATTTGCCAAGGCATCAAAAATCAAATGGGCTTATTTGTGGAATATAAAGTAGCAAAATGGGAGACCAACACCCAACGGTAGTAGAAACAAGGAACAGGAGGATTGCTCTACAGCTTAGAAACTGGCCTCATATGTTGGGGGAAAAGGCAGCTCAGATAGAGAAGAGACTCACCAAGTAAAGGATGCTTGGAGGACCCTCTCAGGATGGGAGATGTGTAGACTATAGACTGAGAGTAGACTATAGACTGAACATGATGGCCACTTAATACCTGCATTGCAAACCACAACACCCTAAAGGAGAGAACTAGTAAAAAGGGAATCCACCTGCCACAGAGGCGAGTGGGGGGGAATGTCGGGGGTATGTGGGAGGGATACTGGGAACATTGATGGTGGAGAATGGGTACTGGTGGAAGGATAGGTACTCCATTGGTGGTGGAGAATGGGCACTGGTGTAGGGATGGGTACTCGATGATTGTATGACTGAGACGTATGCACAATAGTTTGTACATCTGTAATTGTATCTCATGGTGATTCATTTAAGAATAAAAATTAAAAAGAATAAAATTAAAAAATAGTTTAAGTTCTCAGACTTTGTTGTACTGTGGATCAAACTCAGGTCAGTTGCATGCAGGGCAAGTACCTACTCAACAGTACTATCTCTCTGACCCAGGAGACATAATCTCCTCATGACTCAGTTCATATATGTAAAATTAAGATAGTTATAGCTACAACAATTAGATCAATATACGTGCATGTGTATATATAAATAGATAATACTTGATGGGCTGGAGCGATAGCACGGCAGTAGGGCATTTGCCTTGCACACAGCCAACATGGCCGACCCTAGTTCGATTCCTCCGCCTCCCTCGGAGAGCCCAGCAAGCTACTGAGAGTATCTCGCCTGCTCGGCAAAGCCTGGCAAGCTCCCCGTGCCGTACTAGATATGCCAAACACAGTAACAAGAAGTCTCACAATTTATTGTGAGATGTTACTGGTGCCCGCTCAAGCAAATCGATGAACAAAGGGAGGACAGTGCTAGACAGTGCTAATACTTGATATCTAAATTAGTACTAATATGCTATCACTACTCACAAAACATGCCATTGAAAAATTAATAGTCATACATCTCTATCACATTAGGCATTGACGGACTCCCAGAATTACACAGAAAAATTTCTTCTTCAGACAGAACAAGTGGGAGAATCAGGTTTCTGAGGGAGCTTCTTTGTTTGGGTGCTATTACTAGTGGTGCTCAGGGCTTAATCTGGCTCTGCATTCAGGGATCACTCCTGGATAACTTTATGTGGTGCCAGGATTGCACTTCTTTTGGTCCATTTTGGGAAAATGGACTCTACTATCTCTATTACCTCTCGGGATAGATGCTATCACTCTGTGGAAATGTTATATTTTCATATTTCAATGAATAGAACACATACAGCAAAAAATTATGATATTAAATATACTGAGTCTTACCATGTCAATCTTTCTTCATTTTTCCCTTTTTGGGAGATTACGGATCTTTAAATCAGGGATATCCTATTCCACAGTTGAAAAACAGAAAAAAATTGAAAGGATTTTTGTTTTCTCCCATTATGGGTTAGTGAAATATAAAACTTATTGAGCTACATAAAAATCGATGCTTGAGCTGCATACAAGTTGCCATCCTATTTCATTTACACTTTCACATTACATTCTTGTGAATGTTGTAATTTTTCTACATATCCCAAATTTTTTTAGTGTTTAATGTTAAGAAGTAGAGAAAATAAAAAATGAAAAGTTAAAGTGTATATATATTTATTTTACTGAAATAACGATCTAAGTTTATTTGTAGTCAGTGGTAACATAAAATTCATTTTTTTGTGAACCAAGCTTATTTGCTCACCAGTGAAATTCAAGATCCTCTCTGCCCTTTAAAGATTTAATAACTTTCTTATTTCCTGTTTTCCTCCAAATGAAATTGCCAGACCCACCGTGTTTTCATTCTACTAAATAATGACCTCAGAAATAATTCTGGTTGGATTTGTTAAGATTTACAAGAACATCAACTTCCACTCCTAGTTCACAAGTGTTGCTAGACTATGGCCTTATCCTCATCTGAAACTCAACCTCAGAGCAATTGCAAAAGCATAGTCACTAATGACAGAAATGAACATTAGGCAGAGTAGATTCCTTATTTTAAAAATGCGGGACCCTAGATCAAGGAAAGAAGTGATATGGAAAAGGTACAACTGGCTCCATCAGAACCAGAAGCCAAAGCAAACATTACCAGTTGATGAAAACATTTTTCCGCTATTCTGAACTGTGTAGCTTAAGTTTCTAGAAGTACATTCAATGTAGAGATGACTACCTTAAAATTTACTTTTTCTTTCATTATTTCAAATTTTGCCAGTTATTTTTTCAAATCTACCTCAAAATCATCAGATGTCTGTCAAAACCACAGATTCCCAAAGCTATTCCTCAACAGGGTTGGAGTGATAGCACAGCAGGTAGGGATTTACCTTGCACGCAGCCGACCCGGGTTCGATTCCTCCGGTCCCCTCAGAAAGCCCAGCAATCTACAGAGAGTATCCTGCCTCCGCGGAAGAGCCTGGCAAGCTCCCCGTAGTGTATTCAATATGCCAAAAGCAGCAATAAGTCTCATAATGGAGACGTTACTGGTGTTCATTGATCGGGAGGACAGTGTTACAGTGTCCTCAACTAAGGAAGGGACTTAGAATTTGGTCTAAATCAGGTTTAGAACAAAATTTTAGGTGATTAAGATAATCATGGTTTGAGATATCTGACATTCTAGCTATCTGTTATGTGTATTAGTACATATCACTATCACTATCACCCCGTTGTTCATCCATTTGCTCCAGTGAGCACCAGTAACGTCTCCATTCATCCCTGTCATGTGCTAGTGTAGCCTGGTGGCATACTGGGGGCTCTTTAAGAGTCAGGGGAATAAGGACTATCATTGTTACTGTTTTTGGCACATCAAGTACGCCACGGGTAGCTTGCCAGGCTCTGGTGTGTGGGCAGGATACGCTCAGTAGCTTGCTGGGCTCTCCGAGCGGGATGCAGGCTTTTCGGGCAGCCTCTAATCACCTTTACAGGTGTTCCCAGTCAGGCATATATGTGGACAGGAGACTCTCGGTAGCCTGCTTGGTTCTCTGAGAGTGAGAACTAGACAAAAAGAGGTATATAAGTATTATAATTACATATAATTACATATGTAATTATATTTATATAAGTACATATAATTGTATGGGTGGAGCGGTAGCACAGCGGTAGGGCGTTTGCCTTGCACTCGGCCAGCTTAGCCCAGTCGGGTTCGATTCCTCCGCCCCTCTCAGAGGGCCCGGCAACCTACCAAGAGTATCTCGCCTTCACGACAAAGCCTGACAAGCTACCTGTGACATATTCGATATGCCAAAAATGGGAACAACAAGTCTCACAATGGAGACGTTACTGGGCTCGCTCAAGCAAATCGATAAACAACGGGAGGACAGTGCTGTACTAAGAGACATATAATTGTTGGAATAAATAAAAACACTCTTAATTTATCCAAAATTGGATATACTTCAAATTCTGAAACCCACATGGTTTATCTGCTTTAAGAAAACATTGCTTTTACCACTCCTGGGAATATATCCCAGAGAGGCAAAAATGTATAGTCGAAGTGACATCTGCACTTGTTTGTTCATTGCAGCACTCTTTACAATAGCCAGAAACTGGAAGAAACCTGAATGCCCAAGAACAGATGACTGGTTAAAGAAACTTTGGTACATCTACACAATGGAGTACTATGTAGCTCTTAGAAAAGATGAAGTCATGAAATTTACATACAAGTGGTACAATATGGAAAGTATCATGCTAAGCGAAATGAGTCAGAAAGAGAGGGATAGACATAGAAAGATTGCATTCATCTGGGGGATATAAAGTAACAAAGTATGAGATTAATACCCAAGAATAGCTGAGATCAGCACCAGGAGGATTACTCCATAACTTAGAGGCCAGCCGGGTATCCTAGAGGAAAGGGCTATTCAGATAGAGAAGGGAGCACCAAATAAAGGATGTTTGGAGGATCCTCCCAGGAGGGGAGATGCATGTCGAAAGTAGACTATGGACTGAACATGTTTGCCACTCAATGCCTCTTTTGCAGACCACAACACCCAAAAGGAGAGAGAGAACACAGGGGATTGCCCTGCCACAGAGACGGGGGGATGGGGGGATGGGGGTGGGAGGGATATTATCCATGGTGGTGGAAAATGGGCACTGGTGGAGGGATGGGTATCTGATCATTGTATAATTGAAACCAAAGCACAAAAAATTGTAAATCTACAACTTAAAAAAAAATAAAATAAAATAAAGGGGAAAAAAAAAAATAAAAAAAAAAATAAAAAAAAAATAAAAAAAAAGAAAACATTGCTTTATATATTCACGTGAATTCACTCAAGGATTTCTCACTGGACCATTTCCTTATGTGGTTCGGAATCTTGAGAGTGACTCAAGACTGGATCTTACTCAGAAGGCAACAAAAGCACTTAGCTTCTATTAGGTGTTTGGAGTTGCATTTTGCTGTATTTAAAACAATAATTACAGCTAACCTTCGATCCTGTTGTGTTTCTGAAAGGAGGGTGTATACTGAGCTAGAACATTTTAGGCCCAAGTAATGGCTTAGGGATTATCATCTGAAAATAATGTTTATGACTCACACCGTTTTTACTTTAAATTTATTCTCTAATCTAAGAAATCATAACTTACAATGTACACTGATATAGGTTTGAGTTTAAATTGTACATCAGATTTAGAAACGTGACAGATTTTAAAACACAGCAAACTAGAAAATGACATTTCAAATATAGAAGACCTACAGATAAACTTCTAGAATTCTTACTTAAGTCTATCTTCCTGTTCCAAAAGCCACCATTTTCCATTAAGATCCTCCAGTACAAACCTGGCACTTGGTATACAATGTGGGTACATTTAGGGCTTCTTTTTTGAGATTCAGTTTTAAGGCCAAAAAAAAAATTGGTTTTAATTTGACACAGAAATAATTGGTATATGCCCAAGGGTGCAAGCCCAGTATTTCTTTATGAAGAAGCTATTTCTCCTTGTTTTCTGAAAATGAATACATTAAATTCTTGTTACTTTCATAATTTGTTGCAAAACTTCTGCTAGTTATATTTATAGCATGCATTATTAACTAATATTATGTTACACTAAGATGGAGTTGTTTTTGAAATGGCAACTTCAGTGAGGCTGTTGCAGTGTACTATATTTATAATATTTCCATCTTCAGTTCAATTATAAATATATTCTGAACAATAGTAAAAATTAGTTTAACAACAATTAGAATTACTACTCTCAGAACATGAAATCTAGTAAATGAAAAGAGTTAAAATTACCTTTCTTAACTATTTCCACCTATCCATTTAAGCTAATGAATATCCATAGGGTTCATTATGCACAAAATTCTTATTTCTTTTCCATACCCCGAAACTATAAAATAAAGTTACATCCACATCTGAGATTGTTGATTCATTTTACTCACCATTATGTTAGATTGGGTTTCAATAGAAACCTTCTGCAAATACTGTGAACAAGCTTAAATAAACTAGGTAAAGCAGTTTAAATGTTTTCTAAATTTGTAGTAGACCAATTTTATAATTCATGAGGCACTAAGATCCAAAATTTTGGTTGAAAATAAAGTTCAGAGAAATTCACTTTATTTGGTTGGATGACTTATAGCAGGAATCAATGACCAATAACAACCCACTTCCCAAGAGACAAAAACAAGGAACCAAATCTTGCCATACCTCAACTGTTACTATAGAGGGAGGAGATGGTTTACTGTGAAACTCTACACCTGGGACCACACTTCTACACCTGGTCAGTTTCACACTTCTTATCAGTATTCTTTCTCCAAGGTTCATACTGGGTAAAAGCAGAATTAATGCTTAAGTCTACACTTAAAATTCTCTGGATCCTTTTTCTGTGCTATCAGTTGTGCTAAATGATTTACAATCCTATATGTCTGTATAATTATTAAGGTCTACTTGAAAACCCAATAGACTGTGTTACCAATAACTGCAGCATTTAATTGAAAATATATTTTTTGTTTCTTTGGTAAATATTGACTTATCTATGTGCATTTAGTTGGAATTCTTTTTTCTTTTACAAAGATATACAGGAGCTGGAGAGAGAGTACAGTGGATGGAGCACTTGCCTTGCAAACAGCAGACAGAATCCTCAGACCCCATATGATACCTCAAGACCATCCGGAGTAACCCCTGAGCACAAAGCTAGAAGTAAGACTTGACCACAATTGGGTGTAGCCATTCCCAACAAAGCAGAACAGATATATATCCATATATGCATGTATGTGTGAATTCTAGGTACATGTGAAAGACTACTATAATGAGGATCAGTCATTGAATGCCTCTCTTAGGTTACAAATGCAGATATTTGTATCTTTTAAGAATTGGAAACATCCTTTATTATATATATATACAAATATAGTATATGAAAGTTTAATTAATATCATTCAGCTTTAGAAACCACTGTAGTCAACCCTAACCAATATTCTTCTTAATGTCCCTGACTGATATTCTATAATTTGGTACTTCCCTAACTCCCCAGATTGTGCTCTTGTTCTCCCTTTCACATGATGTTTCCTCAGGCTTCCAAGTTTCTACCACTTATCCTTTGTACATGCTGATTCTGTTGTTTTGAACAGTTTTATTACACATTCACCCTTCAACTCTCAGTCCTCAAGGAACTTTCTTTGATGCTTTCTAATCTAATTTCATTACATTTTTCTATGTGTTTCCCTAACACTTTTATTTTGTTGTTGTTATTGTGGCAACTAAGATAATATCCTTTTTTTATATTTATAAAACCATAATGTATGTAAACTCTGGTTTTTCTTTTTCCTTTTGGACCATAGTGCTCAGGGCCAATTACTGACCCTGGGTTCAGGGATCACCCCTGGTGGGGTTTGAGGGAGCACATGGGGTACCCAGAAATCTAACTTGGGTTGGCTGCATACAAGGCATGTGCCCTACCCTCTGTACTATCTCTCTGGCCACAACTCTAGGTATTTTGAACATGGATATTTAGTTACTACAGTTTCAACGTAAGAGAAAATGAAATAATGATCCTGATGCTGGATATGAGGTACTGGAAGGGAGGGAAATTACAGTGAACTGACTAGTTCAATGTGTTATAGTTAAATAACAGTAGAGCTTGTCTGTAGACATTTGGCCTCTGGTGACTCATTCAATGTTTCTCTAGTAGAATGTTCCTTCCAATAGCACTTAATTTTCTGGCCATTTAGTCTTTATAGCTCACATTTGGGGGTATTTGTTAGTTTTTTCAAAATAAAGAACTCTATACTGAATATAAGCTGAGCCTTAAAAAATAAAGATATAAAGATAAAAAAAAACTATAAAAAAAAAACTTCAACACCATTAGAGATAGTCATGGTCCAAGAAATCTTGGCTTTAAAACATCAAAAAATTTTGTTAGACTCACCATGAAAGATTAATTCACTACAATTTATTCAACAACATTTATTTCCTAAATTTGCTGATTGAGAAGTAATTTGTTAACTTACATTATTTGAATTTTCATTATTTATTATAGTTCATATTTTTAAGAAGTCAAGGTATTTGGGTCAAGTCAAGGTATAGCACAGCGGTAGGGCATTTGCCTTGCACGCAGCCAACATAGCCGACCCGAGTTCAACTCCTCCGCCCCTCCCGGAAAGCCTGGCAAGCTACCGAGAGTATCTCACCCACACGGCAGAGCCTGGCAAGCCACCCGTGATGTATTCGATATGCCAAACACAGTAACAACAAAATCTCCAATGGAGACGTTACTGGGCCCGCTCGAGCAAATAGATGAACAACGGGAGGGCCTTTACTTTACTTTTACTTAAGATATTTGGGAACATTATTCTTTGCTCTGTTATTTAGAGTAATTTTCTGTAACATAATTTGAAGATTTGTTTTTAATAAATAAATCTGAGTTCATTTTCATGCAACAGCTACACTTTTGCTCAGACAGATAATATGATTTCTGTTCCATTTTTCTCAGAATCAACTCTCTTGTCTTCTTTGAAGACCCACTTTTTCTGCTTATTCATGTTCCTTGCTTTTCCATATTCTTCCTGTGGCTTTGTATCTGGAGGATGTTTTTCCATTTTTTTTTCCTAATTCATGGATATTGGCCCTACAATTTTATGTTTTCTTATGCTTTTTATCAGTTGAATACCTATATTAATCAGTCCTAGTGTTGACGCATTCAAATTTGTAAAAGATACAAAAAGATTGGCTCAACACAATCTTTGGGCATATTTCAATCAGATCAACAAGTGAGGACTCATAAGTAAACAATGCCACTAACACACAGTTCTTGACCCTGTCATGCCCCAAGTTACAACTACAAGATCTCCAAAAAAAGTGGGTGGATTAAGCAAATAAAGTAAACATGTCTATTGTTAGTAAACATTTATAAAACAACTAGGATACTAATTGCCACAATAAAGTGACATACAGGGTATTGCAAAATCATATCGAAGATGCACTTAAATTAGATCATTAATCATCACAAAAAAAATTCTATAGTGTTGATATTTAAAGGGTAAATATGTAACAAGACCATGATGTAACTTCTCTAAAGCAAGAAAATCAACATGTACAAAGATAACTGATGTAAAATGTTTGGTGTCTTGAGGAAAGAGCATATGAAATAGAGAACAAAAGAAAAATGCAGAGAATTAGGAAGGGTGAAGCTACAGAATATTTGCCAGGCTTTCTAAAGAATGTGATGCCATCTTAGAAACCACCATTTTTCTTTTAAAAATTGTATAAAGAACTAGGAATATAACATTAGCAATATGCATATTGCTAGTATATGTATATACATAAGTACATATAGAGAGAGAGACAATATAACAATAGCTAACTTTTTTAGAGGTTGGTATATCTCAGGCGTTTGGAACACATCTGACATCTGAAGATATTTTTACAGAAGGCGCCATAAGAAATACATTGTTAGTATCCTTATCTTTCATATAAGATCCATGAACCTAGTGTGTAAACCATATCCAAGACTGAATTCAAGAGGAGAAAAATTACAAACAGAAAATTCAATTACTCTGTTATTGCATTTATCTTTGTCTGAGATGATTAGAACTTAACTTAATGTTGTAAACAAGAGAATGAAAAGCTGGGTAAGCAAGTAATAAAGGGGTCAGAACCAAAATCTTGTTCAGATTAGAGGAAAGCAAAAGAAATAAAATTAGTCAATAATAAATCAAAATTATCTGTATTTGTCACTTAAGTTAGCAATGAGGCCTAGAGAAAATACTGTTGAAATAATGAATCAGAAACACCTGTGACATACGAAAGTAAAACTGTCCAGTTAAGAATTATACACACGCCCCCCAGTGCCATCTTTACAGCACACAGCCGTACAGAGAGAAGAAGGGCCACATGGAGGGCTGACTCCACAGCTCCTGGAGAAGAAACCAGGTTCCAAAAAGAGCCGAGATCACCGGGAAGTCCCAGATGGGGTAGGTGCCGCATCCCCCCTCCCCCAGATGGAACCCCGGTGACCAGAAGCCTCCACAAGCATAGCTCGAGTATGCGGGAACTAGGACTTTTTATATACAAAGTGATCAATGGGAAGTAAATCACCCAACGTTTCTCCCTGAAAATCAGAGTTAAGTTTGGAGCATGGCCACAGCCCCAGAAGCACAAGGACTTAATGCAGAACCCAGCAGCTTGGAGCAGAAAAGTGAACGGACTATGCGTTAATCCAGGCCATCATGTCTGCCTGGAGGGGAAAGGGTGTTGCCCCATTCACCCTCTCCTTTCTGGAAAGAAAGATGGCGGCCGCATGGGAGCCTTGTGGACAGCAGGTATGAACCGGGGGTGCGGGAGCGACTAAAACCACATGGGAAGGGGGGCGTTCCGGTCCGTCCTTCACGGCCTACCGAGGTCACCAATTGCCCCCCACGAGCGGCTCTCCAGCACGGCCTCGGCCCCAGAAGCACAAGGACTTAATGCAGAACCCAGCAGCTTGAAGCAGAAAAGTGAACGGACTATGCGTTAATCCAGGCCATCATGTCTGCCCGGAGGGGAAAGGGTGTTGGTCCCTTCCGCCCTCCTCCCTCTGGAAAGAAAGATGGCGGCCACATGGGTGCCTTGTGGAGAGCAGGTGTGAGCCGGGGGTGTGGGGGCGACTAAAACCTCATGGGAAGGGGGTACGTTCCAGTCCGTCCTTCACGCCCTACCGAGACCGCCAGTTGCCTCCCACGAGTGGCTCACCAACACGGCCACGACTCCAGAGCACAGAAACCAATCTCTTAATTATCTGACTCTCAGTAGAAATACTTCCAGGGTTAATTAGCAAAATAGCGGAAATCCAAAACCAACATTTAATTCTTGAACCCAGCTGTAGAAAGCAAATCACTTCACAATGCTTTCTCAGCATGTCTGATTTGGGGGGAGGGGGTAAACTCTAAATAATAGTGGTGTATCTTTTATTGAAACAATGAATCTAACCAAAGCAGATAGAATGTCAACTAGAATTCATCTGCCTCGCAGGCATTGGGAGGGGTGGGGGATGGGGTTTTATTGGGGTTCTTCGTGGTAAAAAATAAGTATCGGTAAAGGGAAAGGTGTTTGATATTTGCATGACTGAGACCTAAACCTGAAAGCTTTGTAACTTTTGCCACAGTGATTCAATAAATAAATAAATTATAAAAAAAAAAAAAGAAAGAATTATACACACACACACACACACACACACACACACACACATACACACAGTCACGGTCCTCCCGTTTTTCATTGATTTGCTTGAACAGGCCCAGTAACGTCTCCATCATGAGACTTGTTACTCTATTTGGCATATTGAATACGTCCCAGGTAGCTTGCCAGGCTTTGCCGTGTGGGCGAGATACTCTCAGTAGCCTTCTGGGCTCTCCGAGAGGGGCAGAGGAATCGAACCCTGCTTTGCTGAGTCAACTGCGAGCAAGGGAAATGCCCTACCACTGTGCTATTGCTCCAGCCCCCACCCCCCACACATCTATATGTAAGGTGCTCAAGAATATTGAGAAAATATAGTTTCTTAACCCTTGAAAGGTATTTTTCACATGAAGTACAGGAAAAATATTTCAGGTTGGTGGGTTTCTCTCCTTCATTAAATTAATTATTTAAAGACCCAGGTTGGTAGTGGCTTTCCCATGTTCAAAATGTGGCTACTCTACTCTTTGCATTTTGTCTACATAATTTATAATTGTATTTCACATTCTATAACCAACGTATGTCCTTAATGTCATAGGAGGAAGTTCAATCTCTCACTTGTAGAAGAACTTGCTCAAGGATAGTTAATACAAAAATACTCATTTTACTTTAATACCATATTAATACAAAAAAAACACTTCAGTACAGCAATGAAAGTAATGCAACTAATTAAATGTAAAATGTGCCAGACTTTATTTAATAAGTTTTGTACACTCAACTAAAATTTTCAGTAAATGAAACATTTTTACTTGGGAGATACAACCTTCCAAGTAAAGAGTAAAGAGACATGATTCTCTTCGGAGGATTATATTAACATTTACAGATATAATCAACCTGAATTCTTCCTCTTTTTTGACGCCAATACAATTAACACCAGTTCCATCTGGGGTACTTTGTATGACTCCTGAGATGTTGAATTGGTATTAAAGGTATAAATATTGACTCACTAATTTTATATGTATTTGCTCGAGCTCGAGCGGGCCCAGTAACGTCTCCATTGGAGACCTTGTTGTTACTGTGTCTGGCATATCGAATACTCTCAGTAGCTTGCCGGGCTCTCTGAGAGGGGTGGAGGAATCGAACTGGGGTCGGCCATGTTGGCCGCTTGTAAGGCGAACGCCCTACCGCTGTGCTATCGCTCCAGCCCATATACTAAATGTATGTATGTGTGTCATACACATTGATACATTTGACTAGCATATACATTTATAACTTCTCAAACAGAGGTATGAATGCATGTCTCACCAACATGTATTTGTCTGTTCCTATGTGTGTGAGTTTATAGCTCTGCCATAAGAACAAACTATCTAATACCCAGATTTAGTGTCTATTTTTAGAGGTCTGGCTTGGGCCCCTAGTCCTTGCTCTACACTCAGGGACACTCCTAGAAGTGCTAAAGGTATCATTTATGGTGTCAGAAATCCAACCAGGGTTGGCTACATGCAAGGCAAGTGCCTTAACTGCTTTGCTCTCTCTGCCCACATATGATCATCTCAAAAATCTTTTCTGGTAATAATGGAAAAAGATAACTTGGTATTGTATCAGAAAGTCAGAATATGCTTCTTTATTGTAGATGAGATATGGAAATAATCTTACCATCAATGATGAACAAGTAGATAAAGAAGATGCGGTTGCGACTGAAGCATAGTACAGGAGTTAAGACACTTGCTTTTTTAAAATATTTTAGTTTTTAATTTTTATTAGTGAGACACCGTGAGGTACAGTTGTAGACTTACAAAGTTTTGTGCTTGGGTTTCAATTATACAATGATCAAACACCCATCCCTCCACCAGTGCCCATTTTCCACCACCATGGATCCCAGTATCCCTCCCACCCCCCATCCCCCCCATCTCACCCTGCCTCTGTGGCAGGGCATTCCCTTTTGTTCTCTCTCTCCTTTTGGGTGCTATGGTTTGCAAAAGAGCAATGAATGACAATCATGTTTGGCAATCATAGTCTACTTTCAGCATGCTTCTCCCATCCTGGGAGGATCCTCCCAACACCCTTTATTTGGTGCTCCCTTCTCTATCTGAGCTCCCTTTTCCCCTAGACTTGCTTTTTGCTCCCAGTTCTATCCCCAGCACTGAATATGGTTCCCAAGCACCACCACGGGAAAGCCCTGAAAATATCCAGGGTGGAAGGAAGATGGAAAGAAGATGGGGGTGGGAGAGTTGGGGGGCGGAGTGAGAGGGGAGAGGGCAGGAAAGGCAGAAAAGTTTAAGGATAAGAGTAAGATGAGGGATAAAAGGAAGAGGAAGGGGAAGCAGTGAATGAGAAAGAAGAAGAGGAGGAGGAGGTAAAAGAGGAAGAAGGGAATATAAGGAGCAGCAGCAGTAGAAGAAGAATGACAACAACGTAATGATATACTACTCAGCTATCTAAAAAAATGAAATCTTGCTATTCATGACAGCAAGGGTGGAATTGACGTAACTATCCTGAGTGAATTAAATCAGAGGAGTAAGACAAATAATGGATGATTTCTCTCACACATGGCACATAAAGAAGCAAAGTGAATAAGCAGATAAAAGGAGACAATAGTTCAATTCTGTCTGCAGAATTGAGGTTACCAGAGGGAAGTAGGGGTGGCAGTGAAAAGCAGAGCAGTTACAGTACACTGTGGTGGTGTGTTAGCAGTATTTTGGTGATAGGTGTGATATGGTAACACACGTTTGAAGAACTGTGAACCTGAATTCCTGAAACATACACAACATCATAAACAAATGTTACATAAATTTTTAACAAAAGTAGGATTCAGGACCAAAAAAGAGAGAAAGTATTGAATAAATAATAAGATCTACATGTCAAAAAAGATACAGAACCCAGTTTAATGTGCACTAAAAATAGTGCATGTAGGTATAATGAGAAAGAAGATATAATTTTTTAAAAGATAATTATAAGGAAATATATAAGAACAATAATATTTTGAGAAATATAACACAAATTACTTATTAATTACAAAAGTAAAACTTTATAATCATAACTTAACAAGCCCAATTTGTTATTAAAGTTAATGTCACTGATTATGAGATAAAATAACCTTTTATGTTTCCAGATATGATGCCTTGAAGACACAATGTCACTTTTATATTAAAGGTAAAGGCCCTCCCGTTGATCGTCGATTTGCTCGAGTGGGCCCAGTAACGTCTCCATTGGGGACTTTGTTGTTACTGTGTCTGGCATATCGAATACTCTTGGTAGCTTGCCGGGCTTACCGGGCTCTCATTTTTATATTATAATAAAAAATACAAAATCTAAAGGCAGTTGTAATCAAAGATCAAAGAAATGTATCCTGAACAATATTCTACAAAGTTACTGACTTTTCCAAGTTGTTCAAATCATGAAAGAAGAAAACAAAGGCTGAGAAATTGTTTTAGATTAAAGGAAGCTAAAAATCATCACAATATAACCCGTGATCCTGTATTTTATGCTGCACAAGAAAAAAATCTACATAGGATATTATTAGAACAATTTATGAAGTCTGGATAAAAACTGTGAATTAGATAATAATATTATACCACTGCTGCATTTTATGATTTTAATAGAACTACTTGCTACACAACAAATAGTCCTTAGGAAATACATAGAGAAATTCTTATGGATTAAAAACTAGAGGTAGATACCGAGGTCACGAGTTGCCCCCCACGAGCACTCTCCGGCACAGCTATGGCTCCAGAAGCACAAGGAGTTAATGCAGAACCCGGCAGCTTGCGGCAGTAAAGTGAATGGACTATGCATTAATCCACACCACCATGCCTGCCTGGAGGGAAAAGGATGTTGCTCCCAACTGCCTTTTTCCCTCTGGACAGCAAGATGGCGGCCACCTTGGAGCTTTTTGGAAAGCCAGGTATGAACCGGTCATGACGGGGCGACTGAAACCTCAGGGGAAGGGGGGCGTTCCCGGCTCGTCCTTCACGCCCTACCAAGGTCACGAGTTGCCCCCTACGAGCGGCTCTCCGGCACAGCCATGGCTCTAGAGCCATAGAAACCAGTCTCATAACTATCTGACTCTCAGCAGAAATACTTCCAGGCTTAATAAGTAAAATATCAGAAATCCAATTGCGGCCACGCATCATCATTTGATTCTTGTAACCAGCTACAGAAACAAATTATTTCAGAATGTCTTTTCAAGAGGTCTGATATGGGGGTGTAAACTCTACATAATAATAGTGCATCTTTTGTCGAAACAATGAATCTAATCAAAGTAGATAGAGTGTTAACTAGAATTCATCTGCCTCACAGGCATTGAGAGGGTTGGGAGGGAGGTATATTAGGGTTCTTCTTGGTGAAAAATAAGTACTGGTGAAGGGAAATGTGTTTGATGATTGCATGACCGAGACTTAAAACCTGAAAGCTTTGTAACTTTTCCCACAGTGATTCAATAAATTAATAAATTAAAAAAAACTAGAGGTAGGTAAGAAGGGAGAGGAAGACGGAGCTGAATAGGGAAACGGGGAGATCAAATTCTAAATGGGGCAAATGTTTAGAGAATTGTTGAATTTAGATATGAGATATAATACAGTTCTGTGTAATATTTTTCAACATTTTCCCATTCAGCTTTCCTTTAATATTATTTTCCAGGGGCTGGAGCAAAAGCACAGCAGATAGGGTGTTTGCCTTGCATGCAGCTGACCCAGGTTTGATTCCCAGCATCCCATATGGTCCCCCGAGCACCAGCAGGAGTAATTCCTGAGTGCAGAGCCAGGAGTAGCCCCTGAGCATCGCTGGCTGTGACCCCCCCCCAAAAAATTATTTTCCAGTTGTTATTTAGGTGCCATGATTTTTACAATACTATTAACTATTGGGTTTCAGGCATACTGTGTTGAACTTTTCTGTAAGTGGAGAATTACCTAAAAACTAGAAACTTAGGCTGGAGAGATAGTACAGAGGGTAAGGTGCTTCCCTTGCACATAGTTGATCAGAGTACCATCTCTAGCACCCCATATGGTTCCCCAAGACCCACCAGAAGTGATTCCTGAGTGCAGAATCAGAAGTAAGCCCTGAGAACAGTTAGGGATGGCCCACAAACAAGCAAACAAACAAACAAAATTTTCTCAGCTAAGGTCTTAGAATGTTGCTGAGCAGTAAAGCATTTTTGCCTTACAAGTGTGAGGCCCTGAGTTCATTAACAGGACCTAATTACCAAGATGAGACACAGGAGTGTAGAGGTGGTGGGAGGTGTGGAGGACATCTTGGGTAGCATAGTGGTGGTGAGGTGAGATAACAGCGCACCAAGACACAAATATCAACACCATTTTAAAAGCATCACTCTAACTATAATAAATTTTTAATAAAATAACAGGTTAGAAAAAATGATAAAATCATTAGAATCTGACCCAAGTAGATATCAATAGATCATTTTCTGGATTTGGTAAATATTTGCAATACAATAAAATATTTCACTCATTTTAGAAGCTGCCATCTATGTGGTCAGAAAAAAAATGGAAAAGTTTACAAAGTTCGTTGTTTACAGTCATTCTTTATTGTTTGATATAACCATGTCTTAGCCCATAAGAGTAAGGTCATACCATTCAACAATCATCTGAGCAGTCCACTTTCAACAATGGAATTTTAAATAATAAGACAGCCAGAAAGCCATCTCTGAAAGGAATATGTTTTTAAAGATTCTAAGTGTGATCTCAAATAAGCTAAAAATATGCCATAGGTGTCACAACATCTTGGGAAATTTCATTCTTAGTATATATATGCCTTAGTGAACAACATGTGCTAAAGAGAGAATTCTCGGCAGAGCACTTCAGCCTTACAGTTAGAATTCAACTCTATTACAGAGAAACTAGCCTGCTGAAAACTCAGGT
Organism: Sorex fumeus; assembly: GCF_029834395.1. Taxonomy (NCBI): domain Eukaryota; kingdom Metazoa; phylum Chordata; class Mammalia; order Eulipotyphla; family Soricidae; genus Sorex; species Sorex fumeus. The sequence continues at coordinate 17,335,827 of NW_026606118.1, read as the reverse complement.
ATATAGATCCTGTGACTGAAATCCCCAGGTTATCTTGGAATTGGGATGGGCTTCCTCCCTCAACCTCCCTGTACTTCCCAAAGCCCCAGGAATCACAATCACAAACCACCTCCACTACCATATAAACTCAACATTCTGCTTTGCTCCAGAGACTCATAAATAAATCTCAAAAGAGATCAACTAGCTGCAAAAATTTCTTGGATGCCGATTTATGACGAAAACATCCAGGGCACTCTGGGACAGGGGGGGTGGCGGCCAGCACCCGCCCAAACAATGAGCATCTCTCATTCCCACACTCCAAAATTGCCACCATGATTCCAGCTGGAATCCATCATCTCAGGATCAAGCCTCATACACAAATTAACCTGCTGAGAACTCAGGTAAAGGATGGGTCTCTGTGATTAAAATCTCCAAAGTTTCTCAGAGTTGGGTAGGGTTACCTCTCCCCAATCCCTGTACTTCCAGAAGTCCTGGCAGTCATGCCCACATCCCAATGCCACTGCCCAGTTAAAACTTTAACTCCAGCTATACCACTCAGTTAAAAATACTGGATTTCCTGGATCAACATCTCCAAACTCTGCAACTCTGCTAATCCAGTAATAGCATACCAGATTGGATGGGATATGCTATAGAAATCAACCAACTTAACTAACAAAAACATTAACACAGAAGGCTTAACTTGAAACATCTCAGTAATCCCTCTTACAAGGACTTAATGTCCCCATGGTGAGATACAACAATTTACACCAATTTTCTTCTAAGGAAATATTTTTTGATAATTCTACTAGCAAGTTATTGTAGCAAACAATATAAAATAAATTATTGTTGGGTCTACTATGGGGGCAGACTTGAGAGGTCAGGGAAATTGGAAAAATACTGTAAGGAAGTTAATAGTAATGATGGGATTGGTGTTGGAATATTGAATGCCTGTATCAAATTGTCATGAACAATTTTATAAAACAACATTGTTTAAATAAAGTGTAGGAGAAAATAATTTTTGCATATGTAGACCTTACGCATTTTATGTAAAATCAAAAGTAGATTAGCACAGAATTTTTTTAAAGTTTTATTAATGACAGGTAAGACATAATTATTATCATAATAAGATCAAATGACAAATAAAATTTAGTGTAGTATAGTTTAGATTCCAGAGTTGAAAACTTACTTATGCAAAAGAGAATAGGCTTATTATTATATTGTAAAAAATTGTTTTAATTTCCTTATTTACATAGGTTAAAATCATATAGCAATCACAAATTAGCTTTTATGTATTTATTTTCTGATAATTCTATTTGTCATTTCTTTAAATTTTGTTAGAACAAGCAATGTAAAGTAAATTTGTCATGTGCTTAAGAGGGCAGGTTGAGGTCAGGAGGGAAACTGGGGACACTGATGGTGTTGGAACGCTAAGTATCCTAAACGACTGTATTATAAACAACTTTGTAAATCATGGTGCTTAATAATAAATTTTTAAAAGAAATAAAATAATTTATTTCTACTAATAGATTATTTACAAAGATATTGTTTATATAGTCAATCAATTATCTTCCTAATAAGAATCCTGCAAATACATTTACTCACTGTATCACCGTATCACTGTCATCCCGTTGTTCTTCCATTTGCTCGAGCCAGTAAGATCTCTATTTCTCCCAGCCCTGAAATTTTAGCAGCCTCTTCTTACTCATCTTTTCCCAACAATTGGAAACTCTTTCAGGGTCAGGGGAATGAGACCTGTTTGTTGTTACTGGTTTTGGCATATTGAATACGCCACGGGGAGATTGCCAGGTTCTGCCCCTGTGGGCGGGATATAATTAAATAAATTTTACAAGCCTTACAAATAAAATCTACTTTGTGAATAGAGAAGAAAGGGCCCCGGAGAAATAATCCAGTAGATAAGTCTCTTGCCTTGCTTGAGGCAAACCAGGTTCGATCCTTGACACACCATAGCTTACAAGGAGTGATTCCTGAGTGCAGAACCAGGAGTAACCCCTGAGAATTGTCAGGAATGGCTCCAAACCTAAAACAAGAATAAAAGAAATAAAGCAGATTTTAAATAATTTTTTTCATATTCACACAATGTGCAAGAACTTGTGCTTGTACTAGAGCCCTGCAGTACCAACCCTCCCTACATTAAGTCACGTGGTAGGTAGAAGAAATAATATAGTCAGTGTGGTGACTACCTAGAAGATCGCTTCCAGAGATCTAAGAAACAATCAACACTGCAGGGGCTGGGGGTGCCTCACTAGAAGAGCAATAGCCCTGAACGTGTGAGACCCTAAGTTCAATACCCAGCAATGAAAAGAAAATCAACACTGAAAATAAAAGTATAGGTTCTAAGATACAGGTTCTAAGTTATATTTATATATACACAATACACAGATATATTTATCTGTGTATAGATCAATTTAACTTAGAATAAATATGGATTAATATTTATAATATATTTATAAATATAATAAGTATATATACATATATTTGGGCTGGAGAGATAGCACGGCGGGTAGGGCGTTTGCCTTGCAAGCAGCCAACATGGCCAACCTGAGTTCAATTCCTCCGCCCCTCTTGGAGAGCCTGGCAAGCTACTGAGAGTATCTCGCCCACACGGCAAAGCCTGGCAAGCTACCCGTGACGTTTTCAATATGCCAAACACAATAACAACAAGTCTCAAAATGGAGATGTTACTGGGCCTTCTCGAGCAAATTGATGAACAATGGGAGGACAGTGACAGTAACAGTATACATATATTTATATATATAAAAATATATGTTTATATATATATTTATATATAAATTATGTATATATACTTAAATATCCAAATATATGCAGTATTTAAATAAAAGATTATATATAACATAGTTAGATGTTTCTAATCATCATAATGGAACACTATATATTTTGTATAAAAGTAGAACACAAAATTATTGAAACAGCATAATTTAAATATACATGCTTATATGATATATTGAATATATATGTGTATATATACCCATACGCATAAGAAAAGTACTAGAAGGAAATCACCCAAATGATAACATATATATCAACAAGTATTGCAGCTCATTATTGCAGTTTGCATTTGTATATCTTATCTTTATTTCCAAATACTCTATCCCTAGTTTCAGTTATTTTTATAATTTACGCATGCCAATATATGACAGAATTAAGTTGAATATTAGCATAGCATTTGTAAGGATGAAAAGGGAAACAGAGGGGATGTCAATACAAGAAACAAATCCAGGGAGACTGGGTGTTTTCTTTTGCCAACATTCATCACATAAACCAGGACCTTCTTTAAATCAATGAACGTTAGACAGAGCAGCATCTTGAACTCCCAAGAAACCTCAATGAACTTGTTTATCTTGTGGATATGGTTGATCGTGCTGAATCCTTTGCGGAACCTGGCTTGCTCACATGATTGTCCTTCATCTAGTGTTCTGCCAATCCTATTCAGGATGACTCTAGTGAACAGCTTATAGGCAGATCGGGCGATAGTTGCCAATGTCATGGATGTCTCCCTTCTTGTACAGTAGTACAGTCCTGCTGGTTTTCCACTGGGACGGAAACTTGCATTCAGACAGCGTGTGAAGAGCCGAGCCACTGTATTGATGAGTACTGATGGCAGGTTCTTCAGGTGTTCAGGTATGACCTTTACTGGGCCAAGTGCTGTTCATTTCTTTACCAACGAAATGGTGTGTTGGATTTAGGAAGGGAGAACGTTGGGAACGACATATCCATCCTGTGGGATTTGGTATGTGGGCAGGTGGATGTGGCTATCAAAGAGATCCGAGTAGAAGTCATGTATAATCTTCTGCATTGCCCTTCTGGAAGATGTGATAGATCCACCAGGACATCAGAGGGCAGTCATCTTGGTCTTGTAGTTTGTGAAGGACAGGCGGGTATTGAGAATGTCATTATACATTTGTCAAAACTCATAGAATTTACAACTGCAAGAATGGCCCCTCCAGAAATAATGAGGTGTCAGTAAAGGTTGATTCTATAATATATCATCCTATAATATATCATATTGATTCTATAATATATCATATATGATATATATATTCTATATATATCATATATCATCAAATATATCATACGAATGCCAATAATAGGGCAGTTCTGTGGGTACATATATATATTCACTTAAATATCCAACAATATACAGTATTTAAATAAATGATGATATATATATAACTTGCTCAGATATTTCTCTGTAATTTCCATTCAAATTTTCTCTGCACCTAAAATTGTTATAAAAATATTATGTTCATTAAGTATAATGGTAAAAAATTTAACTTAAAATGAAGCTTCCTGATAAAATTTAACAGAACTCTTTAATTATTCCAAATTTAAGGCATGAAGTAACACACAGAGACTTAATTGGTTTAATTTAATTTGGATTGCTTCAGTCCAATCTGATTTAATTAGATTTAGCTACATTTTAATACATGCTTTCAAATTTTATTCCTAGAAGGTAGAATTATTTTTAAAGAAGTATGTATGTTTCTGTGCATGTACACATATAGATGATGACAGGTTGATAGAGCTAGGAGGCTAAAGATGTACATGTGTGTATATATATCAGAAAGATAGAGAGACATATAAATATATAGATATCAATTATTCATTTATAAAATGCCTATCTAGGTACTAGTACTGTCTATTGGAGATAAAAATAATTGAAGGCAATTTTTTTATTATTGAATCACCGTGAGATACAATTACAAAGCTTTCATGATTGAGTTTCAGTCACACAATGATCTAACACCCATGCCTCCACCAGTGTGCATTTCCCACCACCACTGTCCCCAGTATCCTTCCCCACACCCCCACCCCACCCCACACCCTGCCTCTATGGCAGACAATTTCCTTCTCACTCTCTTTCTACTTTGGGGCCTTATGGTTTGCAATACAGATACTGAGAGGCCACCATGTTTGGTCCTTTATCTACTTTCAGCACACATCTCCCATCCCGAGCGATCCCTCCAATCATCATTGACTTAGTGATCCTAAAGGCAAATTCTTGTCTTGTAGGAAATATCATTTATCAAGCGATAGCACAGCGGTAGGGCGTTCGCCTTACAAGCGGCCAACATGGCCGACCCGAGTTCGATTCCTCCGCCCCTCTCAGAGAGCCCGGCAAGCTACCGAGAGTATTCGATATGCCAGACACAGTAACAACAAAATCTCCAATGGAGACGTTACTGGGCCCGCTCGAGCAAATCGACGATCAACGGGAGGACCTTTATTGTTATTATTTATTATTATTAAGGAGGTATAAATGAAAACAGTTCAAGGCAATCTGGACTGATTGAACTCTGAACTCACAGTTCATGCTGTGAACTGCATGAACTTCAGCGGAACTATTCACTTAGTAGATGTGAATATCAAAAGATATGAATGATCAAAAGAAGAATTATGGAAGAGAAGAGAGTTTTCTAAGTTTCTGAAAAACAAAATGCAAGATATGTAATAATGATAAATAAATAAGAATTGGGGAGGAACTTTGGGAGGTGACAGAGAGTAAAAGACTTAAGTGGAAGATGGAGTGGAGAGCTTTGAATAAGGATGTGTCATGAGCAGATATTTATTTTAGACAAATAATCCTTAGGAAGCAAGAAGACAGTTAATGCTAAAGACAGTAAGATATTACATGCTGAATATAGGAAGCTCACTTGTATCATTTGTCATCCCGTTATTCATCGATTTCCTCTAGCGGGTGTCAATAACATCTCCATTCATCCTTGTTGTGTGCTAGTGTAGCCCAGTGGCATCTGCTCGTTCCAGGAACATGAAGAATAGGAAGCTCAATATTACAAAAATCAAAGTGAAAATAAAGGAGGATTCAAACTAGGATGGACATACGCTGAGGAGGGGAAAAGGAACCAGACCCAGAGAGATGAAAAGGTCAAAACCTAGGAAATAACTGCCCAGTCCTTCTGATTTAGTCACTAAGCAGAAGAGAGAGAGAGAGAGAGAGAGAGAGAGAGAGAGAGAGAGAGAGAGAGAGAGAGAGATTATAAGAAAAAGATCTATAGTGTCTTAGAGAAGAAGTAAGTAGTTCAGTTTTAGACATGTTGAATTAAAATGTTTATGGTGCTGATCAAGATGGATAAGTTCAGATGTCAGCAGGTTTTTGGTCATATCCTTCTCACTGGCCCAGAGCAAGAGGCACCCTCAGTTTTGTGAGTGTTACTGTATTTGTGATGAGGTCACACAAAGGAACATGGGGAATCTCGCAGAGCAACATGAACTAACTTGCTGGTACACTGAAGCAAACTGAGTGTTTTCTCTTCAAAGGTACCACTTTTCGGGGCTGGAGCGATAGTACAGCAGGGAGGGTGTTTACCTTGCAGAACCTGGAGGAACCCCTGAGCATCACTGGGTATGACCCAAATAGAAAGGGAAAAAAAAGGTACCATCTCTTTGCTGCCAGCTGGTTTTCTGTGAATGCCAGTAGGCTAAAACCCAGTTCTCTTGGATTCCAGAGGTGCATTGCATGACACGGTCCTTACATGTGCAAAGGACACAAATCAAGATGGATGTGACCACTCTGAGCATTTAAATCCATCAAGTTAGGAAAAAAAATTAACTATTCCCAATCTTGATATAGCACACACACACACACACACACACACACACACACACACACAGTGTCGCCAGAGGACAGCTCTGTAGCGAAAGTGCATGCCTTGAAAGTATGAGATCATGTGTTCAATCCTGGTGTCACCCACAAGCACCTACCATAACCCCTCAGCTCTCTGTCTTCGACCCCTCACACCCTAGGGAAGTGTGCAAACTCCAGAGCATGGCAGTCAGGTGTGTGTGAGACCACCTCTGAAGTGTGTACTCCCCAGTGAGCATCACAAGAATAAAAGTGTGTGCCTCTCTGCAGGAGTGCGGGTTTGAGTGAGCACATGTGTGGGCATCACCCAGACCCAGCCAGTCCTACAACCAGAATCTCTCTCAGCGGCACAAGTCGAAGAGTGTGACTACCAGCAGGGATACATTCAAGCCCCTCAACTGACAATGCATAACTCCCAGTGAGTGCCACACCTAAATGTGCAAGCACTTCAGCAAAGCCTATGTGTGAACACCCAATCACTACATCAACAGTGGCACAGGGAAGAGAAGGGGAATATTTCAAAATATTTGTTTTGTTTTGTTTTGCTTTTGCTTTTTTTGGGGGGGGGGGGTCACACCCGGCGATGCACAGGGGTTACTCCTGGCTCTGCACTCAGGAATTACTCCTGGAAGTGCTTGGAGGACCATATGGGATGCTGGGAATCAAACCCGGGTCGGCCACGTGCAAGGCAAATGCCCTACACCCTGTGCTCCAGCTCTTTACAAATATTTGTAAAAGACTATTTCTTCTGTAAATGGATGAAGCCCTCTGTTAGATACTCCACCCAAGTAACCAAACTTATCAAAGATATTGGAGTGGGGGCACACCGACTGGTGCTCAGGGCTTACTTCTGCTCAGTCCTCATGGATCATTTCTGGCAGGAGAAGATGGAGGGAAATCATACAGGGTATCAAGGATCAAACGCAGGTTGGCTGTGTGGCAAGGCAAATGTCTGACTTTCTGTTCTATCTCTTTGGCTATGTTAGCAAGACTTTTATTTTTTTCAAAATGTATCCCCACACACACATACACACACTACCATTCATTCCATCTCAACCCCTTTTTCCTCATATAACCTTAGTTCTATTCCTGATGTCCCTGGGTTTATCATTTTATTTGATAAATAAAATAAATAATCCAGCCACCCTCTACAGAAACTTTTGTTGCTTCCCTATTTTAACCACTGCATAAAATATTTCGTTTTATGTCACCTTAAATGTTTCATTTCATTTTCCTTGCTGGAGGGTTTTTGTCCCCAGAAACATCTCTAATGCTAATGCAATGGAACAGTTCACCTTCATTATCTTCTGTGTGATCCATGGCTTGGGGATCATGCATCTAGGTTTTAATCTGTTTTGAAATGACTTTTGTCTCTAAGTAGGAGAGTAGCTCAGTTTCACTCTCTTTCTTTTTTCTATTTTTTTTTTTTTTTTACTTTTTTTTCCAGAACCAGCCACCACCATGCTGAGACCACTCTCCACACACATGAAGGTACCGGCAGAGGAAAAAAGGCACTCAGGTCCCGGGGCTGAGATCTCCAAGCCTACTCGAATCGGGGCTGAGCATCCTCCACCCAGATCCTCCAAATTCCAGTAGGCGGGGGTCACACCCACCAACTGACTCCCTGGCGCCATGTAATCCCATCAACGGCCAAGACTCAGAGACTATAAAAACCAGTTTTCTTTGGAAGCACGCGGCCGCATTCACGGCCACGCAGCATCTTATCATCTCATTCCTACTTTGGACAAACTGGCAGGCTACCGAATGTAACCTGCCCACATGGCAGAGTCTGGCAAACTCCCCGTGTCGTACCCAATATGACAAATACCAGTAACAATGAAGGGTCTCATTCTCCTAACTCTGAAAGAGCCTTGAATATGGCACTTTTAAAAAAAATCTCAGGGCTAGGACGAAGGAGACGTTACTGGGGCCTGCTCAAGGCAATCGACGAATAACAGGATGGTTGTGATTTGTGATTTGTGATTTTTTTACAAAATAATTTTTATAAAGTTGTTTGCAATATTTGATAATATTTAATATTTGAACACCAATCCTACCACCATAACACCTTTCCACCACCGTATTTGGGATGTTTCCATCCCGATCTCCAATTCCTGCCTCAAAGCGGAACTGAATTTTATGTTGTTTGTTATGAATAAACCACTGAAAGTGATCCAAAAAAGTTTCCTTAAAGGAAAGTGTATAAAGATGGTTGTATTTCACACAGGGACCATTAAGTCTTTCTGTAAGAGATTACTAACATGTTGTTAAAGATTGAGCCCTGTGTGCTTATATATACATGTTTTAAACCCCACTAAATATGGTGTGCTATTCTTGGAATATTAGTGGTGTGAGGTATGACATGTAGCAGTCCAGGAGAAAATTCACTCTCTTTCTTGAGGCTGCCCAGTTTTCCCAGAGCTATTCATTGACAAGACTCTCATTTCTCCATTGTGTATTAAGATTCTCTTGTCTTAAATAGAATATCAAGAAACATATTAATTTATTTCTGGGTTTTTAACTTTCCTCTATTGATCCATGTATTTTTTTTAATCTAAAGGCATGTAGTTTTAATTACTCTAATTTTCTTTGGGGTATATATCCAAGATACCAAGAACTTTCAATATAAAGTAGCAAATGGACATGCACAATTTCCTTCGGGCTTAAAGTGATCATCATGACATATTTGTAAATAACATAATTATCCAAGTATGTCATTTTGAAGGAGGAAGCCTCAGTTTCCTCCTTTGCCCACTTTGGCTTGTGACTCTATTTTCGCTGACTTAATCTACTTTTTAGACATCCCTGCAAATTCCTGGACTTTCTCTGAGACTCAGGAGTTCACACTTTCCTAAGACCATAAACTCTTCCCAGCTTAGACTCTAGGAGCCCAAGAGATAATAGACAATACCCAGGGAGATGGTTGAATAAATAACCTAAAACACCCCAGAACACAAAGGGTATTAATCTTAACAACACATATGCATCCTACATTAACAATACATCTCTGGGAAACCAACAGTAATCTTCCCAAACTTTGATAAGTAACACAAAGACCCACTTTTCCTATCAAATCCCCACAAAACAAGCCATACTTAATTTAGTCCTATATAAAGTTCCTCCCCTGTTGGGGAGTTTCTTTCTCTTCTAGTTATTTTCCAGTAAATTTTTCTATTTCCCAACTCTGAGTCTAAGAATCTTTTTTACTCATTATTCTCATTCTTGAAAATATTGAAGGATCTAGGAACCAAGGACAAACACGGAGACCTGTCACCGCTCTTGCATCAGTTTGTAACCAACCCCAAATAAGTTAAGAGCTGAGCCACAACAACTCTCTAAGCAGAAATAGTTGTTCCTATCTGTTCTCCACTCACAGCCTAACCCTTACCTTTGGGTAACTCATCAATCAGATGAGTGACCCTCTGAGGACCAGCCCAACAGGGATTTTTTTTTTTTTAGTGACTCTGGCACCCACTGCTCTGCAATCCATCTTACTAAATTTTTTTTGTGGAGCTGGAACTATAGTATAGCGAGTAGGGCATTTTCCTTGCATGCTGCCAACCCGGGTTCAATCCCCAGCATCCCATCTGGTTCCCTGAGCACTGCCAGGAGTAACTCCTGAGGCAGAGTCAGGAGTAACCCCTGAGCACACCCACTGGTGTGACCCAAAAAGCAAATACATAAATAAATTTTGTTTGCTTGGGGGCCACACCCGGTGGTGCACATGGCTTACTCCTGGCTCAGTGCTCAGGGATCTCGGTTGTCAGCCTGGGGACCATATGGGTGCTGGGGATAGAACCTTGGTCAGTAGTGTGTGAGGATAGCACCCACTATGCTATCACTCTGGGCTCATCTGTTGTCTTTATCTATTTTTAAAAATCACTTCTTGTGTCCCTGCAGACAAGATGATTTCGTTGTTGATGGGTTGTTGGGGAAGCACGGAGAGAGAGACAGAGGTTACCAGAAAGAATTGCTACTCCTTCCCACCCCAGCAACATCTCATTGGCTAGACCCCTGGAGAGGCTTTCCTGCCTTTCAGGCCTGACCAAGTTCACATGAGCTCTAGCACAGCACAGACCTGACCGCTCTTTTGGACTTTCCCTGCCTATTTGACTATTCTTGCAGAAAGGGATGCCAGGGGGTGAAACTGAAGAATTTTATCTGGGAAATATGAAGCCAAAGAGAGACAAAAGTGCGGGGGTAAGGGAGGGTCCTAGAGTGAACATGGGTCTCTCCGAAGAGAGGGTGTGCGGCAAAGTACAGGAATTATATAACCCAAGCTGGGACGCACATGACTCTCAGGGATGGACTGTGCCCCCACGATATTACGGGGTAAAAAAAGGACACCCAGAAACACAGATGTGTTTGACTACCAGGTAAAATGGAGAGTAGATGCCAAGCCTTTCCAAAGTGGAGCTTTTCGAGCTCTCCAAGCTGTCCCTCATTGAGATATGTTTCTGGACTGGCATCTAGAAAAAAAGAATTGCTGAATTGTTCCTTGATGTCCCTTGCTGGGTCCTTAGTGGGCTTCAGATAGTCTTGACTTTTTGAGCTTTCTTGAAATTCAGCGTCAAGGATCCCTCAGAAGCTGAGTGTTTAGCAACGTTGAGGACTTGAGTCCACTGTTACAGCAGAAGGGATGGGAAAGTTGGGGTCCCGGGTAACTTTGTTCGTTTACTTGGTTCTTTTCAATCTCCCCAGTTTGAGGGATTGTCAGTCAGATAAATGGGAGTAGCTAAGGGCAGGAATAAAGGTGAAATACAAGTCAAACAAACACTCTCGGACTCCTACTCAGGCCCAGACAGAGGACAGCTTCTCCTCGACCTCTCATCTGTGACCCCTCGTCAGTGCCCAAATGAAAGGCAGGAAAGCCACATTTTTTACCAGCACATGCGTGGACAGAGAACTAGTAAAAGTCAAACCACCCATGTGCGAGCAGATTTGCACGAGCAGGCCCAGTAACGTCTCCATTGTGAGACTTCTTGTTACTGTGTTTGGCATACTGAATACTCTCGGTAGCTTGCCAGGCTCTCCAAGAGGGACGGAGGAATCGAACCTGGCTCAGCCCCGCTGGCTGCGTGCAAGGCAAACGCCCTACCACTGTGCTATCACTGCAGCCAAGAAAATCCAAGGGGACCAAGAGATGCTGGACCACAGGCCATGAGTGGCAACCTGAGGAGAGCCTTGTCAGATTAAAGAACAGCAAGCAACAGTGTAGATCTCCAAACCTGCTCGGATTGGGACTGGGGCCTCCTCCACCCCAATCCCCTATCTTCCAGTATATAGGCTTTACACCCACCAACTGGCCACCTGGCGCCGTGTAATCCCATCAATGGCCAAGATCCAGAGACTATAAAACCCAGCTCCCAAAAGCGACATTTTATTATCTCATTCTTGCTTTGGACAACTTGACAGGCTACCGAATGTAACCTACCCACACGGCAGAGTCTGGCAAGCTCCCCGTGGCATACCCAATAAGCCAAATACCAGTAACAATGATGGGTCTCATTCTCCTAACCCTGAAAGAGTCTCGAATGTGACACTTTTTAAAACCTCAGGACTAGGATGAAAGAGACGTTACTGGGGCCTGCTCGAGGCAATCAATGAACAGCAGGATGACAGTGATACAGTGAAGCAACAGCAAGGCGACGAAATAAAGAGCAGCAGGCAACAGCAAGGGGACACGGGCTCCAACGTTCCCTTCAGGCAGTGCTCAATTGCTGTGGGGCAGGACCTGGTCTCCGTACACTGGAGGGAGAAAACAGTGAAGGGACAGGACAAGTGGCATTATGTATGGGTAAAAGAGAGATGTTTCAACCTGGGAAGGGACTAGAACCACTAGTTTAAAACTGTACAAGAAACTAAAAGTTCACAAACATCTGGCCTTTTGTATGCAAATCTGTTGTACATTGCTCAAGGGTCTACTCACTCAGGAATAGAAGAGTTTCACACTGACATCCACCAGCCTCCAACCCGCTGGCTTAAAGTTCTTAAAGCTCTTTCTCAATCCGTCATCATGTCCCTCAATAAATTGGCCCTTGAGGGGGCTGGAGCAATAGTACAGCGGGTAGGGCATTTGCCTTGCACACATCTGATCCAGGTTCAATTCCCAGCATCCCAAATGGTCCCTGAGCACCGCCAGTGCAAAGCCAGGAGTAACCCCTGTGCATCGAGGGGTGTGATCCAAAAAGAAAAAAAATGACCCTTCAGAGAGAGTGGAAAGGGCCATTTGCAATTGCAGTTTTGAGGAATGATAAACTCAGACTGTCAAAACTAAAAATACCCTGCCTTTTATAAATCAACAGAAGCAACATTAATGACACAAAAGTTTAGGTACAGGATGATGAATTTGGATTTCTGGGATTATAAGAATTTTTTCATAGAAGAGAAATAGCCTGAAAGAAGGTTGAAGGACGAAGTGGGATAATCTAATAAAGGAAAGTTGTGGCTATTTGCTCTAGGAAAGACAATCTGTTGGAACTTAGAGTTTAGAAATAATAATGCAACTTTCAATGGAAAGTTATTTTGATTGCTACCATTGATAACATCTGCACTCAATAATAGTAAGTGCTAAGTTGAACTCTAAGTTTTGAGTACGTGTAAAACTGTTCTATGTGGTGGCTTATTACATAGAAGTAAATTTTGATTACATTATAGTTTTATAGATCTTTCCAAGCATAATTAGAATGTAGGCATTTTGTAGTGTAAGTTTCCAATTTTAAAGTAATCATAACAATGTGCTTAAATATGCATATTTGGGGAACTAAAAATACATTTCTATTTTAGGTGAAAGAGGAACTATTAACAACAAAAATATTTCCACCCAACTATCCTTAGTAGTTGAAAAACAAAAGAATAAATGATTCCAGAACAACTTCAGTACAACAGTTCTTCTGTCAAAAAATATTGATTTGATGATCTCATTTATGAAAGCAATCAATCTTCACTATTGGTAACTGTAAGTGTAGGACAGTTTTTGAAAACTGTAGTTTTTAAGCAGACATTTACTTGGCTATTTAAAATTCTGTGTAAATATTTATAATGTTTATTTTAGAAGAATATTCAAAAATAGGGATTTAATTTTCTTGTATACAAGTTAAAAGGACAGCATAAGATCATCACTGAGATTTGAATATTTAATGATCTAACCTGATAATCATTTCTCATAGCCATTGTATGTCAAATAATAACAAAACAACATATGATTTTAATTAATCACATACTATGAACCAACCGTGGTTTTAATCTTTTTTCATAGACTGAATAATCAAAATCTCATACATTACTGAAGGGCACCTAATATGATAAATGAAATCAATGTGCTTTACAGAGTTTAGTCCTAAAGTTTTATGATTTAAAATTATTTAATGTACTTTGAATATTAACTAGGGCAAGAAACAGCATAAAATTTAAATTCCTGATTTTGATTATTAAAAAGGCAATTTTATAGTCTTATAGTACCTATATTAATAGTTATATAGCAGTTATATTAATTGAAATTTAGAAAAGATTTTTCAAGAGCAGAACATAATTGGCAAAAGGAAAGCAAGAAATTTTATGTCTTAATCAGACTTGGTGTATCAGAAATCATGGGGAAAAATACTGAAGGGAAAGGAGAAATCTGATAAAGGTGTTAATTTTTAACAAAGTAAAAAAAGAATATACCATAATCCTGTATTGTTTTTTATTTTTTATTATTTTTATTTATTTATCTTTTTTTTTTTTTTTTGCTTTTTTGTCACACTTGGCAATACTCAGGGGTTATGCCTAGCTCTGTGCTCAGGAATTACTCCTGGCGATGTTTGGGGGAGTATATGGGATGCTGGGATTGAACCTGGGCTGGCCACGTGCAAGGCAAATGCCCCACCCACTATGCTATTGCTTCGCCCCCTGTTGTTTTTTAAAAATCATTTTATAACCAGAGCTATTCTCAAGGAAACTTTGGTATAAGAGAAAAGATTCTGGGGAGTGGGTTCTACATGCTATAGGTCTTTTTTGGCAATTGAACTTAAAAATTCTTCTCTGAACTTTATCTTGTCAGTCCTAAAATAGGAATAAAGAGATGTAAGCATTGTTATGAATGCAAAGCATACAATAGACTTTTAATGCTATAAAATCCATGCAAGTGGAAGATATAGGCTATATTATTTTTCAGTTCAGTCAATGAACATTATTCCTTTTCTTGATCTTTTTCTTGTGGGCATAACAAAGAATGTTGGCATCAGTTTGGAATTCAGTTATGCTAAGCTTTTGAAATTCTAAGTAGAAAGCCAGTTTGATGACACAGAGAAAAAGTGTGTTTGAGCCTGAGGCAGGACTAAATTCCTGAGTCTATACTTCAACAACCCATATACTCTGGTCACTCCACCCTATATCAATACATTCCTTTCAGCCAATCCAGCCGCCCAGGGCACATCAGAAGATGGATATCTGAGTGGCTCGAGGCAAGAGATAACCTTCATCTTGGAAGGAGACCCAACTGAACAACAGAGAGTACAATTGCCTAGCTTAATAAATCTATATTGTGACAAGAAATGGTATATTTTCTAATCCTAGCATATAAGGATTTGGAGAAATTCAGGTTAATAGGTTGTTCTTGTTTACTGATAGTTACTTTATATATCATAGGCCGAATCCTCCACCTCTACTGTGTCATCATGAAGTCAGCTCAAACAGTGGTTTACTACAACACAGTGGCAAGCAAGGGTAGTAAAGGTGGTCAATCTGCACCTCTTACCATGGTGGAGGCTGTGTCACTAGAAAAGTTTGGTGCAATTTTGTTTGTTTGGAGGGGCCATTCCAACAGTGCTCAGGGCTTACTCCTTGCTGCAAGCTAAGGGATCACTCTTATTGGGATCAGACAACCATATGGGGTGCTAGATACCAAAACAGGGTCTGCCACTTGCAAGAAAACCCTCTGCCACTTCTCTCTCTCTCTCTCTCTCTCTCTCTCTCTCTCTCTCTCTCTCTCTCTCTCTCTTTCTCTCTCTCTCTCTCTCTCTCTCTCTCTCTCTCCCTCTCTCCAGTATCATAAATTTTTATGCACTGTGGCTGTCACTGTCCTCCCATTGTTCATCGATTTGCTCGAGCAGGCCCAGTAACGTCTCCATTTTGAGACTTGTTGTTACTGTGTTTGGCATATTGAATACTTCACGGGGAACTTGCCAGGTTTTGTATGCAATGAAATGCAAATGACAATAGTAGTGAAAAATCCAACTCATCCCTTTAGGAACAGAACAAACTCCTGAGGCAAAGTGTAGGGTGAAATAGGACAAAGGGACTGATGTATTGGGAACAAGATCAAGATCACTGTCATGACCATCCTGTTGTTAGTCGATTGCCTCGAGCAGGCCCCAGTAACGTTTTCTTCATCCTAGCCCTGAGATTTTTAAAAAGTGCCATATTCAAGGCTCTTTCAGGATTTGGAGAATGAGACCCATCATTGCTACTGGTATTTGGCATATTAGGTAAGCCACAGGGAGTTTGCCAGACTCTGCTGTGTGGGTAGGTTACATTCGGTAGCCTGTCAAGTTGTCCAAAGCAAGAATGAGATAATAAAATGTCGCTTTTGGGAGCTGGGTTTTATAGTCTCTGGATCTTGGCCATTGATGGGATTACACGGTGCCAGGTGGCCAGTTGGTGGGTGTGACCCCTGCCTACTGGAAGGTTGAGGATCTGGGTGGAGGATGCTCAGCCTGGATCTGAGCAGGCTTGGAGATCTCAGCCCCGGGACCCGCATGCCTTTGTTTCTCTGCCGGTACCTTCATGCGTGTAGAGAGTGATCTCAGCATGGTGGTGGCTGGTTCTGGAGGTCTTCGGCTGCTGGAGCCCTGGTCGGGGCGGGGAGGGAAACTCAACCTGCTCCCCTCCAAGGGGCCTGGGCGAGGAGAGCCAGGCGTGGGGTCAGAAGCAAGATAGCTGGTAAAAAAAAAAAAAAAAAAAAAAAACAGTTTAACCAAATTGTGTTGATTTACTAGACCGATACCCAAAGTAGATTCATTGAAAAGAGTAAAATTTTGGTGGAAGAATGGGGTTGGACCATATCTGACTTTATTCTACAGCTACTTGGAGTTTGGTGCTCAGGGGTCACTATTCATGTCACTAGGATGACCATAAGATGCCAAGGATTGAGCTTTGGACCCCAACATTGAAAGCATGTGCTCCAAATAAGGTACATTTGCTTTAAAAGCATATAGCTATGGCATATATTCATGTACACAAATGCAAACATATATTGTTTATGGTAACTTCAAAGTTACTAATTTAAAGTCCTTTTAAATTATATATAACTTGTATTATATGCATATATACATACATACATACATACATATGTAAATGCCAGTAAAAGAAAATCACAAAAGCATGGATAAATAATAAGACAGCCAATGGAAGTATATTAATTCTCATGTTTTGGTAGAAAATCAACTAAAACATTTGACCAGTGAATTGAAATTTAATACAAAGAAAACCTGAGAATAATATAACTGCTCCCCGGTGGATACTGAATTAAACCTAGGAGGAAAGACAAAACCAAGGTGACAACCTTTATTTTCTACTGAGTCTGCTTATAACTTTGACTCAGGATCTTGAAATTTCCATTCATAAACTATATCCCCCAAATTCAAATTATCTCCAGGAGGTCACAAACTAATAAAAAATATAGATAAGATGTCTTTTAAACTATTCTTTAAATAATAGTTTTTTTCTTTAAAAATGAAATAACAGAGAAAAATTGAACAGTGAAAGGAAAGAAATAATGCTCATGTGCTATAAGAATTTGTGGGGGGAGGGGGAGGTGTGGCGGGCATTGGAAAGATAGGACAGAGGGTAAGATTCCCTTGCACACAGTCACTCTCAGACACTCCATATGGTCCCCGTGGTGTAGGCAGGTAGACAGGGAAGGCCCCCTCCCGAAGCAATGACAAAAGCCAGCCCTACAGAAAATAGGAAAACAGGAACTAAGGCTTAATAAGACTCTCACCTGGCTCCAGCAACAGACCCAAAGAAGCTCCTGCAGGAACAAAAGGCCAGGAAAGGAATTTCAAAGACCATCACCACTCCCATCCTCCCTGGTAACCTCCTTAGCAACGGACTTTTACCTGGGAAGAAGCCCCACGTGGGGGCAGGTTGGAGAAACCCTATAAAGGCCACCTTGAACAAAGGAAGGGCGCGCATATGCTGCCTGAGCCTATGTGCTGCTTGCGCCCACGTGGCTGAGCACATGCGGTGCCCAAGCACATGTGTGCCCGCATCGTCCCTCTTGAGATGTGTGCTCTCATGCTTTCGTGTCTAATGCTAGGATGTGTGTAGGGACTTGGAGAAGCCCGTGTTCTCTCTTGAGTACATTTCTCTCTCTCTCTCTCTCTCTCTCTCTCTCTCTCTCTCTCTCTCTCTCTCTCTCTCTCCCCGCCCCCCGCACCTAAAAATCCTCCAAATACAATCTATTTGTTTCACTGCTTGTCTAATCCTGAAATTCCTTTCTGCGAGGCGAGACAAGAACCCAGTAACCCTGGTTCCCAGGTGGCAGAGGCGGGTGGGGAGAAAGTGACCCTCTTTCTCCTCCCCACTTCACATAAGTCACCCGTGGGGCCCACCAACATCACCCAGAGCCCTAGCAGGAGCAATCCCTGAGTGCGGATGCAGAGTGAGCACAGATGGGTATGGCTCCGAAGCCCCCACTGCCTCCAAACAAATCAAAAAAATTAGTCCTATCTATCTGTAGAGAAGAGAAGCATAAATGTTTCAGAAGATCAGTCTCTGATTTACTAGAGGAGGAACAGGCATCTCGCACAGAGGTGACTGCAATGTGAAACGGTGTCGCTATGCATGTCAGAGAGTTTGGGTGTGCTCGCTTGAAGGAGCCCTGTTCACCTTACCTTGTGTTAGAATTCTGAATAATCTGGTTGTCAACATTTTTCTGCCTAAGGTGATAAAAGCAGCATGACAGTTTTCAAAGCAAGCAGGAGGAAGCCAAGAGGAATGCAGATAAATAACTCCAGATTTTTTGTGATCTTGTAAAAATAAAGCTGGTGACTTGTTATCGGTATACTAAAATACATGCAAAAATATTAGTAATACTATTTTACCAGGATGTTGAATGTAAGGTAATATGGTAGTATAAGAAAATTGAGACAATAATTATCCTATTATCCTACTTATTATTAAATACCCCTCCAATTATTCCACATTTAGGCTCTTCGATATGGATCTCTGTTTGACTCACTGAGGGACTGCAAAAACTATGCAGGCAATCAAAGGGAACACAATCTCTCTCTGTCTCTGTCTCTGCCTCTCTCTCTTCCTCTCTCTCCCCCATATCTTTTTCTTTTCCTCCCTCCCTTCCTTCCTTCTCTTTCTTTCTTTCTTTCTTTCTTTCTTTCTTTCTTTCTTTCTTCTCTTCTCTTTTTTCTTCCCTCCCTCCCTCCCTTCCTTCCTTCCTTCCTTCCTTCCTTCCTTCCTTTCTTTCTTTCTCTCTCTCCTTCCTTCCTTCCTTCCTTCCTTCCTTCCTTCCTTTCTTTCTTTCTTTCTTTCTTTCTTTCTTTCTTTCTTTCTCCTTTCTCTCCTTCTGCACACTCAGCAGTGCTCAGTAACAACTTCTAGTAGCTCCTGGCAGTTCTTAGCAGGCTGCGCAGTACCGAGAATCAAACCCAGGCCTCCCTTCTATATATGCAGTTGCCTTTTGAACTATCTCCTGGCTCCTTAAAAATCACATGCTTCAATCTGAGATACAGGAGACTTAAGAATAAAATAGATTTCTGTGTGTGTGTCTGTGTGTCTGTGTGTTTATGTGTGCTGGGGATTAAACTCAGGGCCTCACACATGCAAGGCTAGCTCTCTACTACTAAGTTATATCTGCAGTCCAACATCTTACTTTTTAGATTTCAATTTTAAGTGAAAAAGTTTTATGTTGAAGAAAAGAAGGTAAAATAATTATTAGCTCTCCATCTTCTCTGTGTGATAGAAGAAGAGATACAGTGGTTCAGTGTGATTGTAACCTAGGCCTTGCCCCTCTTTGCTCAGTGTGGAATATTAGAGCACTGTAGGATAACATTGCTTTGTCCTTTCTCCCTTGCCACAAGGAGCTTAACTTTATCAGGTTACACCCATCACAGTGCTCCCGAGTCACTCCCATTCCTTCATTTATCTGTAACCACTTCTCCCTGCTCTCTTCCCCAACCAGTTAATCAGCTTTTCCCTAATCAGAATCTGTTAACTTGTAAGGTCAGATCCTTCTAGGCCACTAAAATTGTATTGTAAGTTAATATTGCCTTTCTCCTCTCCTTATGTCTTTTGAATAGTTTAATACAATGTTCTTTTTGTATAGATATAGGAAGACAGTTAATATTATGCTTTGTAACTTAGGATTTAATTGGCTTTGAATATTATTCACTCCCGGGCATCTGCTTTCTCGACTTAAGCCTCAGTTGCCCTTAGTTCTTAACACCCCAAAAGCAGGGTCCAGTCAAGGGACTGAACAGATCCAGGGCAAGTGGTGAGCTACCCTGGCATCCAAATGGGCCAGGCCAAAGTGCCACGATTCTTAACTATAAGTTAAGAGCTTGATCATAAACAAATGCTGTCATGATCCAAAAGAAACGATGAGACTAGGACCCTGCTAGGGTTTGGAAAGACTATTTGGCCTGAGCTCTGTAGTCTGAGATTGAGATGACCCTAGGAGAGCAATTCTATAAGCTTAATATATTTCTTACTTTGTCCATACAAAATGATTAAATATTATGAATGCTTATATGTTTGTTGGACAAGGAGAGAAGAAATGAACCCATGGGATTCCACTCTAGGGTGGGTCAACCTTTTAATGAGAATCTGTACTAGAAGCGGCTTTCCCTGAGGGAAAGAACTTTACCCCTGTTGATTGTGACCACACCTATGTGTAAGCCCCAACCCCTCATGCTTTGGGATATAACTAGACTGCAAGAGTGGGCTGGGGGATCAAGATCCAGACTCCAGAAGAAGGAGGAGAAAGGGGATCCAGATTCCAGAGCCAGAAGGAGAATGAAGGGGGATTGAGGAGGAGAATGAAGTAGATGGTGGAGGAAGAAGCAGGAGGAGAGACAGAGGAGAATGGAGATGGGAACGGAATAAACTGCAGCTGACACCAACCAGCCTGGCCCTCGTTTCCTTCCTTTGCCTGCCCATCGCCATCAACCTCCCTGGGGTAGGGGAACCAGCATGAGACTACCCAACGTGGGCAGCAGAAGAGATAGACTGCTGCTGTCTTTTTTTGAGTTTACACAGAGCACCATACAAACACAGACTCAACCTCCAAGTGTCTTCTTTCTCCCTGTGACCCTTTACATAAGTGAAGGATGCTCAGGGAGGTCAGGATGTCCAGGCGCTGCCTTGGGTGGAAGCTGAGGTCCCTTCACTGATGGCAGCCTTTAAGCTGCACTTGACCTACTAAGCCTGGGAATCAGTCCCTGCCACCCTGACTCGGGGAAACTACAAACCTTAGTGTGGGGCAAAGTTATACGCTATAGGAAAAGGTAAATCATTCAATCATTTTGATTTTCCCAATCGTTGTCTTCATTACAAAAGATAGTTTTAGAAAGATGACAAACTCAGCAGAAGAGAGTCTTATTGAAGATATAGTACATTTGTATCACTTGTCATCCCGTTAATCTTCGATTTGCTCGAGTGGGTGCCCGTAATGTTTCCATTTGTTCCTGTTGAGTGCTAGTGCAGCTCAATGGCATGTGCTCGCTCCAGGAACATGAAGAGACTCAAACCGTTTGTTCAGAGTTTTGACGAAGAAGTCTAACCATCTCATGGGTGGTGGTACATTTAGTTCCCTCAAAAGGGAAAAAGAGGACTAAGGAAAAATCGAAATAAAGTTGGGGAGATTAAAATTCTCTCAGTTTGGGAATATTTGCAAAGAAATGAGGTTCTTTTCCAGATTAGAGAATTTTCAAAAAATTAAGTGTGACTAAAGCTTCTAGATGATCTAGTAACCATACTTCTTGGTCTCTACCCCCAAAACACAAAACATAAACTCAAAAAGTGTATGCACACCTATTTTCACTGTGGCATTTAATGCACTGGCCAGGATAGAGAAACAAGTCAAAAATCCAAGGACGGATGAATGAATAAAGAGGTTGTTGGTTCCCAAACTTTAGCCAGATTCTTGGCTAATATCTCTCACTCCCCAGACTCTCCCAGACAACTTGTCCAAGTCAAGTCCACAACTCCTAAGTTTATGACCACATGGACACTCTATCTCCGTTGTAAGGTGCTAGGATAACATTATGTTTCCAGCCTTGCCTAGAGTCAAACAGCTCTAATCCTGATGTTCTCACATCCACAAACATTAGGGGACCAGTAGCTCTTGATGGAGAAGGTCACCCAATAAGCTTCCAGTTTCTCAGTGATTTAGCATCTTCAAGGAAGCCCTTCCTTGAGACCCCATTAGGAACCCAACCAGCTACTACTCACCCAGCTTGGTACTAGTCCATGAGGCTCCTGGGATGAATGTTTTAGTCAATACCAGTCTTCCATCTGCCTTCATGCTATACCAAGGACAGAAGTAGTTTTATGTCCTCAGGCTTGTCCATCATCCTCCTTCCAGCAACTCTCTCATCCTGGCCAGTGCCACCATCTACCATTTCTTGCCCGCTCGGTCTAATACCTAGAAGAAGGCATGAGTGGTTTAGTAGGGAGAATTCTATGTTTACTCATGTATATGTTACATCCATCCAAGTAATTTGTATATATAAAAAAGTCAATTGTCTATTTTTGCTATGTTCATGTAAAACTATGTTTATCAGTTATTTCAGGTGGTGCTATTTAGAGATTTAAACAGAATAAAAATAATCCTGCTGATTATGCAGAGGGCTGGCATCTCAATCAACCAGGGCCCTCCTGCCCCTTTGTACCTCTGACACATCTCACTGTTCATTTCCTCTCCATATTATAGGGATGGGCTGGAGCGATAGCACGGTGGTAGGGTGTTTGCCTTGCGCGCAGCCAACCCAGCTGAGCCAGGTTTGATTCCTCCGCCCCTCTTGGAGAGCCGGGTAAGCTACCAAGAGTATCTCGCCCACACGGCAAAGCCTGGCAAGCTACTCGTGATGTATTCGATATGCCAAACACAGTAACAACAAGTCTCACAATGGAGACGTTACTGGGCCCGCTCGAGCAAATCTATGAACAATGGGAGGATCATGACCGTGATTATAGGGACAGCAGAAGGTGTGGGTAGGCACTCAAGAAAAATGTTGGGTGACACAGGCATGTAGAACCCAGCAAACAACAAATTTTGTGACTTCATTTTAATTTTTGATTTTGGACCCTACGTATAGACTTTCTGAAAACTCTCCTCTCCTCCCATCCCTCCTCTCCTCTTCTCTGTTACATGCTTCTGCTCAGACACAAGAGTACTCTTGTTCTGCTATTTGTTGGATTATGTTTATAAAAAGAGGCATGTGGGGACATTATCCATTTAATGGGGAGAGCAAGAGTTTTCAACTCTGCCCCCTCTCCCCAAGAAGCTGGGGCGACAGATGGCAGGGGTGCTTGAATCGCTTGAGTCATCAGGAACTGGCTATTTAATTGAGAGCACCCTTATATGGGACTTTCCAGGAACTTAGTTGATCGTGAATTTACTCAGATGTGCTATTGGGGGACTCCTTGACCCTTGTTGCTGCTTTCGGGGAGTTTCTCAACCTCCTCCCACCCCCTCATCCTTTCACTACTCCAACACACCTGCTTTTGGTGCTTTGGTTGATACTTTGGCTGTGCTTTGGTTAGTACTCCAGCACACGTGGTTGGAACTTTGGGGGAGACTGCCTATAAGGGTGATGGCTTGTTGCCTGGTCCGACTTTTCTACCTTATAGTAACTCCAAAGAAGAAAATCCACATGACATCTAAATTGAAAGGGTTGGGCATGTGGAGAGGTGAGGTTTTATTATTGCTATTATTGGTGCTTATTTTTCCTGGCTTATAATGCAGTGAGAAAGGAGGAAGAAACCAGAAACATATATTTAGATCATGTTAAATAAAATGGATGGAGAGTGGGAAGAGGGAGTACGGCCTTGCCACAAGTGGGAGAGTTCTTTGCCAATGCAGAAAGGGGAGCAGTGACCCCATTAGTGCCCTAGTTTCCCCTTGCCTATCCCTGATAGATACATCGTGGGAGTCCCTGGGTTGTGATCTCTGCAATCCTAGCTCCCACTCCTATCTGGATGTCTTGATACAATGCCTGTGTGGAGCAACGCATATTTATCCTGTCAAATGCTAACAAAATGAGTTCAAGAAGAATCCGCTTCTGCAGTCAAAACAAAGATAAGTTGTAGGACATCTATCAATATAGAAATATAGATAAGAGGAACACTATGCAGTCATGAGAAATCATGAATTTTTCTGCAACTTGGATAAAATTGGAGAGTATCATGTTGAGTGAAATTAATCACAGGGAGAAGGACAAATACCAAATAACCCTATTCATCTGTAGTATCAGAGTAAAGACAAGTGAATAGGTGATATCAACTGGTGGCAAACTCTGATCCTGGATCACAGAAATGAGAATGACTAGCAAAGAGACTGTGGGAGTGGGGAATGGTGTGATGGGCTGAGGATATCTTAATGATATTGGTTAAGGGGTCTTAGACATTTTGGTGGTATGAATGTGGGGTTAAACCATATGAATGATCGGTTTGAGGCTCTTTGTGTTCCTAGAACAAACAGATGCCATTGAGCTACACTAGCATGCGACAGGGATGAATGGAGACGTTACTGGCGCCTGCTCGAGCAAATCGATGATTAACAGGAAGTCAAGTGATCAAGTGAATGTGGGGTAACTGTGTTCTTCAGAACAGAAGAGTCAATACAATTATAGGGAGGTGATCCAGTTTATGATAAGTTTTAAAGAGGAAGTTTTTTTCCAAGAAAAGTTGCCCTTTGGATAGAGCTTCCTTCTACCCCTCTTCAATACCATGGATGATATTTTGGTGATTCTCATGTTTTCAGGTGCCTGATGGGGGAGGGTAGGTATGGTGATTTTACTGCAATCATATTACAATGAAGTAAAAAGGAGAGGTTATAGGCAAGTTCTCTGCCATCTCTATTTTCCTCCAGATCTGACCAATTCATCTGTGTGAGTTCTGGGGTTCTAGGGATTAGACGGTGGTATCACAGGAAATGACCAGAGGATGGTGACAGGTTACCCATACAGAAGCCTCCTGACTTCCCTGAGTGTAATAGCTTCCCTGAGTGTAACGATCCATAAGACTTGTTCTAGCTGTTCTTCACGAAGCCAAGGTTAATGTCAAGTTTCTCCAAAAAAGAAAGAACCCACCTCTTTTCAGCTGGTGCAACTAGTCAAGTACAAACACAACATGACAGTCAACCAACTTGGGCTGGAGAAAGGCTCACTGCCCCGGCTTGATCTTACAACTTGCCGGAAGCAGAAAACCTGGGCTTGTCCCAGCAGAAATAGGCGGAGTCTCTGGGTACATTTCAGAAGACCGTCCTCTACAGGGAGTCAAGTTTCCTCCTCCTGAACCTTTCAAGGGTGATGATTTATTATCTGTACTGAGAATTTAACAACTCAAACAATGGCTGGGAAATGACTCTCTCCCTTCCCCACCATGGCAAGTTTGGGGAAGGGAGCACAGAGTAAAACCTCTTGAAATGACGAGCCAAAAACTGAAATGGTTGAAAAGGTCTTTCACTAAGCTGACCTTTTGTCAGTTGAGAAAATAAGGAGAAAGAGAGAGAGTGGGCTTCAAGTCAGCAAATCATTTGATTGTTTGAAGATGAATGAAACTTCATGTCTTACACTCTGAGAACTTTGTGCCTGATGCTATAATAATAAGGCTTCAAATTTGCTCCTTGTCCCTCTCCCAAATATGCTCCTGGATAATTATTTGGCTGCCACTAAAGCAGCAGTCTGAATTGTATGGCAGCCAAGAAAATCTCAGATCCTATGTTTGCTAATTGGATATAACAATTCATGCTCCGGGCTTTACTCTGCCAGAATTGTTTTGGCTCCCACTTTTTGGTTAGCCTTACTTTCTCTTTCCAAGTTGTCTAACCCACGAAAGCTACTTTTCTGGCAAAAAGTATCTCAGTTTTCCACCCAGATATAAGAAGTATCCATTCCACTCGATCTGGGGATGACCAGTTTTTCTGTGGAAGAAGATGAGGGTTGGCAGTTGGAAAGAACTGTTTCTTTCTTTGAAATTTGATCAATTTAGAATTAACAAAAGCAAGTTATTGGAAATGGAATGAATTCATAAGAAGCTCTAAGTAGTAAACATTAAAGAATAATATAGTAGTATTTCTTTTTTCATTTTAAATACTCAAGACACAAAAAGCATGGTTCACAAATCAAATTTATCAAACAGGAGATTCAACGATACAAGTTTAGGTTTAATTAATAAAAAACCAATGATAAGTTTTTGGACTTGAATTAGCGAAGGAATTCCCTGTGCCTAATTTCTATAACAAATACTTAATTTACAAAGAAATATTTGGAAAAGAGAAAAATCAGTGAGATTGATTCTTCAAATGAGTCCTAAAGGTTTCTTTTTCCTCTTAAAAACTTTGAAGTACAAAAAAATGGTCATATAGAGAAAGTTAATTTGGTCTTTTATAACTTTGAAGGGGTCAAAGACTTTGCTTAGGAGAAATTTTGTATTTTTAGAAAATCTAACATTTATAAGCTAGTGAATATAACATATTTCTAATTTCTTATTTTGTTCTGTTTTGGGGACTTACTCACCCATGCCGAGGACTTCCTCCTGGCTCTGTGCTCAGGAATCACTTCTGACAGGGTTCAATGAGCTATATAAGATGCTGGGGATCAAACCTGGGTTGCTATGTCCAAGGCAAGTACCCTACCAACCGTACTATTGTTCTGGCCCGATTTCTAATCTTTTAATAATCTTTTTACTAGGTGAATTTTGTTTTACATTGGAACGATAGCACAGTGGGTAGGGCGTTTGCCTTGCACGCGGCCGACACGGCCGAATCCGAGTTCTGTTCCTTCACCCCTCTCTCGGAGAGCCCAGCAAGCTACCGAGAGATCTCGCTCACACAGCAAAGCCTGGCAAGCTCCCCGTGACGTATTTGATATGCCAAATACAGTAACAAGTCTCACAATGTTACTGGGCCCGCTCGAGCAAATCGATGAACAACAGGAGGACAGTGACAGTGATTTACTAGCTCATTTGATCTCTATGGAATGTCATATTTTTCCCCATTTTGCAAAGGGGCATTTATAACCTGAGGGGTGAGATGACTTGCTGAAGAGCTACTTTGGCTTACACTAGAAGCCAGCAGGAACTCCTGCCCAGAGCTTATTGATTCATTCCCTCTATCAACTGTTTTATGCCCCAGGGACACAGCTGACAAGAGAACAAACTCCCTTGCAAATAAATGTATAGCTTATCAGGTAGTGACACGCTATGCAGGAATTTTATTGCAGAGAAAAGTAAGACAGAGTAAAGAAATGGGTGGGGACGCAAAGAGTGTGTGTGTATGTGTGTGTGTGTGTGTGTGTGTGTGTGTGTGTGTCTCAGGTGGGGATCTGGTAAAAGTGCTCCTTTTTCTAGGAGGTAAAAGGTCAATGAAGGTGATATAGATAAGGTGACTTTTGTCACAATTAGCCAGAGACCTGAAGGAAATGTGAAAATGCATCACACAAGTAACACAGCAAATAGAAATATTGGCCAGGGATTACCAAATCCTGCTCACCACCTGTTTCTAAAAGCATATTTTTATTGGAGGGCCAGAGAGGTAGTTCTGGAACTGGAACACAGACTTTGCCTCCCTCCTGAAGGCATGTGTTAGAGCCTCAGAAGCATAAATTTTCCTGAAAACCTTCCAGAACAGCCCCCAGCACCATGCCAGCGGTAACCTCTAAGCACCACCACGCAATGGCCCTCCTACTAATACTGATAATAGCACTGCACTATAGTACTGTCCTCCCGTTTTTCATCGATTTGCTCTAGCGGGCTCCAGCAATGTCTCCATTGTGAGACTTGTTATTGTTTTTGGCATATCGAATACGCCATGGGGAGTTTGGCAGGCTCTGCTTTGTGGGCGAAATACTCTCAGTAGCCTGCCAGACTCTCTGAGAGGGACGGAGGAATCCGATCTAGGTGGGCTGCATGCAAGGCAAACATCCTACCCGCTGTGCTATTGCTCCAGCGATATTATTATAATGATAATAATAAGCAAGAAAAATAAAATAAACTTCGATTGTAATGCAGTCACCTCAGTCAAGGTATTATCTGTGTCTGTTTTGGGGGAGTCTGTATGAAGTTTCCCCCAGACTTAAAATACTTACCATGAGGTTCATTAAAGAAGACAGGTTTGCTGAGCCTAGGTGTAGGTAGCGGGAACAACAAAAGCCTGAGACAGGCAACGAAAGGCACTAAACAAGTGCAGTAAACAAGGAGAGAAGAAAAGACGGTGTGGACAGACCAGAGACCCCCCGCAGAGCCTGGATAGCTACTGAGGGAACTTTGACCTTTACTGGGAATGAAAGCACAGGAGGAGGCTGAACACAGAACTGACATATTCTGTCTACATTTTTTTCAAATGTCACTCTTGGGCTGAAGTGATAGTACAGCAGATACGGGCATGCGCCTTACACGTGGCTGACCTGAGTTTGATCTTGACACTACATGAGACACCACCAAATCCATCCCTGAACAAAAAGTCAAAAGTAAACCCTGAGCACAGATGGGTGGGGACCGAAGAACAAAACAAAAATAAATAAAATGTCATTCTTCCTAAGGGCTGGGGGAGAGGGAGTACAGGGGTTAAGGTACACGTCTGGCTGATTCTGATCACCATAAAGTCCCTGAGCTCCAGATTTAAGTGGAGTAAGCACTTGAACTAAGACACGAAGTAGAAGTTGGAGAGAAGTTTTCAAATCCTGGAGGTTTATGATGATGCGATTTGTGGATGAGCTTGACTTTCAGCTGCGGGTTGCTTAGGGAGGGGAGGAGAGTGGCTGTTCTAGTTTTTACTCACGTGTACCTGAACATCTGGGGGGTCAGAATGGACATGAACAAAGATGTACCTGCCAGAGCTGTAGGTATACATCGTGTTTACAAGTTCAGACTCTAATTTGATTATTAAAATTTGAACAACATACAAAGTCAATCTGGAGTTCAGGGGAAAAGTGTGAAATGGACAGACACATTTGGGAGTTATCAATGTTAAGACTGCATTTAAGTGACAAGAATAGAAAAAATTTCTTGAGTGTGCCAACACATACTAGGAAGTATGACTAAAATGGTCACCATTTAATTTCCATATATGTGAACAGGTTTTGAGCCAGGAAATTTATACTCTCTGTTGCTAACATTACAACACTCTAACTAGACAGGCACTTGTACACCCATTTTCCACAAAGACATGAAAATCTGATGCTAATTAGCTAGTGACAGAGTACAGAGAATCCTGCATCAGTTGTCTGAGACCTTTTCTATTTTGACACAAGATCTGCTAGGCGTTAAGAGTTGAAGAAAGAGGTAGAAGAATTACCCAAGTAGGTTTCACAACAGTGCTAACATATTATCACTTAATGGGCATCTCTGCTCCAACTTTGAAATGTAGTGAGACCTTCTTTAAGGAAACCACTAGGCTGGTGAGCTGAGATAATGCCATCAGGGAACTTCCTCCTCAGTTTCCTGAACTGAACAAACTCTTTCATCATGAATAGCAGAACATTTCCAGTTTGACAGCAGATGAAACGCCTGCCACTGCAGAATACTTTGTGCATCGATGTCATATACTATACTTTGGGCAAACTATAGGTTTCTAAGGTTAGAAGTCCTTACAGGATACTGCACCAAGCCTTAGTTAAGTCAGAGAAAAAACTGAAAACTGAGTATGAATCATTTGATGTTTTTAAATGTGAAACATTTAAGGGCAAATAGAAAGAATGTTACTCAGTCATAGATATAACTCCCAGTCTCACTAAAGTTCTTGTGTGATATTTAGCCTAAAAAATTCATTGGCCCTGAAAAAAGTTTTCTTGATCCCACTGACAGTCCCCTGACTTTTTTTTTTTTTTACTGGCTTCTTAAAAGTACAGTCATACTTAATGACTGAAAAATACAGCCAAGTCAAGCCTACTATCTTTCTTCCCTTTCCTCCTATCTACGACTTCCTACAGACCTTACCTAATAGGAATGTCTGGTGATTTTTTTTTTCACTACAAAAATTAAGATACAAACCTGGAGAGATAGTATAGTGAGTAAGGTTCTTGCCTTGCGTGCGGCCAAACACAGATTTGATCCTGGCACTGCATATGTTCTCTGGGACAAAACCAGAAGTGACCCCTCAGCAGACAGAAATAATCCCTCAGCATGCTTGGTAGGGACCAAGCCCTCCCCCTAACCCCCCAACTGAAAGATGCACACTGCTCCAGTCTAGAGTAATTAGTAACTAAATTGTGTGCAGAATGGAAGAACCTCCACTTTACCAATGTAAAGCCACACCTTGAGGTTACACCCTCATTACGGTTATGAGGAAACTAAGCTGTCTGAGCAGCCTGTCAAACCAGGGTAAGTCTTGGTGGAAATATGTGAGTTCTGTCGGCCTGGGGGAAATGTAGAGGGAGTGGTCAGAGGTTTGGGATGAATAATAAGGAACTGATTCCATTGTCTTTTCTCCTCCACCTTCACGTTTCTCAGCCACAGAAGCTGCTTCCATGGAGGCTCATCCTTGGGGACAGGTACCATGATGTTGAGTGCGTACCCAGGAGGAGAGTGTTGCTAGGGAGAGATTGAACTGATACATGCTAATCACCCTCAAGAGAATAAAAGTAAAATGCCTTTGGCATGGGCTCTAATCTTTCCTTTTAAGAGTTTTTGCTTTCCCATCATTTTATCGCCATCTTATTGTCCGAACCAATTTGTTTCATGTTTGTATTATCCACATCTATCAGTCACAGAGTGTACAAAGGGAAAATGTTTGTGGGCTAGAATAGTAATGGCCATGTTGCTGGCCAAGGACCTTGAGCACTAGGATTCAGATGCCTGATTTTCTATTTTGGAAGCTGCATTAGTGACACCATCCTCTTTCTCTCTCATTCTTTATAAATTTAGTTGTGTTGTGTCCACAATGCCATGACGATTGTTTCTCTAGACGTATTTATGGTCCAAGACCTAATTGGTACTGAACTTCTCACGTGTTGGGTAGTTACATTTCTCATCCTTCCCTGGTGACTAATGTTGTGTCTGGACTATTTACCTTTGTCTTCTTCCCTGCCCCACCTCTTCCTGATCAGCTGAGCATGTTAGCTGAGTGTCAGGGTAGGAACTGATAGTGTTACTTAAGAGACTATGTAGCACTGTCCACCTGCTGTTCGTTGATTTGTTCCAGCAGGCCCAGTAACATCTCCATTGTGAGACTTGTTGCTACTGTGTTTGGCATCTCGAATATGTCATGGGTAGCTCGCCAGTCTTTGCCGTGCAGGCGAGATACTCTCGGTAGCTTGCCAGGCTCTCCGAGAGGGGTGGAGAAATCGAACACAGGTCGGCCAGGTCGGCCGCGTGCAAGGCAAACGCCCTACCCGCTGTGCTATTGCTGCATCAGAGAGTATATGGAGAAGAAATTTTGTGTGAGACTTGAGGAAGAAGAATATGGGAACAGTGAGTAAGGTAGCTCTCAAAGGGCAGAAGCTAAGCTTTCTAAAGAGATGGGTTTGGGGATTATTTGCAAAATTGCCACAGAGGAGGGAAAGAGAAGGGTTTTGCTGCTAATAATTGTTGCATAGAATTCTGGAGAAATTTTCTTTGGGGAAATGTTTTATCTTCTTTAAAGGTTTAAGGTTATATTCAATCACTGAAAAAAGATTGAAAGAGTTTTCCAAGACTCTAGAAAGGCATGTGTGAAGACGGGCATGCCCACATGCACTATTCTATTAAGAGTTCGAAGCTTCCATTTTATTTGGGGACATGGTCAGTATCTTTGACACTTGACAAACATTTTGTTTGACTAACATCACCATAGTTTTAGAAATAGAGATTTTTGCCTTTGAAAATTGCTTGTCCAAATAGGAGACTAACACCCAAGAATAGCTGAGATAAGTACCAGGAGGTTCACTCCATGGCTTGGAGGCCAGCCACCATGCTAGGGGAAAAGGCAGCTCAGATAGAGAAGGGAGCACCAAATAAAGGTGTTGGGAGGATCCTCCCAGGATGGGAGATGCATGCTGAAAGTAGACTATAGACGGAACACGATTTCCACTCAATGCTTTTTTTTGAAAACCACAGCACCCAAAAGGAGAGAGAGAACAAAAGGGAATGCCCTGCCACAGAGACAGGGTGGGATCTGGGGATGGGGGGTGGGAGGGATACTGAGATCAGTGGTGGTACAAAATGGGCACTGGTGGAGGGATGGGTACTCGATCATTGTATAATTGAAACCCAAGCACAAAAATTTGTAAGTCTACAACTGTACCTCATGGTGTTTCACTAATAAAAATTTTAAAAAATAAAAATAAATAAATAAATAAAAAAGAAAATTGCTTGTCCAAGCCTACTCGGGATGGGAGATGAGTGCTGAAATTAGTCTATGGACCCAACAGTATGGATGCTTAGTACCTGCATTGCAAACCATAATACCCGAGAGAGAGGAGGGTAAGAGGGAATGTTCCTGCCACAGAGGCAGGGGGTGGAAAGGGGTGAGGATGGCAGGAGGGATGCTGGGAACATTGGTGGTGGAGAATGGGCACTGGTGGAGGGATGGGTCTCGACCATTGTATAACTGAAATGTATGATGAAAGTTTGTGAGTCTGTAAAATAAATAAATAAATAAATTTTAAAAAGTCAGAAATTTAGCAGAAATAATAAAAAAATCAAGACTTCCAAAAAAAGAAAGTGAGAGTAACTGTATACATAAAGTTGACACTCTTACACTATAAAAAAAAAATTACGTGTCCAGGAACAGAGCAATAGTCCAGCAGGCAGAGTGCTGGCTTGCATTGTTGCTGATTCTGGTGTTCGATCCTGGGCATCGCATATGGTCACTCAAGTCTTGCCAGAGTGATTACTGAGCATAAAATCGGTAGTGAGCCCTGAGTACCTCTGGATGTGGCCCAAAACCAAAGAACAAAAACCAAACAATCAACAAAATTTGCTTGTCAAGAGCATCTTAGTTTGTGTCATAGTACATAGGAATAGTACAGTGACTTCTGAATGTGGACACAAGAAAATGTTTCTTTTATGTAGAATAAAGTTTGGCTGAAGGGAGCAGCTGGTCAGGAAGTCATGGATCACCTAAAATCTGAAGATGTTTTACCTGGAACTGAGACATGTGGTTATGCAGAGACTTGTGGGTGCAGCGTGTGGAACTCAAAACGGAGTAATAGTCCTGTCAAGGAACCCATGCTGCATCCAAAGTTAAATACTTGGCTCTGTTTGTGGAACTCCATCCCGCACATGCGTGCTGAGACTAGCCTTACTCCTGTCTATATCAAACCTCCAAGAGTTCACTGTATTCCTCGCATGTTTTGATAGTTCTATTCTCTTGGCTCTGATGATTTCTTGGAGGGCCGTTTGCTCCCATTCTCCTTGCACTGCGATTTCTGTTTTAATCGTTCAGCTTTTTGATACCGTTATCTCATACTATGTCTTTCAGGTTGGTCAGAAACGAAAGTCTTGATTGAAGTTTTACACTTAGGGACCAAAAGATGGGAGGCAACTCTGGTTCTACCCTCACACCCCATCACCTCAGGCAGCCTCCAATGACACCATCTCACGGGACTTCTATGTGAATCAGCTCTCCTGCAGGCGAGACACTCCTCCATTTACTCTTAGCCTGCTAGCACTTACTGGCTGATGTACCTTAAGTAGAATTCATTTGTTGTTCTTGTTGTTTTTAAGTGTAGCCTGGAAATTTCCTCAGAATCACACTTTGTACTTGATCTGCCCTACAGGAATATCTTAATGCATATTTTTATATGCTATCTATTCTCTCTCTCTCTAAAAATTTACTTATTTGTTGTTCATAATTGGGTTTCAGTCATATAATATTCCAACCCCCATCCTTCCACCAGTGTATGTTTCCCACCACCAATGTTCACATTTCCCCTTCTGTACCCCCACCCCCACCTGCCTCTACAGCAGACTATTGTTTCCTCTCTCTCTCTCTCTTTCTCATTCTCTTTCTTCAAAGTGATCATTTTCAACAATTGTTTTCATACTGGTTCCTTCTCTATCCTAACTTCCGTTTGACCACCGCTCACTTGTGGTAAGTTTCTAACCATGGACCAGTTCTCTTGGCCCCTGTTTTCTCTGGCTTTGGATATTAGTCTCATATGTTTTTTTTTTTAATATCCCACAAATGAATGCAGTCATCCTATATATTTCCCTCTCTTTCTGACTAATTTCACTCAGAGTGATATTCTCCATGTCCAACTTTTTAAGAGAAAATTTTCATGACTTAATTTTTTCGCTAATGATTGCATAGTATTCCATTGCATAGATGTACCACAGTTTCTTTATCCAGCCATTTGTTCTCGGGTGCTCAGACTGTTTTCATACTCTGGTTATTGTGAATAGTGCTGCCATGAACATAGAAGTGCAGATTTCTGCTGTGTGTTTTTGGGCTCCCATGGTGTATTTTCAAAAGTGGTATTGCTGGGTCATCTGGGAACTCAATTCAAATGGCCTAAAGGCACATGAATAAATGTGCCTATATCACTAATTATCACGGAGGTGAAAATCAAAACAAAAATGAGATTTCACCTCACACCATAGAGACTGGCACATATCAAAAAGAATAACAACTAGTGCTGGCACTGATGTGGGGAGAAAGGGACTCTCATCGTTGTTGGTGGGAATGCCAGCTGGTCCAGCTTTTTTGGAAAACAATATGGACATTTCTCAAAAAAAATCTCTCTCTTTTAAAATAAAGAAATGGTAGTGTTAGCAGTTGCGGGGACCTGCTAATGGAGCAGATCAGAAGAAAATGGGGAAGTGGGGATGTGGGGGAATCCTTGGGACAATATAGTAACTTTCATTTTCCAAAACTCATTTGCTTACCATGGTATATTAAGTTTGAGTAGCTGCACAAGTACAACCAAGCAACACTTTATCTCTAGCTCTTTAGTCTATAAATGGTCTTTTAAAGAGTTCTTTAGGGAGGAAAAACTAGCTCTTTCCTAAGAAGTTTATGAAAATTCTCAAAATATTTATAACCACAGAGAGTAAAACATATATATATATATGTATATGCTGAAATAGAAAATACTGGAAGCATTATTCCTTACCTCGAATATTGTTTTCACTTTAGAAATATTGTTCCCACTGTGGCCCTGTCATTTCTAAAAAAATAATAATTTATTGGGATCTCTTAGCTGTCAAATAAGCTCCTGAGTTTTAAGAAATTAAGAATATTTTCATTTGTATACAGTAAAACCTCATACTTTACCTTTAAATTTTCATTTGGTTCAATTAGCTTTGTTCTGCACTTTTGGAACTTTCACTTGAGCTTCCTGGCCTGTCTACTACTACTACTACTACTATTATAATTATTATTATTATTATTGCCTATAGTTTAATGATATTCTTTGTTGTTGTTGTTATATGACTTTGGGCCACACCCCATGATGCTTAGGGGTAATTTCTGACCCTGTACCCAGGAATCATTCCTGGAGGTGCTTCAAGACCATGTAGGATGTTTGGGATCGAGCCCTGATTGAGCTCCTGCAAGCTCCCTATCTGAAGCACTATGATATTCTTATAAATAATATTAAATAGTGACAGAGGAGATGTATGAAATAATGGAGCTTCACTAATATCTGCCTGGTTTATTTTTCTAGAAAGAACAGAGCTTCACAAACATCACAAGCTAGTGGGTCCTGCTGATTCCCAGGTTTATTTACTTAGTTGATGATATTTGTTGAGTCCATTCAGGTATAAATAGTAACTGGAAATTATCCAGGGGTCATAAATGAGGACATTAAATTGCAGCATTCCTCTTCGAAGTGTGTAGCCCCCAAATGCACCGGTATCCTGGCTTCTTTTCTTTGATTCCCCCAGCCATGAGCAATGTCTCTTGATTCCACCTAGAATCAGACCCTTTCTCACCACAGTCACCACTTTTAATTACTCCTATTCAAACCATCAGTTCTTTGCTGGACGGCTCTTAACTGTTAAGAGACTGGTGAGTAGGAGGTAAAAATGGCAGTTAAAGAAGATTCTAATCACTCTAGATTCTTTACATTTGAGAGCAGACTGTGTCTAAATTTATGTCAAAATACTGGATTGCAAGAACTAGAACCCCGTTCAAACTATTAACACAAAGAAGAAGGAAAGAAAGTATAGCGAGATTTCATAAGATGCCATGACCGGGAACTGGAAATTCAGGAATGGAGATTCTACTCTCCACCCCCCTTGAGTGACTGGCCTAAAGTTTATGTGCACATTCTCCTCTGGCCCATTTAAGTAAGAAAGGGCTTGGCGCTTCAGTTCTAGTTCTACCTGGCTCTCTAATTAAGACTAATCAGCCACTCAATTATTCAATTCCAGATTCCTAGAAGCAGATGCTTTCTTGGCTGGGCTTACTTAAGGTGTCTCTGCATGTGATCTAATCAGCGTGGGCCAGAACCTAGGATCACCCTATTTAAAACGCAGTTACTAAACTCAAAAAATGTGCCTGGCAAAAAAGGCAGGCTGGGAGGTGATGAAACTATTGGTAAAGGGAAGGTCACTCTGGTGATGAGATTGGTGTGGATGCATTGTATGCCTGAAACTCTAATATGAACAACTTTGTAAATCATGGTGCCCTAATTTTTAAAAACACGAAACACAGTTACCAGGGCTTAATACTTCAGCAGAAACCAGAAGATCAATTGCTAAAAGGGGCCTGAACAGACATACTAATTAACCTACCCTGCAATTTACAAATAATTTAAATTTAGTGTTTGGTTAAATGGGCTAGAGCAATAGCACAGTGGGTAGGGCGTTTGCCTTGCATGTGGCCGACCCGGGTTCGATTCCTCCATCTCTCTCAGAGAGCCTGGCAAGCTACCAAGAGTACTCCACCCGCAAGGCAGAGCCTGGCAAGCTCCCCGTGGCATATTCAGTATGCCAAAAACAAGTCTCACAATGGAAGCGTTACTGGTGCCCACTAGGGCAATTTGATAAATAACGGACTATGGTGCTACAGT
Organism: Sorex fumeus; assembly: GCF_029834395.1. NCBI lineage: Eukaryota > Metazoa > Chordata > Mammalia > Eulipotyphla > Soricidae > Sorex > Sorex fumeus. Next base: position 17,299,050 of record NW_026606118.1, on the reverse strand, counting down.
TCAGTTAAATATTTTAGTGAATCAATTATTGCCATTCACAAATCCTCTGGGATGCACTAAGCTGAAATTAAGTCCATGTAAATGGCTGCCAACAGATAAGGTATAGTGAGTCTACATTGCAGAAAGTTTTTGTCAATAATGTAATCTCTCATGATGAAAGTTTTTAGCGTCTCCTTTATTCCTTTCAATTCTCATCCAGTCAGCCCTGTGCAATCAACAATAGTCACTTCTAGCCTGGTGGCCTTTAAACCATGAGGACTGCTGGCTTTAGAAAAGTTGTACACTTTCAGCCTTTGGCTTTTCATGCCAAATAATTAATAAGTTGCTCTTCTTGGGGTAGGTCGATTGCAATTCTTTTTCATTTTAATTTTTATTAACTGAGTATTGTTTATCTCGGCCCTGACTCAGCTAAATGTAATATAGCTATCTATAATTTGTCGTGTTGTCAGATAATGGCGATTATGTCATCATCTATTGGTTCATTCTTCAGTAAGCAGGTAAGAAAGAAGCCATTTGGCAGAATATCAATTGCCCAAAGGCAGAAAAGCATTGAATTGCTTGGAATCAGTATACTGATTTATGAGGACAAAAAAAAAAAGAAAGAAAATGTTGAGAAATTATTATGGGTCAAAATTTCTGCTATGTGCTATTTTTTAAAGCAAATAATGTAAATTATTATATTTTATCATTTTGGGAAGCTGGAAAGAAAGGGGTAAGACATTTGCATAGCATGTGCTTACCCTGGTTGATTCTTTGCATCACATATTGACACTTGAGCAATGACACTAGTGAGCCCCTGAACACAATGGTACCAGGCCCTGAGCACCACTTATTTGATGTGGCCCAAATCCTCTTCCCCCAAATAGAATAAATATATTTATTATTTTATTCTAAACTTAAACTTTCATTTTGGATTTTGTTTTGGACCACACAGTATGGTAGTCGTCAGAGGCTACTCATATTTCTATATCTTGGGGTGCATGCCATCCCCAAGGAACCAAGAAGTGAGTGGAATCAAACTTGGGGTTCTTGCAGGCAAAGCATGGTTCAGACAACTGAGCTATCTGTCCAACCTCTAAATCTACACTTTCTAATTTTAATTTCTTTTTTAAAAAAATTTTTATTAGTGAAACACCATGAGGTACAGTTGTAGACTTACAATTTTTTGTGCTTGGATTTCAATTATACAATGATCAAATACCCATCCCTCCACCTGTGCCCATTTTCCACCACCATGGGTCTCAGTATTCCACCCTGCCTCTGTGGCAGGGCATTCCCTTTTGTTCTCTCTCTCCTTTTGGGTGTTATGGTTTGCAAAAGAGGCATTGAGATGAAGTCATGAAATTTACATACAAGTGGTACTACATGGAAAGTATTATGTTAAGCGAAATGAGTCAGAAAGAGAGGGATAGACATAGACTGATTACATTCATCTAGGGAACATAAAGTAACAAAATAGGAGACTAACACCCAAGAGTGACTGAGACTAGTACCAGGAGGTTTGCTCCATGGCTTGGAGGCCAGCCACACATCCTAGGGGAAAAGGGAGCTCAGATAGAGAAGGAAGAAGATGCTGAAAGTAGACTATAATTTTAATTTCATTTCTTAAGTGTTCTACTTTCAAGTCAGTTAATCAATTGAAATAGAGAGGTATGTTTGCGGATGTGTTACTTTTGTCATCATAAACTTAGATATTAGGGATCATTTTCTTACATAACAAAATTCTGGATATTCCCTAGTTTCCCTGAGGTTGGACAGGATGAAGCTAATCTTCATTAGCCTATGTTGAGTTTATATTTCTGATGCCCTCTCTGAACCAACTGAGTTCCTAATCTTGTGAGGAATGGAATAAAAAATAAAACTTTTTAAAGTCAAAAGTACAGAACTGGTTTAAATTGGTGATCTCTTGAAATCCTTTTCACTTCTGAGGTTCTGACAGTAGAATTTAAAAAAGTAATATTTCTGGGTGCTAATCAACATAACGCAAGTATTCCATTTTCCCATTTTATCTTCACAAACCCTAAGAAGAAAGTTTTCATTTCATTCTACACCTAGGGGTCTGGCCTTTAGGAAAAAGTAAGGTAAGGAATTTGCTCTGGGTCAGTTTTCTAATCCAGTGGTAACAAATTAGTTATCAATAGTCAACAGATTGATTTTTAACCTAGCTGATTTGTTAGGGAAGACTTTTTTTTTTTTTTTCTGATCCTTTCACCTGGTCAGCTTCTACTCAGCTGATTCAGCTATGGTGTGTCGCCATCCCAGGCACTCCTAGGCCTATCAAACAATCCTCTTCTGTCCTCCTCATCCCTGTTTTCATCCTCTACTACCCTCTACTCTGGCGAGCTCCCTAAAAGTAAGAATTGCATTTCCTGTGTCTTCAGTATTTCACACGAAATTAGTAGGGGAAAAAAGTTCAAGGTCATTAGGAAATTACCTAACAAAGCCTTTACATTTGTTTTATTGTGCAATATATCCCGTAGTTAACGGACTAATTCTATAACTATTAGAACACAGTTTCGGGGACTTCAAGTGCAAGACCTCGTCGTCAGACGCGGAAGCTCCGGAGAGAACTACATTTCCCGAAATCCCTTGAGACACAATCGTAGTTGGTTGGTCGGATATTTTTGAAGGGCTGTCACTCTAACCAATAGCGAGGAAGAAATTTCTAGGAGCTGCCCAATCATAAAGAAGAGGGAGGGTATTTCTGATTTCTGTTCCAAATGGGGGCTTAAAAAAAACAAAGCCCCCCAAAACCTAAAAAACACCCCTTCGTGGTGCTTCTGGCCCTACTTAGGACCTCCAGGGCGGGGAGCTATTAGCCCAGGGGAGTTGTTCTTCTCCCCCACCCACTCCTGCCCCACGAATTAGAATTGGTCTCTATGTGTAGCCCTCCCTATCATTTTTTCCTAGTTTCTACATCTTTCCAAATCGAGTACCTCCGCTTCTCACTACCTTTCCTCGTTTAACGCTCTCTCTGGGAGGGCACCTGCGGCACGGATCTCGACCCTTTCAAACTTGAGCCAGGCGTTTGTCTCTAAGCATTATTTAGAGATTGTCTCAGGGATGCGGCCAAAGGTCTGAGCAAAAAAACAAACAAACAAACAAACAAACAAAACAATCATCCCACCGCGCTTTCGCTTTGCAAGAGTGGAGAAGCTCCCGGGATTCCTTAGTGGATAAGCAGCATTGCAGGGCATTTGAGGTTCTGAAAATGAACGGCAGAGCCGGGCTTACTTCCACCCTCGCCTCCGTCCTCACCCACCCGGGTGTGCGGCTTGGAAGCTGGGGTGCAGTGTCTTCGGCTGGGGCGGGCACCCAGCTCCTGAAGCCGGTCCCCTTTGGCAGCCTTCTAGCAGCTACCTGCCCAGGCCACTCTTTTTTTTAACCAACAGCCGTAGCTTCAGAAAATTTCATTCCCCACCCCGCCCGCCTCCCTCGGAGGTTGATCTCCTTTCCTAGTACCTAAGTGACATCCTCCGGCCACAGACGTCTCGGTTGCCTTTGCTTTCCCAAACCCAAATCTATCAACAAAGTCCGTGCACCGAGCAACAACAACAACAACAACCCTGCAATCAGCAAAGCGTGTGTGTGTGTGTGTGTGTGTGTGTGTGTGTGTATGTGTTTGTATATTCCTCATCAAGTGCTGAGAACCTAATAACACCTCCCCTCCGTTTCCAGGACCAAATTTGAAATCAAGGTGTTTTTTTTCTCCCCCCACCCCCCAACCCCTAACCCTCCAACCCTGCCTGCCTCTTGTGGGTCGTCAACATTTTTACAAATTCCAGCTGCAGGAGTGCAGGAGGCAGCGCCAGATGCACCCTCGAGCTGCCGGGCCGTTGGGGCTGCGAGCTGTGATAGTAGTAGCCCGGGTGTGGGATTTTTCGCCGAAGAGGATCATTTCAGCCCCGGCTCCGCTCCGGGCTGAGGGGTGCGGGGGGCGCGCGGAGGGGCGGGGAGGAGGGGGGGGGGAAGGAAAGAGCGCGGCGGGGCGCGTGCGCATGCCCAGCAGCAGCAGCGGCGGCAGCAGCAGCAGCAGCAGCAACAGCAGCGGCAGCAGCAGCAGCAACAGCAGCAGCCGCCCCGGCCCCGCGGAGGCCCAGCTGCCGGCACGGCCGCGGCGGGCGCTGTTCCCGCCGCTGCTGCTGCTGCTGCCGCTGTCGCTGTCGCTGTCGCTGCCGCTGTTCCCGCCTCTGCTGCTGCTGCTGCTGCTCGGGGCGGGCGTTGGTGCGGCGGGCGGCGCGGGGCTCCCGAGGAGCGCGGACGGGCCGGTGGCGGCCGCCGAGGAGCTCAGCGGAGCGCGGCACGGAGCGGCGCGGGACGCGCGAGGAAGCGATGCCGGCCGGGCAGCGGCGCTGACTGAGCGGCTCGGGGGAGGCCGAGCGAGTGGCTCGAGAGCCCGCGGCGACCCCGCCACTGCACCCCCAGCTCCACCCGCTCGCCCGATCCCCCCGCCCGGAGGAGGAGTAGCCGCCGCCGCGGCGGCGGCGGCGGGAGGACGCGCCGAGGGAGCGCGGGGCCGGGGCGGGCGCCGAGCGGCGGGGCCGCGGGCCATGGACGCGGTGGCGGCGGTGGTGGCGGCGGCGACGGCGGCGGCGACGACGACGACGACGACGACGACGACGGGGGCGAGTCGGGGCGGCGGCGCGGCGCAGAGTCCGCCGGCGGCCGCCAGGTGAGGTCGGGCTGCGCGGGCTCCGCGGAACCGACGGACGGACGGACGCACGGACGGACGCACGGACGCGCGGGGGGTCGCCGCCCCCCGGGGTGCTGGCGGCTCGGCCGCGGGCTCCGTCGGCGTCGCCGTGTTTCCTGTTTGGAGTCTCTCGCCGTCGCCACCGCCGCTGCCGCCGCTCCTCCCCACCTCCAGCTGCCTGCCGCCTTCCCCTCCCACTCGCGGCCCCCCGCCGCTGCTCGCCAGGGGGGCCGGGGGGGTCGTCCTCGTGGGAAAAACGGCCCGCGACCCCCCCGGGGGACGCCGGCTCTCCGCCGATCCAGGCGACGGGGAGGACCACCCCGCTCCCAGACCACCCCTCCAGCACTACCACCGCCTCTCGCCTCCCCGGCCGGACCCCGGGGCAGCCCCGCCGAGACCATGAGGAAATTCAACATCAGGAAGGTGCTGGACGGCCTGACCGCCGGCTCGTCCTCGGCCTCGCAGCAGCAGCAGCAGCAGCACCACCACCCGCCGGGGACCCGGGAGCCCGAGATCCAGGAAACGCTCCAGTCCGAGCACTTTCAGCTCTGCAAGGTGAGCGCGGCGCGCGGCCGCCCCGCGGAAACGGGGGGTGGGTGGGTGGGTGGGTGGGGAGAGGGGCGGGGGGGGGCTCGGGGCGGGGGGCGCCGCGGGCGACTCCCCCCACCACCCCCGGGAGGAAGAGGAGGAGGGGGCAATCGCACCTCGGAGCTAAGGTTGCTCGCTCCTCCTCTGGCCGACGTGGGCTCGGCGGGTTTATTTTGGAGATTGACATCATCTCACTCCTGCTCCGGGTGGTTTTTCCTCTCCGCCTTTGCACTGGCCAGCTCTGGTGGTGGTGGTGGTGTCCAGGTCGCTTCTTCGATGTAGGGTGCTGCCCTTTGATACGTAGTTTGCAGTCATCGGGGAGGGAGCCTTTCGGGTCAAGCCTTTTTTTTTTTTTTTTTTTTTTTTTTTTGCAAGGAATCCACCAAACTGAGAAGTTTCCTCTGGGAAACTGTTAGCCGACCGCCCAACCTGTCCCACTGTATTTTGCTCATCACTTTTTCCCTTCAGATGTGGTCCAGGAGCCTTAACATATGCCACCGCAGAGTTTTTTAATTATTGCATTTGGGTACAAAGTTAACACTGTGATTCTTCTTTCCCCTAAGCTCCCCCCCCCCCCCCACACACCTATTTAAATGGCAGGACAATTGTCATAGCGGTTTGTATTTCAGAAAGAATGATGCAGCGAATTAAGTCACCAGCTGCTCAGTGAGAAATACACTCTTGTCTCAGTATTTATAGTCGTCTTCTTCATAAATACCATGTATTCTCTCATATGTCAGAATTTCCTCAGTGTGCACTACACTTTTTTTTTTTGCCCGTTTGCCCCAGCTTGTTAAGGTTTTTAATAGCAAAATGCACAGATACATGCTGCACTCTTTTCATTCTGGTACAATTAGAAACTGTTGGGATAGACGTTTGATAATCGCTTTCTTAAATTCTTGGTTAAAATGATACCTTGGCAGCTTTTCCTTTGCAGTACTTGTATTTAGCACCCAAATAAAGTAATGATGCAGCTATCATACTTGGTGGTGATGGTGGTGTGTGTGTGGGGGGGTGGAGCATGATTTGCGTTTTTTAGTGACTTTACAGAATTTTGACCACTGCTCACTTATTAATTTGATCTCAGCGTTGTTTTTGTAGAATATCATTAACGGCACATTTTCTTCAGTAGAACACTATTGTGGAAAGTCAAGTGTTAATACCCTGACACAATGAAAAAAAACTGTTTCCAACTTGTTATGTAGATTTCAGGTTTGTTTGTTTCTTTTAGAGCAGCAAGTGTGTGTGATTTTGTTTTGTATCAGTTCTAATCGATTGGTGAGTCTGACGCCCCTATTGACTTTCTGTTTTTAAATTTTGCTTGCTGCCTTGGTTGCTGTGATGTCACTCGCCCATCCCTAGACTGTTCGCCATGGATTTCCCTATCAACCCTCAGCCTTGGCCTTTGATCCTGTACAGAAGATCCTGGCAGTCGGAACACAGACTGGTGCTTTAAGGCTGTATCCTTTCATTTCATTTCATTTTAAAAATCCTTGACGAATATTCTCCCCGGCTCACTATGTCGGTGATTAGTTCCTTTTCCTCTTTAATTTTAAAAACATGATATGATCAGGTCTATGATATTTCAAATGATGTGGTGTTGATTTTTTTCCCTGGGTTTTGCAAGTATTCCAGTTTTATGTTGCTGTGATGTTTCTCACTTCTCAGTCTGAAACATGTATCCACATAGAAGTCTTAAGTTTTGCTGTAGTAAGGACTATCTTAAGGAGCTAGAAGTTTCTAAGGGAAGATACTTCTTATCCTAAGAGTCTATTGAATTGAATGAGTTGTGGGTGAGTTTAAGCCTCATTGCACTGAGCACATTAGAACTTTAAAAAAAATTTTCTCGTGTTAGATGTTGAATTTGTAACCTATTCAGATGAATTTGAGTTTGAATTTCATTTAGAAAATCATTAGCAAAATATAAATTTATTTTATATTTAAGTGGAAGCATTGATATTGCTAAAAGTTTTAGAACTTTTTCTTAGTATATCGCAAATAAATAAGTTTATCTCTGTGATGTGCTTTCCATTACATATGTATGTGTGTGTATATATATATGTATATATAAAAATGTAAAATGTTCAGGTTAACTACATGAACTCTCAGTATAGTAGAATTATTTTTCCTGGTTATGCCTGAACTCTTACTAGTCCTGTCTCAGTATTTTTCTTTTTTTGATATTGTCTCATTCTTCAATTTCATCTTTTGAGGCTGAACAGTAGAGAATAGTTTATTCTTTTGAGCAAGAGACCATGAAATAAAAATATACTTGCTTTATTTTGGCATTTATATTAGCTATCTAATACTGACATTTAGCTACATTGAATTAATGTGTTAGTAATAAACAGAAAAAAGATGATCTTAATAGGCATTACTATTGTCAAAAAAGAGAAAGAAATGAGAGGAACTTCCCCATCTCCATTTTAGACTTATCTGACTTCTGATAAAAGGGAGGTGAAAAGAATTTGAATTAAAACACAGTGCCTTGCATTTTCCTGTAATCTTTAAAGTCTTCATTTCAAAGAACTACTAAATGGTATCAAGATATGCCTCCATATCTTGGATTAGTGCGCTAATAAATAATGCTAAAAAAGGTTTTCAGATGGGTCATTGAATTTTACTAAGTGAGATCTCCCATTCCTTGTAAATATAAGAAGTATACAATTAGACCTAATGGTAATATCCCGTTAGACTAAATCTGAGTCTTCGATTTTAAGGAGCATTCCTGAATGGCTTGTGTCCAGAGCTGAGATATTTTTGGGCTTCACTTGCTTAGAAATTTTGTTCTTAATTCTGATAATCAGTCCCTTCTACTTTAGGTTTCCTGTTCTAATCTTGTGAAGATAGGACTAAAGTTAATTTCCTCAGTGTGGTACTGAGTATTCAGCAAAACTGATGACAAGGAGTTGTACATTGTACATTGATCTAGTTAGGTTGTTTTTAATTTTTTTTCCCCATCAAAAAAATTATCACTTAATTAAAATCAAAGTTGAATTGGTTCAAATTTTTAATTATTGTGCCTTTTAAATTGGTGCTCCTCCACTCTTTTTTTTTTAATGTTCATTTCCCAATGTAGTCTCAGTTTCCTATGGTGAATAGTTTTTTTTTCTTTTATCCACTCATCTAATGTAATTGTGAGGACCACCAGGAAGTTAATTCTGTAAACCAAATATGTATTCCAAACAGAACTTTCACCCTTGTGCATTTGTTAATTAACAAGTTGACGCAAAAGGAGGAGCTAAAGGTTAGCCCTAATGCCTATTGCCAAATGAAAGCTGGAATTAGGTGTCCAAAATTATCAGTTGTATATGACTTTTTCAATACATATTTTCTTATTGATAAAATCATATGAATGAAAGTGCCTCTTGAATTACAGTTTACAATTGTACTCTTAATTTTTAAATTTTTAAGAATGAAATCAGGAACAATATTTACAAAATCTCCCCCGCCTCCCTTTTTTATGAGATTCACATGAACATTAGAGTGGTAAATTAGTTTGCCTACCGGTAATACAACCTAGTCATTCTTTTTGTTAGGCTTAAGTAGACTTACAGACTTTATTTATTATGACTTTGCTTTATAGAAAATGACTAAGGCCTTTTTATTTTTATGTGAATTTCCACATATTTGAGTTGAGATACACATTATTTGCTCTGTTCTTTGTTATATTCAAAGCTACACACCTGGAACACATATATTCTACCTCGTTGTTTGTTATTTTTTAAGTAACCTAAACATTTAGTCACCTAAATTTAAAAAATTCTGATTTCAGGACTCCATCCTGGTTTAACATTCAGACATTTTACAAGTTATTTTATTGCCCTTGCTCTTTTTTGTTTTTCTTTCTAATACTTTTAAAAGAAAGACCAAGAAAGTCTTTCTTTATTGTCTTCTTCTGTTGGATTCATGTAATTTGTAATACATTTCTCACAAAGGGTATTTTAGAGTATAAATACATTTTTTGATAAAAAGGCTTTCATTTCATTAACTGCAATGTAAGAAGTAGGAGATGTGTTCAAAGGTAGGATTGGACTATTGGAATTCCAAGAGGCTGTCTCATTTGACTAACAGGGTGACTTAATAATATTGAAAGACTGTACTCAGTTGATCTATCTGCTTTGAGATTACAATAAAATCATGAACAACTTGAGTAAGTTCTATCTGATATGTGATGTTTGGATAAGAATTAGCATAAATCTGAATTCTTAAATAACAGTTTACCAAAATGTTATGAGGATAAAATTAGTGTATATACTATAGCAATGGTACAGCAGTTGATCTAGATCATTATAAACATTCCTTCAATCTTTTGACTTGTGGTAAGAATAAGAGGATGTATAGGAAACAGGGAAGTGTAATTTTATGTAATCATATAGTAGTAATTAAATGTAATTACCCCCAAATTTTCTTCTTCTTTTTTCTTTTTGGTCATCAAAATAGATTTATTTGAGTAATCTGGAGGTCAGACCTATTGGGATAAATTAATCTAATTATTCTCATATGGGTAAATAAAAGGATAAAAATGTTTTTTGGGCCAGGAGATGGCTCACTGGGCTTCAGTGCATATGTTGTACACATGCTTTGCATTCAGGAAGCTAAGATTTGATCCCTAGCACTGAATGATCTGAGCATCACCAGAAATGACCCAGGAATAGCCCTGGAGCACTACTGGGGATTGCACAGAAATGTGAAAAAAAATTAACCCCAGAATAAAGGTATTTTGGACAAAGGCTGCTGTTGTCATTATCCAGATTCCTGACTTTCTAGTATTTAATTTTGAACTTCTTTATATCGTATTATAACTATAGAGTACATTAACTTTTAAAAATTCATTTAAATTTATAAATACTTTGTTTCTGTACCACACTTGGCAGTGCTCAGGACTTAATCCTGCCTCTGTGCTCATTGATTAATTCTTACTGTGCTTGGGGGACTAGATGGGGTGCTGATACTCAAACCCAGGTCAACTCTAAGTGCTGTGCAAAAATGTATTTTTGTCTAAACATGATGAGGTCATTTAAAATATGAATATATAAAGCACGAAACAGAAAAATGGAATTTAAAAAAAGTCTGTTTTTTATTATAATTAGCAAAGGATCTCATTTATCATTTTTTGGACATGTGGAATATAGCATAATAGGCAGTCTCTGCTTTGGTAAGGCATGGGAAGTTTTAAGTTGCAGCATAATGTTGCTGAATGGAGGCTTATAAAATGAAGTTTGTACCTTGGCTTCATTTTACTAATACTTCAGTGTTGTATTAGATCATAAATTGTGGTCTGAATTCTGGTTCTTTCTTGCCACTTTAAGAAGTATATGCCCTTGTATTATCTTTTTCTTTAGTTTTCAAACAAGGGGTCATTTTATATGATTTCTTGAAGGAATAATTTTGTGATTTTGATTAGTTTTCTGTGTATTCTAGGTGAGTGCATGAAAGAAATGAAAATGCAGTAATTCCTCTTCATAAGTTTCCAGTCCTAATGATGAAAGGGCTAGAATGAATAAGCATAATCAAAAGTTAGAGAATTATTTAGGGTCTGTTGATATTCAACTAAGTCAGGCTGCATTTGATGCCATTTTTACATATAGTAGCTAAGAGTCATTATGTTGGGGAAGGTATGCACAATTAGTCGAACAACAACTGTTGGCTAAAGCAGAGGAAAGGGAACCACCCTGCTATCTTTATTGGACTTTCAAAGATATTGGTTGGAATCTTGGAGAAACTTGGATTTTAACCTACCTTTTCTGGATGGTTTTCAGTGATGAATCTTTGCAGTTATATAAGGAGATGCTAACAGGAAGAAGGTATGATTTTTAGGATGATTTAGTGGGCCATGGATGTCATGGATGAAAATAATTGACCAAATTAAATGTCACAGGGAACTATTAATACCTAGAGATCGTAAAGTGGATCCAAAATGGGAGTTGCAGAATGGGAGCTGGAGAGGGAAATTAATGATGAAGATGGTGATTTTTGCCATTATTGGACTGAGGCTATTACAAAGTGAAATCAAAAACTTACTGAGGTGGTGGCAGAATTATGGTGAGTTTGGAATTCTCTCATTGCTGACATTTATCATACTGCCATTTTGTGCGGATGGCCTAGATGTCTTATTTTAGCGCGAGAATTGATGCACTTTTCCATTTGTTGTCCATTTGGATTGATCTTGTGGGTTTCCTGGATTTCTGATTGAGGGCACTTGTTTAAAGTCAATTTCAGTAGTTTGATTTTGTTCACTTATCATTGGTTAGTGTTTCTCAGATAGTGGGTAGTCTGTGGATTTGCTGGACATATTTTAGGCTGTGTAATATTCCTGGTTCCTACCTATTAAATATGTCAGGTTTGCTTCTGTTCTCTGTGTGGCAGCATGAATGCTTGCTCCCCCACTATTGTGTATGTACACACACACACACACATACACACATGCATGCATGCACGCACGCACGCACGCACACACACACACACACACACACACAAACACAAACACCACTATCTTTTTTCCAGATGATCCTGGTTGAGTATCATTGTACTTAGCCCAAGTTCTTTGCCAATTACATAGGAGATAATAACCCTATATAGCTAATGAAATTAGTATCTGAACAAACATAATCATTTGTGTAGCTTAAGAAATTGCAGGGCGATTTTGGTAAATAAGCTCTATATAATACTCTTATTAATATGAGCGTGTATGTGTAGTTCTAATTTTCATGTCCTTAATTTTTTCAGCAAGTAATTTCTAGAGACAACTTGGTGCCAGATACTGTTTAGGAAATCCTTAATTTTATGTATTTTGATAGCTAATAGAGTCTTTGGAGTAAAGGTTCTGTTTTTGTCTTTAGTAGTTTAAAATACTTTTGTTCTTCTCATCCATAGTGTGTAAAATTTCTGTGTAATGCAATAAAAACTACATAGGAGTTTTATAATTAGTAGTTTATAAATAAATGATTACTGATTTTGTATTTATGAGAGAGAATTATAACGTTTGACTTATGGCTTATTTTTATTTACAAAACAATAATAATATTGGAAAAAGATTTGGAAGCAGATTTTTGTTTAAAATAGAATGGAGCCATTTAGCTGGAATTTGGCAAAAAAAATTTATCTACCTTCTTGCTGGTTTGCTTTATGCATAGAATTCATTGAATTCTCATTCTTTAGAATTCTAAATATAAAAGAGAAAGGAGATTTGAAGATACTTGAACTCTGCTACTTTGAGCTTTTCATTAAAGTAGGTTTTGTGTGAACAAAGTATGAGTTGCTGATAGGTTGTTACTGCAGTGGGAGGAGCAGGTATATGTACTTTAAAAATGGCCAGAAAATGGTATCTTTTTGGAAGCACTATTTAGCATTGGATTTCTTTTGCAGGGAAACACCGTGTGATAAAAAAATGAAGGAATTGAAAAGGATATGTTAATTATTAGGGAACCAAGTCTGTACTTGATAAGAATTTCTGCTCTAAGTAATGTGGTTTTTATTTCTGTTTGATATTCTTTGTTTTCTTTTTTCTTTTTCAGTGTAATTTTCTTTGAAAATTGCAACCTGACTTTGCTATCCTAAGAGAAAAGGTGAAGGGATTTTGGAAGAATTCCCTTTTCATGATAAGATTTGTATGTGAATCTTTAGGCTAATTTTGGTTCAGCCAGCTAAAATTTCTGGGCTTGAGTTTCCTTTCTTATAAAATGAGAAAATTGGAATGCATGATTTCCAGGAGTCCTTCCAGCTCTAGGATTTAGAATTTCTTTTTCTGTGGAGGATTTGGGAATGCTTTGAAGCATCTCTGTCCAAAGGGATCTGATTGGTCGTTTAAAGATGACGAAGTATGGAGCTTCTTTGTGTTGGCTGACTACATCCAGAACCCAAGTCAATCAAAGGAGATGTAAACTTTTATGTATGAAAGGGACCATCAGAAAGCATGGGAATAGCAACCATTTTTCAGTGTTGATTAACAGAACTCCTCTTGAATGCTAAGTTGACTGGTAGTTACATTTTCTGCCTTAGGTGTAGCTTGGAGACCGCAGCGCTGCCCTGAATCCCATCCTTGGCACTGCACAGCTTGAACTACTGACCCGGCACTGGTAGAGCCTCTAGTCCTTGTGAGCCATATTTTGGATGCTGGGGATGGGTTGGTCCCCACCCCACAATCTCCAATGAATATCCATCCAATGAATATCCATCTAAAATAACTTAGATTCACCTAAAATGGAGAATGTAAGAGATTTTTAACTAATAATGCATTTTTTAGCTTTATAATAATCTTCAGTGAAAATTTTAGGTTTATTTTAACACATTCCTTGCAAAATACAGTACTAGAAATTTCAGTGTTGTTTCCCTTTCAGTAGGTGCTATCTGTAACTTCTGAAGCCTTTCCTGGGGAGATTGTCTGTTGGAGAGTGATTAATCCTAACCTTTCTTCAAAGTGCATAATCTTTCCTTGTAATGGCAGTATCTTTTTTTTTTTTTTTCTGCAGCAATACTCTGCGAAAGCTGACTGTAAATCTACTGGCATCAGCTACATTGCAGTACTTTCTCCTAAATTGCTTCCCGTTTTTGTAGTTTTGTTTGTTTTGGGGAGAAAAAAGTGTTGAAATAGGTTTTTTTTTTATCTATTCAGTTTTTGTGCTTTATTTTTTATAATGATACCTGCATTTTCAGAAATTCACTTCGCCCATACTTAAGAAAAGAACTTCATCATTATGCTTCTTATAATAGATGCTGGGATAAAAACTTGTTTAGTTGTGAGCATTTTGCTGTGTGAGTGTATGCATTTCTTCTTTTATATATTTCAAAGTATATTGAGCAAGAATATTTTTCTAAAGACTATGTAATTACAGTGGTTTCTTTATAGGAGGAGTTCCTCTAGAAGCCATCCTCACTGCAAAACAGTGAAGAATATGTTCAGCCACTCTAATTCTAATTTGTAAATACTGAAGGAATTCTTTTTTTTTTTTTTTTTGCTTTTTTGGGTCACACGCGGTGATGCACAGAGGTTACGCCTGGCTCTGCACTCAGGAATTACTCCTGACAGTGCTCAGGGGACCATATGGGATGCTGGGAATCGAACCCGGGGTTGGCCACGTGCGAGGCAAACACCCTACCTGCTGTGCCATTGCTCCATCCCCAATACTGAAGGAATTCTTATTCAGAGTAATAGGGGAAGAAATATCTAAAAGCATATTCTGACCTACCTAACCTTAAAATTTTATATTAACCTAAATATTGCAATTTTTTTTGTTTTGAGTATTTTTTTACATCAAAGGCAATTGACAATTTTTTAAAATCTATTAGGTATTTATTATAAAATGTCATAGCCTTTTAAAGGGAGTTTTTTTATGTTTATATATCTTTTATGCGTAAATTTATCATTTTATTAATTTTATACCAAAGAAATATACATTGCAATTTTGCTTTACTAGACTAGTTGAATGTTACAATTGGAGTTAGCAAAATTCATTGTGTCCGCCTTTATAATATGAAACTGGCTAACTTCATTTATTCATGTATTAATTTTTTAAAACATACTCTGAATTTTTGGAGCAGTTTTAAATTCACAGCAAAATTGAGTAAAAGGTACAGAAATCTAAGTTTTATAACCCTGCCCCTACCCAACATTTCTTTCTCATTGACTGTGTTTTCCCAGTGGGGTTGTACATTTGTTAGAATTGATGAGTCTGCAGTGACTCATAATTGCAATACAAAGTTCACAGTTTACATTAGGTTTAACTCTTGGTTCCGAAAGTAATGTGTTTTAATTACCACTGTAATATGTAGAATAATTCCACTTCCTTAGTTCTCAGTGTTCTCCCTTTTTTATTCCTTTCTCCCACTAACTCCTGGCACCCCCTTTTGTTTGTTTCTTGAGCCTGTCCCAGCAGTGCTCAGGGCTTACTACTAGCTCTGTGCTCAGGGGTCTATTCTGGCAGCTTTTTGGCAACTCTATGCAGTGCTGTGGGCTGGAGCGATAGCACAGCAGGTAGGGCGTCTGCCTTGCATGCAGCTGACCCAGGTTCGATTCCTCCATTCCTCTTAGAGAGCCCAGTAAGCTACTGAGAGTATCCTGCCTGCATGGCAGAGCCTGGCAAGCTCCCTGTGGCATATTTGTTATGCCAAAAACAGTAACAACAAGTCTCACGATGGAGACATTACTGGTGCCCGCGCCAGCAAATCAGTGAACAATGGGAGGACAGTGCTACAGTGCTATGCAGTGCTATGTGCAAGACAAGTGCCTCCTTTCCTGTACTATCTCTCTGGCCAAATCCCAGATACATTTGTTGTCTCCATCATTTTATCTTTTCTAGAATGTTATAACATTGTAATCATATTTGTAGCTTTCTCAGTGTTATTTCTTGTGCTGCACAGGATGCATTTGGTTTCCTTTTTTTTTCATGTTTGATAGTGGTTTTTTTTTTTGTTTTTTTTGCTTTTTGGGTCACACCTGGCAATGCACAGGGGTTCCTCCTGGCTCTGCACTCAGGAATTACCCCTGGTGGTGCTCAGGGGACCATATCGGATCTTGGGAATCAAACCCGGCTTGGCCTCATGCAAGGCAAGCGCCCTACCCGCTGTGCTATTACTCCAGCCCCCATGTTTGATAGTTTTTTATTAGCCCTAAATACGATTTTATTCTCCATATTTACCACAGTTTCCTTCTTTTTTCTGCACCACACCTAGTGGTGCTCAAGGCTTACTCTTCACTTTGTGCTCAGTCCCCACACCCAGTGGTGCTTACAGAACCGTATGGGATGCCATGGATTGAACCTGGGTTGGCCATGTGCAAGGCAAGCACCCTGCCTGCTGCACTCTCTTCAACCCCTCCCACAGTTCCTCTGCCCAGACGTCTGCTGAAGGACCTCTGAGTTGCATCCAGGTTTCAGGAGTTACGAAAAATATGACTTGTCAACATGCGTATGCAGATTTTGTGTGGATAGAACATTTTAACTCCCGATCATTGGATTCTGTAGTGATAGTGTTTTTCAAAACTTTCCTCAGATATAGCTTTGCTATTTTGAGCTCTCATCAGCATTGGACAAGAGTTCTTGTTGCTCTGTGCTAGCCTCCT
Organism: Sorex fumeus; assembly: GCF_029834395.1. Lineage (NCBI taxonomy): Eukaryota > Metazoa > Chordata > Mammalia > Eulipotyphla > Soricidae > Sorex > Sorex fumeus. The sequence goes on along the minus strand of NW_026606118.1, from coordinate 17,282,710 downwards.
TGTTTGGGGCTGTCGTTCAGGACTTGGCCCACTCAGGTAGATTCCTACTGGAATCTTAACTGTTGTTAACATTTCCATTTCCCCAGGGTCATGTAGTTGTGGAATCCCTTTTCATAGGTTTATCTCTGGTAATTGCTTGGAAAGGTCATTCACCTATCTTGTAACCTAATTTTTTGTTTTCTTTTTTTAAAGGCATTTTTCCTTTCTTTTTCATTTGTATTTATTCTCTGGTGGCCTCCCAAGAATTGTTTAGGAATCCCAGGCACCCCTCCTGAGGAGTCTTGGCTAATCAGGCCTAACATTCGATGCAAGCTTTGATGATGTGAGGCTCGTTCTTGCCCTGCAGTACTGGGCATTATCGGGGCTGCCCCAGAGCTCGGCCTCCTGGGCCACATCTGGTGATGCTTGGGAGAGACTGTGATGCTGGCTGTGACATTGGAGCTGGTGACTTGCGGGCCACATACCTTGGTCCCTGCACACCATCTCCAGTTTGAGGATTTGGGTTCTCTTGTTGTTGAATTTTAGAGTTCCATGTAGATTTGGGGTAATCGTTTTCTCAGATATGTATTTTGCAAACATTCTCCCCCCCCAACTTACGGCTCATCTTCTCATTTTATTGAAACTGAGCAAGACATTTTCAATTTTGATGAAGTCCAGTTTATCACCTTTATTTTACAGCTTTAACTTTTGTTGTACATAAAGGGAGTGTCCTCCTGGTTTTCTTCGATGTTATTTTCTAAGTTTGTAATTTTGCATTCTCCTTTTGGGTCCATGCTCCTTTTGGAGTTTGGTTTCGTGAAAAGGGTGTCAAGTTTCTGTCTAGATTCACTTCTAGTGGTAACCTGTTGGTATGGTAGAATGGAAGCATTCTATGTTCTTCTGGTTCCATCTTCATCTGTGAGCCTGAGTTTTTACCAGTGCCTCATTTTCCCCCCTCTTGCTGCTTGCTGCTCTTGATCAGGTGAGACTCGATGACGTGAGTTTATTGGGATGGCGTGTCCACCCTTTTCTGAGCTCAAACAGGCTAATCAGTTTCTCCCAGTTCTGGCTCTGCTCAGTTTCTCCCAAGGATAGACCATGGAAAGAGAAGATCTTGTTCATTATATTTAAAAGATCTTGTTCAATATATGTTTCCCCTCTGTATCTGCTGGGAGCAGAATTTTTTTTTTTCTCACATTAACTGAGAAAGCTTGGTGGAGCTCTTAGGAAGTAAACTTACTGCGGTGCAGAATCTCTCCTCCCACTGGGTCCCACACACCCCTCCCACCCCAAAATGGGCTACTCAGGAAATGTCGGACCCTTAGATGTAAGTGAAGCCGCCAGTAATTCCGTAAATATAGTTTAGGTGTTTCTACTCAGACAGTCTTTCTTGCTAAGGTTTTGTGCTGGTTGGTACTGTTCGAGGGGAAGTTGTAAATCTTTGTTGCAAAGACAGAAGCTGAGCTGTAGACAGTTGTAAACTGATGGGCAGATGGCAGCTGTTTGCCCTGTCTCCTTACTTGTGAGGATTTAAGAGGAGTTCTCAATTTTTAGTTTGTTCTTTTTTCTCTTTACTTGTTCGGAAGAAAATGGCGATTTCCAAATTCCGTACTTTCTGGACCAGAAACTTCACGTCTATTTATTTTTGTAGGTGATAAAGCTGCATTATTTTCGCAAAGTGTTTATCATTTTTATCTGTTAAGGAAGTAAAACTATGGAATTGTGGAACTTCACTATAAAAATGCAAATGGTTATTTGTCTTGTTAATACACTCATAGGTCACAGCTTTGAAATGTTTTTCATTATATTAAATGTTGGTAATGACTTCCTAAGTTCTTGTTTGCAGATATTGGTATCAAGTTGATAAAAAGCTTGTTCAAAGCAGAAGTATCATTATTAGAAATTTGGAAAATAAGATCTATGATGAGAAATTAAAGTGATTCCTTATTTGATTTGGAAAAAAAAGGAAGTCTGAGAACTTAGAGTCATTTATATATTAATGTGTGAATAGTAATAATTCAATACACTTTGAGGTCAGAATGTTTTCCACAATTTTTAAAGGTTCTGTGTTAGAGTTTTTAGTGGAGGTAACAGCAAATAAAAAAACCACCAAAAAACAATGTACAAGCAATATCCAAACATATGCTTGGATTTATTCTCTAGAAGTTCTGGTTCACTGGTGTGAGGTGTGCCATGTAATTTGTAATTTTGAACCTCTATTGCTTCTTGAAATAAACTGGATAAATAGTCAGCAGACTGAGTAGCCATTTCTTTCTTTTTTTAAATTTTTTAATTTTTTTTAACCTTAAATTATCTTTTATTTATTTATTTATTTATTTTTTATTAGTGAAACACCATGAGGTACAGTTGTAGATCTACAATTTTTTGTGCTTGGGTTTGATTATAAAATGATCAGATACCCATCGCTCCACCAGTGCCCATTTTCCACCACCATGGATAATATCCCCCCCACCCCCATGCCCCCATCCCCCCCTGCCTCTGTGGCAGGGCAATCCCCTGTGTTCTCTCTCTCCTTTTGGGTGTTGTGGTCTGCAAAAGAGGCATTGAGTGGCAAACATGTTCAGTCCATAGTCTACTTTTGACATGCATCTCCCCTCCTGGGAGGATCCTCCAAACACCCTTTATTTGGTGTTCCCTTCTCTATCTGAGCTGCCTTTTCCTCTAGAATGCCCGGCTGGCCACTAAGCTATGGAGTAATCCTCCTAGTGCTGATCTCAGCTATTCTTGGGTATTAATCTCATATTTTGTTACTTTAGATATAAAGTATGAATGCAATCTTTCTATGTCTATCCCTCTCTTTCTGACTCATTTCGCTTAGCATGATACTTTCCATGTTGTACCACTTGTATGTAAATTTCATGACTTCATCTTTTCTAACAGCTACATAGTACTCCATTGTGTAGATGTACCAAAGTTTCTTTAACCAGACATCTGTTCTTGGGCATTCAGATTTCTTCCAGTTTCTGGCTATTGTAAAGAGTGCTGCAATGAACAAACAAGTGCTGATGTCACTTCAACTATACATTTTTGCCTCTCTGGGATATATTCCCAGGAGTGGTATTGCTGGGTCAAATGGGAGCTCAATTTCTAATTTTTTGAGAATCGTCCATACTGTTTTCCAAAAGGGCTGAACCAGTCGACATTCCCACCAACAGTGAAGGAGTGTCCCTTTCTCGCCACATCCGCGCCAGCATTGGTTGCTTTTGTTCTTTTGAATGTGGGCCAGTCTCTGAAGTGTGAGATGGTATCTCATTGTGGTTTTGATCTGCATCTCCCAGATGATTAATGATGTAGAGCATTTTCTCATGTGCTTTTTTGCCATTCGGATTTCTTCTTTGAGAAAGTTTCTGTTCATTTCATTGCCCCATTTTTGGATGGGGTTGTATGTTTTCTTCTTGTGGAGTTTAACCAGTATTTTGTATATCCTGGATATCAACCCCTTGTCAGATGTGTATTCGGCGAATATCCTTTCCTATTCTGTAGACTGTCTTTGTATTTTGGTCACTGTTTCTTTGGAGGTGCAGAAGAGAGTAGCCATTTCTTAACGAGGCAGAGGGCAGATAAGAAGCAGTTCAATACAGTGTATGGAGAGGGAGTGCCCTCTTAAAGCAATCGGCTATCTTGAAATTTGTGGTATAACCATGAGGAGATTTGCTGTTACTTTCAAAGACAGGATTATGAAGCACTGATGTAGGAAATATAAATAATGGAAAGGAACTGAGATTCTAGGGTTGAGTTACAGTGTTTTCCCTAACTATATATCACCGGACCTGAGTATCAGCAGTAAAAATAAAAGAGCACGTAGTCTGATTATGAGGTTGAAAGTATAGTCTTGTAACTGCAGTTGACTCTCACACCAGTGAGATGTTTGAAGATTATCAGAAGAGATCTTCAGTGGGGAGAAGTTGTTCCAACTATAACACATCATCTTACAGATTTTCATTTATTTTTCTGGTAATCTTTCTTAGAAATACATTTTTGATGGCTTGTATTTTCTAGAGTAGAGTAAATGTTTATGCTGCTATTTGCCTGTTGACTAATTTCTTCCACATAACAGCATGGGAGAACAAAGCTGTGAGGTGCTAAGTGATTTCTTGTTTATGTTTACACAAAATCAGCACAGAATTGATATGATGCTAAGACTCATCTCACTTTAAGAGTGCTTTCATCACTATGTCTTGACCATATTGGGCTGATCTTACGATTTTCTTTTTTTTTGAAAAACAATCACATTATAGTAAATCTTTTTAAGATTTAGGTCTTTAAAAATAAAAGTCCTCCTCTCACCAGTCCTAGGCCATTTGTTCAGTAGAGCAACATTTTGAAGGTTTACTATAATAGTTTGAGACAAAGTATTCAGTAAATTATCATTTGCTGAAAGTATAAAAAGTAATAAAAAATGATAATCTTTTGGTACACTTCAATGAAAATCTTCAGGGTTTGTGATGCATTAAAATTATGCTTTTGGGTTTAGTTTATTACTATGGAACAGTTTGCCCTTAGAAATCTTTCTTGGTTTATTAGCAGAATATCTCTACTCAAAGAAAGAAATTTACACTCACAGAACATTAGAGGATTAAGTGTCCGTCTAATACTGTAGGAAAGTTTACCATTCACAAGTTCATTAAAAGTATTTATCTTGCACATTTTTATCTTTAAACTTTACAGGATGTAAAAGTATTTTAAAAATGCATAGGATTTCAAACTCCCAATTGTTTTCTATTTTATGTGTACTCTAAACTTCTATTCCTAGATTAAAATACTAAGTAATTTTTTAGAACTTGAGCTTGTTTTCTTTTCTTCTTGTTGTTGTTGACAGGAATTGAACAGATTCTCTGAGAACATTCCTAATCTTTAAAAAGAAAAAGCCTTAACAATGTACTGAGTGTATACTAGTGTTGCTATTGTTAACGTTTGTCGTAAAATTATGGTTGTCAAAATATGTGTATAATAATACACAGTAGTAGTGACAGCAGCGAGAACTTGCCTTCTAGCCAAGTGTAGGTAGATAGGTAGGTAAGTTGACATACTTTACTGATAGTAGCGTAGAAATCTCAGAACTGTTACTGTGCTTGTAAACTACTTAACAAATAAACTGGAGGATTAAATGTGTGGGATCCCACTATCTTAGATTTTTTATTTAATTTCTAAAATGTGAGCTGATTTTGCATTAGAAGATATTTCTGGATGTTCATGATTTTTCTTAGGTATTTTTTTAGTGAAACACCATGAGGTACAGTTATAGACTTACAGATTTTAGTGCTTGGGTTTCAGAGTCGCACAATGATCAAGTACCCATCCCTCCACCAGCGCCCATCCTCCACCACCACGGGTCCCAGCATCCCTCCCACCCCCCCAACCCCCCCTTCCCACCCTGCCTCTGTGGCAGGGCGTTCCCCCTTGTTCTCTCTCTCTCCTTTTGGGTCCGGTGGTTTGCAGGAGAGGCATTGAGTGGCAGTTATGTCTGGTCTATAGTCTACTTTCAGCATGCTTCTCCCACCCTGGGAGGATCCTCCCAACACCCTTTATTTGGTGCTCTCTTCTCTATCTGAGCTTCCTTTTCCCCTAGCAGGTGTGGCTGGCTTCCAAGTCTTGGAGCAAAATTCCTGGTACTAATCTCAACCACTCCTGGGTGTTAGTCTCCCATTTTGTTGCTTTATGTTCCCCAGATGAACGCAATCTTTCTGTGTCTATCCTGCTCTTTCTGACTCATTTCGCTTACCATGATACTTTCCATGTAGTACCACTTGTATGTAAATTTCATGACTTCATCTTTTCTAACAGCTACATAGTACTCCATTGTGTAGATGTACCAAAGTTTCTTTAACCAGTCATCTGTTCTTGGGCACTCAGGTTTTTCCAGATTCTGGCTATTGTGAAGAGTGCTGCAATGAACAAACAAGTGCAGATGTCACTTCGACTATACATTTTTGCCTCTCTGGGATATATTCCCAGGAGTTGTATTGCTGGGTCAAATGGGAGATCAAATTCTAATTTTTTGAGAATCGTCCATACTCTTTTCCAGAAGGGCTGAACCAGTCGACATTCCCACCAACAGTGAAGGAGTGTCCCTTTCTCCCCATGTCCGCGCCAGCACCGGTTGCTTTTCTTTTGGATGTGGGCCAGTCTCTGTGATGTGAGATGGTATCCCATTATTGTTTTGATATGCATCTCTCTGATGATTTTTCTTAGGTTTTTAAAAGCTCATTCATTCATTCATTGAGTCTTACGTACCAAGTGCACATTTTGTATCAAACGCTGTTGGAGACTTTGCAGATCGAGTGAGAAGATTGCCTGTTATCCAAGGTTCCAGCCTCTACCTATACAGAAAGCTTTCAGAAACAGTTCATTAATTCAAACACAGATGGTCCTGTTGAAGAAAATAAGGAACTGTCTATAGAATACAGTAGCACTGATTAATAAGCAAGGAGGAAAACAAAAGGAGTAGCATAAACACAGAATGGTGTGGGTTAGGCTAAAGCCCAGATGAACTCATGTTTGTGAAAATAATTGGAAACTTTCATTTTAAGCTAAATCTGTTCTACAAAATAAACTATACTTAGAGATATCAGTGAATCAAACTGCTATATTGCTTTCATATTTTGGTTTGTAGGCTTGACAGCCTTTGAGATTAGGGACTATAATTTATATCCCCAATTCCTTTTAAAGTTCTCAAGTAAGAATAAAAGGAATGGGTTTTAAACAAACATAAATAAGCAATGCCATTCTATTGCTTGCCATTTTCACATCTGAGGAGATACAGGATAGGATACATGGAGGCAAAATAATTAGTTTAAGACGCTGTACTTTATTTCCCCCCCAGTTTACCCATTATTTTTGCCACCCATGTGTGTAAAATATGAATGTGAAAAGGTAGATTTGGAAAGAAACCTGTGGTGATAAGGACAGAATAGACAAGTGACTTAATTTTCCACAATACGTTGTAGAACGAAAACAAATTTCTATTGTATAGATCTGGATAGACTTCTTTTTTCTAATATTATAGGTGAAACTCTTGTGATAAAATAATAATGCGATAAAGTAAGCCCACATAACGGTTTTCTGCTGGTATATCTGATCCTTAGCAAATGCTATTTTCCACTTAAAAATCTAGTCAAACAAACCAAATTTGTAAATATAAGTGACTTGAAGCAGTGGTTTTTCACTACTTGTTCCTGAAGTGCCGATTGTGTTTGTGTACCTGTGTCAGTTCGAAAGTGTGAAAAAATTGGAAAACCACTGGATTCAAGGTTGAATTCTGAAAATCTTAAAATGTGTGCTTTGCTGCGCTCATACCTGCCTATGATCCCCAGAACTTTTGAACTATTTCTAATCCTAGGCAAATGTTAAAAAAAATTGCTTTCCCAGTGTTTCTTAATTCATCCCCTTTGGAAATACCTATTAATTTCCTGCATTGATAAATAAATATTTGACTCCTCGGGGCTGGAGCAATAGCACAGCGGGTAGGGCTTTTGGCTTGAATGCGGCCGACCTGGGTTCGATCCCCAGTATCCCATATGATTCCCTGAGTATCGCCAGGAGTAATTCCTGAGTGCAGAGCCAGGAGTAACCCCTGAGCATTGGTAGGTGTGACCCCCAAAGCAAAATAAATAAATAAAAATTTGCTTCCTCTGTCTCCTCCTATTATAAACATTTCTCTATTTTTGCTCTCTCTCTTCATTGCCTTTGTAACTTTCAGTGATTTCATTCACTTCCTAACTTCTTGCTCTGTCTTTATGAACTGATTCTTGACTCCTCACTTTCAAAAATGAAAATACTAACCCATCATTCTTCTTGTGTTGAGTTCTTTTTTTCTTCTTTACCAGCAGCTGCCACATAGACTCTTTGATTTTTAAAGTTGAAAACAGTTTTATGAATTATCTTTCTACTATAGTCATAGCCTCAGTTCCACATCTAAGGAGTATTGTATGGCATACTTCTTTTTTTGTAAGATTATCTTTTCAACTTCTGTCTTAATACCTCTGCTTTGATTCCCTGCTTAAATTTCTCAGACTTTTGAAAAGTACAGTTCTATCTCTACAGTTCGAGCTCTCTTGTCTCATGTCTGTCCTTACTCAAACCCCATTGTCCTTCTTCAATCTTGGCCAGTGCTGCTTATATCAAATGCTATTTTCTTGGACTTGGCCTTCTGAATTTTCTGAATTGGTATCAGTATTTTTGATTACAAATCTGCATCCTCTTTGTTTATTCTCAAATTTTGCAATGACTCTTTAAAAAGGCAGGAAGTGAACATACAGATGTGAAAATTATCTCTAACTCTTATCAATGCAGTAACACTTGGTGTTACAGGATTCTGGATTTTAATTGCCAGGGTTCATGCCCTAACTTTCTTGCTCATCAGCTTCATGGCCTGGAGAGACTTATTTAATCACATCTCTTGAATTTTGTCATTTGTAAAAGCAGAGTTTATAATACTCTTGTAAGGTAGTACAATACTTGGTACATATTAAGTGTTTGATTATTCATAATTGTTATCTTATTCATAATTGTTATCTTGGTGATGCAGTACTAGAACTCCTAAGCTTCCTTTTGCTCGCCCTAATCTCTGCTTCTCCTCCTCAAGAGTTAACTCTTGGGACTGGAGCGATAGCACAGCGGGTAGGGCGTTTGCCTTGCACACAGCCGACCCGGGTTAGATTCCCAGCATCCCATATGGTCCCCTGAGCACCGCCAGGAGTGATTCCTGAGTGCATGATCCAGGAGGAACCCCTGTGCATCACCAGGTGTGACCCCCCCCCCCAAAAAAAAGAGTTAACTTTTAGGCAAATGAATGAATACTTACCTTGAATCTGATGAAACAGTGTTTGAAAAGAAAATATTTTGTTTCTTTTAAGTTTTCAAGTTTTTGTTTCTGCCTCCTGTCTTGTATACATTATCCAAGTTTTTCTGTAATTGCTCGTTTCATTGTGTTAGTTGCATTTTAATATATTTTTAAAAAATTTTGTGCTTGTGTGGTGATGGTGGTGGTAGGGAGCATACCTATTGGTGCTCAGGGCTTATTCCTGACTCGGTGTTTTTGGGTTACTCCTGGTGCTCTGTGGATCATAGCAGCTATGTGTGTGACAAGTGCTTTACCCCTTGTACTATCTGTGCCCCCTTCCCTCCTGCCCCAGTGTTACCTTTTACTTAAAACATTTCCCCTTGATTGATTGATTAATTAATGTGTGGGGCTGGAGCGATAGCACAGCGGGTAAGGCGTTTGCCTTGCATGCGGTGACGGACACGGCCAACCTGGGTTCGATTCCTCTGCCCCTCTTGGGGATACCGAGAGTATCTCGCCCACACAGCAAAGCCCTGCAAGCTTCCTGTGTCCTATTAGATATGCCAAACACAGTAACAACAAGTTTCACAATTTGTTGTGAGACATTACTGGTGCCTGCATGAGCAAATCCATGGACAACTGAGGACAGTGTTACAGTGTTACAGATTAGTGTGTCACGTGTGAATGCAGAGAGTTGCATTTAAGGACTGCCTCCTCTCTTGGTTCTTGAGTCGTTATGAAAGTACTTGTCTGAATACATGCCATGGACAGTTAAGTAGAGAGTAACCTGGGTTATGAATTACATTCGTCGGTTGGTTTTCTCAGTTGTATGTTGAGAAAACTTACAACCGGTTCATTGGTTGTATGTTGAGGTAGCTACAATTTTTAATAGGTAAGTAGAAAAGAAGGCTAAAGGTATTTGAGATAGAATGATTAAGCCCATTAGAAAATAACACGTACGTGCACGCGTGTGCGCACACACACACACACACGCGCGCGCGCACACACACACACACACACACACACACACAGAGGGGGCTGGAGAGAGTACAGGCTTAAGGTGCTTGCCTTGTATACAGCAGACTCATTTGCAATCTCCAGCGGCATATATGGTGGCAAGTATGGCCAAGTGTAACCTATGAGCATGAGAGCACAGAGCCAGGACTAAGCCCTGAGTATAGCTAGGTGGGGCACAGTTATACCCAGCTCCCCCTTACACACACACACACACACACACACACACACACACACACACACACACGATAAGTAGATAGCAGGCAACATTGATTCTTCAAAGTTTAAGTTAAAAAGTAAAAATAAAATTTACTTTTAAGATATAAGTAAGTAATAAGTAGTTAGGATAAAAGTAAGATATAGTGACAGCGAAGTCTTAATATATGGTTTTGTGGTAAATTGATTCATTCATGTCTGAAAGAGTAGACATCAGAAGAGTAAATACACATTTCTACATTTTACCTCTATCTTTGCAGAATTGTTTATACTCTATTCTTATAGATTTTCTTCATTTATATTTTAGAAGATTTGTTTTGTTCATCTAGTTGTGGGCACAGCCATAATAAATGAGAATAATTTACTGAGCAGATCTCTTTCATAGTTTTTGATTATTTTATAATAAAACCATTAACTCTTGGTAATGACAGTATTAGGAAGAACCATAGCTTTATGAACCAGTACTCATCATAGGAATGAGAGAACAGGAATATAAATTTGTCTATGAAGTATTGTGGTCTCATTATTAAAATTGATATTTACATTACGGTATGCCTATGGTACGGTAACTTTACTTCTTATTAAAGTAATGAGTTACATTATGCTAAATAGTGATTATGGTCTTCATGTTATATGTGTGCTCTTTATTAATTTTAATTCTCACCACAGTTATGCAGAGTCATCTAGACAGGTTTCTCCATTACAAGGAGATGGCACTTGAGAGGTGTAATAATTCTTCCCCAGGTCATAAGAAATAATAGCAGAGTTGATGTATGAGCTGACTTGAAAGTAAAGGTTTTCATTTTCATGGAGTGTCAGATGTTCTTCTGGTACCAAACCAGCAATACATAAAAGATACCTCGTTAGGATGCTTTTCAGGCGTGTTGAGCTTCGTAAATCTGCAGTACCGCTGCAATTCTGGAATAGCTCCTGGGTTGAGAGCTACTTACTCTGAAATTTGTTTTTGCCACATTTCTAACAGTTATGTAAGCAGCATTGATTTCTTAACATTTAAGTTAAAAGTAAAATTCAATTTTTAAGCTTTCAGTAATTGTAAAGTATTTAGTGGGAAGTTTCCTGAATACACTGTCCTTATTTTAGTGAGAGGATCTTTCAGGAATGAATCATTCACACAGCACTCCATTGTCCAAAGGAAAAGGGAAAGAAAACAGTCATAACCTTGAGGAAATCACTTCTCTGAGCTTTAAAATTATCTGCTAAACATAGACAATAATGTCCTTTCAGATGACTATAGGAGTTAAAACGTTTTTAAGACTTTGCTTGAAATTTAGTACAGTGGTTGAATGACAGAAAATATCTTAGTATCTTCACTAGAAATGAAGAGACAGTATTGTTATAAAAAGTTCAGTTTTGGGACTGGAGCGATAGCACAGCAGGTAGGTCATTTGCCTTGCACTCAGCTGACCCGGGTTTGATTCCCAGCATCCCATATGTTCCTCTGAGCACCTGTGCATCGCTGATGTGACCCCAAGAAAAGCAAAAAAAAAAAAAAGTTCAGTTTTGGGGCTGTAGACATAGTGTGAGGGGTGAGGCACTTGTCTTCCATGCTGCCGACCCCAGTCCGATATCTGTCGCCCCATATCCCCAAGCTCCTACAGGAGTGATCCCAGAGTGCTTCCTGGTATGGCCCCAAAACCCAAACCAAAATCAAGAAATATAATTTCCTCTGAAATAGTGCGTTAAGTAGAATAAAAATAAGACTTTCTTCACCTGCATATAACCAAGTGCGAAGTATGCACTGTTAGCACTGTTGTCCCGTTGTTCATCAATTTGCTTGAGCGGGCACCAGTAACATCTTCATTGTGAGACTTGTTGTTACTGTGTTTGGCAGATCGAATACGTCACAGATAGCTTGCCAGGCTTTGCCGCGCGGGCGAGATACTCTCGGTAGCTTGCTGGGCTCTCTGAGAGGGGCGGAGGATTCGAACCCAGGTCAGCCTTGTGCAAGGCAAACACCCTACCCGCTGTGCTGTCGCTCCAGTCCAAGTGCTAAGTATATAGACACTTTCCTCTCTCTAGGAGTAAAACCTTGATACCCAGAACATACTACAGTTTTCAGACCAGTAGGCAATTTCTGAGGAGAACCAAGTTAGTAAAACTATTTTCCTGTTATGTTCCAAGAATGAATCTAGTGTATTTCCAAACTCGTTTGTTCCTGTTGTACTTAATATCAGATAACTCACTTAAATAATAATGTGAACTGATAAAATACAAATGCCAAATGTTTTAAAACTACAAAAATCTAAGGTATTTTGGAAAGACATCATGAAAGTCAGTAACTTGGAATGTTTTGTTTGCAGTAGTAGAAAGTAGGAATTCTGGAAGTAGCAATAGGTGATCACTTCACTTGATCACTTGATCCCCCGTTATTCATCGATTGACTCGAGCCGGTGCCAGTAACGTCTCCATTCATCCCTGTTGCGTGCTAGCATAGCCCAATGGCATCTCATCTGTTCGTTCTAGGAACATGAAGAGCCTCAAACTGATCGTTCATGATCTTCACGAAGAAGTCTGACCATCTTGTAGGTGGGCATCCACGCGATCTTTTGACGTCCCGTGGAATCCAGTCAGTAATGGCTCTAGTCCAGCGGTTGTCTGTAAACCTCATTACGTGTCCAGCCCATCTAATTTTTGATGCCTTGGCAAATGAGACAGCGTCCCTGATTCTTGAGCGTTGACGGAGATCGGAACTCGGGATTCTATCTCTCATTTGAGTGAAGCGTGATACTCCAAGCATAGCTCTTTCGATTCCTCTTTGAGAGACCCGAATAGCGTTCTCATCCTGTTTTCATAGGGCCCATGTCTCTGAGGCATATGTTAATGCAGGAAGAACAGTGGAATCAAAGAGATGTGCTCGTAGCAATAGGTGATTAGAAATGACTATGAATTCTTCACTTAGTTTGCATTGCTTGTTTTACAGTTTTTAAAATCGCAAAACTGGAAATCTTAAATTTGTGTAGTGATGTATGAATCCTAAACTTGTGTAGTTATGTTCTATTCAAGAAAAAGTCTCAGTTTTAGTCAGTAGATCCATTCTTAAATATTTGGCTAATAACAAGATTAGATTAGAAATATGTCTTATGAATACATGTAGCACTGTTGCTGTAGCACTGTCCTCCCATTGTTCATAAATTTGCTCAAGTGGGCACCAGTAATGTCTCCATTGTGAGACTTATTGTTACTGTTTTTGGCATATTGAATATTCCTCAGGGAGCTTGCCAGGCTCAGCCGTGCAGGCGGGATACTCTTTGTAGCTTGACGGGCTCTCTGAGAGGGACAGAGGAATTGAACCCGAGTTGGCCGCATGCAGGACAGAAGCCCTCCCCGCCATGCTATTGCTCCAGCCTGTGAATACATGATTATATAGAATTATTATCCTTTATTCTAATAGTTGTTAAAATTATTAGTTATATAGAATTGCTGGGCTGGAGCGATAGCACAGCGGTAGGGTGTTTGCTGCGTGCAGCCAGCCCGGCCAAGCCTGGTTCGATTCCTCCGCCCCTCTCGGAGAGTCCCGCAAGCTACCGAGAGTATCTCGCCCACGTGGCAAAGCCTGGCAGGCTACCCGTGACTTGTTCGATCTGCCAAACGCAGTAACAAGTCTCAAAATAAAGACGTTACTGGGCATGCTCGAGCAAATTGATGAACAATGGGAGGACCGTGACGGTGACAGATATAGAATTGCTATACTTCACTTATTGTTCACATTTTATCTATTTACTTTGTTTTTAGGGCCACCCTCAGTGCTGCTCAGAGCTTTTTCCTAGGCTGTGCACCCCAGACCCACTCATGGTGGTGCTTGGAGGGCCATATGGGATGCTGAAGATCGAACCTGGGTTGGCTGCATGCAAGGCAAGTGCCTTGCTACTGCCCACTGCACTAGCTCTCTGGCCCTGTATAGCTCACATGAAAAAAAAAAATTAGTCATCTGTACTGTTCTGCTTAAACATATATATGTTTTTACTCCATTCCCATGAGAATGGGAATGACAGAATATGCTAATAGCTTCCAGAAAGAAGAGTTCAGCTGGAACAATTACATGAGACTCATTCTACTGACTTAAAAATTACCAGCTAATAGAAGTTAACTCTGTTATCTGACAGATGAAATGAATGAACAGAGATGTAGATATTTGATTTTTCTGACTGGCCCGAGTGTGATTTGGTAGTTTTATTTGCCAGGATCAGCAGTTTGAAATCTAGCTGACTGTACTTGTATCAGGGCAACTGGTGTAGCAAAAGTACTACCGCTATTAATGTAAACAATGCTAATAGTGATATTAGTAATAGTAATTGCTATTTAAATTCCGGGTGTTGAAAGAGTAGAGTGAAAGAGGGTAAACAGCTGTGTTTAATTAGCGCGGTGGGGGGTCAGGCAACCATATCAGGTGCCAGGAATCGAATTTAGGCTGCCCACGTGCAAGGAAAATGCCCTACCATTGCTCTGGCCCCATTCATGGGAAAGTCTTCTCAGTGGTTTGTTTATTGTTTCTCCTTCACGTTTGCCTTCCTGTTCTTCAGGGGCTCCTATAATTCTTATGTTATTCCTCTTGAACTCATCCCATCATTCTTTTGCATGCTGTTCAATTCGTTTCCACCTTCTACTGTTTTCCTAGCAGTTTTGTCTTCATCTTGGAGCTCAGAGTATACGATAAATTTTTAAGTCCCATCCAATTTTAGATTTAACTTTTAATTATGTATCTGCACATGCATATATACAGAACACACATATACTTGTATATCTGTGTATGTGTGTGTTTAAATATATTTTTTACATATATAAAATGGGAGCCAGAATAAAATATATCAAATAATCATATCTATGTTTGGATTTCTGCTTTTTCAAAAATAATTCATTCCCCCTACCCCAATCCTCTGCCTAGAAGTAGTAGTTGTATTCTTTTCGACCTGTAATCTTTTGAGATTTCTGATCCTCTGCTGTAGCACAGTCCTCCCATTGTTCATCAATTTGCTCGAGTGAGCCCAGTAACATTGTGAGACAAGTTACTGTGTTTGGCATATTGAATTCGTCACGGGTAGCTTGCCAGGCTTTGCCGTGTTGTTGAGGTACTCTCGGTGGCTTGCTGGGCTCTCGGAGAGGGGCGGAGGAATCGAACCCTGGTCTGTACAGGCTGGCCGCATGCAAGGCAAACGCCCTACCCACTGTGCTATCGCTCCAGCCCGATTATCTGCTAAAGGTGCCTAGTTAGATTGTTATCTGATAAATGCAACTCCGAATCAATCTTGGGCTCAGAAAATAGCCCGAGTCGCCTCACGGTCATCAGAACATGTATTAGCCATTTATACAACTTTTTAGTTCCGTAAAGTTCCGCATGTGCCGCAGACTCCTTAACGGAATTCATGACAGTTTTGGTCGCCCAGGAGTCGAGTGCTACTGCCAGCACGAGAGCGGGTCTGCCGTCATCCAGCTGCAGTTCCTGATTAACGAGGTGAGTGGCGGCTTCTGCCTCCTGGTTTACAGGTGAGATGCACCCACAGCTGCTTCTTCAGATTCCCCACAGAAGCATTCGTATTGAATCTTTGGAATTTACAGAGCAGAAATAATAGCTACTCACTTTAAAGCATAGCACAAAGAGTAAGCTCTTTTCTCAAAACAGTATTGCAATTATGTTCATAGTTTTTTTTAATAAAACAAAAAAGGTGAGTGCAACCCAGGTTGCGTGCTTGGGATGCAAGTTTCCTACCAGCTACCTACCAGCTCTACTATCTCAAGGCTCCTAAGTAAAATTTTTGATACAAGTTGCTGCATCTAAATTTTATTTTCAAGAAATAATGGGGCCAGAGAGATAATTGAAAGCGCTGGGCACATGCTTTGCAGCCCCAGGTTTGAACTCTGGCACTGTGTGGTTCCTTGAAGGGCAATTGCTTGGTCACTGAGCACATGTGTGGGTTGCCCCCATGCACTTCCAGCAGTGACCCAGGCCCCCAATAGTAGAAACACTGACAGTTGTATAGGAACATCTATTAAAAGAATTCTGAAGACGTAGCTTATTACATAAACTAAAATGCACTCCACTTTTTGGGAGAAGTCCATTAGAAATTGGTCCCTGTCAAAGTTCTCATCTAATTAGAGTATCTCGCCCGCATGGCAGAGCCTGGCAAGCTCCCCGTGACATATTCAATATGCCAAACACAGTAACAACAAAGTCTCCAATGGAGACGTTACTGGGCCCGCTCGAGCAAATCGATGATCAACGGGAGGGAAAAAAAAAATTAGAGTTGTTAAATTATGTCTTTCTTTTTGATCCATTATAAAATCTGAGGGGCTGCTAAATAAAGTATCACTATATCAGCAAAGAAAATGTGTTTGGAGGTTTTAAAAAAACATGCAAGCAGAAAGTAGACTATAGACCAAACATGTTTGCCACTCATTGCCTGTTTTGTAAACCACAACACCCCAAAGGAGAGAGAGAACAAAAGGGATGGGGGTGGATGGGGGGGTGGGAGGGATACTGGGATCTGTGGTGGTGGGAAATGGCCTCTTGTGGAGGGATGCGTATTTGATCATTGTATAACTGAAACCCAAGCACAAAAATTTGTAAGCCTACAACTGTACCTCATAGTGTCTCAGTAATAAAAATTAAAAAAAAAACATGCAAGCAGATCTGGGAATTGTTTCAAGTGACAGGGAAGAGAACTCTGTCATGGAAGAAAGGAGTATTTTTCTAGATGCTGGATTCCTTAAATATAAAGGTGTCGTCATATAGGTTTTTTGTTTGTTTCCCAAATTTTTGAAGTTCATGAATACTTTAAGGTGTATGTTTAAAGTATGTCTAGTTTTTATTTTGACGGCAGGATTGAAGACAGGCATCATGGATATAAAAAGTTAAATTGTTGAGAATAAAGAATTGAATTGGTATTTAAGAGTTGATAATGTAAAAATTAAGTGAAATTGATTACAAAGAATCCTTCTTCCTCCTGCCAAGGGTCAGAGGAAGTACTTTTTAAAATGTCAGAATTGGGGCCAGGAGACAATTATAACAATTGTAGTGCTTGACCATGATTCGATCCTGTGCACCTCATGGCCTCCTAAATATTATACAGTGTAGCCCCAGAGATCCCTGAACTGCACCAAGTGTGACTCTGGAGGCCTCTAGGCAATACCATGGTGGCCTGTAACTCCACTTCAATGAAGAAGTTAGAACTTCATACACAAACACACGTGGCCCGTTACATTACATCTCCTGTTTAGAGTTTGAGTCAGAGAGGTGTTTCTCAAAATTAAACATACTGACAAATTCTAAAATTCAGGAAGATTTTTTTTGGAAGGATCTTAGTACTTTAGATGTTTTTGAACTTTAATACTTGTAAAATGCAGTATGTCTTGTTTTTTAGGGAGCTCTTGTGAGTGCCTTGGCTGATGATACCTTACATTTATGGAATTTACGTCAAAAGAGACCTGCCATACTACATTCACTTAAATTTTGCAGAGAAAGGTAAGAATTCTCTCTTACCCTATTTGGAGTAGATTTTTATCTGTTCAAACCATTTTTACCTGTATTTTATTTATTTGATAGACAATATGCCCAATCTCAAAACTAAAAATGTTCAAAGGATATATAATGAAAACTAAATTTCCCCTTTGTCTAGACTTCTTTTTCCCACCAGATGCAGTCACCTAAGTTTCTTTTGTGTCCTTCTAGAAATATTTTAAGTCCTTATGCATAAGCAAAACTTTTGGTATAGTTCCTGTATTGCATAAAAGAGAAGCTATTATATATTCTTCCTATAATTTGTTTTTTTAGTAACATCTGAATGAGTATTTTTATTGGCATATTTAAATCTTTCTTAATCTTTTTCATATCTGCATTTTATTTTGTTGTGAAAATGTGATCATTGAATCTTTATTAGTGGGCATTTATATCTTTTTCAATCTGCTGTTCATTTCGTTCTATTATGATATTATGTTGCATGTTATTTTTCCACATAAATATGTATATAAGGTAGATTTTAGGAGTAAGGTTGAAATCTCCTGCATGATTTATGATCTGAAGGTTCTAGTCACACAAATTCATGAAACAAATACACATTTTCTTATATTATTGATAATTTTCTTTTAAATTTTTGATTCATATGAAACATTTTGGCTTGAAATGAGTAATGAATCCTGTCCCTTTTTCTCCACGTTTGCTCATGTGACAATAGTTTATATATATAGTATTTTTATATACATATATGCATGTATATTTGCTTATGTATGTGTGTCTGCTAAGTTAAGGAAGTGGGATTTAGCTAGAATCTACATGTAGTGGGATTAATGTAATTAACCCACATCTAAGGAATGGCTAGCATCAGACTTTCCAATCCATGTTCAGGAATCAGGCATATTCTGTTTGTTAATTGTAGTTTCAGGTTATGTGATTATATTAGCAGGTCAGAGTGAGTCTGGGCTTCTGTGTTCAGAAGGATGTACAAAGTAGGCAAGCAAAAAAGGAGTCTGGGAATCGAGCAGTTCCATCTTGGTGTAGTCAACAGCAGGCATGTCTCTGTTGCTCAGTGGTCAGAGAAGAGAACTGGCATGAAGTCATTAGCAAAGTTTGCTATTGGGCTGTGTATATTCTGCGAAGATAAGTCTTCCAAGTGACTTTAGATGGATTATGGCTTTACTTCTAAGAGAGGGACAGAGATAAAGGTGTCAATGAGAGGAGCAAGGGGTGGGAGGGGAGGGTGAGCATGTACAGTGTCGATGTTTAACCTGCTGGTAGTTGGACCAACCTGTCTTCTTGTTGGACCGTGATCCTCAGTTAATTTGTCAGTTTGGTCTCTGAGAGAGAGTCCTTGATCAGCCCCTGATGTGATAGAGTAAGTGGAGAGAGTGAGGGGCGTGGTAGTAGCCGTACACATTGTTTTGTTGTTCATCTCACATCTGCTGCAAATGAACGTGTACATCAAACGGAACAGTTCCTCACTCATTCTGTTTTATCTGCAGCGGGCACTTGGCAGTGTCAGGAGGTGCTTTTTGTTGCCACATGTGGGACGTCCTGAGCATTGTATCTAGTGATACAGGCCAGTTATGCAACCGAAAGTGTTACAAAGCACAAGTCCCCCATAACAAATACAATCTGGTTCAAAATAATACCGCCGAAATATCTCTGGTCGCTGTGATGCTGTGCAAGTTTTCTTACATACATCACCCCCAGAAGGGGTTCTGACAGCATGTAGAATTCTAGCATAAAAATACTTTGTGAATGGATGTGGAAAGTATCATGCTAAGGGAAACGAGTCAGACAGAGAAGGACAGACATAGAATGACTGCACTCACTTGTGGAATATAAACTAACATGAGACTGACACCCAAGGACAGTAGACGCAAGAGCCAGGAGTGTTGCTCCATAGTTGGAAGCCTGCCTCATAAACTGGGGAAGAAGGAAGCTGGAATACAGAAGGGATCACTAAATCAACGATGGTTGGAGAAATAGTTCAGGATGGGAGATATGGGCTTAAAGTAGATAAAGGACCAAACATGATAGCCTCCCAGTCTCTATATTGCAAACACTAATGCCCAAAAGTAGAGAGAGAGTATGGGGGAAATTGTCTGCCATAGAGGCAAGGGAAGGGCTGGTAAGGGGGGGTGTATACTGGGGACATTGGTGGTGGGGGATGTGCACTTGTGGAGGGATGCGCGTTTGATCAGTGAATGACTGAATTTAAAACATGAAAGCTTTGCAGCTGTATCTCATGGTGATTAAATTAAAAAAAAATCAGTTAAAAATAAATTAAAAAAATAAAAATAAAAATACTTTGGATACCCAGTCCCCGGACATAAGTGGCAGGTCCATATTTCTCACTAGGACACAGGGATATGTCAGTGTGTGATTCAAGTTCACCTGCCACTGCAGGTAAAGATTAATATCCACGGACAAAGAATCAGAGCACAGGAGAGTCTTGGAGTCAGGAGTCAGTGCAGGTAGATATGAATTCTCCTCATATGGTTCTTTAATCTCACAGACACAGGTGAGGCTAATAAATAAGCTAGTTCATCTTGACAAATAGAAGGTAACTCTTTGTGTTGCGTAAAAACAAAAGGTGACCTTTCTTTGTGGATGCAACCTCACAAAAAGTCAGCCACGCCCCTCTTTAGTTGAATGCTTGGTGAAGTACCCCGTCTTGGAGCATGTGATAGTTTACCTTTCTGAACAGTAGAAACAGGCTTCTATAAAGTTCAGAACCTCTTCTTCTCTTCATTTGGGCCCCAGTAAACAAGCTGGTTCTTGACTATCTGGTCAAAATCCTCTTGGATAACTGAAAACGTGGATGGCAACTATTGGACTTAACATG
Source organism: Sorex fumeus (assembly GCF_029834395.1). Taxonomy (NCBI): domain Eukaryota; kingdom Metazoa; phylum Chordata; class Mammalia; order Eulipotyphla; family Soricidae; genus Sorex; species Sorex fumeus. Next base: position 17,262,379 of record NW_026606118.1, on the reverse strand, counting down.
CCGAAGAATGAACCTGGTGCCTCATGGATAAACCTCATGTATGAGTCTACCCAGGTTCAAGTTCAGATTTTCTTCAGAGGCAGAGGGTGAGACCACATGGAAGCTTAGGCCTAGTTTCCTTAGGACTTGGCGTCCTTTTTGGGTCAAACCCGGCAATGCACAGGGGTTACTCCTGGCTCTGCGCTCAGGAATTACTCCTGGCGGTGCTCAGGGAACCATATAGGATGCTTAGTATAGCATGATGTGTAGTAAATCAAGTTTAGTTCTTAACTATCATTGACTACTATAGAATTTTTTAAGTCACTTGAGAAACAGTATCTGATAGTGGTTAAGAGTATGGGCTCTCAAAAGTAGAGAGAGATTATGGGGAATACTGTCTGCCATGGAGGCAGGGGGAGCGTGGAAAAGGGGGGTGTATACCGGGGATATTGGTGGCGGGGAATGTGTTTCTGGTGGAGGGATGCGTGTTTGATCATTGTGTGATTGTAACCCAAACATGGAAGCTTGTAACTATCTCACGGTGGTTCAATAAAATTAAAACAAAACGAAACAAAACAAAAAACAGACTACAGGGTCTGGGCTGGGGAGATGACTCCGGAATCAGAAGCATATGCTTTGCTTGCTCACAGCCCTGTTTGTCATCCTCAGCACCTCATGCCTCCTACTAGCCCAGCACTCTGGGTGTGGTCCTGGAAGTTCCTTGGCACCCACAGGGTGTGGACTTGGCGGGACCTACACTGCTAGGCATGTGCCGTCGCCCTGGGCTGTGGCATGGGGCCATCTTGCTGAGTATCTCAGTGAACCGCAGATCCCTTGAAGCCTGCTTGGGAATTCCAGCCCAGGGGTTATATACTGTTGTCCTCCCAACAAGAGTAGAGACTCTGGGGCCAACTTCCTTCTGCTCAATCATAGCGCATTGTCTGGTTTCTTACACTCGATCTTTTAATCTGTAAAGGTAAAGGTAAGGCCCTCCCGTTGATCGTCGATTTGCTCGAGCGGGCCCAGTAACGTCTCCATTGGAGACTTTGTTGTTACTGTGTCTGGCATATCGAATACTCTCGGTAGCTTGCCGGGCTCTCCGAGAGGGGCAGAGGAATCGAACTCGGGTCGGCCATGTTGGCCGCTTGTAAGGCGAACGCTCTACCCGCTGTGCTATCACTCCAGCCCTGTAAAGTGAATAATTATTATTTCACAGAAAATCCTAAGATGCATTTTATAAAGTTAATACATAGCGGGCTGGAGCGATAGCACAGCGGGTAGGGCATTTGCTTTGCACACAGCTGACCGGGGTTTGTATCCTGCCTGCACGGCAGAACCTGGCAAGCTCCCTGTGGCATATTCGGTATGCCAAAAACAGTAACAGCAAGTCTCACAATGGAGATGTTACTGGTGCCCGCTCGAGCAAATAGATGAACAATGGGAGGACAGTGCTACAGCGCAATACATAGTGAGTAATATTGAGATGTCAAATACTTAGAACAGTGCATGGTACTCCAGTGTCACTTATTGTAGTTACTTTTAAAGGCGCTGAATTTACAAAGAAATACTTCTCGAACTTGAAATACAGGTTAGATCTAAGTCAGATTTTACTCAGGTAGTGTTTATGGAAATGATTGTTTCTAAAAAGAGAAATCATTAGTGCCATTGCGAGTGCAGTCCAATCCCTCTCTCACTTGCAACGCCGTCTTCCTTTTGAGACTTTTAAAATGTGTAGGTCATTTTTAGGGAGTGAGAAGGTAGATGTCTGAATCGTTTCATTTTTTTAATGCATGGGTTCGGGGAAGGCATTTATTTGCTAGGGCCGCCAGACCAGCTCTCATGCAGCTGATGGCTCAGATGATACACATGTGTTTCTGCAGCTCTGGAGGCTTGACTGTCTGAGGACCAGGTGTTGGCTGAGCTGATTTGTTTGGTTTTGTGTTCCTGAGGACCTCTCCTAGCTTGTAGATGGCTATCTTCTCCCTGTCGTTCTTCATGGTCTTCCTTCTGTGCTTGTCCGATTTTTCTCTTATTAAGACAGAGAGCCTTATAAGGACTCAGCCTTGATGTAGGACTACATCTCTGTGGATTAGGACCTACATCTATGGTGCTATCTTAGTTGCCTCTATCAACTTGTATTTTTGTGAATCTGTTTACAGTTGATCTACAGCTTTTTCATTTGAGGATACATCTGTTAGATTTATAGAATAAAATAAACATGCATGCATTCTGAATTGATTATTCAGAAAACACATTACTTAGAATACATTGGTAATAAACGTACCAACAGTTATCAGTGGTGTGTTAGCGTCCAAAGATTTTTTTGTGTGTGTGTTTGTGTGTTTTGTATTTTTCTAGAGTCAGGGATTAAACCCTGTGTTCTCATCACAAATGAAAAGCAAATGCTATGCTACAGAACTGTCTTTGTAACCTCTAAAGTTCCTTTAAGAAACAAAATAATAGCAACAGCAACAATCCCCGCCCCCCCCCCCCAAAAAAAAAACTCCTACTTTTTGACAAATGAAGTAATCCCTCAGATAGCAAACTCTCCATTTGGGAGAAAGTTGGTTCTTTCAGATGTTTCAGGAGTTGACTGCTGCCCAAGTATCAGATTTTCTTATTAGCATAAATAAATTAATGTAGAAACAAAACTAATCTCTCTTATTATACTCTTTATTATGATGTTATGTAAATTTTGAGCTCTGCATACTTGAGGTTTCTAATTTGCTCATTATGTATATGAACAGGGTATTTGGCCAAATACCAGCCCTCAAATATCTGTGCAGGTTTTTCAAAGATTTTGAATTAATTCACTGCACATATTTAACAAGAAAAAAAAGTTAATCATAATATTAGAACAAATTAGAGACTTAGAATTAGAGTTTTTGTGGTAATTGCATCATATCGGCCTAATATTTTTCCTTGAAAGCAGCTTAATGAAAAATGGACGAGCATTATAAATGAGAGTGCTTTGGTTGGATGAAATTCAGGAGTAGAATACAGTCATGGAGTGAGGGATAGTCAGGCCTCTTTGGAAGGCAGAAAGAGATGTATTTGGAATTAACTGTATTCCACAAGGAAAGCTGGTGAGAGGAAGTGACAAATCATCTTGGGAAATCTAAGTGTAGAGAACTGTCGTCGGAGACTCAGTGACAGAAACTGTGTCTTCAGGGGAGATAGGGCTGCTACAGATTTGAACCCTGGGAGGTCCCGAGTAGAGAATTGTTGGGACTGTAGTGATTGGATTCCCCACCTATGGAAGCTGAGAGAGACTAAAGGGGGCTTGGCTGAAGTCACTGATTTTGTGATTTGTTGCAAACAAAACTGATACAGATTCAGATACCTAGAAGCAGTAGGTGCTGTAGAAAAATGTGAAGATCTAGTCGATTGATCTTTTTATTAATTGGTTATTATCCCCCTTGCACCTGAGACCTGGGAGGAGACACACACGGCAGGATTTCCTGGTCCAGGAACTAGTGGGACTCGTTGAGTAGAAGAAAAGAATGATCATTTTGTCCTTTTATTTCTTTTTCAATAACTGGGATGTTGCTGTTGTAAAAAATAGCTACAAACGTGGACCTAAATCTCTGTGTTGGCGAGTTGTAGACTCTGGCCTTGGACACTTGCCAGGGAGTGTCCCAGGGGAAAGAAGAACATGTTTTGGAAACTGGAGGGAATTTTTGGTTCCTTGTCATCTGTGGTTATGATATGTCTAATGTAACAACGAGTGAAATTTATTTAAGACCTACAAATTTCTTGGGAAAATTTTGTAGCAGAAACTTCTTGGCTTGGACTGAATTCAAGACATGGAGTATGAAATTAAAGACGCTGCAGACAGAAGTGGGATAATAAAAACTCAGGCGCAAATTCCTTTTTGTTTGTCCATTGTTTTATGAAAGTTCTATTTCATGAAAGGGGGTGATGAGAAAAGGAGCTGAGCACCAAGGAGGTATATTCCTGGGTCTTATAATTTAGTTAAGAAAATCCCAACATTTGCCCTACTTGATTTTAAAACTTATTTTTTTGTTTCCTCCACTTGAAGCGGTATTTCTTCTCTCTGCTCTCACGGAATGATGGGAATGTTGAGGATACATAATTTGTCTCTCTGTTTTTATAAGTTCACAATTGGAAAATCGTTATATCTGAGAGTTATACTTCATGGGTTACACTTGAGACCTTCATCTACAACCATTTAGATGATGAAATTTGAGATTTTAGAGTTGCTTATATTTTATGAGATTTTTTTTTGGTACTTGGTTTAATGACATCATTATTTCAGAAGTTGGTGATGTTGCTTTGGTGAATGTTTTTGCATTAGGCAGGGAAGTAAGTCTTTGTAGGCTATAGGGAAGATCATTAGAGGCAGGTTTCTAAGGTGGTAGTTTAGGAATGAGGAGGGGGGATGCTGAAGGAAGAGAGTCGGTGTGCTCATGGAAAGAAATGAGATGTCTCCATTTCTCAGTAATATTTCAAGTTGTATACGTTCATGGGTTGGTGGATTTGGGGTCAGTAAAAGGCAAAGGCTTTTGGTTCTTTGTTGGCAAAACAAAGGGGAGCAAGAGAGCAGGAGGAGGTAGCCACAACAGAGAGTGCTGCTGGGGGGGTCCTGCTAGGCCCACCAGATGGTGCAGCTGCAGTGACTGCTGGGCCCAGGGCTGGTAGATGTTTGTGCCAGCTTCTGCTTGGTGTGGGCCTGAAATCCTGCCAGCCTCACTAGGCAGTAGCCAAGCTGCACCTGAGGTGTCCTTGATCCATGCCAGCTGGGTACTGCTTTCCACCACTCAGACTTTAGGGGAGCCCTGCTTCTCAGGCTCACATGCAGTTATGCGCCTTCTCAAGAAAAGTCGGTTCCAGTTTTCACCTGGTTTCCAAGTTTTTTTTTGTCTCCTGTTGCAGAAAAGAATTTCTGGAGAAGACAGCGACAAACAGTTTTATTAAAGGAAATATAGAGAGAAGAGAGAGCCCTTTACTGAAACTTGCACACCCAGAGTATGGCTGTGGCTGATTGCAGAACACAGTAACATGAAATAGAAGAGAGAGGTGGTACATCCCAACAGACTAGGGCATGTGTGGATGGCTCCAGAATAGAGTGCTGTAAGGTGAAAGGAAGAGAGAGTGTGCACCCAGCTGGGATGCAGATGAGCCCAGGATGGAGGGCCCAAGTTGCCAGGGAAGATGGTTAAATTTGCCAAGCGGTCTTGGCCCAGGGTTGCTACACACAAGGGTCTCCACTATGGCATTGGATCGTCGTGGTCATTACCCAGAGTTAACTTATCCAGAGTCTCTGGTCTTGCTGAGTTGTCTCCTGAAGGAGTGGAGCCTTCTAAGTTAGGTCTGATGATCTCCAATCTGAAGCAATGGGATAACTGCATTTCAGATTTTTTGTCTTGTTTGTTGATACTTTCGTAAGATACAGTACTGTTTCTTGTTATACCAGTATAATTTTGAAGGCAAGGTAAGTTAATGCTAGTATATTCTAGAAGGATTTTCTGCTTCAGGTGGGTCTCAGATCAATGGGCAGGGGGGAAGGTGTTTTCCCTTAGTCATTTTTCCTTCAAGTTGGCCTCTAGAGTTTCATTGGTTTTAGATTTTGACAATCTGACTTAAGTAGTAGAGGGGGAAGCCCTGTGTTCCTCCCTTCCTTTTCTCCCTTTCTTTATTCTTTCCTTTTCTCTTTCCCTCCCACTCCTAGGAATTAGGAGGAATTAACTGTTTTCTGAAAGTACTCTTCGCATATTTAAACTTCCTAAGTTTAGACATTTTGAGTGCAATTATTAAATATATCCAGTTGTAGAGATCATTGTATTTCTGGATTGTGATAAACAATAAAGGTTTTTTTTTTTAAGTAGCTTTGACAGATTACCAGGAAATAGCTAGCTAGCTACATGTATATGTGTATATATATATATATACATATGTATGAATATATATGTGTGTGTACATATATATACATATATATGGAACTGAAGATAGAAAAGAAATTCTTCAAAGAGATTTATAAATTGCACTTGATTGGGTGCTGTTACTTTTAATGTAGAATTTTAGAAGGTAGACAGGTGGAGGTCCTTTCTACCAGTGATAGAATGGGACAGGCCATGTGGTATTGGGGTTTGAACCTGGTGCCCTGTGTGTGTGCAACTTGGCGCCTGCTGTTACTTCTAATACATTACCATGTTCATGAATACAAACTTAAATTTTCATCTAATAATAGAACAGAGGGAGGTAAAATTAATTTTACACAAGTACCAAATAATTCCTGTTTGTTACCTTGTGCAGTGATTTATTTGATACGTTTTAATTGAACTTTTCTTTCATGCAGAACTATGTGTGGAAGTCATAATTGTTTAAGAGAAATGGCAAATTATAGTGCAATGGAAAATATGATGTGTAAATATAAGGATATAATACTGAGTTACTGAGTGTGTGGAATTTTTGGCTGAGTATTATAAAAGAGCTTTTATGAAAAGGTTTGTAGGATTCGTTGGAAATTTTTAACATTGTAGAAAGCAAAGGGATTTTCCATTTTGTTCATATGTACAGTGTGAAGCAGTCTTACTTAGGGGATCCCATCTGGTTAGACCTTGTGGATCTGTTTGGTAAAGGTTTATTTCATGAAAGGCCATTTAAGACCATTGTAAGATAGTATTCTCCACCTTTTCCAAAATTGAACAAGATAACATTGTTTTTCTTTGAGCTACTTTGAGAAGTGAATATTTTTGGTCACTCATATAAATTGAAGATAAGGTACTGTTCTTTTTTGTTGTTGTTGTTTGGTTTTTGCTGTGTTAGTCAATATTCAGTGTAGGAACAGAAACTACTCTAGGTACTTCAAGCATAAAGAAACTTAACTTACTGCTGGATGGAATCTTTGGGTGGCTTTTGTGTTTTTGAATGTACTATTGTATCTGTTATCCAGTGAGTCGGATTTGGTGCTGCCTTTATTATCGCTGCCACACAGCTGCCTTTGGTCATGTGACACTCAGAGTTGAGTTTGGCATGCTGTGTCTCGTCCTCACTGTGGCCAGTGGTGCTTTTTATAGCTCAGGCCTCTGGACAGCTTGGTCAGCAGAAACAGTACCAGGAAACCGGTCTCTGCCTCATTTTTGACTCGAGTTCTCTTATTTGATTAAAAACAACTTTATTTTCTCTAGATATAGCAAAAAGGGGAACATGGGAACTGGTGTAGCTTTCTAGCATCTGCAGGACAGGACTGGATACCTGGTGATGTAGAAAAGACTAAGGAGTTCCAGGTGACCAGATCCAGCACACTGTTTCTTTATATTCTTTTCTCAGATGTACGTAGCACAAAGTTTCACAAAAGTTTGGTTACTAAGCGTTTTGATGCAAGGTACGTTTTGATGCGAGATACGTGGCATTAAGTAAGGCAGTGATGGGGTCTCCCTTGACCCTGGAAAAAAAAGTCTTGTGGCAATTTAGAATTTGTTTGACAAGAAATGATGGTTTCAGTTAGGCTCAAATAAGGTGGATGGAGAGGGAGCAAGTCACAAATATCTTGTTTTGTTAAGATATTTAACAAAATAAATGATAAATTCCCACATAAATGATATGATAAATTTCCACATTTTATGTAGTCTGTTGTTTATTTAACAGATATTTGATGAAAACTTATTGGGTACAAGGTAGTGAAATAGGCATGTAGGTGCACTTATTGCTTCATATTCCTTCCTGAGAGTAAAATTATAAAATTTTAATCATCTCTATTATACTTATGCTTGTTTAAAGATGATTAATTTCTGTATTACTCAGGAGGTTATGCATGTTATCCTCCGTTATAGAATATTAGTAGCAGTAAAGTCTTGCAAATCTGGTATCTTTGGACTGCGTAATGTTTGACAAACTGCTGTTAAGCTAACAGTTTAAATGGCGAATGGATATATGGATCACATTTCCTAACACTTAATAGTACATGTGTTTTTCGGTCCCTTAAGCAAATACAGAAATTACTGTGTTCCCAGAAACACTTTGTATAAGAAAATTGTTTATGCATAACTATATAGCTGTTTAACTCCATTATATTATATGTTTACAATGTCCTTCTGCTCCCTGACACACTGAGGTAATTCAGCTTCATTCTATATTTCTAATGCATATGTTTGAGCTGCTCCATTGGCTCACGATACCCTGCCATGCTTGGAATCCCACATAGAGTCTCACTCACAGGAGGCATGTACTCTACAACTGAATCACATTTCTGACCTTCTGACAGGTCATCTTTGTGTTTGTTTGTTTATTTGGTTTTCTGCTCACATCCGGCGGGGCTCAGGGGTCTTTGTCAGTGATGCTTGGGGAACCAGGTGGTGTCAGGAATCACCCCTGGATCTCCTGCAGGCTACAGTGTGCTCTAGATTATTGAGCTTATATCGTTAAAAGTACGTTCGCCGGTTTTCTTCATTTTTTGTTTTATGCTTTTGGGTATTCCAAGAAGCGTCCCAGGGCTGTATCTGCTGGTGCTGGAGGTGGAGTTCATTATTGTGCCAGGTTGAACTCAGAGCCTGTGCATGTGGGGTCTGAGCTCCCATCCCCTAACCCTAACCCAACCCAACCCAACCTTAACCCTAGCCCTAGCCCTTAAACTAACTCAACTATAATACTACCCTCATTCAAACCTAACTCAAACTCAAACTTCACCGAAACCGTAACCCAACCAAACCATAACCCTAAACCTAACCCAACCCTACCAATCACCTTAATCCTAACCCTAAACCCAAACAAACCCTAACACTAAACCTAACCCTAGCCTTAACCCAGTCCCTAACCCTAACCCCCCCAAAAAACCCCTAACCCAACCCTAACCCTAACCCAAACATAAACGTAACCTAACCCTAACCCAACCCTAACTCAAACCCAAAACTAACCCAGTCCTTACCCTAACCCAGCCCTAACACTAACTCTAACTCAACCCTAATTCTAACCCTAACCCAACCCTAACTCAAACCCAAAACTAACCCAGTCCTTACCCTAACCCAGCCCTAACACTAACTCTAACTCAACCCTAATTCTAACCCTAACCCTAACCCAAGTCCAACTCTAATTCTAGCCCTAATCCTAACTTAACCCTAACCCTAACTCTAACCCTCACCCAGCCCTCAGGCTCAATTTAATAGATTCTTAACAGTAGTAAAATACATACCTTTAATGTTTGCTTTGTCTTTGATGTGAATCACAGTAGGTGTATTAATATCATTTTCAGTAGGACCTTAGGCTTTAGCATGTAAAACATTACCTTCGTCTCCTAGAACTGTTATTGTCATTAATGATCCATATCATCGTAAAATGCACTTTTTTTTTTACTGAAAGTGTATGAAAAGCAATAGTCACGGATTTGATTAAATTGTTTTTATCATTATCGAGGTAATATGGTTTACCATAATGTTAGTATTTTGGACTTAAACTTTTTCTGTACCACAACACCATTAATGAGCCCCCCAGCCTTCCCCCACTGTCCCCGAGTCCCTTTTCACCTACCCTCTCCCTCCCCTTCCCCATTCAGCCATCCTCCACTCCCCCTTGATAACTTCAGTTCTGTTGTCAGAGTCCAAGGGTTTGTTTGCATTTGCACGCTCTTCATTCCCTTGCTTTCTTTATATACCATATAATGAAATCATCAGGCATTTGTCCTTCACCTCAACTAATTTGTTTGACTCTGTATTGTTGACTTTTGTCGAAGTTGTAGCAAAAGGCAAGTGTTATCACATTGTGTATTTATACTATCTCCATGCATTCTTCCATCTGTCACTGGATACTTAGGTAGTTTCCAGATCTTGACTGTTATAACTGGTGCTGCAGTGAACATAGGTGTACCCCCAAAATATTGGTGTAGCTTCATGCTGTAGGGCATTTCTAAACCGTTTTTGGGGGGGTATTTTTAGCAGTTGTAGATGTCTAATAACTCATTTTTCTTACACTTTTTAATAACTTTTCTTAAGCAGTTTTAGTTGAGTGGATAATGTTATGTAATATAATCATCACTGTATAGCAGAACATCCGCAGATTCAAGAAGCAAAAGTAACAGCAACTTTGTTTATATTTCAGTGGGTCAGCAGCTTGAATTGGGCTCAGTATGAGAGGATTCCCTTTTTGTCACTTATGTAAGCACTGGCTGTTCAGTAGGGTTGGAGTCTGGCTTGCTTTATTCAGATGCCTGGTAGTTACAATTGGCAGTGGGTTGCACCATGTCTTTAACAGGTTAGCCTGAGCTTCGTCACATGACTCCAGGATCCTAAGAGCATACGGAAGAGAGTAAGCCTAAAGTAGTTTTTTGAATCTTGGCTTGTGTTCAACTGCTAATGTTCCATCGACCAGTGCAAGCCTCATGATCAACCCTAGATTCTTTGTGGATGTTTTTGGATATAGGGAGAAGGATGAGATCTGTTGGGGGCTGTTCCTATAGTGATTGGCTATATGTTTTTATTGTTGAGACTTTCTACTTACTATCAATATATTTTTCATAATCATGGATCTGAACTTTTAAATAAGGTTTTCAAATTTATTCATTGTCATAACGTTTACTGAAAATGAATGGACTTCTAATGTGGCTCACTCTGTTGGTCATTGTATAATAGTATCTCAATCTCTATGTAGTATATATGTGTGTGTGTGTGTGTGTGTGTATACACATTATATAACTTTTATTTACTCTTGTAGTAATCCATTTAAGTAGTCAGCATAATTTTTCTATCAGTTTAATAATTATATCACAACTTGCATAGTTTTATTCTTTAAATTTCCAACAAGAGATAGCCAAGGTATTTTTTTTTTTGAGGAAGAGGAAATTTAAGTCTCCCTATATTGAAATAAATATATATTAAAAAAAACACTGCTAAATATGCTGAGGAGGGTGCAGTTTTTTAGACCTAACAATTTTACATTTTAGTTATAATTAATGATAGATTCAACTTGTCTATAAGTAGGAAATGTTGCGTTTCTTTTCAAGTAGTATGTTTTAGGGATCCATATTTTGTTTTTTGATTTTTTTCCCTTTGGTCACACCCAACTATGCTCAGGGGTTACTCCAAGTTCTGCACTCAGTAATTACTCCTGGTGGTGCTCAGGGTACTGTATGGGATACCAGGGATTGAACCCAGGTTGGCTGTGAACGAGGCAAATGCCCTACCCGCTGTACTATTGCTCCGCCTCAAGGGATCCACATTTTCAAAAATGACGTTTTTCTGCCATGTTGTTATTTTATTTAGTTGTGGATTTTTTTTTACACTTTTATATGTTAAGAGTTATAATTTTTTTCTAGTCTGAAGAGTTCTTATATTAATTGTAGTAGAAATTATAAGTTTGGTGGTACTGTATAAGAATACACTTCTGTGATTTGCAATTGTTTTCATTTTATTCTACAAATGATATTAATGTCTTGGTGCCAAGATTAATGAATATTTTAGATGTTAGAAGTCTTAGTTTTTTCTTCAAAAATTTTTAGAAAATGCATATGTATATATGAAATAATCATGTTTTCCCAACAGTGTAAGTTGTTTTCATAATTGACTGAAAAAAGTTCTCGAATGGTACGAATATTGAGAATGTGAGTTCAGGAAATTCTAATTTTTTTTAACTGGAGATTTAAGTTTCCATTTCTTTTAAATATTTCAGAAACAGCTGTGGTATGCTGTTGCTATGCTAGAAACAGAAAATACTGTGTGATATATCCCGACTTCCTATCCTTAGGAGCTACATTTATTTTTTTTGTTTAAATTTTAAGGACTTTGAAGAGATCCATTTAAATAAGGACATACCATTTGGACAATTTTGTTATTGTTAAGTCAAAGAAGGTTAATGTAAATAAATTCAGAAAGTAGTTATGTCTTTGCTTTGGTAGAGTGAAGAATAATGGAGAAATGCAAAATAGTTGGACAGATCAGGAAGTTAGTATTCCTGATTTTTTTTCTTTTTTGGCCCGCCTTGTATCATTTTTACTTGCTCTGATGTATTTTTGAATTTTCAAAATATTTTATTATGTTTCTGTTTTAAGTGTAAGGCACATTTCAGAAGAAAGTTTTTATGATGGCTAAGACAGTGTTCTTTTGTGTATTCAATTGCATTTTCTTGCTAATTTCCATGCAGTTGAGTTTCCCCTCAAACTTCCAATTGGTAGAGGGCAACTCAGTTTTAATAATACGCAGTTAACGTGTATCGAACACTTAGCTGTGTCAGGCTTATTTTAAGCGTTCCATGTTTTGTCTTATTTGCTCTTCAGGTGACCCTTGTAAGGTAGGTGTGCTTTACTGCTTAGAAACTGAGACCGTGAGAGATTGAGTGGTTTACACAAGGGAGTGTGCGGCTGAGTGACAGCTGCGAAGCACTCCAGGCTGTCTCCTGCACTTCAGACCTTGTGCCTATCTGATAACTAGAATGACAGTTTGCTTTCATAATCATTGAATTCACAAATACCTGAGAGCAAGAAATTATAAAAATGTCGGAGGCACAATTGCCATGGGATAAAGGGTGCCTGGTTAAAGTGTAGGACCTGGCAAGATGTGACACACGTGTGGACCTTTGAAACATGACCAAGGTAACTACTAACCTAACCATGCCCCAGAGTGCTTCCTTCTGGTAATCCCTCCCCTCTCTAGTTACTCGCCCTAACTCCACCATAGCTAGGCAACTATTGATCTTTCCATTGGAATAGACTTGTTTGCATTTACCATTGCATGTAAATTGTACATAAATGGCATAAATCTTATAATAAGCCTTTTGTTGCATAGCTTTTTCACTTGGATGTCCATTGATACTATTGTGTGTTTATTCCTTTTTACAAGTTTTTACAACACAATTTTACAACACAATTTCTTTATTCATTTGATGGGCATTTGGACTGTTTTCAGTTTTTGGCTATTAGAAAGCTGCTTTAAACATTTGTGTGCAGGAGTTCTATTGGCATATGGTTTTCTTTTCTTTGGGTAAATATTTAGGTGAATGTAATAACTTGATCATGGTGCTATTAAGCTCTTTTGAGAAACTAAAGTTAATAATTAATAATTCTCTATATTTGAAAGTACACTTATATTTAATTCTGTATGCAAAGTTTAGCTACTTTTTAGCGAAGAATGGTTCGTAAAGTCTTCATTACCAGAAAAAAAATATTTCAACTGTGATTTATGGAGATTAACTTGGCTTATATAAATATGTGGTGCTCCTGAAGTTAACATAATGCTAAATGGCAATAACATATTAGTTGAAAAAAAGAAACTGTCAGAATTTATACCTAAAAAATAATTCAGTGTTGGATGGGGTGGAGCTGGGCCTGTCCTCCCCACCCCAACGAGACCCCAAGTCATCACCCACGAACGGCCTCTCTGGCTCTTCATCAAGCTGCTCAATGGCCACGATCCCAAAGACTCAGGAGCAGATCTCAAAACCCAGTGGCTTTTGGCAGAAATCCCTCCAGATTTAAGTGTTAAAATTTCGGAATTTCAAAACTACATGACCCTACTGCAGCCATGCGACATCATATGTTATTCATAACCAGCAATAAAACAGAAATTGTCTATTGTTTTAAAAAATTCAGTGTTTTTGAAAGGTAGAGCCTCTTTAGGAAATAAAAAAATATTTATCTTGTGACTCTCTAATTTTAGGGACATTCTGACATCTGCATTTCTATTGCTTTGTCTTCAAAAAGGCACATTTAACTTACTGTCTTTGTGAAATAATCACTGTCTCACTGTATCACTGTCATCCTGTTGTTCATCGATTTACTCTAGAGGCGCCAGTAATGTCTCCATTCGTCCCAACCCTGAGATTTTAGCAGCCTCTCCTTACTCATCTTTCCTAACGCTTCCGTATTGGAGGTTCTTTCAGGGTCAGGGGAATGAGACCCATTATTGTTACTGTTATTGGCATATCAAATATGCCATTGTGAAATAATAGGGTTCAATAAACTATTCCGTTGATTCGATAGATATTTCTATTCTCTGTTATACATACTTAGAGAGGGCTGGGCATGCCTCTCAGAAGGAAGGCAAATGCAGAGGCCCTGGGTTCATTTCCTTTCACTGCTGCAAAGAAGAAAATGTGAAGTACATTTAAATGTTGTTAGAATGGTTGTTTTGCCGTATAAAATGGCTTGGAAACAGAGGTGATGAACCTTAACTAATCGTCTAAATGGACATTTCCCCAAGGAAATAGTGAGAGCATGAATTGTGCGTGCAGTTATTTGATAAGTGTTTTCATCTTGAAAATTCTCTGTAATTGAGGTTGTTAATGGGACGAGCAGTTGTTCCAAATTCTGTATCTTGCTCAGTTCTTGTTATCAGCATTGACAGTTCAGCAGAGACGATTGCCATCATGTATTATTTCCACTGCTACTTCGTTGAAACTAAGAGATATGGTGTTTTTTTGTTTTGTTTTTGCGTCACACCTGGCAATGCACAGGGGCTACTCCTGGCTCATGCACTCAGGAATTACTCCTGGCGGTGCTCAGGGGACCACATGGGATGCTGGGAATCGAACCCGGGTTGGCCGCGTGCAAGGCAAATGCCCTACCCGCTGTGCTATTGCTCCAGCCCCTATGGTGGGTTTTAAAAAAAGAAGTATTAGGTGACTTTATAATAATATAGTAGTTTTGAGTCGGGGGGGGGGGGTGCGGTTGGGCCATGCTCAGTGGTTCCACTTGGCTCTGTAGTCAGAAATTTCTCAGTGCTCAGTGACCATATGGGCCAACAAGGATCTCGACCTTGAGTTAGTCACATGTAAGGCAAGCACCCTATCTGTTGTACTAACTTGCTTACCCAAGTGTTTCTTTTTTTTTTTTAGCTAGCAAAAGGATAGGATGTTCCATATTTTTTAGCTTGAAATCAAGTGAGATGACAGTAAAATTGAAGAGATGTACATTACAATTTGTAAATTACAATTTGCCGACAAAATTCTGAGTTTAAAGCCTTAGTTTAAGGGAGTGCTGTCTTTTCAAAGATGTGAAAGTTGGTGAGGAAGGTGGTTCTCACAAGGCATACCTGATGAAGATACAAAGTATTGGATTTTAATTTGAATTAAGTGGTACTGAACTTTGAAAGGAGATTAAGAGCAGAAGGAACTGTTTTTTTTTTTCCTGGGAGAAATAGTAAGCGCAGGAACTGAATTAAAGGTTAGTATATAAAATCATGACTGAGAAATAGAGTGGTTACAATAAAATAGAAATAGAGCGGGATAATGTGAGCATAGTTTGTGGCTTGGAGACTAAATTTGCTCACGGCCAGGCTTGAAACACATAGTAACTTGAAAATCCACCTTCTCTCAAGCATGTTGTGTGAGCACATATATCTGATTGTATGTCATTTTTGCTTTTCCTAAATTATATATATTATACACATAATCATAACTATAACTCTCTAATTCTAAGGTTTACTAGACATTACTCACATGTTCTTCTGGAAATATTTTCTCTTGCAGGGTTACATTTTGCCATCTGCCTTTCCAGAGTAAGTGGCTCTATGTGGGCACGGAACGAGGCAATATACATATTGTCAATGTGGAGTCCTTCACACTCTCAGGCTACGTCATTATGTGGAATAAAGCCATTGAACTGTGAGTCTGAGCAAATATTTGTATCTGAAAGTCTCGGTGGCATGTGCAATAATATCCTTATTTAAGCTTATCAATAAATCCATATGTAATTAATAGGTCAGACATTCTTGATACTAAATATAGATTTGCTAGTCCTTGTAAGCATCGTTCTGTTGACAGTTTTTAAACAGGTTATTTGTAGTATGCGCAAAGCTATATGTACCTGTAGTGTCCGCATATGTTCACAAGTGTAAAAATTGTGCCATGTTTAGCGAGAGTTATTTAGGTGAAAAACACACCATTTCCTTGATCTCTTTTTTTTTTTTTTGAAATGTTGATTGTGAGTACCCAAAAGAAGAGAGAGAGAACAGGGAGGAATGCCCTGCCACAGCGGCAGGGTGGGACCGGGGGGGGGGGGGGGGGAGGATGGGGGGTGGGAGGGATGCTAGGACCCGTGGTGGGGGAGGATGGGCACTGGTGGAGGGATGGGTACTTGATCATTGTATAACTGAAACCCAAGCACAAAAATTTATAAGTCTATAAGTGTACTTCATGGTGTTTCACTAATAAAAAAAATGATAAAAAAAAAGAAAATAAAATTATTATAAAATGTTACAGAAAAAAAAAAAAGAAATGTTGATTGTGACTCACTAAACATTTTTAACCCCTCATTGGGTTGCCATAGTATTTGGGAAACACTGCTCTATTCGACGGTCAAAAATACAGTGGATAGGGCACTTTCCTGCCTTGGCATCTCCCTGGGCCTGCCTGGTATTTCTATTTTCTGTGACCTTCCAGATCGTTCCTCCAGCCTGCCAGGAGTGATCCCTGAGTACAGAATCTGGATTAAGCTTTGGTACTGCAGGGTGTGGCCCCGAAACCAAAATAAATAAATTTCTACTTGACACTGGTGAGCTGGTTGGTACAGCAGGTAAAGTGTATCCCTGGCACCATATGTGGACGCCCATGCAATGTCCAGGGATGATCCTTGAGTGTTATCCTACAGTGAATTCTGACACGTCTGATGTGTTCCCAAAGTCAAAAGAGCAAAAATAAGAAAAACAAACTATTTGATTTTATTAATTGACAAATAGTTTAATAAATATTTTCCTGATGTGAATTAATTTTGCCATTAATTTTCCTTAATTATATATGAGAATGTTTGATTTGGGCTGGAGCGATAGCACAACAGGTAGGGTGTTTGCCTTGCACATGGTTGACCCGGGTTCGATTCCTCAGTCCCTCTCGGAGTGACTGGCAAACTACCAAGAGTACCCTGCCCACACGGCAGAACCTGGCAAGCTCCCGGTGGCATATTCAGTATGCCAAAAACAATAACAACAAGTCTCACAATGGAGACATTACTGGTGCCGATGAACAACAGGAGGACAGTGCTACAGTGCTACAATGTTTGATTTAAAAATTAGCCACGCAAAAAATAGGTTGAGCTATAAGGATCCTCAGGAACTTTCGACAATCTTCTCTTTAAGTTCTTTTCTTTATGAGACATAAAGATGCTAAAATTAAAAATGAATCATATTGGTCAAATTAATTTAAAACATTTTGGCTTTTGTTTTTATTTGTTTGTGTGTAAGGGAGGGCTCCCCACGCATGCTGCAGAACCTTCGGGTCAATGGTGGTAGTCAGCTAGTGATTACAAGGCCAAGTATTGATGAGGAATGAACTTGGGGCTGTCAGAAGTGAGACATATATTGGACCCCTTTGAGCTATCTCTGCTACACTTACTTTTATTTTTAAAGAGATGTCACTTCATTATTGCTCTCTACAGGATTTATCTTTATATCATGATGTCATATGAATAAATTTGTGGCTTTGCTCATAATGTGTTGGTACAGCTGTAATTGTATATTAAGCCTTCTTTTCCTTCCTGTGGTTGGGATACGGTTATTGTATCCCAGCCTCTTGCTACAAAACATGGGTTTTTGTGGTCTACTCTCTGAGTTGATCATGGTAGTCAATCCACTACTGTCTTGATATAACCATGATTTCACAATGTCACTCTCATGTGGACTGCTGTCTACCCATGCCTTTGGTTAATGAGATGAGGTTGCTGATTCCTGTTCTATTAGGCATTTGTTCGACCTCGTTTTATCTATAACACTTCTTTTTTTTTTTTCACTCTAAACAAGTGTAGGTATTTTGTTGGTGCTTTTAAAAATAAAATTTTTCTACTTTTGGTGTAAATTATGGAACTAGGTAAAATTCTAGAATTGACTGTAATCTGTGGCCTAGATTCTACTTTACTTAAAAATATGAAATATGTGTTCTACCATGAGAACAGATTTTCTCTTATCAAACGCAGAATAGAATATTCTTTCCTGTTGCAGAGAGCATACTTAATTGTAAATCTTGCTGCCTCGAGCAATGTGAGAGCCACTCTTTCTTTCTGGGATTCCTGTTATGCATCTATATCTGTTACTCATCACTTATTGGAATGCTTTCCTCCTTTTAAGATAGTATTATTTTCTGTTAATTACTCTTGTTGTAAGGAATATTGTATTGAAATTTTCATTGAGCAAAATTATTTTTTCTTCCTTAGGTCATCTAAGTCTCACCCAGGTCCTGTTGTTCATATAAGTGATAATCCGATGGATGAAGGAAAGGTAGGGTTTGTTTGTTTTTTTTCCCTAAAACATGATTTTATTACTTAAATGCATGGCTTTTTATTTTTTAGTTTTTTTTTTTTTGCTTTATGGGTCACACCAAGCGATGCTAAGGGGTTATTCCTGGCTCTGCACTCAGGAATCACTCCTGGCGGTGCTCAGGGGACCATATGGGATGCCGGGGATCGAACTCAGGTTGGCCGTATGCAAGGCAAATGCCCTACCCGCTGTGCTATTGCTCCTGCCCCAAATGCATGACTTTTTAGATAGGCAAGTTATTTTCTGATGATATATCTTGTAAATTTAAGATAGTTGGCAAAGCATATATATTTATGTATATATATATTACATTATGTATACTATATACCTAATTAATTATGTATAGTGAACAAGTAAATGAATCTGAGTTATTTGTAAATTTTTTATTCCATGTGTATATGCTATATATTCACATACCCATATATATATACAGGCATATACAAGTGTACATAAATATATATATACTGGGACTACACCCGGCTTCAGCAACCCAACCATGTGGATCTGACTCTTTCTTGTTCAGATCAGGAGATACAGTGCTCCTTGGGCTCAGTGCTCTGGGGCCACCAGCACTGTGCCTAGTGCCCAGGACTGCTTAGGGTCATATTCCTGCAAGCCTGTCCCATCCCCTCTGAGTTCCCTGGAGCCACCTGCCTCATTTATAATTTCAAAGAATAAAAGCCCATAATACAAGCAAAACATAGTAAATAAAATTAAAGGTTACTTATTTTTGACATGTTCAGACTATTTCCTCTGGATCACTGGTAATCTGTCAGAAACTCGCTTTATTTATTTATTTTTATTATTATTTTTTTAATTTTTATTAGTGAAACACCATGAGGTACAGTTGTAGACTTACAGATTTTTGTGCTTGGGTTTCAGCTATACAATGATCCAGTACCCATCCCTCCACCAGCGCCCATTCTTCATCATTTACTTTTTTTTTTTTTTTTAATTTTTGTTAGTGAAACACCATGAGGTACAGTTGTAGATTTACAAATTTTTGTGCTTGGCTTTCAGTTGTACAATGATCAAACACCCATCCCTCCACCAGTGCCCATTCTTTTTAATACTTGTAATTGTACAGTTTTCAAAATACGGTAATGTATTCTATGTTAGAATTATCTTTCTCATCTTAAATTTATTTCAGTGATAGCTCAAATTAATGTAGTTTTTTTTAAAATAACACTAATTTTTTTTGGTATGAATTACTTTCACAGTCTGTGTCTAACGTTTGTGACTATATTTAAAAATAAAACTTTTCTTACTGTAAATCTTTGCTAATATTAAAGTCTTCCAGATTACTTGCTTTAATTTTATTTTTCTACTTATACAGCGTTATGATATTTGCCTAATAATTTATTACAACCAGAAATCAGTGAAGTGAAGCTTGTGGATTTTGTGACAGAGTTTACCTAGGGTTTTCATTTCCTCAGTGGAAATGATCACGCCTATGCATTTACGACATTTCTCTTCCTTGCTATTGGGAAAACAAGAGTAGCCTTGATTGGAGATCATTTATAGTCCAACTGCTGTACGGTTGAGAGAAACTTTACCTGAAGTTAGAGTAACTTGGATCTTTGTTTTTTTTTCTTCCCTTTTCCTGGACCTTCCTAGTGGCTCTGGGGACCCTGGCACATCTCCTGGTAATCCCCTGCCGTCCAGGCCAGTTCCGTGCAAGGCTCTGGATGCTGTGTTGCCTCTCTCCATGGTCACACCTGGCGGTGCTGGGCGCTGGACCTCCGGGGCTGCCCTCAGCAGTGCTCAAGAGCCCACGTGGGGCCAGGGATCAAACATGGGTGGATAGTGGTCCCTGAGTGCTGTCAGGTGTGCCCCCACTCTCAAGGAAAGCAAACAAAAGATAAACAGGGGTATTTGAGAAAGGACTTTTTGGGAGACACGAATATAAATAAGAATTAAGGGAGCGAGGAGTTAGTTAGAAGCAAAAGAGCACAAATGATAGAACATTCCTAGGAGAGAGAACCTGTGCACAGGTGAAATCTGGGAGGCAGGAAGCAGCAAAGTGTGTGCCAAGATCACACTTTGAGGCACCATGAGCAGGGGTGTTAGAGATTAAGGGGAAGAGAATAGTGAATCAGATCGGGCCATCTAGGGACCTAACTTAGAGGGTTTTATATGTTATAGGGTTATATGTTTATTGGTTTATATGTTATAGGTTTTTATCCTATAAGACCACTTATGTATGTTATAAAGGGGAGTGACATGATCATATTTATCACCCCCCCCCCCCCGAAAAAAAAAGTCTGCTGTGCCTGCAATGGAAAGATAAAGGGTTATTCAGACCATTGTCTTTGTCCATGTATGAGAAAGGCGAGCGAGAGACGTGGGGAAAAAAATCACTGGTGTAAGGTAGTCAGTGGTATAATTAATAATTTAAAGAAGAAAAATTTGAAAAGTATATGAGAATGTAAACATGTAACTATGTAACTAAATAACTGTGAAATGCAGTTTTTTTTAAAATTTGGTATCTCGTGAGGACAAAATGATATGCTGAACTTGTTTACAAATAAAAACTTAAATGAAAATGTATTGATTCTGCCTTAATGAAAAAACAGGGGTGAACATCCTGCAAGGCCTGTGCTTTGATCCTTGTACTATCTCTCCACTTTATATTCTGTGATACGAGATAACTTGTCTAAAATCCGTGTCTTCGATGCACAAAACACAACAGACGAATTGGCAACCTCGTCAAAAAAATGGCAAAAGATGATGAACAGACTCTTCCAAGAGGTTATAAGGTTATCCAGCAGGCTTATTTTTAAATAGTATCCATCACTTATTATCAGGGAAATGCAAATAAAAAACAACAATGAGATATCCCCTCACACCGTTGGAAATGGTGTCTGTCAAAAGGACTAGAAGCCACTGGTCAGTGCTGACAGGGATATGGTGAAAAAGGAACCTTCTTTCACTCAGTGGGAATGTCATCTGGTTCAGCTCCTGTGGAAAACAGTATGGAGACATCTTACAAAATTAAGAATAGAGAGTCTACGTGATACTTGCCAAGAACAATCCCACTTCTTGGTACATTTTTCAAGAAACACAGAAACATCAATTCCAAGTGATGTATACACACTTATACACTGTAATGCTTAGTGTGATACTAAGATATGGAAGCACGTTTATTGTCCAACAACAGATGAGTGCATACAAATAGCTGTGTTGTATATACATTATGGGCTACTATGCAGCTCTAAGAAGAAGTGCAGTCTTGTATTTCACTGTATGAAACTGGAGGGTGTTATGTTAAGTCAGAGGCAGAAGACCAATGCCAGAACATCTCGCTCACCTGAGGTATTTAAGGCAACACAACAAGGGAATAGATGGCATTTTCCTTGTTTTCTTGATGATGAGGCAAAGACTGGGTGAATTATATGTTCCTGTGTTTACAAAATTAGATGTTTGTGGAGCTGGAGTTTTGATTATTGAATTTCTCTGATTTCAATCCCAGGGTACTCTGTTTTAGGTTATATTTTTTTGTCTAGGATATAGATTATTTATTGATGTGTGGTAAAGAACTACATTCATATTCATTATGGGAAAAAATTAAAAGGACTGATCAATAATACATACATTAGGATCTTTGAGTAGAAAAAAAAACTACTACTAAGAAGAATTGATATAATTAAGTTGAAGGACCATGTCTTTAAGTTGATTCTTGTGGGCACAGGTTTCTAAAAGCTGTAGAATGTTGTAGCTGACTAGAGTGGTAAAAGTTCGCTTTAACTCTCTAATGTAGGTCTCTATGGATAAAATTATTCCCTTCAACTTAGGTTGAAGCAGACAGAGTAGCAGATCTAACACTAGAGTTTAGGTTAGCTGTGTTCTGGACAGTTTAGTGCGGATTACATTGTAAACCAGTTCTTAACTTTTATTCTTGTTCATCTCATTCCTTATGTTTCTATTTACATCCCTCAATCAGAAAACACCGGTAATATCCAATATGTTTGCATGTACTAGGAAAAGGAAACAAAACAAGGAATTTGGGGCTGGAGAGAGTATAATTTGCAGGGATGGTGCAGGGCACTTGCACATGGCTGATCTGAATATAATTCCTAGAACTCCATGTCGTTCACTGAGCAGAGTGATTCCCAGCACTCCATGTAGTTCCCTCAAGAAAATGATTCTTAGAACTCCATGCAGTTCCCTCCAGCAGAGTGATTTCCTGTGGCTCCTTGTGGTTCCCTGAGCAGAGTGATTTTTTTGAGTACGGAGTCAGGAGTGGATCCTGACCACATTTTCAGGTGTTACCCCCAAACAAAATGAAATAAAATCAGATTTTAGTTACAAGAAGTATATCTCACAATGCCTTGAAAACAAAAATCAGGGTTAGGAAAATCAGTTTCTATCAAGGTGGGAAAACCTATCTTGTTAGTGTTGGTGACTGATACCTCTAGAAACTCCTGGCATCTGAAATTCATTAAATTGCTGTTTCATTAAAATTACAAGTTTGCCTCAGTTCTTATTTATATCTGCACATTCATGAACAGTTACAGAGTGCATAATTGTTTATATATTTATTTAACAAGTGGTTATTATCGCCTATGTATGGGGCAGAGCCTGGCAAGCTCCCTGTGGCGTATTTGATATGCCAAACACAGTAACAACAAGTCTCACAATGGAGATGTTACTGGTGCCCGCTCGAGCAAATTGATGAACAACGGGAGGACATTGACAGGACAGGACAGTGGACAGCATGGGGCAGTATATTAAATACTGAAGATACAGATAATGTTTGTAGTCGTGATAACAAGCATCTTAATTGGCCTAAAGGTGGAAGCTAGGCTCAGTCAAGGAGGCAGCACTAAATTGAGACTTAAAAATGAGTATAAGAGTGGCGAGTAAAGAATCGAGGGCTGCAGAGGTTTCAAACAGAGGAACTAGTTAGATTTGAAAAATTCCAGAATGAAGGAATCGTGGCAGCAGAGGTTGAATAGGCAGTGATTGTTTTTCAGGCAGATACATGCATGCCATTCAGGAATTTATTCATCCACAACATAAAGTTTACAAGCTGCTCATAAGATATGCCTTATATTTGAGATCCAGTGTTGAATAAAATAAAACATACCTTGTCGAAAATAACCAGTGTTAAAACCAGTCTCCATGAGAATTCAGATAAGGGGAAAAAAAACCTTTTTACCATGCCTCATGACCCTGCAGATTAAGAAATAAAAGGAAGGAGTGCTGTTGGGTACATAGGAAGGGTTTTAACTTATATTAGTCCTGGAAGGCTTCCTGGAGGAAATGACCTAAAAAATTGCAAAGGTTCAGAGAATTAGTCAAGCAAAAATAGATGGCATTTGAATGGAATGTCCTAGGTTGGAGATGTCAGAAACAGACTCAAAAGCAAGAGAGTAAGAATGTATTGGAGGGGCTGGAGCAATAGCACAGCAGGTAAGGTGTTTGCCTTGCATGCAACGAAACCAGGTTCGATTCCCAGCATCCCATATGGTCCCCGAGCACCGCTAGGAGTAATTCCTGAGTGTAGAGCCAGGAGTAACTCCTGAGCATCGCCAGGTGTGACCAAAAAAGCAAAAACAAACAAGCAAACAAAAATGTATTGGAGGGGCTGGAGTGATAGCACAGCGGGTAGGGTGTTTGCCTTGCACGCTGTCAACATGGCTAACCCAGGTTCGATTCCCAGCATCCCATATGGTCCCCCGAGCACCGCCAGGAGTAATTCCTGAGTGCATGAGCCAGGAGTAACCCCTGAGCATCGCCTGTGTGACCCAAAAAGCAAAAAAAAAAAATGTATTAGAGGCATATTGTCAGAGTGACAAGTGGAGATCAGATAACTCTTCATGTCATTGTACTGAGGAAAAACAGTTACGAAAGGGAGGGAGAGTAAATTGGGTAGATACTGAGATAATTAAACAATTTCTTGCTGACTTTTCTTGTCAGAGAAGAGACTAGAGTTAAAGATGAACCCAATGTTTTGGATGAGCAGCTTAATATGTGATTTGCAGCGAATATAGAAGTGAAAATAAGAAACTCAGTACTATAAGTATGAATCTGAATCTTGTGAACTGCAGCTAGGCTGGGTGTAGTTTGGAACCAGTTAATATATAAATGATAGCGTGTTGGATTAGGAAAGTTTGTAGACTGTAAATCATTTGTGAATGATATTTATTAATAATTTACCATGTTAATAAGAATGAGTACTAAGGACTTCTAAATGGTATTCTTTTCTTTTTAAGATTCAATTTGAGTTCCTAATCCTCCAAGGCATACACATGTAATGCACGATTCTCATTTGTCATTTATGTGGTTAGTTAACAATGCAGATATTTCAGTATAATTTCGTGCTTGAAGCATGTAACTGATAGTTTTGTGTGTGTGTCAACAACTTTTTTATATCATTAGTATTCTAGGTAACGTGTTATTTTCTCTTATTGCAGCTTTTGATTGGCTTTGAATCTGGAACAGTAGTGTTATGGGACCTCAAATCAAAGAAAGCAGACTACAGATATACATATGATGAGGTAATAACATTTTTGTAGATCAAAAGCTTTGTCATTTCTCTAGTTCAGAATAGCTTTTCTAAGAATTTAATTGGTAGTGTTAGTTGTAACTTCATTAACGCACTCAAAAATATATAGATTTTATATTCTTATTACTCAAAGATAGAAAAAATCTTTTTTCCATCCATGTGACTTTCGCCATCTGATTTCTCCTACACCAGGTACTATGAAGGTACTGTTACTTTTTCTATTTTTTCTATTTACATTCAAGTTAATAGGTTTTTCTGTTTATTTTATACATGTGGTAATTTGTTGACTGTTACAGTTTATTATCCAAATATTGATTGATTGATCTCTTGTCTCTTTTAAACTTTAGACCTCTCCTGTCACTTTGCTTTCTTCCTGACATCATTTCTTCTTTTTTGCCATTTTTTGTTTAAGATAGTGTATTTCGAAGACTAGGGCTTTCTGATGTCATCTCTTTTTTCTGATGTTTGAAACTTTATGTAAAAACTGTGATTTACAAAGTTGTTTATGATATAGTTGTTTTAGGTATTGATTGTTCCGACGCCAATGTGAATGTGACCTTCTTTCTACCATTATCTCCAGTTTCCTCCTCAGCCCTCAAGCCCTGCCCCCTTAGCGGGCTCAAAATAATTTACTTTTTATTTTCTTGTTACAACATATATCTCATAATGAATGGTGTGACTAAAGTCATTGTATAAGGATTTACTGAGCTGTGAGGTTGAGCCTTCTGTGATTTTGTTTTCGCTCATTAGCTTAGTATGCTTCTATGCAACTTTCCCATGTCATTTCCCTGTGCTCCTACAACGGTGTCAGTACTGTGAAATTTGTAGGTGCTGTGTGGCCTCCTTTGTGCCTACACACTCCAGGAGTTGTGATGATTCAGCAGCTTGGTGTTTCTCTGAGATTAGTGGGGAAGATGGATGTTTGTAAGCCATGTGGATGTGTGTGGGGGCCTCGTCCCTCTTGGCAGGGTGGGTACTTGGCCTACCCCAGTTACTGATAAGGCTCCAGAGAGCTTGACCTTGAGACTGAACCTGCCTGTGATGATTCAGCCAAGATTAATCCCTGATTGCATTTTTATTGTTTAATAGTGTATTTTACCCTCTAATGGCCTATGAATTGTATAATTTATTGAGAATTGACCAGTTGTACTTTTTATTTTTAGCAAGAGTACTTCATAAATGATGTTGGCTCTTCAGTAAAATAGGAATTTACTATTTACCATTTTGTTTTGCTGTAGTTCAGTTCATATAAAAAAGATATGATAAATACTTTTTTTTTAATTTTAGGGTTTAAATTTCAGAGTTTATTCTACAGTAATCTCAGTGAGGACAAATTTATTCTTAATTTTAGCTTTTCACTAAATTCTGAGTTGATATGCTCCAGTTCTTTTAAGTTATAATCCTAGTTTTTAAATTATCTGGTTTATGATTATTGAACTTCCTCTGATTGGATTTTGAGTGCTTTGTTGGTAATAGTCTTAGGTAGTTTTCTTTCTCTGTGCTATAGCAAAGGATACCTAATAGTTTCATTTATTTCTGACCCAGACTTAGAATAAGATCTTTTCCGTGAAACTGAGTTATTTAAGTGTGAGATGGTGATGACCTTAGTTTGTATACTGGGAATATTTTTGTTACCTAATTCATTGGTTAAAACTAAATTTAGGAAATACATCAG
Organism: Sorex fumeus; assembly: GCF_029834395.1. Taxonomy (NCBI): domain Eukaryota; kingdom Metazoa; phylum Chordata; class Mammalia; order Eulipotyphla; family Soricidae; genus Sorex; species Sorex fumeus. The sequence continues at coordinate 17,236,026 of NW_026606118.1, read as the reverse complement.
TGTATTTACTTACTTGATTGTTTTTAAGAGAAAATATGTTGGGTTTTCAAAACTATGTTTTCAGTAACTCAGACTAGAAATTACAAGGAGTTATAGCAACAATTTGGTAACTTTTGAAATGTTTGCATATGATTGTAAGAATGACTGAAAGAGAATTTTCTTGTTCCATAGTTGCTTACTTTTTCCTAAGCTTATCAATTAGTACACATTATTTCATTCACTAATCAGGATTATGTATAATATTAAAATAATGTAAAAAAAGGTTTTAATAAATGACTTCTGTTATTTCTCTGGAAGATTTGACCTACAGACCTGTTTTCTTTTACATTAAAGTTTAAAAATTGTTAGAAATGAACTTTTATTTTCTTTCTGTAATTTAAATAGCTCGGGCTGGAGCGATAGCACAGCGGTAGGGCATTTGCCTTACAAGCGGCCAACATGGCCGACCCGAGTTCGATTCCTCCGCCCCTCTCGGAGAGCCTGGCAAGCCACCGAGAGTATCTCGCCCGCACGGCAGAGCCTAGCAAGCTCCCCGTGATGTATTCGATATGCCAAACACAGTAACAACAAAATCTCCAATGGAGATGTTACTGGGCCCGCTCGAGCAATTTAAATAGGGTATTGACAGGCCATTATAGAATCATCCTTGCAATTGGATTTATCCTTGCAACTTAAATATTACACTGGAAATCTACATGAAACAGCAGTTTTAATTTTATTTTTTCTTTTTGGGTCACACCTGGCGATGCACAAGGGTTACTCCTGGCTCTGCACTCAGGAATTACTCCTGGCAGTGCTTGGGGGACCATACGGGATAATGGGAATCAAACTTGGGGTCGACTGTGTGCATAGCAAATGCACTATCTGCTGTACTATTGCTCCAACCCCTGCAGTTTTTTTTTTTTAAGTTTATTTTGACATGCCATGATTTAGAATACTGTGATAGTACAGACACACACCATCCCATCAGAACACCCACCTTCGAGGGTCCACTTCCCTCCAGTGTCCCACCCCTGAAATCTCAGCTTTGTTGACCATCTCTCTCATTCTTGCCTTTGACCATTTGTGAAACAACAATTTCTAGAAATGAGTTGGCAGGTTGTGCAGAGCACAGATTCTCTAGGGAATGGAAACAGGTGAAGTACACTCATGAAATGCTTTAGTTTATGACCTGGTGATTTTTGTCAGGTATCAGTACATAAAGGGAGTTCTGAAGTACAAGACCAGCTGTCTTCGTAGAGTTGAGAATTGGGAAATCAGAAAAGTCAAAATATCTAGTTTTTTAAGGCAAGTCAGCAGTGAATCAAGAACTGCCCAGGATTGAAAGTTTTAAAGTTTGCATAGAGCTGCTCAGCTTGCGTCTTAAGTTTAATACCTACTACAGCATGAGTGACTTTTTTTTGGGGGGGGGGGTGGGGTGGTGGAGGGAAGAGGAAACCTTTGGAAAGGAACAGAGGAAAATACCCAAAGCACACACAAGACAGAAGAGTTGATATTCCCGTTTGAGTGGAGAATCCTCCGTTTCACAGGATTCAAGAAGAATACAGTTGGACCTGGGATGTACTACTCTAGAAATTAGCTGTAGCTAACCTATCAGAGCTTAAAAGTGAGTCTTGAAAATTTTGAACTGTTTCACAGTAACTGCATCTCAGAAAAGAGATTCAAGGACATTTTAAATCATATAATAAATTACATAATGGCTAGCATTCAAATGAAATTCAGTAAAGATAGATTTGTGAAATTCAGTAAGCAGATTCATAGACATAATTACTAAATAAGAATATAAAAGGTAAAGGCCCTCCCGTTGATCGTCGATTTGCTCGAGCGGGCCCAGTAACGTCTCCATTGGAGACTTTGTTGTTACTGTGTTTTGCATATTGAATACCAATAGCTTGCCGGGCTCTCCGAGAGGGGCGGAGGAATCAAACTCGGGTTGGCTATGTTGGCCGCTTGTAAGGCGAACGCCCTACCGCTGTGCTATCGCTCCAGCCCAAATAAGAATATATTAGAACAAATATTATATTGACTCCACATGTTCTAGAAGATAGATGAGAACATAGGCATACTGAGGAAAGACATGAAAGAGTTGGAAAACACAAGTAGACTTTCTAAAAAAAAAAGTGTCTTCCATTGGAACTGGATAAATTAAAGATAATTTGATACCGCAAAAGAAAAGAATAGTGAATTTAAAGACATGGCAGAGTGAAATACTCACATAAAATATCAAAACTGAGCAGAATATTAGCAAACTGCTGTATATTCAAGCAGTCTGGCATTTTGTTGTCTTGTTTTATGAGCCACACCCACAGGTACTCAGGGCTTACTTCTGGCTCTGTGCTCAGGCATCATTCCTGGATGGGATTTCAGGGACCATATGGGTTGCTGGGTATTGATCTCAGGTCAGCTGCATGCAAGGGAAATGCCTTCTCTGCTATACTATCACTTTGGCCCTCAAGCAGACTATCAGGTTCACCAAGAATCCCAGAGTTGGAGACATAAAATATATTTAAAGAATTAATGATTTTGGGTTTTCCAAATTTGATTAAAACTGTTATCCTGTAAACTAGAGTGACGTTTAGAGCAAAAAGAATATGAGTAAATTACACCAAAATATATATTTCAATTGCTTAAAATACAACTTAGAGAATAGTTTAATCCAGCCAGATGATGTGGGTAGGAAAAAGTACTGTAGAGGAGAGAAGATAAAAGTGCATCGTTTTTAGTTGCTTAAAAGCAGTATCAACTACTGAAAGAAAAAGTCATGAATTTAGAATTTTATATACAAGAAAAAAAACTGTTGTAAACAAAGATAATATATATCCTTATACTGGTAAAACCCAAAAAAAATTGTCACTTGTAGACTATTATAGGACATGTAAAAAACACTTTTATATAAAGGCATGTGATATGAATGAAAATAATTATCTATTCAAAGTATAAAAGTTATCAGAAATGGTAAAGTAGGTAGATATAAAATATATCTTTATCTTTTTATTATCTTTTTTTTTTTTTTTGCTTTTTGGGTCACACCCAGAAATGCACAGGGGTTACTCCTGGTTCATGCATTCAGGAATTATTCCTGGCCGTGCTCAGGAGATCATATCAGATGCTGGGAATTTAACCCAGGTCAGGCTGCATGCAAGGCAAACGCCCTACCTGCTGTGCTATTGCTCCAGCCCCACTTTTTCTTATCTATTAATGTGGAAGAAAATATAGAAAATCCTGTAGGAAATGACAAGTGCCCTACACATTGTACTATCTCTCCTGCCCTTTAAATGAGTTTATAGTGAAAATATTTCCAATAAAGAAAGACTTCTGAAGAGCACTGGTGAATTTTACCAAATAACACCTATCATATCCAAATTGTTTCCCAAATGATGTAGAGAGTAATGGACAGATATTTAACATAAATGCAAAGTTATGAAGCTTATATTTAGTGAATGATATGTGTATATATGTGGTGTATACGTGTATGCATGTATGTGTATACACATATATATAACACTATACCTCATATTTAATATTTAAATAAAAAGGTAGGGTCTAATTTCTAAACTGATCTCTAAACTAAGTGAAATGTTTGTGCTATATGTCCATAAGTTTATGTTTATTTAGCTTGTTCCTGGTTTATGTAAAAAGCGTTTACCTTGAGTTTTAATTCACATTTTTGTAAGCATACAAATTAAACATTAAAGAAATTTGGGGGCCTACAGAGTTATCTCTGGCATGACATGTGGTTTCCTGAGCAATGCCAGAAGTGATCACCATTATGACCACTAGGTGTAGCCCCCCCAAAACAGCAACAATAAAAAATTATTTTATATTATTCGTAGTGAGGGTTTAGAATTTAAGGTTTTTCACAAAATGCTTCCCCTCCTCTTCCTATTCTCCCGACCAAGGAATTACTTGCATTCCTTTCCATGGTTGTTACTACAGTCAAATTTATTTATTTTTTTTACATTGGCACAAATCTATTCCATGGAACTATGTTATCAGTTCAGAATGTCTAGTTGGTACAGATCTTGGGTGTGTGTGGTCAGAGAAATTTCTGATTGCTCTTTAGCTTGTGACTTTGTAACAGTGCCCCTCTTTCATTGAACGACTCCCATTTTATCTGATGTCTAAATGATAAATTTTGAGTATACTTGGGAAGAATTCCTTATTTTGTGGTTAGGAAGTTTCTGCAGATGATTTTTCAGTTCATGAAAAATTACATATTTTTATCAATAGTGGGCTGGAGCGATAGCACAGCAGGTAGGGCGCTCGCCTTACACGCGGCCAACATGGCCAACCCGAGTTTGATTCCTCCGCCCCTCTCGGAGAGCCCGGCAAGCTACCGAGAGTATTCGATATGCCAGACACAGTAACAACAAAGTCTCCGATGGAGACGTTACTGGGCCCGCTCGAGCAAATCGACGATCAACGGGAGGGCCTTTACCTTTTACCTTTACCTTTATCAATAGTAAGTATAAAAATTCCTGTATTTTTTAAATCATAACCAAAGTATTGGGAGAAATGTAATTTTAAAAACAGTACTATTCTGTTTTTAGGCAGTTCTTTACTATTTAATACCTCTTTATTTCAATGGCTATTCTTTATCCTGGATCTGGAGACAGTTATCAGTGACTTATAGTTTGGTTTCATGGTTGGTTGTTTTACAAACAGAATGAAAAGCAAGTGATAGAAACCTGGTAAAGTACAAAGAATGGAGTTTGTGCGTTGCTGAGTACATTTGGATTTCAAGGTCGTCAGAAGTCTTTTTCAAAAAATATATGTTCATTACTCACAATATTGACATCAACACTTTAGCGGAATCACTTTCCTACTACAGATATAGAACTGAAACATTTATTCCTTTAAAATATTTTTCTTTAGTGCTTAGACAAATTTGCTTTTGAAACAGTTTATTCATTTCTGTCTCACTGACTTATAGATACACCACACACACACACACACACACACACACACAACATTACACTCAGATTGCACTTAGTGTTCCCCCAAAGGCTTAAGTTAAGTGATTTACAAAATCCTTGACATCGGAGGAGAAGTTTATTCTCATCTTTGTTAAAATGAAAAGACATTGAAGGTCTGGAGAAATAGTAGAGGGGTTAAGGCACTCAGCCTGCCCTGGGACAGCCAATAGTTTATGGCCTCAGCCCGACCAGAAGTGATCCCTGCCCCAAGCCTGGAGTAAACCACAAGCACCACTGAGCTCCAACCTCCCACATCCCCACCCCTAAATAAGAATCACTCAGAACAGAATAGTATTCTCTGAGGACCTGCTGTAAAAGAAAGAATTTTGTCACATTTTAAAAAATACTTTAAAAAGTTCCACTTGAATTTGATCACTTTTGAGGGTGTTGGGACCCCCAAGCAGGGTTCTGGAGGCCCAGGGCTTCCACCAATAACAGTTGGCCAGAGGTTGGCGGTTCAGTGCCAGGGCCTGAGGATGCAGTGCTGTTTGTGCCCTTTGGTGCTAACTGGGATTTCTCCCCTGTGTTGTTCTGGGGTTATTCGATAGCACAATGGTAGGGCATTTGCCTTGCATGCAGCTGGCCCAGCCGACCCGGGTTTGATTCCTCCGCCCCTCTCAGAGAGCCCAGCAAGCTACCGAGAGTATCTCGCCCACGATGTATTCGATATGCCAAACACAGTAACAACAAGTCTCACAATGTTAATGGGCCCGCTCAAGGAAATCGTTTAACAGCCAGAGGACTGTTCTACGGTGCTACAATTGCTCTGGGGTGTTAGGGCCTGTCCCGTGCTGGTTGGGAGAACAGATGGGTCTGGGCACTGAGCCTGGGCTGGCAGCATGCAGTACCTTCACCCCTGTGCAAAATCAGCGTTTGGGTTTGAGTTTTAGTGGAAATGTTGTAGTTTTTCTATGTAGGCCTGAAAGAGAGGATTTATGTATGAGTTAATGTTTGATACATAATCACGGTCACAGTCCTCCTGTTGTTCATCAGTTTGCTTGAGCCGTCCCAGTAACGTCTCCATCATGAGACTTGTTGTTACTGTGTTTGGCATATTGAATTTGTCACAGGTAGCTTGCCAGGCTTTGCCATGTGGGCGAGATACTCTCGGTAGCTTACTGGGCTCTCCCAGAGGGGCGGAGGAATTGAACCTGGCTCGGCTGGGTTGACGGTGCACAAGGAAAATGCCCTACTGCTGTGATATATAATAATTTTATCCAATATTTTACTGACCTGTTGTTCAGTAATTATCTTGTTCAGTTATACAGTATTATTATTATTGTCTAGAGTAAAACTAATATTTTAAAAAACTTAGATTTTAAAGTATTGGGGCCAAAGTTACATATTTTAATGTGCAAGAAATAATTCATTCAGTGCTCTAAGCAGTCACTTTATTATTTGATTGCTTGCAAGTAGTAAGAAAAGCTAGAGTATTTTTTAATATTTTGTCCTTATGCAGTTATAAGCATTGTAATGAAAATAAAATTTGTATTTGAAATTCAATTTTAAAATTTTTCAATGTGTTTGGAAGTTTAACAATAGAAATCAGTGTTGCTTTTGAACAGAATATTAAAATAAATCTTTTTTTTTTTTTTTTTTGGTTTTGAGGTTACGCTTGGCAGTGTTCAGGGATTAATCCAAAGTGGTGCTTAGGATTTATTCTTGCTCTGTGCTCAGGGCTTTCTCCTGATGGGGTTTGGGGGACCATTTGGGGCCCCAGAGATTGAACCCGGGTCAGCCACACGCAAGGCAAGTAGCCTGCCTGCTGTCCTATTGCTCCAGTTCCATTTCTTATTTCCTACTAAGAAATCATTCTCAGCACAAATCTGTTGAAATATCTTAATCTGTATGCGTGTAACATAAAAGCAGCCGAATTAAAATTTATATACAACTCTTACTGTGAAGTGATTCCAGTAATTAATGTGCTAAGTACAGTAGGTAGGTACTATTCAGTTTTCACACTGTTTTTAATTAGTGTATATTTTGATAGGTAAAATACCTAACTTGCTTTCTAGAAAATTGTTCTTTAATATGCCTCTTGATGAGAACAGTAAAAAGGCTTCACATGTTTAACTTTTTAAAAAGGCTAATAATTCAATATTCTTGCTTTTAAATGTATCAGAAAAGGCCGTAGAATGCTTTTTCTTCTAATTTCATCAAAATTAAAAACGCCAGCTTTTTAATCCATTGTGAGCTTTACTATTGTGATGACTTCTTATAACATGCTGCATTTTTAAAGAACTTTTAGAACTGTATATACTGTTCCTTTGTGACTAAGGCTAAAAAAGCCACAAAACCTTCCCTCTCTTTATTTTATTTTATTTTTTGTTTTTGGGGCCACACCTGATAGTGTGTGGCCCAACTCTTTGCGTGTTTCCCTATCTATACAGAATTCATGTTCCTCTGTTACAGTTTTTGTATAACTCTTGTTTATTAGTTTTTTTCGGTCATCTGTTTTCCATTTGTTCTGCCCTTGTTCTCTTTTTACCCATTTATTATTATTTTTTGTTTTTAAAGGAAGTAGAAACATTTATTGGAAAGTAGAAAAGGAACTCCCCATCAGGAAAAGAACTTGGTATAGGACTAAATTAAGTAAAACTAATTTTGTGGGATTTTAAAGGAAAAGTGGGAAGGAACTTAGTATAGGACTAAAGTAAGGCTAGTTTTGTATTTTTTTTTTTTTTTTAAGAATACTGGGTCTTTGTGTTAAAGAGAATGCAAGGAAGTTAAAGATAAGGGATTTTGTGTGTGTGTGTGTGTGTGTGTGTGTGTATCCACTTTTAAATGAAAATTGAATTCTTTACATTCTTTTTTTTTTTTTTTTTGGCAAGAAGGTTACAGAGAATGCAAGGATTTAACAGATCCTTGTGTGGCCATTTCCTTAGGTATTGTCCATTATCCTAGGATGAGCCTAAACTCTGAGGCAGAAATTTTGTTGGATACTTGGTAACTCCCTATGTATCAAATTGCCCAGGAAGTTGACCTCAGGTTTCTTTCTTCAAGGCTTATGGCCATCACACTACAGATGATGGTTAGAGTGCAACCATGGATGCTGGTGACCGTATTGTGGACTGCCAGGGCTACCCCTTCCTAATAACACCTTGACTGAACTCTACCCCTGTGTGATGCCCCAAAGTCAGCCGATAAGTACCTGATTGTAATCAAGGTTTCATATTTGGGGCGGTGGCAGGGGAGAAGGAAGCCTCAGTTTCCCCTGCTAACTGCAGTGAGTAGTCTCATTTTTGACTGCCCCCATCTTATAACATCGAATACTTATTTATACAGTGTTTAATTTTATTTTAAAAATAATTTTCTATAATGGTAATTTATTTAACATGAAAATTATATGGTTTTGTTTGAAATTTATAGTTTTTTTTGTGTGTATGTCATGGTCACACCCATCAGTACTCTGGACTTACTCCGGACTCTGTTCTTATGGATCACTCCTGGTGGGCTCAGGGGACCATTTGGGGCACTGGGGACCCTGGTCAGCCTTTTGCAAGTGCCTGTCATACTCGGTCTCTGGCCCCCCAGTCATTTATAGTTTTGATGACCACAGTTGCTGCATCTCTCCTTCACCAGGAGTTTAGAACGTCTAACCATAGTCCTTAGGTTACTAGCCCATCTCATCATTTTCTTGTTTTTTCCCCTGAAGCTTAATTTCTTTTTTAAATTTTTATTTAAATATAGAAAAAGCAACAAATATTGATACAAATCAAGAATTAAAATGGATTAGATAAAAGATGCAATATTAAAATCAACAGGTATAGAAAATCCATTTATTTGATAACTGTTATATTTGCTTATAGGGTTAAGTCCATGTCTTAAGATGTTAAGAATATATTAAGCTGTTTTGTTTTTTTTTTCTTGCTTTGGGTGGTGTCATGCAGCCACGTATGTGGCCATGTGGTCTAGAGATTTCAGGATCCATGGACTGGACAGTGAATTTATATGATGGTGACTATGGGAAGTGGGCTTGGTTCCCGGGACTTTCAGAGGTACGGTAGGTGGGGGAGAGGCTCCCCACCCCAGCTCTGAAAGAATCAGCGTTCTCACCTGGGCACACGGATGCCTGACATTATTTGTATATTGGTGTCTCTGCAGAGAATATATGTGAAGTGTTGGAGTTGAGGCCTTTGCATGACTGTAGTGGTGGGGTGAGGGTGCTGAGCAGAGCTTCAGCTGCCCGGGGGTTCAGAGTGTTCAGCCATGGGGACTGGTGATTCCATAAATTTTAGTTGCCTGGCCTGCATCTCCTGGGAGAGTTGGTTGGGAATAGGTGGGAAAGGGCTGGTATGTAAGTCAGCATGGCAACAGCTGTAGGAGAACCTAGTCTCATCATTTTCTCCTGCCTTCTTCCCCTGCTTGATTACTTCAGTTCTGTAATCCAATGCCAAGGGTTTATCATTGTTCCAATCTGTTTCTTTTTTTGTTGCTCACTCACAGATGAGTGAACTCATCTGATACCAGCCCTTTCCTCTGACTTGTTTTGCTTATCAAGATTCCCTGCAGGTCTCTTCGTGTTTCAGCAAAGTACCTGATTTTACCTTTCTATATAAATGCATATTATTCCATTCTGTGTATGCGTGTACATGTGTGTGCCCAGGCATAAAAGAAAATATTGTGACTTCGCATATAAAAGTTTGCATATGTTTATTTCTTATGTGGAAATGTTTATTGTTTCTCTCTGTTTTTCAGAATAATTATAAACATTTGTCCCTGTAATTAGTATTTATTTTTAGAAATTCAGTTATATAGAGATTATTTTTTAAATTGATCTAATCTGTTAGTGCAGCTAGGTTTCGTTGATAAAATGTGGTTGTAATTACTTTGCAATTATTTTTTAGGTATGACTTACTCTTAAAAAACTAAGGATACATTTTATTTTTAATCATGTCAGTAATACATATCTTCCTTATGTTGACTTAGTAAATAAACCAGAAAGAATTAAAATAGTGTCAGTATCAAATTGTCTCAGGAGAATTGCCCAGAGGGCCAAATTAATATGAAATGTAAATAAAAGGTAGAATGTAAAAAACTTGGAATGTAGAGTGAAAAAATATGGATGGATTTTAACTTAGAAAACATGAAAAATTTTTTAAACGTTTGTCGTGGTATCCTTTGTGACTTGTATGATATTTAATTTTTGTTGTAGTTTCTTTCTAACATGGAGTTCCCCATCCGTCTCTCTAGGCTATCCACTCTGTTGCTTGGCATCATGAAGGAAAACAGTTTATTTGTAGTCATTCCGATGGCACCTTGACCATATGGAACGTGAGGTCCCCTGCCAAGCCTATGCAGACAATCACTCCACATGGTAAGAATGGATTTCTTTGAAAACCTACATCCATTCTGATGAGCTGTGTACTTTTGTTGGAGTTTGGATTTGTTTATCTGTTCTTGACAATATGAAAGTTTTTTATTTTGTTTTGAGATATTAAAATATACATATAATGTGTAATCACTGGGATTGCATCTCACGTTAATTATATTCGTAGTTAATATTTCAAATTTGAGCTTAGAGAAAAATGAATGCTTCATTATCTTCTGAATATTGTTTCTCTTATAGCTCAAAAAATAATTTTGTAAGTGATATAAGGACTTACTCAGATTTCTGTCATATCAGAGTTTCTGGTTGCAAGTTCTTTCTGTCTAGCAACATAACGTATAATATTTATATATAATAACAGAGTATTGGAATTCTTCAAACTATAAACTTCTAAAAGTAACTGTCTACTCTTTGGGTTTTCTGAATTCCTAGAGCCAAGAGGGTTGGGGGGCCTAGGATTTAAAGGAATTCTTCAGAGTACTCTCAAGATTAGGGACCAGGATACTAATAGAAGAAAGAAGACAGTGTTAAAAACTGAAGCCTACAATTTCAAGAACAATTCTCTGAATGCATGCATAAATAAGCTTGTAGCAAATTAAAGCATGGGCTTTTCCAGACGATGATGCTAACCAAGTATTCCACAATATGTGGCTTCAAGCATTCTTATTTTCACCCAGAAAACATAAAGTCAGTTTGGTTTTGAAATTTTTAGACTGTGGTAATCAGACTGTAGCCATCTTTTCACAAAATGGTCTGCCTGCTTTTCCTGTGGGAGCCTGAAGTTTGCTCAGCGGTGAAGCAGAGTGCCCCCAGACGGGCTCCAGTACAAACTCTGACCATCTGGCCTCAGGTGTGCTTCCTGGTAGATGGCATTTCAGGAAGTTCGCTCTTTACTAGCCCAAGTAAACTGGTTGGATTGCTCCAGGAGAGGATGCCCGGAGTCACGAGCCCTGTTCCCTCACACTTCCCACAGCTGCCCCACCCACCCTGTGCTGGTTATCAGCCTTCCACCTGCCTGCCGAGTCCTTTCGTCCCAGGGTATCACTGAACCCTCTCACATCTAAGAACAAATCTAGCACTGAAGCTTCTAGGAAGGGATTATATTAGTTTTGCACTTCTAAATTAAGGTAAATTTTAATTTTTTTTTCTATTAGCATGTGTTAACTTTGCAAAATAAATTGTTAACATAATTTCAAATAACCTCTGATTATTCCAATATCTATTATTAAATTTTGATTTTGTTTATGCAGACGCACCCAGTGGCTATCAGGGTGCACTCTAGGTGGTCCTCAGGGAACCACATCTGGTGCTGGGGATCAAACCTGAGCCAGCCACATACAGGGCAAGTGCCTTAATCCCTGTACTATCTGACCAGTGCTCCAGTACCTACTTTCTACAAACAACCAGATTCTTCTTACCACATTTTATCTAGATTTAGAAGTAGAGATTAGATTCATTATTTCTTTAGTCTGCTTCAAACTGGAACAGCTCTGGAATCTTTTTTTTTTTTTCAGAAATAACAAATTTTGATGATTATAATCAATTATTTCATAGAAAGTGCCTCTGTTTGTTTTTTTTTCTTGATTAGATTAAGATGAGCCATTTTAGCATTGGTGTCCCTAAAGGACTCATATGTTCTTTGTGCATCTTCTCAAGTAGAACTTGTTTAATTTGTCCTGGATTGGTGATCTCTTATAATTTGATTCCTTGATTAAGCTTCTCTACTAGGTTTCTCCATTATGATGTGATTTTTTTTTTTCTGATGGAATAATACTTCCTGTGTATTTGAAGTCAATAGTTATTTTGATTTGAAGGAGCAGCAGTGAGGCTGTAAACATACTGTTTCTCTTCAAACTTTTAACCTCTGGTTTTAACATTTGTGGCTGAATTATTACTGTGATAATTAACCAGGTGATGTTTATTCTATTTAATCTTAATACCCTTTTCATTAAAAACAAGTTACATCTTTGAGAGAAGATTTTCAGAAGTGAAACAGGTTTCTGAATTTGTAATTTCTAAGCAAAAGTAGGTTACAAGCTAAAGCAAATAAAAGGATATTTTTTTTTAACTTAGAAACCAACCAGAAGTAAAATAATTTTTTTATGGTACTTAGCAACAGATAGGGTGACATACGTCACCCAGTACAGCAGCCTAAATACCATCAGAGATGATAGTCCTGGTGGAGAATTAAAACTTCCCTTTATAAAAGAAACAAATATTTTCAAAAGTAAAGGTGTTTACTACTAGTGGTAGGTAACTCGTCAGAGTTTATTTTATATTTATATTTATAAGGCAAAAATAAATGCATTTTTATATACAAAAGGAGAAATTATGTTCTCCATGCTGTAACAACGGTCATATGTATGTTATATATATTATCTAATTTTTGGCCTAATAATTATATATTTTACTGAACTGAATTTTTTCCCCTCATCACTGTCACCTGTAAAGTCTATTTTTCTTATTTTCTGGCAAAGTTAGAGTTATTGACTTTTAATGTACTAGACTTTGGGGCCAGAGATATAGAACAGGAATACCTACAGTGGACTTGGCTAACCCTCATTTGCTCCTGAGCACCACATATAAGTCCCCTGAGTACCAATAGGATTGAGCACGGTCAGATATGGCCCCGAAGCCAAAAAAGTAAAAATAGAAAATAGAGGAAAATAAGTTCAATGTATTAGACTTTTAAATTTGTTTCTATTCTTTTAAATATTTAAACCCATTTAATAGTTAAGCAATATAAGTAGTGTCTCATGGTAGTCAGGACTGACAAATATTTAAGTGCTTGCAAGTATTTTATTGTGGCTTTTAGTGTTAAGAATAGTTTTAGATGTTTTTGAAGAATCTGTTCAAAAGTCATAATACAAAGTCCTAAAATGGAGTTTTGGCTCTGTAATTTTGGAGAAAGTGAGTTGAAATTTTGGAATTTTACTATGGGATAAGTCATTGTGAAAAGTTTTTACTCTGTGAAAAGTCTATACCTTTGTTCAAATAAACCAAATGTAAGTGACAATGCTTAGAAAGAGGAATATGCTAGATATAAGTGACAATAGATAAAAGCATTGATGTGTTAATTCTATACCATAATTGGTATGATAATTCAATATGATAATTGGTACAGGACAGCTGAATTTTAGATTATTTTCTTTTACATATATTGAATTTCTTACTTTAAAATGTTATTTGGTGAAAAATATTTTGATCAAGAACTTTTGGAAGTCACAATTCAGTTGAGCATTTTCTTAAGGTTTTCTTTACTCTGTCAATCTCCAAACTAAAAGGATATATGCTCATATATGTGTTTATACTTATTACTTGTATGGGCTTACATGTTTATTCTATGTGGCTTTTCAAAAACCTGTTTGACTTCAGTATTTATTATTCACAGAACCTCTGGTATTCTATGAAGTGTGCTTTGGGGAGCATTGGCCAAGTGCTTGTAATAGAATTGAGGTATGGGACAGTTCTCCAGATTTGTTGGCTATGTTCAGTTATTACTGTTGACTGGCATTTTTCATTGAGGCTAGTTGATAACAGACTGAGGAGTATAGAAGTTTCTAGAGAGTAATGAAAGAATAACAAGACAAGAAGAAATCAGTTTATGATCATTCCCTGATATGTAGGGTAATTTAACTACATAGATCAAGGTGGCTGTAGGTTATACTTTTCCAGAAAGTTTTCATTTGTGTATTTGAAATTATTCAACAGGGTTTTTTTTTTTTTGACAAACAAGGAGTGATCGTTCCTTTAATCGGTTTGCATGAAAATTTAACAATATTTTCATGGCATTCAGATAACATGGAATATAATTGCAGTTTTATAATATGCAGAATACCTCATAGAGAAAATTGCTATTCTCTGGAACTTCTCATCATATGTAAAATCTCAGATTTCATGGAGTTATTTTTTAAGGTATATAGCTTTTTGATTTCCTGGAAATCAAACAATATTTGATACTGTATTTTGACTGCAAAGATTTTAGTCATTCGTAAATTCTATATTTCTGTATGGAGAATATAGGGAATATGTTAAGCTTCTATATCTTTTGCTCTATTTTGCCCCTGTGATGGATAGGTGAGAGTATCTCGCCCGCACGGCAGAGCCTGGCAAGCTCCCCGTGACGTATTCGATATGCCAGACACAGTAACAACAAAGTCTCCAATGGAGATGTTACTGGGCCCGCTCTAGCAAATCGACGAACAACGGGAGGGCCTTTACCTTTTACCTTTAAGAAGGAAAGAACTTTGATTGTCGAGGCAGGGCTGACTTGCCTACACTCAAGCAATCATGGGTAAGTGATTTGCTGGCCCAGGGCCTTAAAAAAAATCTCTTTCGTAAGTTGTGTCTCTGAAGATGAGGAAGGGAGAAGTGGTGATAGTATATTTGTGTATGTGTGTGTGTGTGTGTGTGTGAGAGAGAGAGAGAGAGAGAGGGAGAGAGAGAGAGAAAGAGAGAAATAGAGAGAGAGAAAGGAAAAGGAGAAAGAGGCAGAGAGAGGAGAGAGAGAAAGGAAAAGGGGAAAGAGGGAGAAAGAAAGAGGAGAGAGAGAGAGAGAGAGAGAGAGAGAGAGAGAGAGAGAGAGAGAGAGAGAGAGAGAGCAAGAGTGCGTGCTGCCAAGCAAGATTTTCTCTTACTGTTTTTTTCACCAGAATAGGATGATTCTCAAAGGAAATGGAAATTCTAGACAGACTTATCAATAGTATCCACTCTCAGAGCTGAAATTTAAAAAAAATTCTGGAGCTTTTCTATCAGTTCAACCAATCCACTTATCTAAGAACAAACCAAGATTGGGAATTTTTATTCTATTGAGGGTTGCTGAAAGAAAAATAAAATCAAGGTTCACATAACTTAAAGCCAATTTAATACCTGAAAGCAAGACTGTACAGGGAATTTTATTATTTTTTTAATACTTACTAAAGCACAAAACATTTAATAAATATTAAAACCATACTTCAGTTTGATATATAGTTAAAGTTTATACATTTTCCTGGTTTGTATGTTTGAAAGAAATTTCCAGACTCCACACAGTATATTCAAATAAAGCTTTTATTTAGAAGCAAGTGGATAGTGGAGCAGGAGAAAAATAAATTCAGACAAATTTTCTGAGGCTATCTCCCAAGGAAACATCTCCTGTGAGTACTTACTCATGTGAGAATTGTGTGGCGTCTTCAGCTCTCATCCTCAAGTTCACACTTCTGAGGAACTCAAATAGAAACTCAAAGAATCATTATATCGCTTTTTTTTTTTTATTGTTGTTGTTTGATTTTCCTTTTTCAGTGCCAGTGATTAAACCCATATCTCATGGATGCAAGCCATGCGCTTTCATAAAAAAAAAATCATCCCTTGAATCATTTCAGATACACAAATGAAAACTTTACAAACATCAACCATATTGACATGCATAATTAAGTCATCCTACACCACGTCAGAAAATTATCATAAATTATTTTTTTTGTGAGAATGCACCGTCACATGCCAGGCCGCCCAGGATGAGGCTCCAAAATGATGAGGCCTGTCTTGCCAAACCGGTTAGAATAGTTACCATTCATTAGTAAAATTACTGCACCAAAGGTCATCTTGTGAAGTTTTGAGCAAGCGTGTATCATACATAGGTCCCTCTTCCCTGCTGCAGAAACTAAAAGCCAATAACCAGTGTCTTCAGTCTAGCAGTAAATGGACGTTGTCTCCAGTCTCTTGAGGAGAGCACAGCCACCCCCCACTCCCTCTGTTTCTGGTGTGTATTGGTAGCAGATTGATTCTTGGGCTGGGAAGGGTTCAGTGAGTCAAGAGAACAGGCTTTGCATGCTGGATCCCTGGGATCCGTGCCTGTCACCACATGTTCTGGGAGGAACCCACTGATTCTTTCTGGGCATCACCCATGAAACAGACAAGAATGGTTCTCCTATTGGAATTCCTTTCATAGCATGGCTCAATAAAAATATAAAGTGCTTATAAATGTAAAGTTTTCTAGTAACAAAAGCTTAATAGTGAAAAAGAAACAAGTAAAATAATTTTTTATATCTTCACCGACCCAGATCATGCAAAATGTTGCCATTTCAACATCTGATCAGTATCCAGTCCTGAGATATTTTACCATTTTTATTTATTTATTTATTGGTATTCTTGGAAATCTGGCATGCGTTTTATACTTAGAGCACTTGGGCTTGACACATTTCAGGTGCTCTTGGCCGTGTTTATTGGATATCCTATACTGACAACATGATTGCTGTATAATTATAATAGGAATCAACTAGAAAATGTGTTGTTTTCTGGTTAGCAAAATAAATGAGGTAGTGAGAATAATTCACTTATTTTTTATGAATGACCCTCGTTTTTTTAAATGTATCTTCATTCACTCGGTAGGCACTTTGAACACCTCACATATCAGAAATTAAATACTGCAGAAATTTTGCCCTTGATGACCTCATAGTTCAGCGAATAAAAAATTGCCTGTAAACTGATAATTAAAATGTTACAAGTGCTGAAAAATGTATGCATAGTATGGTATTAAGATGGTACAAGTATGATGCTGGTTAAAAAAGTATAGGACAATTTCATAATTTCCAGTTGGAGATTTATTTCATAATATGAACCAGTGATAGATCAATTCATTTTTAAAAGTAAAGTATATTCTTGTGATGATTTATCATAACTTATTTTTAGTGCTCACATGCCAAATATAGGAGTTTGGTCTTAAGGATGAGTGGGAAGTTATGCGAGAAGAAATATCAGAGCAAGGCTATTTTAGTCTTAAGCTACAATAACAAATTAAAAAATCAGGGTGGAAAACTGCTAGTAGTTTAATATCAGCAGTTTTTAAAGAACTCTAAAGTTTTTAAAGAAAAGTATTTTAAAGAATTTCAACTTCCTTTGGGCCAGTAGTGGGAAACACAGAACTACCAAGGGAGACATGAATAAGCGTTGTAGTGTTCCGGAGCTTGGGTTTCAGGATGAAGTGACACAGTAAATGACTTTTCAATGAGAAATGAAAAAAAAAAACATTTTGAAAATGCTTTTTTTTTTTTGCTTTTTTGGTCCCATCCAGCGATGCACAGGGAATTCTTCTGGCTCTGCACTCAGGAATTACTCCTGGCAGTGCTCAGGGGACCATATGGGATGCTGGGGATCGAACCTAGGTCAGTCGCGTGCAAGGCGAACACCCTACCCACTGTGCTATCACTCCAGCCCCTGAAAATGCTTCTTATTACCAGGTGAACTTGGAACAGAGGAGGCAGGGCAAAAAAGAAGCTTTTGCTTTAGTAAATAATAAGCCCTGAAGATTTCATTTGTGAGAGGAAGTGAAAACAAATAGGCATACATGAATGAACTCCTGAAATTAAAATAAAGAGAACTTATAACACATTGTTTGGGCAGAGTGATTCACAGGAATTAGAATCAGAATATAGAAAGAGAAAAAGAGCCAGATGTGATGTGGATGTTTTCATGATTTAAGTCAATCAGATCTTTCCAACAACTTATCAGGGCACTTCACAGGTAGTAGAAAGAAAAAGCCATCAGTTTCTTCCCCCTTTATTTTTCAATCTATAAAATTGATTTACTATCCAATTGTTTAAGAGCACTGTAACAGGAGTCCAGATCATCAGACCTCTTCCATGGACTTGCCAAAAAGGCATTAGAACAATTGTACAGATACAATTTAAAGATATAAGGAGATCTTTAAATAACAATCCCTTTTAATCATAGATTCTTTCCTTAAAACACAATCTCGGACTGGAGTGATAGAACAATTCTAAAAGCAAAATAAAATAAATAAAGGTGTTATTTTTTAAAAAAAAAAACAACACAACCTCAGACTTTCTACATATTCCTTTACTTTCTCAAACCTGTAACTTTCCTTTATTCCATTTCAAGACCAGCATCCTTTTAACAGGATTTCTTTCTTTTTCCCACTGATATCTTTGCCCATTATTTTGTATACTCAAAATACACATCTTTTTTATGACATCTTATTATCTCATTCCTACTTTGGACAAACTTGCAGGCTATCGAATGTAGCCTGCCCACAGGGCAGAGTCTGGCAAACTCCCCGTGGCGAATGAAATATGCCAAATACCAGTAACAATGATGGGTCTCATTCTCCTAAAGAGCCTTGAATATAATCTCAGGGCTAGGATGAAAGAGACGTTACTGGGGCCTGCTCGAGGCAATCGACGAATAACAGGATGATGAAATGAAAAATGAAATGAAAAATTATAAGCTGTTTCTGTCAGGCTTATTTATACACCTGAATATTTTATAATTTTATACACCATAGTTACTTCACTGCTAACTTTTAGAAAAATTTGGGTAAAGATCTACGTAGTTGTTAATGAGGAAAAAAAAAAGGACAAGCTAGGGCTGGAGTGATAGCACAGCGGGTAAGGCATTTTCCTTGCATGCAGCCAACCTGGGTTCAATTCCCAGCATCCCATAAGGTCCCCCGAGCACTGCCAGAAGTGATTTCTGAGTGCAGAGCCAGGAGTAACTCCTGAGCATCACCGGGTGTGACCCAAAAAGGAAAAAAAGAAAAAAAAAAGGGACAAGCTAGAGATTTGCTACTCGGGCAACATAGCACTTAGATGTGATTAGGACATCTCGTGGCAAGATCCACTGGTTCTCTGGGTATCCTTCTACAGTACGATTTTCACAAAATCACAGCTAATGTCTTATTATTCAATATGATTTTAAAAATGATTAGTCTAGGATAATAGACTTAGTCTTTCTAGGTAGAAGTGATATTGAATGATGCAATTTTAAAATCCTGAATTGAAAAATGATTAGAGTATACAGATTAAAAGGTTATTTACAGCATAATAAAGAAAGAGCTCTTTTAAAACTGCACTATTTTTGGTATACAGAGATAATAAAACTTTTCTGTTATCATCCTTGTAGGAAGTAGAAGGTTTTATTTATATAAAATATTAAAGCATACTAGTTTTTAACATGGGCTGGAGCGATAGCACAGCAGGTAGAGCAATCCGGGACGATCCTAGTTTGATTACTTCGCCTCTCTCGGAGAGCCCGGCAAGCTACCGAGAGTTTCGCACCCTCACAGCAAAAGCCTCGCATGCTCCCCGTGACTTGTTCGATATGCCAAAAAACAGTAACAAGTCTCACGATAGAGACGTTACTGGTGCCCACTTGAGCAAATCTATAAACCATGGGAAGACAGTGCTTACATGCTGCAGTTTTTAACATAACCAAAATTTCAGATGCTAAATGCAGTGAAGCAATGCCAAAAATAGAATTTTTGAGCACAACAAAAATTAAGAGTGATCTGGTAATTATCTAGCAAATGCAAATCTTGAATTGTGACAGGATCAACAGCTACAAGTTGACATATTGTGTGTATTTGTAAAAATTTAATGTAATGAATGTTACTTTTTTATCAGTAGTGTTGGATGATGGTTCAGATAATAGAACTTGTTTATATTATAGACATATTACCTATAATATAGATACAGAACCTGTATTACAAATGGCCAAGTGTTATGTAGTTTAATTGTGTATTTACCCAGTGGAGTTACATAACTCAGTGGAACTAAAACTCGGATATGACTGATTATTAGTAGAGGAAAAATACCTTTTACACACCAAATATTTCAGAGAACAGATAGTTAAGTCTAATAAATTACAAAGCAGTTGCCAGATTGCAGAAAAAAAAATCTTTCCATGATTTTGGTATGAAATACTTTTCTAAGCATGAAAATGAAGCAGGGAATGACAGGTAATCATTGTTGTCATATACAAACATCATTGTACGTAAATGGAATCACATAAAAACAAATAAAATACAAGTGGAAGCCTATAAAGAATACCTTCCTCTGTATCTGCCTTTCCTGCCATGTCAGTTTATTACAAGCGATTTCCCAAACCACGTGTATTAGGACATGTACATACATAATCATCCAAGAGTTTTTGTTCATTATTTTATGTAAAACAAGATTGTATTGGTGTTTTTTAAAAAATCTCTTTAGAGTCCACTGTAGCACTGTCCTCCCATTGTTCATCGATTTGCTTGAGTGGGCACCGGTAACATCTCCATTGTGAGACTTGTTGTTACTGTGTTTGGCATATCAAATACGCCACGAGGAGCTTGCCAGGCTCTGCTGTGCAGGCGGGATACTCTTGGTAGCTTGCCGGGCTCTCCGAGAGGGGAGGAAGGAATTGAACCTGAATTGGCCGTGTGCAAGGCAAACACCCTACCTGCTGTGGTATTGCTCCAGCCCTGAGTCCACTGTACTTTAGGAAAAAGCCCTGTGTTGTTTGGCATATTTCAACTTTGTTTGCCAGCTACACCTCACGGGTTACTTCTGCCTGGCCTAGTGTGATGCTCAGATGCTCCTTCCTTGGGGGGCTGTGTGGTGCTGGGGGTGACTCCAGAATAATTAGATGCAAACCATATACTCCATCTCCTTGGCTCACCTCCCAGCCCTAATTCCTTCACATAACTACTCATAGAAGAGTCAGATATTTCAAATTTTCAGTTTATTCAGGCATTTCAAAATAGCGGACATGCTATTTGTTCTCACTTTGTGTGTGTGTGTGTGTGTGTGTGTGTGTGTGTGTGTGTGTGTGTGGTGGATGGGTCTTTCAGACAGTATTTAGGAAACCTGGGGGTTCCCTCTCAGTGACTTTTTGCCTACTGGTCCAGTGTTCAATGTGAGGGCCTGAGGATGTGGTGTTGGAGGACCCTTCAGTGCCGAGTCATCCCTACAGAGCGCAGGGAGCCCGGGGCTGCACCCTGAAGAACTGGTGCCTCCAGCATGAATCTGCACCACACACATCACCGACCAAGCTGGCCCTAGTTTCCAGCTTGTTTCCAGTTCTTGATCGTGTGGAATTTGCTGCCTTAACCATCTACATTTCTCACAGGAATTGGACCTTTTGTTTCTCTGGGGAAAAAAATGCTTACAAGAATTGCTCGCCTCACAATGAAAAAGTTTTCATTATTTCTAGGATAAATACAGGTTTTCTCGAGTCTTTTTTCCAAAAGTCTTTATCATTCATTATATTTTTTTGCCAGTGTGTAAAAGTGCCTCTTCCTGCCAGTAGTAGGCATGAGAGCTCACTCTACTCCTCTTCACATAGCCTCAAGTTGTTCGTGGTCTCAAATGTAGATGATTGACTTGGGCTTCTCCTTTTGAAAGTATTTTCTGGGAAAGACAAAATGTCATATGAGTGTGAAGCTTTTGAGAACGCCCCCACCTCCAGGATTATATCTAGTCCTTATTTTTCTTTATTTTTCCTTAAGGTTCCTGAACAGATTCTTTTTTTTCTTTGTTTTTATTTTGACTCTTCTAATACCCTTTTCATTTGCTACAAGATTGCCAGAGGTTGGTTGCCTCCTGCAGTGCCTTGGAGATAGGACTTTTTGTCTCCCTGAGCTCCTGTCACTTGATACTGAACTCAGTGTTCATTTCACACAGATCTGAACTCTCTGTCAAATGATACTGTCACCAGGCCTGGGAGGAAAAAAATAGAATAGAATTTTCCAGGGAACTGCAACTTGGGTCAAAATATTGATTGTGTTCTAGGGATGCTAGTTTTTGAAGGAGCTCAAAAGAAGTTTTTTTTTCTTTTTTTTTAACATAAATTTATTTTAGAACAGATTTTAAGATGTTTATGACTACCCTCACATCCAGTTATGTGACCCATATTTGCCATTGACGAAGTAAGAGATGAGGAATATGCTTGTGACACTTAAGAGGAATTACGGGGATTTGGGTCTTACGAGAAATGTGCTTATGAGGGGCTGGGAAAACCTTAAATATGTATATATTTTTAGAGTCGCCTGCTGACCGATATGGTATGGATATGAAACCAAGAATTTGTGAATGAGGCCATGGGACTAGGCCATCAAAACGCCAGAACTCCTTTTTCTGTGACTCTAGTGAGCTTCCAGAGTTTTCAAGTAGTCAACATTTTTGTTTTACTTTTATTTCCGTTCTTGTGCCAGTGAGCTCACCTAGACCCTTACTTTGAATGCCATTCAGTCAGTTTCCTTCCTTTTCCAGTTTCCTGGCCTTTTTTTTTTTTGTTTTCCAAATTCAGGTTTTATTTTAGGATCCCTGGTTTACAGTCCAGTGAACAATAGGATTTCACGCAGAACACAGTCCCACACCCTCCCTCCACCAGAGCGTCCATATCCTCGGTTGTCCCAGGGTTCCCTTCCTTGTCCTACTCCCCCCATCACCTCCCCTAAGGAAGCTTCGAACTGTGCAGCATGAAGTAGCTCTCAGTTTCTGTTGTCTTTGGTTGCTTGTTAGATCTCTACTGTTTCTTGACGCCCCACTTGTGAAAGAGATCTTTATCTCTTGCTTTCCGTGACTCAACATGATTCTCTCCAGATCCACATGGCAGCAAATTGTGTGATTTCATCTTTTCTTTATTTTTCTTTATTTAGTTTTGCTTTTTTGGGTCACACCTGGCAATGCACAGGGGTTACTCCTGGCTCTGCACTCAGGAGTTACTCCTGGCGGTGCTCAGGGGGCCATATGGGATGCTGGGAATCGAACCTGGGTCGGCCGCGTGCAAGGCAAACGCTTTACCCGCTGTGCTATCTCTCCAGCCCCTTTCATCTTTTCTTTAAACTGAGTCATTTTCCACTGTATACATGGGGCCTGTTATTTAAATTTCACACAACTCTGTCCATATCCAAATTTAATGCAGTGAATTAGAGTTTTATTACTTTATTTTCTTAATTGCAATGGCAGTGGCATGACATTTTATTTAAATGTTTTCTCTAGAATTTTAAAAAATTTGTAAGAGTTCATTCAGAGAAATGATAATAAGGAAAATACTTGCAACTTTTAATGGATAAACAATGACCTTTGAATATTAAATTTAATTGGGTGCATGGTTGGACCACTACTGGAAGTGAGCAGGGCTGACTCCCGGTCCTGTGCTCAGAGATCACGCCAATGAAACGTCACAGATAAAACCATTTTCAGCCACTTGCAAGGTTTAACTTTATTTTTAAACCTAAGCAAGGTAACATAAAAGCATGAATGTGAGCTATTTTAATGGAAGAAATACAGATGAATAGTAGTCCTAAATTATTTGCTGCTAGAAATTAAAATAATCCAAATTATGGAATGGGCATTATTTGGGAAGGGCATTTTGAAGAGCCTCATACTGCTGATATATATATTGGTGCAAGTTTTCAGGAGTACATTTCTACCAGCATACTCTTTCTTAGGAATAAACCTAGGGAAAGATCATTAATTTATTTACTGAATAAAATTATTGTTGATTATCATTAAGTGCCTGTTGTTAGTCATTGTTCACCATTGAATAACTGGCAAATAAATGTATTATTATGTCACATAATATATGTGTGATCACAGATCATCCTGTTATTCGTCGATTGCCTCGAGCAGGCCCCAGTAACGTCTCCTTCATCCTAGCCCTGAGATTATATTCAAGGCTCTTTAGGAGAATGAGACCCATCATGTTACTGGTATTTGGCATATTGGGTACGACACAGGGAGTTTGCCAGACTCTGCTGTGTGGGCAGGTTATATTCGGGAGCCTGCCAGTTTGTCAAAGTAGGAATGAGATGTCATAATAACATGTTGCGCGGCTGCATTTGCGGCCGCGCAGTTCTGGAATCTGGTTTTTATGGTCTCTGAGTCTTGGCCGCTGATGGGATTACACGGCGCCAGGGGGCCAGTTGGTGGGTGTGACCCCCACCTACTGGAATTTGGAGGATCTGGGTGGAGGATGCTCGACTCCAATCCGAGTAGGCTTGGAGATCTCGGCCCCGGAACATAATATACACACTTAAAAATCTTCAGTTTCATAGAAATTACATTATTGGTGAGGTAACAACAAAAATATAAAGTAAATTAGAACTAGAGTACAGCAGGGAAGGAAAAAAACAAGAAAGAGATAAAAATTGGGTGTTTGTGGGGGGAATAATTAATAATGTTTACAATTACTTAACTACAAATGGGAATGAATGAATGTTTTCTTTGTATCTTTTGTTGCTAATGAACATGTAGAAGTAGATAATCAATGCACATTTAAAAAAATCTTTTGAATTTATTGTATCTTTACTGAAAATTATTGTGTTTAGTGGTTTGGGGATGTCATAAGGGGTAGATTTACTTTAGGACAATAAATATACATGGCTTTATTAGCATGGGTCTGAAGTTAAAATTTTTTAGCTCACTAAAATGCTCTTGCACTTGTCTGCAAATGAGAATCTTGGAAGACCATTAATTTCTTTTACTAGAATCATATTTATATTACATAAATGCTGCTACTGAGTTGTTCACTGCATTTACTTTCCGGCAAAGAATTTCAAATAGTAAATTGTCTTGATCGTTTAAAATATCTTCTTTTGTGTCAAGTTCTTATTTAAAAATAAGTTCACAATGTTTCATGTTGGGTTTTGTCTTAGCTCGCTTTCATATCCTAAGCTGTCAATGTAAGAGTTTAGAGTAACGTAGCATTTTAGAATTTAATACAGGAAACTGTATTTTAGGAAAACAGCTAAAGGATGGAAAGAAGCCAGAACCATGCAAGCCTATCCTCAAGGTGGAATTCAAAACGACAAGATCTGGGTAAGAGTGCGCTTCACTGACCATAGCCAGTATGTGTTATACAAATAGTGCTGAAGACTGTTATTGTTGTTGTTATGTATCGAAGACCTACTTTTGAATCACCTGGCCTATTTCAAAATTTATACTTTAGTAGAATGACTGAAAATTGTAATGTTTTGCAGGAGTTCTAGCATTTATAAGCATATTCTCTATATTGGAAACCTTGAATTCTTTTTTATTTTTTTTAAATCAAGCTTCAAACTTTAATTTCATCAGAAGAATAGGTGGCAATTAGAAATTACATTTAGTATTAAGGGAAGTTCTATTTGAAGACATTGATTCCACTTAATGAATTAGCTATGTAAAATGTATGACATATGCAATTTAGGTACTATACATGTATTTTTGTGTGTATCAGTGTTGTATATAAAAATATAAACAAGTTTATTGCTTCTTTGAAAATTGCTTCTCTCTCTAACTGCTGAAGAAGCTCTTTTATATGTGTTTTTGTTCTCTAGGGGGAAACGTGTGGTTTTATTTGCTTAGGTCTGTAACAGTGATTTTAGGTAGCATGCATAGTATATCTCATCCTGTGGTTCCGAAATTGTAATTGACCGCACTGGGTTCTGCTATATTAACTGCAAACTTACTATAAATAGAAATTCTGAGATTCCACCCCAGACCTAAGAGCTGAAAATCCCTTTGGATAGCCCTCTGCAGTAGAAGAAACTGTATCTTAAACAGACGCACAGGAGATTTTGTTGTTCACTTAAGTTTGAAACCATTGGGTTATTAGACTTGATCACTTTCCTTCTTCATCTTTCTTTCTCCCAATCTAATTTGAGTCAGCTCTGTTCTCACTGAAAACAGGAGTAGGCTAAAGAATCTTAAGATTGCTGCTGGTTTGCCTTGATCCTCTTTAACCTTCCTCTGGGATCCAGCAAATATAGTCTATTCAGGTAATTGGGTAAATGGACTCTAAGGCGAGTAGCATCTGTTTAATTGACTGTGGCATCCCTCACTGTATGATCTTTGGCAGAGTCATTTGACCTTTCTATGACACGTTTTCCTCATTTATGACCAATGTATTAAATAGGTCAAAATATTGCTATGATGAATTAAGTGAGATAATCATTTATTCAAGACACTTCTCGCAATGAACCACGCATAATAAATGTTCTATAAGTGGTTGCCCTTATACAGGAAACTCTATCGACAATTGATTGGAGTTTGATGTTTTCTATGACAACAGGATGTAAATGGATAAACATGGCAGGCAGCAAGAATTATGTTGGCGGGGGGTGGGGGGTGAGGAGGTGGGAGGGAGAGAAACCCTTAAAAACTGCTTACAGTACGACACTAGCCTGGAAACGAACAGCTCTGATTGTTTTCTTGCTTCTTACCTATTAATCTGAGAAAATATTGAGTGGCAAGGAAAGGCAAAAGTCCAGGAGACATTTGTCCTCTCTCCCTCTCTGTTCTCTGTGGTCCCATTTTCCTTCCCCTCATATGTGAGAGTGATCCCTCAGAGTTCCAGGTTTCTCCAGGATAGCAGCCTGACTGTGTCTTTGTAGAGGAAAGTGTGGCTCATCACTCTGCCTTTGGAGATGCTACTAAGTAGATCTGTAGGCTGACCCGTGGCAGGAGACTTCTCCAGGTTTCCAGAATCTTTTTTTGACTTGGAATAAATGGGATAAATTGAGTGGGTTCTCTCTGACTCCGCGACACCCTTCCTTCAGAAACTTCACCCATTTCTTGGTCATGGGGACCTAACGTGCCCTCCTCTTCCACCGAGAGGGCCCACCAACAGCTCTCAACTTTTTTGTTTTTCCCACAAGAGTCTTGAGCAGATGCCACACTTCCTGATAACACATTAGCAGCTTGTATTAGCCGACCCATCTTTCTCCGTTTTAATTGTGTAGGTGTCTCCATATCTTAATTTTATCTAACCGAGACGTGATCATTAGGCAAAGGAACTTTCTTTGTCCCTCGGCACACATGCCTTCACTTTAAGAGCAACTGGGCCACATTGACTTGATGTGCTAGAAGCAACTTGTAATTTTTCCCTCCCAGAACTTATGCTTGTCTTCAATAATGAAATTATTCATGTTCCACAACTCCCCATTAAGTTTTCTGCTTGATGGAAGCCCGGGACATATTTCTATATTTCCAATGATTCTAGACAAGTGTTACTGAATGTGAGGAAGATAAGTTGGTGCAGAGACAATTGTAGCGTGAAGAATTACCTGTTAACTGTTAGTAAAAAATGCATAATTGAGTTCTCAGACAAAGGTGACTTCTTACAAACGGGAATCAAGATGTGTAGCTTTTTAAAAAAATCATTTTTGGCTCCGTAATTTACAGAATTTTTACTGTAGGGTTTCATGCCTAAACTATTGTGGCATCACACAGCCTCCACCAGTGTCCACTTACTCCCAGCGGTCCCTCTCTCCGTGGGGTCACAGTTTCTGTTGCCTTTGGGCATTCATAACTTTCTTACTATTTTTCCTCTATATCTCAAAAATGAGAGAGCTCATTCTGTGTTTGTTCCTCTCTTTACAACTTCACGTAGCAACTTACTGTACAGACCCATCCACATAACAGCAAATTTCATGATTGCATCTTCTTCCATTTTTAGAAATGTGTGTATATGTATACGTATGCATATATGTGTACGTATAAGATCTGTTTGTCTATCTTTCTGGCATAGTTTCTTATTTCAGTTACCTGTTTTTCGAGACTTGGGTTGTCTCCAGATTTTGGCTATTGTCAATAGTGCTGCAGTGAACATAGGAATGCACATGTCTTTTTTGAAATAGGTTCTTTGAGGCCCTTAGGGTGCACACCAAGAAGTGGAATTGGGTCCTAATGAAACTGCAATTCCTAATTGTTTGAGAAGTGTCCATGCTGTTTTCCAAAATAACTGGACCTGTAGAAGTGAATGAGAGTGACTTTCCCCCATCTCCATGCCAACACTGGTTGTTTTTGTTCTTTGTGTTGTGTGCCAGTCTCACTTGTGTGAGATTATTTCTATTTGATTTGCATTTCCTTGATGATAAGTGATGCAGAGCCTTAAAATTTTTTACATGCTGTTTTGACCATCCATTTGTAATTTTTTTTATTGAATTGCCATGAGATAGGGCATTACAAAATTGTTCATGATTGCGTTTTAGTCATAGTGTTCCGACACCCATCCTTGTACCAGTGTAACTTCCCAGAACCAGCGTCCCCAGTTTCTCTCCAAACCCTTCAAGCCACCTCCTATCCAGCCTGCCTCTATGGCTTGCACCTCTCCTCTTTCTCTTCCTCTCTCTCTCTCTCTCATATTAGGCATTATGGTTTGAGATACAGATGCTGAAAGTTTATCATCTGTATCTCTCTATCTGCTTTCAACACTCAGTTCTTGTCCAGATGTAATCATTATTATAAATGAAACTTTTTCTCTTGTGAACAATACATATAGTCACACATTGGTCTGCGTTCATTTTTTTTTTCTCTATCTCAGTTCTTGATAAGCCAAAGCAACAGAAACTCATTTGCGTAGTTTGCCTGTTGTAAGGAGCAAAAGTGTTTCCCTTTTGTTTTATCTTAGCATTTTATATTTATTTGAGAAAGAGATAGCATTTTTCATCTTCAACTTAAGACCTTTACTTAAATGACTTGATTTCCAAGTGCCAAGTTAAAAATGAGGCAAAATTAAATAAAATTACATTCCCTCATTGCTTTTCTGGAGGAAACATGAAAAGATCTGAGATAGCTGAGGTTTATTCTTTGTTGTTGTTTATTTGTTGTGTGTGTGGCGCGGGGGGGGGGGGGGGTAGAGTGCTCAGGGTTACTCCTGGCTCTGCACTCAGGTGGTGCTTGAGGGATCATATGGGATGCTGGAGATCAAATCTTGGTCAGCCACGTACAGGGCAGACGTCTCTACACACTGTATGACTCAGACCCCTCAGATTTACTCTAAGATCCATAAATGACCCACCACTAAGTTCCATGCCCCGAGCTCAGAAGAGACAAGTGTGACAGAACAGCAAAGCCACGCAACTCACAATAGCCAAAACATGAATTCAGAAACTCTAGTCTGTACACTCAAGGGACTACTACTCTGCCATTCAGAAAAGATGAACCATTCATTGCCTTGTCCAATAACAGGGATGGCACTTGAGGTGATGATGCCAGGTGACATGATTACTGGGTGGTTTCACTCATGTGGTAAACAGTGGCCAAAATATATGGGCTGGGCAAATGAAAAATATATGGTGATTACCGGAAGTGAAAGGGATCCTGTAAGAGGGGTTCAAGGAATATGGTAGTGTGGGGGATTGGAGCTTTGGTGTGAGTCTTACATACATACAGAGGTGTGAAATATTATGGTATTGTAAAACAGTGCCAGAATAATAAAATGTTTTTTAAAAAGCAAGTTGACATTTACATGCTTACTGTACACCATGTATTCTGCTATACAATTTGAATATATTATTTTTCTCAGTTTTCAGAACTGTGAAATGATTACTTTTGGATCTCGAGTCATGGTGAACTTAAGTTAATTTGCCACTAGAAAATTATAGCACTTGAATTTGAATTCAGTGGAATGTTTAATCAGTTCTTCAAACATTTTCACAGATTTCATTGGTCAAGATAATGTCATCCTAATGATTCCTGGGTCAATTTTCTGAGAATCGGGTTTTCTTTGAAGTTTTCTAGTTAAAAAAAAAAAAGTTTTTTACTTTTTCAGCTCATCATTTTAAATTAAGATTAAGGCATATTTTATTTAAACACAGTATTGTGAACTGAGAGAAGATCCATTTGTACTTCTAAGAAGCTGGATAATGTCATCATATGACCTTAGCTATTTTGAGGACTAGAAAGCTTCATAGATTACTTCAGGCTACATATTTTATTTATCCTCATTTGTTGAAGTCCACATTTTTATTTCATGGTATTCTTTTTTGGTCATGGCACTGGATTTGACAGCTGTTTAGGGACAAATTTATACACAGATATATATATATATATATACACATATATATAATTTCACGTAATAGTAGAGAGGCCTCTTTGTACTGTTAGTATTTCAAATGCCTCATCAGACAGACATCCCTGTAGAAACAGTAAAAACATTCTGCTGTTTCCTTGTGGATCAGAAAATTTCAGTCTGAAATTGAATTGTTCTCATTATATCACAGTATTTCAGAGACATTCTTATGAACCCCATCTAGACATGTTTATTCTCATTCTTTTAAAATTAGAACATCTCCCCAGTCTTATTCTCCAAACTTTATGCCTTAAGTAGGATGAACTCTTCAGATAGAAAATGAAGTTCGCTAACTTTCTGGAATGATTTTGGAGAAAAGTCTTAGAATGAATTTCTCACAGCGAGTAGGTTATTGTTGGCCTTGTACGCGGCCAACCTGGTTTCGATTCCTCCGTCCCTCTTGGAGAGTCCGGCAAGCTACCAAGAGTATCCCACCCGCATGGCAGAGCCTGCTAAGCTCCCCGTGGCGTATTTGATATGCCAAAAATAGTAACATCAAGTCTCACAATTTGATGTGAGTTGTTACTGGTGCCTGCTCGAGCAAATCAATGAACAACAAGAGGACAGTGCTACATTGCTACAATTAGAATTACAGATAAAAAGATTCCTCTTTTTAAATAGTAAAAGCTTTTCTTTTTAGGTAGTAGCAGACATGTATTTTTGTTTTTGTTTTTTTTTAATTAATTATTTATTGAATCACTGTGGGAAAAATTACAGAGCTTTCAAGTTTAGGTCTCAGTCATGCAAATATCAATCACAATTCCCTTTACCAATACTTATTTTTCACCACGAAGAACCCCAATAAACCCACTCCAATCCCCCGCCTCCAATGTCTGTGGGGTATATGAATTCTAGTTAACACTCTGTCTACTTTGACTAGCTTCATTGTTTTGATAAAAGTTGCACCATTATTATTTAGACTCCCCCCCCCCCCCCCCAAACTCAGCCATGCTGAAAAAGCATTGTGAAATGATCTGCTTTCTACAGCTGGGTTCAAGAATTAAATGATGTCGCAATTGCAGCCGCGTGGTTTTGGATTTCTGCAATTTTATTTATTAACCCTGCAAGTATTTCTACTGAGAGTCAGAGAATTAAGAGATTGGTCTCTGTGCTTCTGGGGCCGTGGCCGTGCCGGAGAGCCGCGCGTGGGGGGCAACTGGTGACCTCGGTCAGGCGTGAAGGACGGGCCGGAGCGCCCCCCGTCCCATGAGGTATCCATCGCACCCCCACCCCCAGCTCAGACCTGCTCTCCACCAGGCTCCCATGCGGCTGCCATCTTTCTTTCCAGAGAGGAGAGGGCGAATGGGGCAACACCCTTTCCCCTCCGGGCAGGCAAGATGACGCGGATTAATGCATAGTCCGTTCGCTTTTCTGCTCCAAGCTGCTGGATTTCTGTATTAAGTCCTTGTGCTTCTGGGGCCGTGTATTTTTGATCACAAAAATATTTTTAAAACAGTCGGGATTATGATTTGGGTTCCTGAGGTAGAACATCACAATAGGTGAACTAGGTAATAGAAAACGAAGTGGGTGAGAATTAGCTAAAGAATGGAGTAAAGCAGAAAGAAGGATTTGACGAGCATGCCAGAGACATAGTACAGTGGGTAGGGGGATTGCCTTGGCACACAGTCAACCCAAGCTGCTCTACATATGGCCCCCCAGCTCCACATATGGCCCCCCAGCTCCACATATGGCCCCCCAATATGGCCATGACTGAGTCCTGAACTCTGCCACTTCGGACCCCAAGCCATATATTCGATATGAAACAAGACTTCTTGGTTGCTGCTATAGTGACCAACTAATCAGCAGGCATTAAGCACTTACTAAATTTTTGTCTGGGGGCGGAGCAATAGCAGTGATGGCAGGGTGTTTGCCTTGCATACGGCCTGCCCATGTTCAATCCCTGGTACCCCACATGCTCCTCTGAGAGCCTGCCAGGAGTGATCCCTGGGCGCAGAGCCAGGAGTAAGCCTTGAGCACAGCTGGGTGTGGCTCCCAAATCACACACACATAAAATTGAGCTCAGCGATTTGTCCTAACTATCTATGAATTCATATTTATTGCTGAATGACCTACGAAGAAGAAACCACTTAAGCATCAGCTGTATTTTTGCAGTACAGAAATGTGGAGTATAGTGACAAATATGGAAAGATACAAAAATTGGCAAAATATTTTCCTGCGATTCCATAGGCGAACCTTAGTCTGTGAAAAAGAGTGTAATTACTCACAGTGTCACAGATACTATGCTAATCTCTGTTTCTCCCTTGTTTTTGTTCTGATGCCACTGAGCCTGAGTACGAGCTCCAAGCCCTCGGGGACACATCACCAGCTAAACGTTGCCAGGTGTGATCTCGAGACCCCTGAGCACTGCTGATGTGATGTCCCTTATAGAAAAAATAAAATTAAGCTTTACAATCAGAAGTTGTGTAACTACAATGTGAGTCCTGAAATGACTGCTGTTGCTGGAACGGCACCCTGCTGTGATAATAGGGGATTGAAATTAAATTTGTTTGTATCTGCATGCATAGCAGCAGTGATTCATAGAAATTTTCAGCTTAGTCCTAGTGTCCCCTCCCCCCCGCCACCCCTTTTCCCCGGCAGTCATCCAGCAAAGCATTTCTGTTTTGGCAGGGACCAGAATTATTTATATGTTTGTCTCTGTCCTTATATCCAGAAATTATCTGGTGAATTTTATCAAATTAGTGGTGGTCGATGCTTACTTTGTAACAATTGTCTTCCATTTCTCAAGTCCCAGGACAGAATTAAAATCTTGGAGCTTTTGAATGTTATAGATAATCATACTTATGTAATATGTATTATCCAAGTCTGCTTGTTGAAGACACTCATCTATCTTTATATTCTACTGCTTCTAGTTTATTATTCTTGTTTAAAAGTTCATTTTGCGGTTTTCCTCAGTTATTTTTAAAGTCACAACCGGGGGGTCAGAGAGATAGTACACTGGGTAGGGCTTTTGCCTTGTATGCAGGTGACCCTGGTTCAATATCCAGCACCCTATATGGTCCATTGAACCCTCCAGAAGTGATTCCTCAGATCAGAGTCAGGAGTATGCCCTAAACATAGCTAGGTGTGGCCTCAAATCGAATAATAATAATAATAATAATATGTAATAATAGTAATAAATATCGTGTCTTTATCTGAATTGGTTCTGCTGTATATTCTTAAATAGAATTATATGAGTTATCCAAGCTTATCTAAGGTATATTCCCAGTAATTATTCATCCTAACCTACATTTTTTCATTTCCTATGGATGCTTTCACTTGTGATCTGTATTTGTAGGCTACATATTGGTGATGGTTTCCTAATTATTCTAATACCTTTACTTGACTGCTTATATATTAATAGTAGATTGTATGATTAAGATTGTCTTTCTAGTGGACTTGGATTAAATTCATGCAAGACCTTGTTTTTTAGTATATTATTTAAATACTGTTGTTGTGTTTTCTTTTATAGGCAAATTTTGAAGTTATAACACTCTGAACCTCATAAAATCATTGAATCATATAAATTAACTTTAAATGGCCAAGAATGTGTTGAAAATTTAGATTTGAAATGAGGCCTACTTGTTATCGAGTTAAATTCTCTTTGTATTTACACTAGAAAGAACCCAGAGTATGTGACAGATATGAATTGCTAGTATGCCTCTATTTAGCTTATTTATTCTATTATGTGTATTTTATCACAGCTATTTTAAGACATTTTAACACTATAATGCTATGAAATTCTGAAGCTTATTTATTTCTGTGAAATTTTTATGATTATTATAGATGTACTAAATTCAGTATTTTTATCTCTTGACTTTTCATGTTGTTGCTTACAGTTCATTTTTCTTTGTAGTGTAGCATCAACACTGTATATGATGTGTCCTGCACCATGCAGGTGTGGACTAGAGAGATAGTTCAGAAAGGAGGACACTTAACTTGTACACAGCAAACTCAAGTTTTTGGCATCAGATCATTCTCCAAGCTAAGCACAGAGCCAGGAGTAATCCCTAAGTGCCACTAGGTATAGTCCCAAAAACAACAACAGACCAAATAAATGTGGTTTGAGAAAAGTCATAGATAAAAGAACGTCATCACATTCGGTTTTGTAAAGACTAGCAGGTTCCCTTGGCCAGAAGCAAGTTTTATAATTCTTCTTAGTTTATAGCAACTTGTGAAATAGTTTGTAGGGACAGTCAGCTAAGCTAATTTCTACCCTAAGGTGTAGAAGCGATTTTGAAAACTCTATTTTCTTTTTCATAATTAAATCAGAAGTGTAGCATTCACGGATTCTTCTGCCCCTCTGTCCAAATTTTGGCTTGTCAGCCAGATTTTAAATGAAGATTTAAGCTGTTGGAAACCTCATGCTCAGTAAGCACTAAATTCCCAAGTGATTAAGGAAGATATTAAAATTTGGCTAGTGTAAAGAAAATCATGAGTGGTTGAATAAGCCTTTATCACTAGATTAGTAGTTAAAGGAAGATCATAACGATTTAGGTAATAAGCCATTTTTGTATGGTATTAGTAGACTTTTTTAATAGACAAGGTTAGAATTTATAATCTTACTAAAATATCCTTTTAGATCATTGGATTGAAGTGTTTTAATTCCAATGCCCTTTTATATAATTATACTACTATGTAGTTAAATGTCATAGTAAACAATTAGAACTTTTATTAAAATGAAAACTACTATTATTTTATATTGTGTAGGCTTAATATTTAGACATATATTAGTCTGTCCACAATTGGGTCTCAGAGTTCTTTATACCTTTAATTATTGAGAACCCCAAATTCTACATGTGTGGATTTTGTGTAATGGTGTTAATCATGTTAATAATGGTGTTATTTAGATTGAAATTTAAATAATCATATTAAATGGTTACATTGTCATACATAAAAAGCATATTTAGAATATTTTGATACTTTTGAATATTTTTGAAATTTTGAATATTTTAAATATTAAAGGCCCTCCCGTTGATCGTCGATTTGCTCGAGCGGGCCCAGTAACGTCTCCATTGGAGACTTTGTTGTTACTGAGCAAATCGACGATCAACGGGAGGGCCGCTGTTTAAATATTAAACCCAGTTTTAAAATAGTAAAACCTGGCCATCTGAACATCAGTATCATGAATGGCATAATAATATTAGAGATATTTTAAACTGTGACTAAAACAAAGATAGGGACCGAGAGTTAGTATATCAGGCTAGGGTATTTAAATTGCACATGGCCAACTTGGGTTAAATCCGCAGCACTCCTCTGGTCCCCTGCCCCTCCTAGGAGTTATTCCTGAGGGCAGAACCAGGAGTAAGTCCTGAGTGAGTGTGTGTGTGTGTGTGTGTGTGTGTGTGTGTCCGCCCCCAAAAGCAAAACCGATTCATTTCACTTTTGCAAACTTCTTTAACCATCTAGTGCAGAGGATTTCAAGTTAATTTGGCCTGTTTCTGCCTTCTAAGAAAGACTTTTCATTTAACCACCTTTTAGAAATCGGCCTCCTTTCAGCAGACCAACAGGGAACACTCCCCTATCCCACTGAGTGTACGGCCGCCCCCCCCCCGCCCCCCCCCCCGTGTTTCTTTCGCGCCCCCTGGTGGACAGTTTCACTAGCACCTTCCGGGAACCACTGGTGTCCTATACTGCTCAACCACCGGAGTGACAAATCGGCTTCCACTTGCTATCTGTTCTATGTATTCTTGTAGTTGAAGTAGGTAAAGAAAATTCAGCTTTGGAAAGATATACCAAATTTTTAAAATAATGGTAAATTTCCTTTGTTACTAACCCAAACTTGG
Organism: Sorex fumeus; assembly: GCF_029834395.1. NCBI lineage: Eukaryota > Metazoa > Chordata > Mammalia > Eulipotyphla > Soricidae > Sorex > Sorex fumeus. Next base: position 17,200,351 of record NW_026606118.1, on the reverse strand, counting down.
ATAAGAATGAGTTTCATGAAGATAGGTGTAGAATCTGATCTGTAACATAAGGTTGCTATACTCTGTTTCACTAAAATCCTTTATTCTGTTTGTGATATCAATGACTCTTTAAGCCAGATGACTTTTTATAACATCTTGGCACGTAATTATCTGAAAAATACTGATTTAGTGAGACTTTAAGATCCTCTAGTGACGGGGGCCAGAGGGATGGTACAGCAGGTAAGGTGTACCTACTGTACACCCTTGCAGGACCAGCATCCTGGGTTGATCCCGGGCACACATCTGTTCCCCGAGTTCACCAGGAATAATTCCTGAGTGCAGAGCCAGGAAAGACTCCTGAGTACCACCAGCTGTAGTTCAAAAGCAAATATTTTTTAATTAAAAATAAAAAGTCTATTTTTTATTTTTAAAAGTATTCATTTCTTTATACAGTATATTTAATAATTGTTACTCTCATAACTGTTATCAGAAAATTTGTGAATCTCAATAGAAAAAAGTTAGAAGATAAGATTCTTTTCCCCATACTTAATTTGATTCAGGGCATTTAGGGCCTGCAGATACCATATTTTTAACTGGAAACCCATGTCTTATCTTTGAAACAAATTATGTCACTCGCTTTTATTGCAGTAATGAACTTTATTCGTTTTTGAGCAAATGTCTTTACAAAAGCCAAAGTAATGATTATTTGTCTTCTGAATATAAATAATATTGTGGATAGTTAGTTCATAATTCAAATGATTTCACAAGTGCTTTTATAGAAATAATAATCAAACTCAGCATATAGAAGAAATTCTTTTTATATAATTTTCCATTTTCTCAATATAACATGAAAAAGCTGTCAAGAACTAAGTTAATATATTAGTCATTACAATGCTTCATTAGGACATTTTGAAATTAAAAGGGAAAAGAAACCTCCAAGACTTGGCAGTGAAGATTTCATGCTCAGGTGTCATGAATTTTATCCACCTACAATTACTTTTGTGCCGTTAGGCAAAGTATCAACCTAGGAAGGCAAGTAATCCCTTAAAATAGTAATGTAAAGTGTTTTTAACTAGATATTTCGCAAGGGTCCTTAGAACCCCTTAGAAACTCTCTGATCATCACTGTTTCATACAATATGACGATTTGGAGGGGCCGTCCAGGTGTTGCCCTGAAGTCTTGGACCCTTTCCCCTTAATTCTTGGCCAACAGGGCCCGCAGGTCAGTGGGCTAGTGCCGGGTTCTGAGGACACAGTGCTGCTCGGGTGGAGCTTCGAGCCTGCAGGCCAGACTCCTGGACATGCCGGTGCCTGAGATGAAACTGGGGTTGGTTGCATGCCCCTTAATCACTGCATTACCTCTGCAGCCTAGAAGATTGCATGTTTTTGATACCTACAAAGATACATAATAAGTCTAATTGCCATAGTAACATAACCTAATTAAAGTTAGATTAATACTTAACTACAATTAGATTTTGGTTAACATCTAAATCATATTAATAAAACATTTACTTAAGAATATACCAAAATATCAGCATTTGATGCAGCACTATTAAAAAAAAAAGAGGAAATAATGAAGTTTCTCTGCAATATGGATGAGCTTGGAGACTGTTCTAATAAGTGAAATAAGTAAAAGGGAGAAGGACAAAACCAGATGATCTCATTCCTGTATGGGATATAGAGACAAAGCAAGAAAATAGGTAATACCGGGCTTGAGCAGTGTCAGACCGTTGGCAATAGAATATAGAACCGATCACCAAATTGACAGTGAGCGTGAGAATCAGACCAAAGTAAGGCGAATTAAGGGACAGTGGTGGAAGGTCCTGGACTTTGGTGGTGTTTGGGTGTAGTAATTTTGCATATTCATACCAAAAACTTTAACCTTCATGTAAATAGATCACAATCATGATCATCCTGTTGTTCGTCGATTGCCTCGAGCAGGCCCCAGTAACGTCTCCTTCATCCTAGCCCTGAGATTATATTCAAGGCTCTTTAGGAGAATGAGATCCATCATTGTTACTGGTATTTGGCATATTTGGTACACCTCGGGGAGTTTGCCAGACTCTGCCGTGTGGGCAGGCTACATTCGGTAGCCTGCCAGGATATAAATAGATGTATAATAAAAATGTTTTTTATAATAAAAATAATTTTTTTAAAAATAAGGTGTTTTTAACAGGTAGCTGCAAGAGTCAAGGTACAGTACAACTCAACAGATACACAGTGACTGTTTCTTGTAAAAGTGATTTCTCTTCATTTGTAAGATTTCTCTTCATTTCTTAGAGGACTCGACAGCGTAATGTAAACACAACTATATGACTGCATAGGGCTGAAAGGCTATTTTCTTAACTAGATTTTATTGGGCCACACCCAGGTGTGCTCTGGGCTGACTCCTGACTCTCTGCTCAAGGATCACTCCTGGCGGCTCAGGACTGTGTGTAGTACTGGGGATCAAACCTGATTTGGCCACTTGCATGTCAAGTGAATGTCCTACCCATTGTACTCTCTCTCTCTCTCTCTCCGGCCCCTTACAGGCCAATTAAAAACCATTTAGAATAAGCGACTCATACAGGTAAGAAATGCTGATTTTTCAAGGAGGGTATCAGACTAGCATCACAGTTAAGTTTCCAACATTTAAAAAATAGGTTTTCTTAGATCGAGCATGTTCTGGAATCCCCTGGGCCATTCTTGATGTATTCCTGATTCACTTAGTCTAGCACCAGCAAAAGATACACGAGAGGTTTAGTGAAATTTGATAAATATTTGTTATACCATACTTGGGCAGAGTAGTACAGAGGTGAAATGTACTTTCTGTCCTTAAAGAATTCTTAGTGTAAAGGGGGAGAGTACCCATGCTGAAAGCAGTGGTGTTTAGAGAGGGTACCGGGAGGAGCACCCCACTCAGTCAGGATGGTTGGGTCTGAGTGAGTCATCTCTGGTCCAGTTCTGTTATCTTGGTCTGTCTGGGGGCGCAGGCCTTGCCAATGGTGCTCAGAGTTACCAGGCCTGTCTGTGGCATTGCTGGGGATGGGGGCGAGACATCTAGTGGTGAAGATGGAACCCCAGGCTGGATCCATGCCAGGCATGTGCTCTGGGCCTTTTTTGCTATCTCCTTTGTCCCAGTTCCAGTTTGCAAGATCTAGCAGTTAACCAAACAGGAGATGAGAAGCATATCACAAGAAGAACTTGGAGAAATGCTGTTGTAATAATGGAAGCTGCTTGTTATTAGGGCCAGAAGTTTAAAAAAAAAAGTTCGGGGAGAAATAGAGGATCACATATTCTTGAGATCCTAGTTAAATAAACAGGATGTGCATAAAATTTAGATTCCTGTCATTCCATCTCACTCACTTAGTCACTGGGTCATAGGCATACTGTTTTTGACATTTGTTAAACGTACCAAATCCTTCCTGAGCTGGAATTCTGCAGTGGGTTGGTTATATCCCGTTACCTAGATAGTTGGACATCTTCTCCTTCCAACCCCAAGATTATGGAAAGGCTGACTCATCTGCATTATTTCTCTGGACTAGCTGTGAGTGTAGCCTTAGTCTCAAAAAGTATTCCCATATATGTAAGTAGATGAATGGTAGTGTTCTGGAATAGAACTGAGCCAGTTATATAGATGGGCACCTTTCAGTTAAAAGAAAATACGGCTTTTATTGTAAATACAGCTTCAGTCAAACCTAATGTCAAGACCAGTTAATCAAAGAAGAAAGCTTATCTACTATTTCAAAGTGTCTTGTCTTATAATAGTTTCAGTCAAAATTCTAAATTTTCTGAACACTACCTTTCTAACTAGGACACCTTTAAAAATGAGGTTCTCGGATCTGAGATAGTCTAGTGGGAAGGAGTTTGCTTTGCATGAGGCTGACCTGGGTTTGATCCTCGGCATCACATAATGGTCCTCCAAGTCCTGTGCAGAGTAAGCCCTGAACACTGCTAGGTGTGACCCCAAAAGCAAAAACAAAAGCCAGGAGCATGGATAGCAACCAGTATAATTCAAACGAGTTTTACTTAAATCCTATTTAAAGTAATGGTATAAAAATGAATTACCTCTAGACCTTATTTATAACTTCAGTAGATTCTCAATAAGAAAGACAGGATGTGAGGGCGATCTGGCTATGACATCTCTCACTTCACGGGTCACCAGGGTTGATTTGGCTAATCTGGCTGGTTGGAGGAGTTTCCTGTTCCCCACTCACCTCTCCTTGTGCCTCCCTACTGGAACTTCATGCGGGGTGGAAGAGAACAGGGACTGACCGATCTTCAGTCTAGCATCGCCTGAGGGGCCCCTTCCCCTAAAGAAATGATTCATATACCTTAGCACTTTCAAAGGATTCCAGATGCCAACACAAACTTTGTCATTTTACAATTTTTATAGTCTGGTGTTAAAATGTTGAGCTGCGTTTCTCATTGCATTTATGACTCATTTCATTAATATTTCATCTGTGAGACCTGGGACATTAGGAAAAATTGTATCCCATGGGGTCAGGTTATTTCTGCCTGCCTCACTTGGATGCATTTTTTTTAAAAAAATTCTTAATCTTCACAGCTATCTAGTAAACTGGACACCTGCCGGTAGTACATACCTAGAACCTCTAAGGATGCTTTCAAGAAAAAATCTTTTGTATTTTCTCTTCATAGTTTTCATATTACCTTTTACAAATTTTAGTTATATATAAAAACACACACTATACTGTTCTTGAAAAATTACATGTGAAGTACCTCGTCCAAGCCTTTCACAGTGTAAGATTTTAAATGTTGGATAATTTGCCCTTCTTCCTCATACTTTATATTTAGTTGCATTGCACTGTATTTAGTCTATTACAAAGTAGGAGAGAGAGCAATAATATTACATTTATTCATAACATTTGATAAGAAGTGAAAAAAAAGTAAGTATACTTTTCTGAACATGGACACAGCAATGCCGATATTGCAAAAGATTGAAATAGTCAATGTGTAGTTAAATTACACTTATGATTCTGGTTACTGTAGCGTAACTGTGAAAATAAGAATGCCCAAATCACTCTGATGGTGAGAAATTTGTATGATATTTGTGTTAAAATAAGATTGAGAATAGTGTGACATGGCATTTCTGTGAATTCATTTATAGACTTATAAGGTACACTGTTTTGGACACAGCATCAAGTATAATGGACTAAACTTCTTGCCTTTTCATGAGAAATAAATTAGCTAAATAATAAAAGGTAAAGGCCCTCCCGTTGATCGTCGATTTGCTCGAGTGGGCCCAGTAATGTCTCCATTGGAGACTTTGTTGTTACTGTGTTTGGCATATCGAATACTCTCGGTAGCTTGCCAGGCTCTCCGAGAGGGGCGGAGGAATCGAACTCGGGTTGGCCATGTTGGCCGCTTGTAAGGCAGCCCTACCGCTGTGCTATCGCTCCAGCCCATATGGCCATATGGTCATATAGTAGCCCTATTTTAATTTATTGAGGATAAATAATAATAAATAATAAAAAATCTAAATAAATTAGCTGTAAGCTATAAAGAAAATAATCAAGAAAGAAAAACAGAATATATGCGACTGCAGTTTCAAACAAGAAAGTACTATTCACAAAAGAAAATTACTATTCATACAAGCATACATATTTGTAATTTCAGTATTTTAAATTGTGTAAATATTATAGCTGGTATGGTTAAAAATATTTAAAAATATCAGTCACTTGACTAATATTTATATTTACGTATCATTTGGAAGTTATATTGCTGTTACTCTGAAATAAGATATAATGGATTTTAGTCATTTTTAGATAAAATTCTTTTTATAAGCTTTAATGTTTCCATGCATGACAATAAGGAAAATTTTCATAATGAGTGATGACTTTAATGATACTAATATCCCCACTATTTCATAATAATAATAGATAATAGTTATAGATAATAGTTAATTCTTACTATCTATACTATGTGCCAGGTAGTTATTCCACTTTTTTGTATAATTTACTCTCAGTAGTTAAATATACCACAATATCTGTATTTTATATAGTTACAGAAACTAGAGAGGCACAGAAAAACTTGTCCAAGATTACACAGAGACTAAATCCAGAACTGAGATTTAAATGTAGGGATTTTTGTTTCAGAACTAGCACTTTCAACCATTTTGTATTACTAAAGTCTGTACTGGATGTGAATGCTTTAAAATTAGGTGGGATTTACCATGCAAAAATATAGTTAGAGTGCAGTTTTTGAAAATAGCTCCAGATAAATCATCAGACTTAATAATGACGAATGACATTGTAAAACTAAGTCAAAGAGGCGAGCTGGCAGCACATGGGAGCTGTGTAAAGTGATTTAAATGACTTTTCATAATATTCTTAATAAACCAAAGACAGGAGGACAGTGTGTATCCAGTACTATTCTTTTATTTTCTATTTAATTTTTATTTTATCCCCCCCCCCACTTTATTTAACACCATGGTCGATAAAGTTCTTCTCTGTGATTTGTTATAGGCATTCAATATTCCAAACACCAATCCCACTAGGACCTTCCCTGTACCATTGTCTCCATTTTTACATTTTTCCCAACTATCCACCTCTCAGACCGGCCCCTATACAGGCCCATGATAATTTTATATTGCTTGTTCCCACTGAATGGCTAGTAAAATCACCAAAAAATTATTAGAGTTAAAGAAAATCTATGAAAACTGTTGAATCTTACCATGGGGACATTAGTCCTTGTCATCCAGCTTACCAAGCTGTTGTTATTCGTTATTTGTTGAGCCTTCTGTGTGGACGGTTTTGTAGTTGGGTTTAGTTGACTCAGAGTGACACGCCCATCGAATCTGGTGTGCTCCCACTGGGATGTTTGTATTGTAGAGTTTAGAGATGTTGCTGCAGAAAATCCAGAATATTTATCTGGGCATTGAGCTTACATGAAGTTTTCTGTAGGATAGCATCTCTGGAGCCCAGTTGTGAGTTGGTGGAGTCTGGCTTGAAGCATGGCAGCAGATGTTGGGGTGTGTGTGCTTCGGTAGGGTGGGAAACTTGGCCCGCCTCCCTTCCGGGATATCCCTAGAGGTCTCAGCCAAACAGAGGTATGGGAGAGATTTTTGCAGCTAGTTGATCTCTTTTGAGATTCAGTTACGAATCTCTGGAACAGGACTGGTAGTTGAACTTGCATCACGGTGGCTTTGGGATGTGGGTCTCTAGTACAGTTCTTGATATACCCATAAAACGTTAATTATAGACAATGGATGCCTTTGAGCATCAACATTCTCTCTTGAAAGATATGTTGGAAAAATATGGTTTCTAGGATTAAATTACAGGCAGTGTTCAAGAGACTTTTCAGCAGAAACAGAATTTTTTTTATGAATATAGGAGGAGGAGAAAGAAAAAGATTTAAGGACCGAGGGGAGGTATAGATTCCGATGTGGGCAGTATTCATACTTTCTATAAGTTAACTTTCAGGAGTGCATTTCAGTCTTTTCATATGCATTTGAAAGATTCTCATGTGAGTATTCAATTAAATCATCCATAAAGGTGTTAGAATTTAAATATAGCTTGACTAAACAAAAATATGACATAACAAGAAAATAATTCGTCTCTGTTATGCTATTTATAATCCTACGTATGTGTTTTATTTCCAGGGAACCTTTTATTATTTTATCAGGAGGTTTATCCTATGATACTGTTGGAAGAAGACCTTGCTTAACAGTTATGCATGGGAAAAGTACTGCTGTGCTAGAAATGGACTATTCAATTGTTGACTTTTTGACTCTTTGTGAAACACCATACCCCAATGGTAAGCTTCATATCGTTAAAACTGATTCCGTACAGTTCCTTGTCATTCGCGATAGAGACCTGCAAATTGTCTAAGTAATTTGCTTATCCTGTTTTGCTGCTTTTATTATTTTCTTGTAGAGGTTAATTTTTTTAATAAGCTTTTGTCTGTTGAGCATTTGATATAATAGTGCCTTTGGAGTATAAAACTACCTGTATATGAAACATTTTTAAATAACAGAATATTAGTAAATTAGAACCTCTAGAGAGACAGAAGCAGTAACTAAATAGATGGGTGGAAAAATAGAAGTAATGTCTATGCATAAAATGTGATACAGAATTTATTTTAAGGAATGAAATGACAATTGTGGAGGCTAGTAGTTCTGAATTTTATAGAGCAGACTCTCAGACAGATTATGCTGAAAAGAGTTGATGTCACATTCAAGTTGAATTCTTTGGACTGAAAACTTGAACAGTTTTCTGTGTTGCAGTCTCAGGTGGAAATTATTTGTTTTTTTAGAAAAGCCCAATCTTTAGCTTCTGATACCAACAACTGATTAGATGAGACACACATTATATAGGCTATTTGCTTTACTTAAAATTCACTGATAAAATTGTCAGTCCCTTCTAAAAGTGACCTTAAATGTAACATCTTTATGGTATCTAAACAGTTGGGCACCATAGTAATCATGTTTAACACATTGAATTTACCATCACAACTATCTAATGTAATTTAAAATATATCATTTTCAGAGAAATTTAAGTCAGGGCTTATTTTTTTAATTTGAAGTTCTTTGAGATGGAAAGATGTAATATGGTTTGTCGATTCCAGGTCCCATCTAAATAATCAAGAGAGAGTAGTACTATAGTGTTTTTTATTAGATTTCTATGAGATACAATAATAAAATTGGTTCTTATGAGTATTGAAATTTAAATTTGAGGTTTTGGTGACTATTCCCTTGCCTTTAATTATAATACTATTGCAGTTTTTTGAGCTTCCTATCTTTATTTAAAACTGAAGTAATTTTCTATGGTTCTTCGTATAGATTAATCTGATTTAAAACCTATTAGCTGCCAGTTGTATGTAGTGCAAGATCAGAATGTAAAATGCTTAGAGAAAGCCAAATAAAAGAAAAACCAAGCAAAAAATAATTATCTGATTTGCTCTCCCTTTGCATTTTTAAAACTACTGCTTATGCATTATTTTTTTCCATTCCAGATTTTCAAGAACCATATGCTGTTGTTGTTCTTCTAGAAAAGGATTTAGTACTTATAGACCTTGCACAAAATGGGTAAGACGATACGCTGAACAATTAATTCAGTTTATGGCAAAAGATTTCTTTTATTGCAGAGCTTTATGCAGTGGCACAAGACTATAGCCAGTGAGGCTTATCTGAGGCAGGATTATTGCTAATTGGAAACTTTTAGCATAGGATTGGCTGTTTCATTTTTTGAGCAATCTGTGCTCATTTCCTTAACCTTGACCTGTTTAGAGCTCTAGATAAGCACTTCTTCTTACCTGTCAAATTTCTTGTTATTTTTCCGGGCATGTTCATTGAGACACCATGATTTACAAAGTTGCTTATAATAGAGTTGTTTCAGGCATACAGTGTTTCAATAACAATCTGACCACAACATCCCTTCCCTCCACCAATATCCCCAAGTTCCCTTCTTACCACCAGCCTGCCTCATTGGCAGGCATAGTACAAACTTAACTTAAAGGAATGGCAAATAGAATGATCAGAAAATAAGTCAATAGAAATCAGTTTGTGATAATGAGTTGCTCTGCGTTTTGCCTTTCTGATTCTAGTTGAGGAAAAGTATATGTATCACTTGTGAGCGCCATACTCAGTGCCACCTGATGGAAGTTTCTCAACTTTTAAAGGAGCTCTTTCAATGCTTCTTGCAAAATCCGTTTCAGGGCTAGCAATTCCCTGAGCCTGTCTGTGACTCTCTGTATCACTTCCTTCAATTGTGAATGATAATCGAGCTGAAGAGTATTCTTGCTGGGGTATTCATTTTGTTGAGTTTTTGTACTATATTCATCTCTACTCTTCTGCTTTGCAAAGTTTCATTTGATAGATCTTATCAACTAGCAAATGAACTTAAGTCCATCTTATGAACATGATATTGTACATCTTCTGGACTTTTCCTGTTGTACATCTTCTGGACTTTTCCTGTGGACTTTTCCTTTTTTGGATCTTACTGCTTTCAGTATTCCAGCTATATCTTGGAACTTGTCACTTTGAGTACAGACTGTCTTGGAGTTTTCTTAGTTCAATCTATTTTTGATGGTCTCCTTTGGCCCCTGAGATCTTAGTCCCTGCAGTCCCCAATTCTGGCAAGTTCTGACTGATGTTTGTTGGTTGGTTGGTTGGTTGGTTTTGTTTTTTGGCTCACACCCAGCGATGTACGGGGTTACTCCTGGCTCATGCACTCAGGAATTACTCCTGGCGGTGCTTGGGGGACCTATATGGGATGCTGGGAATTGAATCCGGGTAGACTACCTGCAAGGCAAACACCCTACCCGCTGAGCTATAGCTCCAGCCCCCGATGTTTTCTTTAGCTTTTGTTTCTTCAAGTTTGCTTCCAGTGATTCTTACATTGTTGCTTTTGAACCCTTTCCCTAGTTCCCGGGTAGCTGCTCTTTTCTTTTCAGACTGTTTCCCACCTTCTGCTGTTTCCTAGTGCCTTCCTCCTTCTCATCTCGGAGCTGGTTGATCTTTGGCTTAGCTTCTGTTATTCAGAGCTTCTTTGACTTTTTAATATCACCTACCACGGGCTTCATTTCTCAGTATAGTAGTTTTTTTTTTCATTTCGAGTTTATTCTTCCTTGCGCTAACTCACTGAGCGTCTTCATTATAGCATCACTGAGGACTCAGTGAGGATTTATTGGTGTTGTTTATGTCTTCAATACTACCATTTCCCGTCTTTGTAGTTAACCCTCATAGAAAATGCTGCCGGTTTCTTTCAGACTCTTTCCACCCACATTGTGTTCTTGTGAGGGGTACTGTCATCAGATTCATTTACACGCGCTGCTAATATTTTACTCTTTAAAACCACTATGTTTTTCCATGGTGTCTGTTTAAAAACACCTTCCCTTCTACTTTTCACCATGGACATTCAGGGTACTTTCTTTTCACAGGTGCCTTTTGTCCTTTTCAAAATATTAACCATGTCAAACAAGCATTGTATTTCCAAGTCTTCTCCGATATTTATTTCTTTGCTGTAAAAAAATTTTATATAACCTTTTTGTTTTTTTCATTTTTGTTTTGTTATTTTTTTTGGTTTTATTTTTGGGCCACCCAGCATTGCTCAGCAGTGCTCATGGCCTGCTTCTGGCTTTGTCTCCGGGATTTAGTCCTGCCTCGCAGGGCTCAGGGAATCATAAGTGATGTCTGGGTTGGCAGCATGCAAGACAAGGACTCCCTCCACCCGCTGTGTCCTCTCCCCAGCCGTCCACATAACTTTAAAAGTCAATCTCCTTTTCCTATGTGATATTTCCTTATTCTTTCATATCATGTCTGATATGAAAATCTTTAGACCGTAGCTTCCCTGCAACTTTTTTTTGTATTACTTGCCAGCTTCTACTTCTTCTATCATAGAAATTCTTGGAATAAAAGAACATTCTACTACTTACATGTATCACCTGAGATGTTCTCATTAAAGGTGGTTTTAACGTTTAGTGTTTCTCAGGTGAGGACTATTTCTGCCCCAACCCTCCTCCCCCTCTCCCCCGCAAAAAGAGATTTTTGATAACATTTGTGCTGTTTTTATTGAGCGGAATGGTGGTGCTGGCATCTAGTGGTAGAATGCAGGCATGGCATGCTACAAAACATCTGCAAGGCAGAGTGACAAACCACTGAATATTAATAATATCGAGATGGGAAACCCTAAAGTATACAGGAACAGTATCATGTACCTTATTATAAGTCATTATTTACACAGGTTTAATACTTGCTACCTTTAACAATCACTTGGTCTTAATGTATGTGTATAAATCAAAAAAAAATTTCCAAAGACATTTAATGGTCACATTAGAATACTTTATTCTTAATATGTCAACCTTTTAAATAGTGAGACTTTTCACATGTGGTTTATTGCTGACATCTACTTAATAAAAGAAAATACTGTGTAGGGGACAGCGATATGATTTAGTGAGTAGAGCAGTTACCTTACAAGAGATAGACAGAGACAGATACACAGAGAGAGGATGAGAGGACATGAAACTGTGTCAAGGAGTTTTGAGATAAGTTTATGATTTTAATCATCGTAATTAAATGTATAGCAATTGTCGCATTGGTGAAGTAATTGATATCAAGAGAGAAAATTTGTCTGGTTTTTAATGTACATTATGAGTTTTTTCTTCCATCTGTTAAAATGTATAGCTGAAAATGAAGTGGGTTCAATTTGAGGTCTTTTAAAAATACTTCTAAAGTTTTTCTCCTCTAAGTTTTTTTGGGGGCCCATCCCCCTGCTACCCAGTTTCTACTCTGGAAGTGAGGTTTTGGGAGTCCACAAGATCAGAGCTGTGGATTAAAAAGGAACGTCCTGTGTGCATACCACGTGTTCCTGTCTGAGCTATCTCTGTGACCCTCCTCTAATTTTTCAATTACTAGCAGCAGTAGATGGATTAATGCATCCTATATTTGCAAGGTGGTCATCTAGGTTTTTCAGATCTTTTCAACTAGTTTCTCATTTTCCATATATTACTAAGTCACCATTCTCAATTCTGAGAGCATTAATACCAGAAAAGAAATAGTATTATATATTTTGGTAGGATTTTACTTTAATCTTTAGATTTTTCAAAACAATTTTTTTGCTTTAATAATATAATATCTATAAAAGGTATATGCTTGAATTTTATGTAGCTTATCACTACAATAAAGTAGAAGTTTTAGATTAAATGCTGCAATAAGCATTCAGTTGATGGAGAGACAAGGAGAATTAAATTTGTGTTAGATTTAGTAATACAAATATGAGGCACTTATTAATTGGGAGCCTTGAAGCTTAGTGGTTAAAATTCTTCTCCTATTTGCTGACTGTTAGTGTGTTTCACACATTGCTTCCTCTACGTTTTTTGAAATTTTCATTAGAAGAACTATATCATAAATTTGGTGCAAGATGTAAGCATGTAGGTCCAGTATGTGATACATGATATGTAGCTTCAACTGTGACTTAAAAAAAAAATTCTATTAGTTTGAGGTTTTTTGAATTGCAACACTGGTCATTGATGATGGTTTCCTATGCACATAGTTCCAATACCATACCCATCACCAGCATACCCACACCCCAAGGACAGCAGAGCCCCTCCCTTTCCATTGCTTGCTATCTCACTGTGTATCTTTAAGCTGCACCCAAAAGAAAGATCATTCTGCATCTGTCCCTTTCTTTCTGACTGACTCAGCATTAATTCCATCCATTCTTCTCAACTTTTCTATATGATACTCTTCGCTGGGTAACTTTCGGTATAAAAGGTGCCATTACAATGCATAAATTAACTCTGCTAAAAATACAGTGCAGGCCGAAGAGGTAGTGCAGAATACGAGCCACTTGTTTTGCATGTGGCTGAAAGAGGTTCTATCTTCAGCACCCCTGACCATAGCCAGGTGTGGCCCTCCCAAAAAATAAATAAAGTGCATGTAATTTAAATTGGAATGCGGAATGTATGTAATTGCAAAAACAATTCCGAGGAGATCATGCTGCCCTAAAAGTTAAAATACAAATTCAGAAAATATGTCATGTGATTCTTTCAAAGACTTGACTTTAAATTAATCAACTTAAATTTGCGTTCTTATAGTCTGGCTTATTCACTTTTTTCTTCTATTAATCAGATGATAGTTCATTAAATTAAACTGATAACTATTTCTCTTTTCTCCTTATTGTAGATATCCTATATTTGAAAATCCCTACCCTTTGACTATACATGAATCTCCTGTTACGTGTTGTGAATATTTTGCTGATTGTCCTGTGGACCTTATTCCTGCACTTTATTCTGTTGGAGCTAGACAGAAGCGTCAAGGTTATAGCAAAAAGGTACTGAATATGGTATTTACTATTTAATGTTACCGTTAAGGGTGTTTTTGTTGTTCATTACTGTGGAGTAATGGAGTGTTTGATAACCATTTTTGGAAAAAGAATATTTTGTTTTACTGTTTTCAATAATAGATAAGTAGCATGGTATGCTGAACGTTGTTTTACATAATAATCTTTTCTTACAGGAGTGGCCCATCAATGGAGGTAATTGGGGTTTGGGTGCTCAAAGTTACCCAGAAATAATTATTACAGGGTAAGTACATCTGTTTTTACTAAAGAAATCAGTTATATAAATGTAGTATGACTATATGAACATTAATTGTACAGACAGTACTTTCCTTATGCCATATCAATAAAAACTAAATTAATTTCAAGAATCTGACAATATCCCTTAATTTTTCTTCATTTCTGGAGATTGAATTATCCCAATAAATAGCAATATGTTTTATAAATAGAAAAATCGTTTGTTTTCTTTATCATCTCCTTAACTCATTTAATTTTCTTAGGCATGCCGATGGGTCAGTTAAGTTCTGGGACGCTTCTGCAAGTAAGTAGTCTGAATAGTATTTGTGAATGTTATATAACCGCTCTTTTAATGCGAACCTATTTTGTAATAATTTCAGAGCCAACCTTTAATTTCAAAATTGGGGGATATAAATTTAATATCAGATTATTAAGCAGCTAGGTTTAGAATTTTTAATAGATGAAAGATATTCTTCTTCTTTTTAAATTTATTTTTTGTATTTGAAGCATGGGGCAATGTTTAGGAACGACTCCAGGCATGTTGCATGGGGTTGCTTCCAGCTGTGCTCCGAGGCTGATGTGGTCCAAGGAATGAAACCCGGGCCTCCTGCTTGCAAAGTTTTCCCAGGAGCCTGTGGCATTATCTTCGCCACCTGATTTCTCACTCTTTTAATATCTTGAAGATATTTTTAAGATTTCCTAATATCATAAGGATTTTCTTGCTATCCGTAAGTAAATCTTATAATCCCCAGTGGAACTACTGAAATTATTTCTTCCTTTTTTTTTTTTTTTTTTTTTGCTTTTTGGGTCACACCTGGCGATGCACAGAGCATACTCCTGGCTCTGCACTCAGGAATTACTCCTGGCGGTGTTCAGGGGACCATATAGGATGCTGGGAATCGAACCCGGGTCGTCCGCATGTGAGGCAATCGCCCTACCCACTGTGCTATTGTTCCAGCCCTATTTCTTCATTTTTTTTTGAAACTTTCTTATGTAATTTAGAAATACGAGTAATAGGAGTGTATTCCAAATCTATAGAAATCTTTATAATAGTTTCATTATTTTTTAATTTTTTATTAAACCATCCTCTGCTACCAGGGCTGGAGCGATAGCACAGTGGGTAGGGCGTCTGCCTTGCACGCAGCCAACATGGCCGACCCGAGTTCGATTCTCCGCCCCTCTCGGAGAGCCCGGCAAGCTACCGAGAGTATTCGATATGCCAGACACAGTAACAACAAAGTCTCCAATGGAGACGTTACTGGGCCCGCTCGAGCAAATCGACGATCAACGGGAGGGCCTTTACTTACTTACTTACTTACTTATTTTTAATTTTATTTATTTTGCTTTTTGGGTCACACCAGGGGTGCTCAGGGGTTACTCCTAGTCTGCACTCAGGAATTACTCCTGGCGGTACTTGGGTAACTGTATGGGAAGCTGGAATTGAACCCCAGTTGGCTGCATACAAGGCAGATGCCCTACCTGCTGTGCTGTTGCTCCAGTCGCTCTATAATAATTTTAATGTCTGACTTTACACCTGTTTCACAAGGTTTATTTTTTCTCTGTGAAATAATATGTGGTGGTTACATGGTAGAATGAAAGGAAAGAATGTTTTGAATAACTTTTTGCAAACCTACAGAGCAAGCATTCAGTCTGAATCCAATTGTCTCAGGGTAGAGAATGTTTTCCTTATGCAAAAATGTTAGAAAATTTTCTGCCTTTGATAGAGAAAGCACAGAAAACTATTTTTAAGCAAGACTATTTTATTATAACTCTAGATTTTATTCTAAAATATTTTTGTTACTCATTTTTTCAAATTATCCAAATTTGGCATGATGGTGATTTTTTAATGAATTATCAAAATGCATAAGAGAATGTAGACTTAGTACTGAAAATAATAATTTAAATAAATATAGACTATTTTCCTTACATAGTATTACTGTTTAATATTGACTTTTACCTTGTATCAAAATATCTAACATTTTTCTCCTAGTAACCCTACAAGTATTATATAAACTAAAGACATCTAAAGTATTTGAAAAGTCAAGAAATAAAGATGACAGGCCCAACACAGACATCGTGGATGAGGATCCGTATGCCATCCAGATCATCTCCTGGTGTCCCGAGAGTAGGATGCTGTGTATAGCTGGGGTTTCAGCTCATGTCATCATTTATAAGTTCAGCAAACAGGAAGTGATAACAGAAGTCATTCCGGTAATAATTCTTAAATTATTTTGGTGCTAGAGATCTCAACATTTCAAAGAGTATGAATTATTTTAGAAAACAATTCACGGTGAGTTCTGTTCTGAAATTTTGAAAACACCTCAGTGTGTTTCAGTGAAGTTTTAAAACACCTCAGTATCAGAGTGACTTATTTTGTATCCAAGTGACTTATTTTTATGCATGTCTTTGTATTGAGCTAAATTTAAATCCTTGACTATGTTGTCTGCATCCATAGTGGAAGCTTAATATAAGCATGGACATTTTGTATGTGATACGAACAAATATTCCATAAATCTTAAAATATGCTCAAGTATGTGTGTGTATATTTATAGACATATGGATGCACATTCAAGAAATTGTGCCAGGAACGTTTCTCTCTCCCCCCCCCCCCCCCCTTGGCTCCATAAGAACTTTTTCTAAAGTTTCCCAATTAGAAACGTTCTTTCTACTGAAGCATATGTGTGTTATATGTCTAAGCTGAGCAGTAAGAACTCGAAGTAATAACTGTTTTTGCAACAGATGCTTGAGGTTCGATTGTTATATGAAATCAGTGACGTGGAGACCCCCGAGAGTGAGCAGGCACCACCTCTGCCAACACCGGTCAGCGGTTCCAATCCTCAGCCCCCTCCTCCTCAGTCTCACCCATCTACGAGTAGCAGTTCATCTGATGGGCATCGTGATAATGTCCCTTGCCTAAGGTTAGTGATAAAAAGCTCCAGGTGTTTTGGATCTTGACATTTTCTTCAGATCAGCATAAGCATTTGAAAAACCATAGTGAAAAAATTCCTAGTATTAGAGGAAAATGGTATAGAATCACTTAAGTGTTGCTGTG
This sequence comes from Sorex fumeus, assembly GCF_029834395.1. Taxonomy (NCBI): domain Eukaryota; kingdom Metazoa; phylum Chordata; class Mammalia; order Eulipotyphla; family Soricidae; genus Sorex; species Sorex fumeus. The sequence continues at coordinate 17,183,309 of NW_026606118.1, read as the reverse complement.
GTTAATAAAGCCAGCTGTTTCTACTGCGGCATCAAGAAAAGTTCAGTTTTATGTAATTTTCTGCTTAAAATAATAAAGTTTGACATCTAAATATCCTGGGAACACAGATGTTCTTTAAAGTTCGTTGTTCTAGTTTAGTCTACTTTACATGTGAATGAAACGTGTTTAAACTGCTTTCTACTACTCTGAAAATTTGGGGGTTTTTTGGTTTGTGTTCATGGATACAGTAATTTTATAATTAATGTTTTTTAGTCTTTTTCTGAATGTTCTCTATCATGAATGTATCTATTTAGTACTGTTATTGCAGCATACAAGATTTGAATACTTTATATAAAGCAATTTAAGTTTATTTTTCTTCTTAATTTTATTATTGAGTGGTTAATTTTTAAGACTGGGGGAAATGTACTGCAGTTACAAAGAAGTCAGTTTTACCATTGACTGAGGAGTGGTTATGGAGTGTAACAAAGAGATTCAGTGGGGGCAAAATCCAGACTGTAGTAGGTTGAAGTTGGGTGGTAAGAAAATTTTCCTAAGAACCAGATTTTGTGTTCTTTTGCTTCAGATTTTCTAGAATCTCTTCTATTGATTAATAGCTTGACAGTTGTAGAGGATGCCATATAATAAAAAGTGCATTCATCTTAAAGATAAGGTTGATTGATTTTTTTAATACCTAGAAGTTCAAAAGTGTGGACTTGGAAGTCTTCATATATCTACACAGATTTGAGAATGTATGTTTCCGCTGCCTCTCAAATAGAAATGATTTTTTTGTCTCATAATTTATCTGACATACTTTAGTCATCACAGCAGTCTGCTGCCGGCTTTTACTGTGTAGCATCACCTAGTAGGGACCAGGGATGATGCTAAATATCATCCAGTTCCCAGCACAGTCCGCATGCAAAGCTTCAAATGTTGATGGCATCAAGGAAGAGAAACTCCAGTCTCACCTGCCTTGTTAAGTTGTAAGCAGCAGTTTCTGTCCGATGCACCAGGTTTCTTTTGCTTTTCGCCTCTTCTCTTCCCATCTCTTATACTCTCAAGTTTCTGCCTCCCTCCCTTTTTCCTCTCTGCTATCTGCGAATTAAAATAATGAAAACTGAGATGTTTGCTTGTTTGGTTTTGGGCCACACCTGGCGTTGCTCAGGATTAACTCCTGGCTCTGTGCTCAGGGATCACTCCCTGGCAGTGCTCAGGAGAACAGATGGGGTGCCAGGCATCAAACCTGGGTTGGCCACATGCAAGACAAGCTTCCTACGCAATGTAGGAAGACTTTTGCTCCAGCCTAAAACTGAGGTTGATGATTTTGTGCATAATTGTTTCCAAAGAATGCTTTAAAATGTTATCTTTTACCAGTGACGTTTTACATTTTATTCAAGGCATTTGTGTTTTTTGCATGTTTTTTTTTATCCAAAAAGATCATCATTTTGAAATTCCAAAGCTTCTAAACAGATTTTGATATTAAAAACATTTGTACAAAGGCCAGAGAGGTAGTACAGTGAGTATGACACCTGCCTTTGCACACAGCTGACCTGGGTTCGATCCCTAGCACTAAATATGGTTCCTTGACCACTTCTAGGCATGGCCATGGAGCACAAAACGAGGAGTAAACCCTGAGTACCACCATGGATACCCTCCCCAATAGCATATGTGCAAATTATGAAGATTATTAATAAAGACTTAACCCCTTACCTTTAAGAAGGAAACAAATTAATTTGCAAATGTGAAAACCGTTAAAATGACAACTTCATAAAACTGTGGCGTACATAAGGACCAGAAAGAGCACTGTGGTATGAGCACTGCTTCACATGTAGGAGGCCCAGGTTCCGTCTGGAGAGATCCCAGAGCACAGAACCGGGAGTGTCCCCTAAGCAGCATCAGAATGCGTCCCCTACCCTGACCTCCCCCCAAAACAGTCAAAAAACCTACGCAGAGATTTAGAAACTTTGTCACTTCTTGCTGTATTTCCTAAATCTTAACCAGTTGGCGTTTTACAGCAGATCTTGTCCACTTATTTTTGTTTGAAGAACTTTTTTTTTTAATACTAGAGAATTTCTTGAGTTCTTTGTCTTTGCCTCTCAAGACTTAAACGGGCCCATATATGCGCGTCTAAAATTATCCCGAAATGCATGTTCCTCCTTGAAGGATCTAATCTTAAACGTACATTCAGTGTGCCAGAAGGAGGCTGGATAGAAAATAGCGTGCTCGCACTCCAAGCTCGCACTCCGAGGCTCTGCCAGCAGAGGCTGCGTCTGGGGGAGATGAAATGCCACTCTGTCTTTATTTCTGTCTCTCGAGATGCACTCCTGCAGTTCCTCAGTGCAGGTTGCCCCGCGCCGGTTCAAAGTCCCGCACAGCCAGCGTGCGGTTGTAATTTACTGCTGTTTGACCCTGGCTGGGCAGAGGCGCCTCTAATTGAGTTCAGGCAGCAGTCCCGCCCCGCAGGATTCCTGCCGGTCCCTCTGGTTTAGGCAGCCCTGTGATTCTTTTCTTACCGAGAGTGAGTCCGGAACATCAGTTGGCAAAAGGTCAGGCATTCCGGTCTTCTTCCCTAGAAGGAACTGTGTCTGTGACTGACGTCTGAGTTCGAGGTCAGGGGAAACCATACGGAGCCAGTCCTCTGCCCTTCTTTCATACGACCTGCGGGCAGGCGGGAGGTGCAGGACCGTCTGAAGTAACCAGGCTCTGGATGGGTTAGACAGAGTCTGTAATAAAGATTTTTTAAAAAAGTCACGGTAGGTTTGTCTTCTTTGGAGAGTAAGAGTCGTCACAAAGATAAAAACTGCTCCTTTAAAAATATTTCTGTTCCGAATTCAAGTTTACCGGTACACTTAGGACTGGTATTATAGCTAAGTCATCATTTCTTAGAAAGTATCCTCTCATAAATAGCTCCTTTATTCCCTCTAATACTATGCTTACAGTAATAAAAGTGACTAATAAAATTCTGTGTGGTCTTTCCATGTAAGTGGGATTTGAGACATATTTAAATGTTTGTTGAGTAAGTTCACTTGGAAACTTTACCATCTCCTCAAATGTGCTATGAATTAGCAAACACAGGTTTTTTTTTTAGTCTTATGAGTCTGTTAAAAAAAATTTTTCATTTTATGTGATTATTCACTTGCAAAGTTATCCATCTTTTTAAATGTGGCATGGATTACCAACACACTTTTATTTTTCAAAAGTCTTGTGAGTTTGCTAAGAAAAATATTTTTTATTTTATGTTATTATGATTGAGATAATATGTCCTTGGTGTTTGTGTTCTGGGCTGCAATGTTACTATACACCACCACCAATGTTCCCAACCCCCAATGTTCCTGTGTCACTTCTGGGCCACCTTATCCCTTCTGACTCCATTTTCCTTCTTCCTTCCCCTGACCTGGTAACATCAGTTCTGGAGAGAGTGGGACACAACTGGCTGTGCTCTAGGATTACTCCTGACTCTGCTCAGGGATCACTCCTGGCAGCTTGGGGGACCATATTGGGTTCTGGGGATCAAGCCTGGGTCGGCTTTGTACAAGGAAAACATCACGCCTGAGGTACTGTCACTCCAGGCTTGACAACCCTTTTTTGTTTTTGTTTTTTAAACTTAGAAATACTGTCTTTTTTACCCCTTTATTTCTAATGAGCTCCAAGATTATTCATTCAGTAAATGTTGAGGCCTTTGTGTCCTCAAGTCTTTAAAGTAATTGTCAGATTTCTCCCTTCATGGAACTTTCCATCTTTGATTCTTCATAAATATTTTTTTATTATTTCAATTAGAATTGTCACAGGAACTTCTTAATGATCTCATTCTACATCTTCTTAATGATCTCATTCTACATCTTGTGTCTTTCAGACAACTTTTTTATGCCTTTAAAGTATTACTCTTTTCCATAATTTGGCCGTTAACAAAGCACTGTGGTTGAAAGGGGCAGTATTTAGGACCACACCTAGCGATGCTCAGGGCTTACTCCTTGTCCTGTGCTCAGGGATTCCCCCTGGCCCTGTGTTTAGAGCTCACAGCTAGTGGTGCATCTGCAGTGCCAAGAATCAAACTGGAGTCTGCTGCGTGGAATACAAGTGCTTTATCCCAGGTACTTTCTCTCCAGTCCCCCCAAAAGCACTTTCGTTGGTAATCCCAACTCCTCAGACAGTAGCTAGGTGGTGATATTCCTAGAATGTAGACCAGAAGACCGCCAGGCTGTGACTCTGGTTTCAGAAGCTCAGAGTTCCTTTTGCCAGCATTTGTAGCAAGAACTTGAAGACCTTCCAGAGTATTACTCTGGTCTACCTTGGTATTCTGATTTGTCAGTGTTACTTACTGTATACCTTCCACTCTGATCATACTGACACATTTATTAATCTTGGAATACAGGTTTTCCACTCTGTTACCTTGTTTGCAGTTTTGTAAAAGCAGTATTTTTTAAGCATAGTTCAGCAGTTACAGGGAAGGACTCTGTGCAATAAATAATCTGTCAACTCCACTTAGGTGTTTTGGGGGAGGGCAGGCAAGAGGAGGTGACAGGCCTGTAGCACTCGGGCCACTCCCAGCCTGAGAGCTGTTCCCAGAGCTTAAGAAAGACCACTCTGTTCTGGAACTGAATCCAGGGCCCGACAACACACAAACGAGGCAAATTCCCTGACATCCACATGAACCACATTCTGGGCTCCCTCAAAGTAGATTTTTGTTTTTGTAAAGTGCTTATACAAATAAATTGCTCTTCACTTGGTTTAGCTAATATTTAGCTAATTTGTTGATAGTGGTACTCGCAGTGATGCTGGCCCCCGAAGCATGTGGTGATCCTGGCACTGTGATGCTGGGCACCTTGCTTGGCATGTGGTGCTCGGGGAGCCACGTCAGAGCACCGTAACCATTCCAGGCACGTGCCCCCTCCCTTGAGCTCTCCCCCAGCCTTAAGCACTTTCTTCTTCAGTCTTCTTTTATTCTTTTGTGAAGTCCTAGGCTGCTGTTTCTTTCATTTTACCCAACCCCTTCCATCCACCTCTCTTTTTCCCTTTGTCCCCTATCCCCGCTATAAGTGGAATTTAAGATTTTTCTCTTTTGGTGGAACACTTGTATATATTTTATCTTGAACCTGATTGAATGTTTGTTTCCAGAGGGTTCTGATTTTTGTATTTTATATATCACACAATTTCATATGTAAAGTTATTTTTATTTAGTTAGGTATGCCTATTATTATAATGGCAACAAGGTAATTGGAGATGAGTGAAAGAGTAACATGTTCTTCCTTTTTTTTATAGAGTTAGAAGTTCACCACTTAAGCAGTCTCCAGGTTATCAGACAGAACTAGTTATTCAGTTGGTTTGGGTGAGCGGAGAACCACCGCAGCAAATAACCAGCCTGGCAGTCAATTCTTCCTATGGGCTGTAAGTATTTTTTGTGTTTCTCTTCCTTTCTCTTCCAAGTGTCTCATACTTCTTAAAAGTAGGCAAAAGGATCTCTTTCATTACGCAACATCACTTAAAAAGTGGTTGCGTAAATTTAATTTCATACCGTATTCAGTGTTTATTTGGGACATAACTCTGTTCTGAATAATTTACTCTGGGTATATTTATGCTGCTTTCTGATATAAGATTAAATATTTCATGGGACAATTAATTATTTCAGATAAATTTTAAAGTCAAGGACATTAAATATTATATGTAATTTCTATGATAACCTGTTAAACTTAAAAGTTTTGTATCTAAAGTGTAGCACTTTGGGGGCTGTTGGCATGGGTTAGTGGTGGCATGTATTCCTCACCCGTATGAGAACCTTAGTTCATTCCCTTACACTGCAAAATAAAGGTAATGAAAATAAACATTACTGTATGAGAGGTAGACTCAGACAGGCCGGTCTTCCTTGGTATCATTTCTTTGCTGCCTTACAATGTAAGAACACAAATCTTTTTCCCTCTTAATACTTTGCTGTTCATAACCATAAAGTAAACCAGCAGGGGAAACTCAACAAGGAATTACTGACTTTGAAGGAAGAAATGGAAGAGATGGGTTTTGTGTGTGTGTGTGTGTGTTGGGGGGTGGAGGGGGAGTGTCTTTCATTCCTAAAAATCTAAATACACATTCTTTTTCAATGCACATGGAACATTCTCCAAGATAGACCACATTCTGGGCCACAATACATCCACACAATCAAGAGGATAGAGATTGTACCAATGATCTTCTAAAACCGTGATATAATGAAAGTAGAAATTAATTACAAACAGAAATGCAAACACCTGGAAATTAAATAGCGTGCTACTGAACAAGCCAGTGGGTCAGACAGGAAATCAAAAGATTCTTGGAAATAAACAAGAATGAGTACTTGAGCTGCCAGAACTTAATGAGACACAGCAAAAGCAGTGTTAAAAGGAAAGTCCATAGCTATGCAAGCATTCATCTAGAAGGAAGAATTAGCCCATAAAAATAACTTGAATGTACAGCTTAAACTGGAATATGACCAACAAAAGGATCCCAAAGCAGACAAAATGAAGAAATAATAAAACTTTGGAACAGAAACTAATGAATTGGAATTTTAAAAAGATCAAAAGGTTAACAAAAATTAGAACTGGTTCTTTGAAAAAATAAACAAGATTGTTGAAGCCAGTGTAATAATACAAATGAGAGGGTGTTTGGCCACCTTGCATATGGTCACTCGGGTTTGATTCCCATCCCCCATCCCCACAAAGCCAGGAGTAAGCCCTGAAGGCAGCTTGATGTGGCCCCAAATAAAAATCAAAGCAAAAAATAAAATCAGTAAATTAATAGCAAGACTCACAGGGAGACAATCCTTATAAATCAAATCAGAAATGAAAGGGGAGAAATCACACCAAAATTCGAAGTATCATCAAGATTACTTTGAAAATCTGTATGCCAGAAAACTAGAGAATCTAGAAGTGCATAAATTCTTGAAATCCTATGACTTCCCAAGGCCGAACCAAGAGGATATAGACTATATGAACCGACTTGTCACTATCAAAGAAATTAAAATGAAAAGTCTCCCCAAAACAAAAGCTCAAGCCCAGATGAAATCACTAGTGAGTTCTTTCAGACCTTTAAAGAAGAGCTACTGCTAATTATTTTCAGGCTCTTAAAGTTGAAAAGACAGAAATCCACCTAGATGTCTTATTTTTCTCTCCTCAATTTTATTTTTATAAATTTTTACACAATAATTTATTACATTCAATATTCCATTACCAATCCCACCACCATAACACCTTCCCAACGCCGTTAATATCAGATTTTCCCACCACAACTCAAACGTGCTCCCAAAACAGGTCCTAAATCATTTATTTTGTATGGCTTATGAATAATGTGTTAAAATGATCCCAAAGAGTTTCCTTAGAGGAAAATGTGTGAAGATTGTTGTATCTCACCCTAGAGACATTAAGCTCTTGTAGAAGAGATTACCAGACATCTTTTATGAAGCAAACCTCGCACTCATCACAGAGAACAGCAACCAGTATCGGCAAGGATGTGAACAAGGAGGCATCCTCATTCAAATACTGGTGGGAATGCTGACTAAACCTAAGAATTGAGCTTCCATATGGCCTTGCAACTCTACTTCTAGGAATATTATACCCTAAGTGTCCCCCCAAAAATGCAGAAAAGGCATCTTCACTCCTATGTCATTGCTGCATTATTCACATGAGGCAAAATGTGGAAAGAACCCAAGTGCCCAAGAATAGATAACTGTATAAATAAGCTGTGGTACATATATACAGTGGAATACTATGCGTCCATTAGATAAGATGAAGTCGTAAAATTTTCTAATACTTGCATGGATCTGGAAGGTATCAACTTTTTTGAGTGAAATGGGTCGGAGCGAAAGTCACAGAAGGATATCACTCATTTGTGGGATATAAAGAAATATAGTAGAGGAATAACTACTGCCCAGTGACAATGGACATTTCTCTTTATTAAGAGAACTGGTCCTTTTTTTCAAGGAAGTTTGCCACAGTGCAGGGAGAGCAGGGAAGGGACCACTACAAAATCACAGAGTGAAGTGGTCACTCTGGGTGGGAGCTGGGTATCAAAATGAGGTATAAGTGATATGCATGATACCATCTCAGCAACAGTATTTTGAAACTACAGCGCTTTAAAAGGGTCGGGGGAGGAAAAATAAAAATGTGCCTACCATAGAATCAGGATGGGACATAGGAGAGAAACGGGGGCATTGCTGGAGGAAAGTGGACACTGTGAAGGAATTGCTACTTGAACATTATATCTGAAAGTCAGTCATGAATAATTTTGCAGTTCATGGTGATTCAATTAAAAATGGGAGAATAATAATTTTTCAAAATTATGCTTTCTACTATTTATCGTTGACTGCAGGGATCACTAAAAATTTCCCAAAGTGTTAGTCTCTGTTTCACTAGAGAAGTGGGGCGGGGGGAGGGGAGGAGAGAGGGAGAGGAGGAAAAAGCAGAGGGGAGGGGAAAGGAAAGAGAGGAGAAAGGAGAGAGGGAAAGGAAGGAAAGAAATGTGAGATTGCCTAGTGTCGGGACACTCAAGTCGGTCACTGATGATGTTTCAGCTCCTATTCCAAAAGGCTTTGTAGGATGTTGAAGTTTAGTTCTTGTCTGCAGAAGATCCGCACACTTTCTTGGGGCGGCCTGTGTAGCTTATATTTCCACTCCTGTGACACTCGCTTGTTTTAAAGAAGAATTTTTGGAAAGACCCATGATCTAGGATATCAGTGGGTTTGTCCTTTCAGCCTTGCCGCAGGGAACTTAGTTTACCTTAAAGCAATGTCTTTTCTGTATGGACACAGGAAGACAGTTAATATTATGCTTTGTAACTTGGGAGGAGTTGATTAACTCCAATAATATTTACTCCTGGGCATCTGCTCTCGACTCAGTTGCTCTTAGTTCCTAGCACTCCAAAAGCAGGATCCCGACGAGGGACTGAATGGACTCACGGCAAGCTGTGAGCTACCCTGGCATCGAAATGGACCAGTCCATAGACAAATGCTGTCATGATCAAAAAGTAACGATGAGACTAGGACCCTGCTGGGGTTAGGAAGACTAACCTGGCCTGAGGACTATGGTAAGAGGTCCTCAGGAAGAACCAAAATTTAAGTTTGATATATCTCTTACTGTGCTCATACAGAATGATATTGCTAGAAAAATTAGAAGTAGATTTACTACAACTATTTAAGTGGAAAGAAGAAAGCAACACACCCTGAATGGGATCCCGCCCTTAAACACATCTCCTCGTAATCCAGAGTAATCTCTGAAGGCCGAAAGGACAAACCCATTGTTATCCTGCACCATCCCTCTTCGATTTTTATAGATTACAACACATTTACTTGTAATTACCTGTGCTAAGATATTGTTATTTATTGTTTCCAGGGTCGTTTTTGGCAATTGTAATGGCATTGCTCTAGTAGACTACCTCCAGAAAGCTGTACTCCTCAATCTGGGCACTATTGAGTTATATGGCTCCAATGATCCGTATCGGAGAGAACCTCGGTCCCCTCGGAAATCTCGACAGCCTTCAGGAGGTAAAAAGAAAAAAAAAAGTTAAATTCATTCTATCAGTTAGGTAAATAGCTTGTCTGGTCTAGTGTATGTGTGTTTGTGTGTGTTTGCACGCACGTGCTTTATGTCTGTGTGTATATATGTGTATGTGGCTATATATAATAAAAAAACTAGTTAAAATTAGTCAGTTTTTGTCTTAGATTGTTTTTCCTTCTGTTTTTATGCTTTAGGATTTTAAGTAACATTGGAAAAAGAACGATGTCAACTTTTTGAAAATTTCTCTCATTAACACAAGAAATATGTCTCTGTGTTTGATACTGAAGACCAATAATTCATTGTTTCAGTTACTTAATTCAAAGTAATAAATTTCCACATAAAATGAAATCTGAATTTTGAGGAATTATAGTTCCCTCAGATACAATACAAACCCAAATCATTAAGAATATTCTTTATACGGCCAAGAGATAGTATAGTGAGTGAGGCATTTACCTTGCAGATGCTGACCCCAGTTCAGTCCCTGGCACTCCTGAAGGTCCCCTGAGCCTTGCCTGGAGCGATTTCTGAGCATATAGTTGGGTGTGCCCTGCGACAAAAAAGTGATCTGTTTATAATATTATTTTATTTTATAAGATAATTGCTTCTAAGTTCTATATTAGTATCTTATGAAATGCAGTGTAGTTAGTGGCTTATACCATTTTTCCCATTTTTCCTTTTTTTTCATTTTTTAAAAAATTTTGTGGCACAGAGAAGAAGTGTATTTGATGTCTGATTACCAAAGTCCCAACTATAACTGATCTGTGGCCCCCAGGCTCCCCATCACCTGCCCAGCTGAAACAGACCCAAGGAGCAGCCCTATCCTGGGAAGATTGAGCTCCTTTCCAGAATGCCATTGGCAGTAGATCCCTGGGAAATTCTGATTTACGTTTCCTAATTCAATGCGTAGGAGTTAAAATTGTCCCTGAGATTTTAAATTTCATTTCTGGCAATCCAAAATTGACTAACATGGCAATTCATGAGGAGAAAAATGAGTTACAGTATAGCACTTACAATCACAGCAGCTTGTGTCCGACTATTGTTTTCTATTCTGTTGTGTGTGTATGTATGCGTGTGAACGTTTTGATTTTATCGTGTGACAGAATTATTGTCCCAGTCATACCACTCTAGTGTCTGTCTTTTATTTCTCTTTGGCTTTTCATTGCTTCCTTAAGGTTTGCTGAATGTGAGTTCTTGCATGTGCGGCCTTTCTAGCTTACATTCTGAATTCATGAAAAAGCTTCATTCTTCTTTTTTAAGTAAGTTATGTATTCTATGTCAGGAATGTCATCTTTGTTGTCTATAAAAATATGTTTTATTTGGTTTTAAAAGATCTTATAAATATTCCATATCTAAAATAATATATATATACTGTTTAAATTCATCTGATAATATATATGTATATATGGAAAGAGGCATTAAAGTACTTATTTTCCAACTCAGCTTCTTTTGAGTTAGAAAGCTAAAATGTGGTTGTGATAGATAGTCATTTGGTATGGGGGGGAAGTAAATACTTGCAACAATTTTACCAAAAAAACCCTCTGGTATAGTTCTTACGCCTTCTAAAATTAGTTCATTGCTTTCCTTCCTCAATTCCTCATTGTAGTATATATAAATTGCTAGAAACCAAATATCTAAATTTATCCAAAAATAGAGACCAATTTTACCAGGAGAGTAAAAATTATTTTTCCAGTTTGATTTCATTGTTACGGGAATTGTTGTGGGGTCCTACCCAAAGTTTCTAGCGGAGCCAGAACCACATCCTGTGGTGCTCGGGCATCACTAGGGCAATATTTGTAATTGTTCGAGTTATAATTTAGAAATTATATTTTATGTATTTTAAATATATTTTAATATGTAATATAAATGCATTTACTGAGTAAACTATCACTATCACTCTCACTATCCTCCTGTTGTTCATTGATTTGCTCGAGTGGGCCTAGTAAAGGTAAAGGTAAAGGCACTCCCGTTGATCGTCGATTTGCTCGAGCGGGCCCAGTAACGTCTCCATTGGAGACTTTGTTGTTACTGTGTCTGGCATATCGAATACTCTCGGTAGCTTGCCGGACTCTCCGAGAGGGGCGGAGGAATCGAACTCGGGTCGGCCATGTTGGCCGCTTGTAAGGCGAACGCCCTACCGCTGTGCTATTGCTCCAGCCTAGTAACATTGTGAAACTTGTTACTGTGTTTGGCGTATCGAATATGTCACGGGTAGCTTGCCAGGCTTTGCCATGCGGGTGAGATACTCTTGGTAGCTTGCCGGGCTCTTCGAGAGGGGCGGAGGAATTGAACTCGGGTTGGCCATGTTGACTGCATGCAAGGCAAACGCCCTACCCACTATACTATCGCTCCAGCCCAGTGAGTAAACTAAGTATTATATTTGAATAGTTGAAAATGAAGGTTTATTTATCAAAAATTATACCCCTATTTAAGGGGTAACTACATTTTGATGTCATAGTAAAAATCCATAAGGGAATTTATTAATAGGTGTCATAAACTTAAAGGAAATGAAGTTTGTCATGATAAATGTTTATTCTCCAAGCCAGAGAAGTATTGTTAGCAGATTAGATGCTTGCCTTGCAAACAGCTGACCCGGGTTCTTTCTTTGGCACCACATCTGGTCGCCCAAGGCCCACCAAGAGTGATTCCCTGAGTACCACTGGGTCCCAAATCAAACAGCAATTTTTAGATCTGTGATGAAATTATAAAGATTGATTACATCTATAGTGAACAGAAAACTGGCTTTGTGGATGTTTACATGAATATTCATTCGTGTGGACATGCTCTGAGTCTTTAATTCAGGCAGAATTAAATATAAATAAGCCTCAGCCCTCTTTACTGTGAGTGAAATGAAGGAAGATACTGTGTAGGGTGCTAATCTCTAAAAGGTTATTGCTATTCCCTCAGAAAGTTAGCTTCATTGTTAATGAAATGACCCCCGCCCCCTTATGACTGGAACAAGGTTAGTGTTCACATGGTTCTTTTGCTAGTGGTAACAAGTTTTGCATGTCAATTATGTGTTATAGATGTTAAATATATTAATGTGAGATTTGTGGGATACTGTGAGTTTTTAATGTTATGCTTCCTCCTCATTTTGAAAACAGTTAGAAAAACCCAGATTTTTCCTCAATGTAAACAGGAACTTTTGACTTGTACAGTGTCAGTGATACATGTATGAAGTTGACTGTCTTTAGACCTAGTACTTTGTCATTGACTAAAATAACTTAAATCTCAGTTGTTCACTTTCTTCTTCTGCAAATTGAGGATATTACCATCTTCCTCTTTTGCTTCAATGAGGGTTAGATGAGTCAGGTATTTAGATGAGTAGTAGGTACGCAGTAAGCACTAATAATATTATTACTAGCTAGCTAATTGGACTGGGATACACTTGGGCATAGACTAGATAACTGATGTTATGAATATTTGGTGAAAGGAATATAACAACAAAAGCACTCTTTCTTTCATGAATGTCCATTCAGTTATACAGATATTTCCGTTCCTACCAAATCAGTTTTCATAGAATTCACAGTCTACTAAAAAAAAAGTGATAAAAAGATAATATATAATAAATAGCATAATAGTGCTAAGTAAAAAAGAGATATTTTAAATGTCATTAATAGGGATATTTCATTTTAAGTGGAATATCAAGATACTTTTGTGTAAAACTTATAAGCAGATTTTTTTATGGATGCCTAAGAAAGGTAAGAGAAGAACAAATGTTAGGTATTTGAAAAAGCACAACTAGTGAGTTTAAAGTATAGTGAGAAGTGAGACTGGAGCAGAGAAAGTGAGGTGGGCAGGGAGGTGTAAGAAGAGGAAATACGACTAGACCCAGATGTATGCCTTAGTCATATGCCAGATGTGTCCACACACCATTGAGTTGACTTGGGCATTTCCCTGTGTCAAATGGAAAGTATTAGTTTTAGCTAAAAAGAGTTTTAGCTACTTCATTAAGTCAACATCTAAATAAATTCATTTTCATCCCTTCCTTTAATCTGGTTTCCTAATTGCTTCTTCTGAGACTATAGAATTACACCAGAGTACACATTTTTACAATATATGGTAGCAGCTGACAAAAATGCCAAAGACTTGTCAAAATTGGCATTTGTATTAAGTACTAGGCACATTGTGCTATGAAAATTAAAAAGGAAAAATAGACTTCATATCCAATGAAGGCAATAATATATGTAGTTCAGAATAGGAAACACTTCTTATAAGTTTTCTGGAAGCAAGTTCATACTCAGTGTTTTCTGGAACATGACTATAAAATCTTTCATAGTAACTCAAGATTGCAATAGCCTGGCTTTTACTGAAGGAATATAAAAACAGTACTGGCTATACCAACATGATACCCAACTTCCTATAAATTATAGACATACAACTTATTGCCTCTTGTCCACCTTAGTCAGAAGACTTTGTAGGATTTTTTGCTTTGCATTTGACATTTTATTTATTTATTTTTTACTTTCAGTCTGAAGCATAAGATACCTAAGCATAAGAAACCAGGGTATCAATTAGATTTACTTTACAAAAAGTATTAATATCTATGAAAGAATATATTTAGAGCTCTTTAAAAAGTGTTGGTGATACAATATTAAGAGATATAACATTATAAGTAACAAACAAACTGTCCTCTCGTTGTTCATCAATTTGCTGGAGCGGGCCCAGTAACGTCTCCATTTTGGGACTTCTTGTTACTGTGTTTGACATATTGAATACGTCACGGTAGCTTGCCAGGATTTGCTGTGTGGATGAGATACTCTCGGTAGCTTGCCGGGCTCTCCGAGAGGGGCAGAGGAATCTAACCAGGCTGGCTGCGCTCAAGGCAAACGCCCTACCACTGTACTATCGCTCCAGCCCCACACTATAAGTAATATATAATAAATTGAATATTGCAAAATTGGTGTCACAAAATATCTACTTCATTATTATTCAGAATATTTGAGAGAGTTATTTGAGGCCTATATAGGAGAAATCAGTGGAGTTGGTGTTTTGATGACATAAAAATCACCAACTTATTGCCTAGGATTATCCCTGAGATATACAAGAAGAAATATATATATCACATTTTTTTATATCACTGCATCTCATGGTGGTGTGGAATATATTGTTGGGCTATATCCTGCAGTGCTCAAGGGGACCGGGGATCAAACTGGGATCAGCGGCATACAAGGCAAGTGCCTTAACCCTCGTCCTTTCTCAGCCTCTCAAATGACGAATTTTAAACATTATTTCTGATGTTTTTGAATAGTAGCAAATTGTCTCTTTGGGATTCCAATATGATTGCCATATAGTGTGATATTCTGCTCTGTTTTTAAAGCGACAGTTAAAAGGGTACTCTAAAATGGGAGGTGAAACTGCGTAATTTTGTGTTGTGATCAGTTCTTGCCTTTGTTTCTTACAGCAGGTCTCTGTGATATCAGTGAAGGGGCTGTAGTCCCAGAGGATCGCTGCAAATCTCCAACTTCTGGTAACTTGTTTTTTGTTTTGTTAGTGGTTATGACCCTACAAAATCCCATATGGCATTTCTAGATACTCATTTAAAGTATCTGTGTAGGAAATGTTTGTCACATGTTTATTATTGGACAACTATATATTGAATTAAGGGCAATAAATATCCACTGCTTTGATCTGTTTAAAAATCTTGTAACTGAACATTTTTTCCTAGTATTTATATGGGAGGAGGAACCACTGGGTCAGACATGTAGTCATCTACCATTGTTTTAGCCATTCCACCATCGTCTCATAAAATAAACCTTCCTAATCTTTAAAGTGTCAATACTTACAACCTCATGGTGACTGTCGATAGAAGTTTAATTGTTGATGACTCAGATTTGATTTTGATCAAGTAGTAACTAATGGAATTTTTTAAAAATCTTAAGCCTGGTCTCTTTTCTTATCTGTAAATACTTCAGATGAGCCGCATGGAGATATTTCAAAGGATCATTGCTTTCCATTATCTTTGGAGTCTCCTTAAGACTAAAAGGATCCTACATTTATCACTTTTTAGCAGATTGAGTTTTGCCCATTTGTGAATAAAGTTGGCTTAAAAAAAATTAACTGCAGGAGGCCAGAGTTGACTTATGTGTGCTCAGCCCTGGTTCTGTGGGAAATTGCCCTTTAAATATAGGCCCTGACTCAGGGCACACTCAGTCAGGGAGAGAACCGGCCAGAAGCCCTGCGATAGACGGCCTTGCAGAGAAAGGTCTGCCAGATGGAACAGAGCTTTCCCTCCACCTCAGGACCTTTGCTTATCTACCCACACCTGGTGCTACAGCTGCACTAACAGTGCTTCTTTGTTCTTTGTATTAACACATCACAGGTAGCATAGGTGCCATGGGGGAGAGATACGGAGTTTGAACTTAATGAAAGGCCAAAGAGCCCTTTGCCTGGTCTGTTTAAGTCAGTTCAATACCTGGACTAGCCTCCCTGTCTGTCTCATTCTTTCTGACTGACCCACTGGATGCAGGATATCAACTTGTTTTTCTTCATTGGGACTAATCAGCCACAGGGTTTGATCCCTGGAACCTTATCTAGTCCCTGAGCACCAGCAGGAGTAATAATCCTTGAGCACAGAGCCAGGAGTAAACACTGAACACTGCTGGTATGGCTCAATTTTCCCCCAACATACAATAAAAATTTGCTCCTCAAATGATTTGCTCCCTCCAGTTAAAAAAAATTTTTAATTAGTTTTTCATAACTTATCTGGCTTAGAATTTTCATCAGCTTTCTACTGCAAATTGGTTCTTAGCATAAACTACAGTGTTCTTAGATTTTTATCCTTCCATAACTACTTCAGTTGCATCAAGTAGTTATAAGAATGAGAATTATTGACAGATACATTTTGCTTTTTCTCTATTTCTATTTAGCATTTTATTAGAGCTAGATGCTTTTTTTTAATTACATGTTCCCGCAATTTACTGCACAAGGTAATCATTTCTTAAAATAAGTTCACCTCCTGTTTTTCTTAAATTTTATATTTAAATTCACTCAGTAAGCTAATAAAGCATATGGAGAAATAATCAAAACTCACATAATTGGCACCTAATATTAAGTCTGAGCATTGGTAGAATAAGTTTGAATACATAATATGGATAGGATTATTATACCAAGTTATTTCTGAACTTGGCATTTAGAATTTTGTTATCTTTTGATTATTACCCTTCTTCCTCTAATAACATATCATTGTTTTGATATATTCGACTTCTCTAAATATTATGTTATTGCCATTGCCAGTCTGTCATGGCTATCAGCCAAATTGGATCATTTGAACATGTTATATATTGTATTTTATATGTTAATTGACTATAAAATGTAACAAGATTTAGTTAAAATAAATTAATAATTGTATCTTAGGGAGAACTTTTTATAGCTGTATCTGTCAATTTTGAATAACAAACTAAAAGTATACGTGTATATTTAATTTCAAGTATACATATGTGTGTATGCACATATATACGTATACACACAAAAACAAGACAGAAAGACCCTCCAAATTCTTTCTCAAAACACAAAAATGGTTCAACATTTTCAAATAAAAAGTACTCTTTTGCCCTTACATAAAGTAGTATAGTTTAAATGTGCAGGGATTTATAACCCTAGTTATTACTTTGTTTTTCTCAGTAAAATTGAAATGCAGAGTGAAAATTTGTAACATCAGAAGTCTTGATAAATTGAAAATTTTTACCCTTATGTAAACTACTTTAGGTTTTGAGTCTTAAAGTTACATTCATTAGTTCATATCAGGAATGCTGCTTTTATAAAAAAAATAAATTGAACTTTGGTAGACAGTAGTAATATCTGAAACTACTGTTTCAGGGGATAAAAGTCAGTCATGCATAGTACTGAGACTGTATCAGTAAAAACTAGACTAAAATTCAGAAAACTATCTCTTCATTAGCACTGTACTCCCACTGTTCATTGATTTGCTTGAGAGGGCATCAGTAACATCTCCATTGTAAGACTTGTTGTTACTGTTTTTGGCATATTGAATACGCCCTGAGGGAGCTTGCCAGGCTCTGCCATGTGGGCAAGATACTCTCGGTAGCTTGCTGGGCTCTCAGAGAGGGATGGAGTAATTGAACCTGGGTCAGCCATGTGCAAGGCAAACACCCTACCTGCTGTGCTATTGCTCCAGCCCATCCTTTTATTACTTATTTATAATGTTTATTTGTATTTTTTGCTACATATTCATTTAAAAATTGTTAATACTCATTTTTACCAACTTCTGTGGATCAGTTTTCTTATTCTTTGCACAGCTGTAAGCTGTCTTCAAATTTGTTAGCTTGTGTTAGGAAAACTAATTAATTTTTCCTCTTCCAATATATGCAAGTTCTGCTTATTTATATTTCTCAAAATAAAAAAAGGATGGGATGAGCTTAACATGAATTTCTAGAGCACAAGAGGATCACATAATTAAAACCACAGAAAGTAGTATTGAGCACCTGCAGGAGTTATTTTTCAGTACAGGGCCAAGAGTAACCCCTGAGTATTGCCCAGTGTGGCCAGAAAACAAGTTATCATATAAATACATAAGGAAATATTTAAATGCAGTGTAAAATAACAAAATTAATATATCAGTATAGCTTTTAGAAATTGCAATTTTTATGGGAGAGGAAAAGTATAAAAATGAGCAGAAGTCCAAATGACACCCTCATGAATTGTAAGAGGAGGGTCTATGCATTATGGAAATGTAATCTAAGTACATTCACTTTAATAATGCTTATAGATAAAGAAACTTTGTTGGAAAACCTTGAAATCTTATGTGAGTGCAGAAGATAAGATAATCAGTATCAAAGTCCTGTTAAAAATATCCTGAAAGGGGCTGGAGCTATAGCATAGCGGGTAAGGCGCTTGCCTTGCACGCGGCTGACCTGGGTTCAATTCCCAGCATCCCATATG
Organism: Sorex fumeus; assembly: GCF_029834395.1. Lineage (NCBI taxonomy): Eukaryota > Metazoa > Chordata > Mammalia > Eulipotyphla > Soricidae > Sorex > Sorex fumeus. The sequence goes on along the minus strand of NW_026606118.1, from coordinate 17,164,923 downwards.
GTCCCCTGAGTACCGCCAGGGGTAATTCCTGAGCGCAGAGCCAGGAGTAACCCCTGTGCATCGCTGGATATGACCCAAAAAGCAAAAAAAAAATCCTGAGAAAATATGAGCATATGCTTTGCCTATTTATTAAAAAATCAGGAAATTACCTGTAATAAAAAATTAATTTTACTGTTATGATTTAGCATGAAGAGTTAATTTTGCTAACTGTAGCAAATTTATTCTGCTATTTGTGCTATCACAGAATTCACATTGCTTCACTATTGGAATATTTTTGTACCCCGTCCAAAATTAAAAGTACTTTAGAAATTGACATATTTCTCTAAAATTGACATATTCTCTAGAGAAAACCAAAGAGTAGTAGGCATTTTATATGTCTGTATAATCTTAGCAATTAGCTGTGTTCAAACAGGATATTCTGAGGACAATTTTGGAGTGAGTTTTCACAGAAATAATTACAACAGAGATCAGTGTTTTCAGTGAGAAAAAAATAAGTAATTTTTTACTTATAGGTACAACTCATATTGTCTGTTTTAATGTTGAAAATGCTAGATATTTTTATATTCATATTTAGAAGTAACACATGAAATATATTGAATAAAATAATTATTAGTAAAATGTCTGTCACTCAGATATAAGTATTCATGCTGACAGTGATAACTTTAAATATATAAAGGAGCTGGAGAGATCGTACAGTGGGGTTAGGCTCTCGCTTTGCATATGGTCAACCCAGGTTTGATCGCTGGAATCCCCATATGGTCCCATAATCTCTGACCATGACCCTAAAACAAAACAACTTAATTAAAAGATACATATTTTCACACACAAGACAATCCAGCGAGTGCAAAAAGGATATAAAGATAAATCAGATGGAGCCCAATTTTTTAGTTCAATGGAAAAGATCATTTTTGTGGGAATGTGAAAATACAAAGTCTTAGATGGTTAACATCATCCAAAGAAAGTTTCCAGTTATAGGAATTTAAAGTCATGAAGGTGATTTGTAACAGAATATTGTGAAAAAAATAATTTTGTGCTGTAGAGATATATTTGTTGATGAAAGACATCTGATGAGACAGTACTTCTTAAATTTTCTCAAGACTCCTTAACCCCCAAATATTCTATGGAAACCTGGGTCTTTAGGTATATAACAAACATTTACGGGTAGCAAATTTTTAAAAATTTGCAAACAAACTTACTTTTAAGCTATCTGACCTGTGTGGAGTTGTAACCCATGTTTAAAGAACTCTGAGTAGAATACAGCTTAGAATTGCATTTGTAATAGAATAGTCACATTAGAAATTAAAGAATTACTATGTAAGTCGGAAACTGGAAAGTGAACAAAAATCTTAATAAAAATATTATTAAAGAATTCTAAAAGTATAGTCATATTCTAAAAGTATAGTCATTATAGTTCATTATAACCATGTTTATATTATGTATCATGTAGCTATGTTATATAGTCTATGGCTAATGTAATTTAATTATGAAATAAAATGTTAAGTAAACTTATTACAAATCACAGACAAAATTATAGTTAACAATTTACCTCATTGAATTTAAATATTTAAACACATCTAAAGAATAAGTATAGTCTTTAGAATTTCAAGTCTTATATAGAATATAAATATGTCTCAAAACTATAGCACAGTAGTACTGTCCTCCTGTTCTTCATTGATTTGCTCGAGCGGGCCCAGTAATGTCTCCATTGTAAGACTTCTTGTTACTGTGTTTGGCATATGGAAAGCTTATCTCAGAACTATTAGATTTATATTTGCTGTTAAATACTGTATCTCAAAAGTTAACTCTAAAAATTTTACGGTACAATATTTTTTCAGAATTACTAGATAAATCTATTTGATAATTCATTTAATGTCTATATAAAAATCAGATAAAGCTTTTTTTTTTTTTAGATTTTTATTAGTGAAACACCATGAGGTCCAGTTGTAGATTTACAAATTTTTGTGCTTGGGTTTCAGTTATACAATGACCCACCAGTGCCCATTCTCGACCACCACTGATCCCAGTATCCTTCCCACCCTCCATGCCTCCCCCCATCCCACCCTGCCTCTGTGGCAGGGCATTCCCCCAATAAAGCTATTTTCTAACATAGATATAATTTCTCAATTGGTTGTAATTTTAGGCAAAGCTGTACCAGAGTGATTGTGTATATGCACACACATGTTATGGATTGGTCTCTCTTTGAAAGAAGATTGTTATTCTTATAGTGTTTATAAGAATTTTTCTTAGCTGTTTAGATGACATTTTCTGTGTGACCAGTGGTGTAGGAACTTGTTTCAGAGGTTACCAGATTACCGTGTTTGTGTTTTTCCCTGCAGCAGCCCTGTGTTTGTGACTGACTGTGTGTCTGTTCCTTTCATTGTCTTCATTTGTGTAGGTTCTTCATCACCACACAATTCAGATGATGAACAAAAAATGAATAATTTTATAGAAAAGGGTATAGTATATTTACTTTAAAATATTTTCTTTAATTTATGTTAAATTGATTTAGTTTTTTGACTAGATTTTGACATTTTATATCAAAATATTATTTTCAGTGAAGACCAAAAGCAGAAAGTTTTCCAAGATGGTAGCCAGTGATATAGGTAGGAAATAGAAATTTCTATTTTGTTCCTAATCCTTGCTCTATGCAATGCTAACTCCACACCAGAAAATTATCTAATGCATTGCATTTTGTATATATTAATTCGTTATCCTTTGCTGAGCAATAATCTCTTGGGCTGTGTTTCTTCTACACGCATCGGGGCAATAATGATTAAAAATTGGTTAAATTGGGGTGGCAGCTCTTCCTCTGACTTACAGTGTGACATTTTTCTACTATTTATTTTTGCTTCCTTTCAAAAATAAAACAAGGTTCAATTTATGCCATAAGTAATACAATTTTATGTTTTCGGGTTCTTTTTTAAAAACTCTTGTTTGGGGGGCTCCTCCCAGCTCAGTACTCAGGTATTGCTCCCATAGGTGCATACCAGTGACACCACTGATTAAACCTGGGCCTCTTGTATGTAAAACATTTTTCATCATAGAGTTATTTGTTCTTCTGTTGTTCTTTTTTTTTATTCTCATATGTTCAGTACCTTAATTTTTTTTAATTTTTATTTTATTAAAAAATTTTTTAATAGTGAGGCATCATGAGGTACAGTTGCAGACTTACACATTTTTGTGCTTGGGTTTCAATTATACAATGATCAAATAGGAAACCTATCATTTTCTAAAAGATTGGCTCTTTGTTCTTTAATCTACACGCCCCAAGGGTTAAATGGCTTTTTTTTTTTAAAGGATCTCTTACCCAGTGTTAAAGTAAGTGAATGAAGAGTATTTTTAATTAGTGATTTTTATTTATTGGTTTTATAAATGTCCTTCCCAAACATGCCTAAAGTTCTCAGACTAGATTGGGATAAATAATGTATTTCAAACTTTGGATTTTAATCAGACTAGGACTTTCTGATTTAAAACCATTTATATTTTCTAAGAGATTTATAAAACCTCAAAAAAATACCACTTCACTGAAAGAATAAATTTATTTTTTATATATTCAATTCAGTTTTATTTGAACTAAAACTTACTGTTACATAGTTGCTATGTTACAGCAAATTCCTCACTGCATGTACCTGGCTTGTATAAATTGGAAGAATTTTTAGGCCTCTGAAATTACATTTAACATTTTTAATTTTTTAACTGATAAGTTTAATATATGATTAAATTTCAAATATTTTAGAAGTGCCATTCATTTTTTGTTGTTGTTGCATGTTGTAAATTGAACCCTGTTTGGTCATATTAATGTTGGCTGTTAGTGCCTCTGGTCATTTGTTAAATATGGTGTTTTATTCTTGGGCAAAGGGCTTTTCATTTATGGGAGAATCAATCATTTCCCTCTCTGTATCTGCGGGATATTAAGTGAAGCAGTTGGTAACAGTTAAATTACCTTAATTGTGTACTAGCGTTTTTCCGTTATAGTTTTTTCAATCACATCCTTTAATAGTATAATCTATTTTAAGAGTTCTTTAAAGGTTATTCTACTATCATAGGATATAAAATCGTAGAAGGGACTTACCTACTTAAATATACCAATGAATTTTAAAAAATGTAATTAAGAGAGGTATCTTGCTTGCAAGAGACTTAGTACTTGATAAATATTTTAAAAATAATTTTTATCTGATTGTTAGTCCTGGGGTTTTGTTTGCTTTGTTAAATGTATTAACTAGCTTCCTGATTATATCTGTTTTGAGTAGAATATGTAACTTGAAATGTTTAAACTTGATTTTTTGAAAGACTTCAATGAGAAAATTTATTATGACTGGGAATATTGTTTGAAGGATAGCTCTTTAATGCTCTTGCTTTCTGTGTTTTTGTGATGGTTTTGTTTTGTCATGCAAGATTCTATTACTAATTTTAGAAAAGCATTAACTCTTAGTCAACTTTTAAATTTATACACGGTTATACATAATTTTTTTTCCTTCAGGAACCAGTGTTGTAAAAACTGTTGTGTATGCTTATTAATATTCATAGATATGTATGGTTTATTTTCAGTTAGAATTTTTCAGTACATATTTTTTTAAATCCCAGGATACATTCTACTTATAACCTGGGATTTAAATGACAGATTATATGGCAGAAAATTTCACTTTCTCAATTTTTCCTTCATTCAGAAAAAAAAATTAAGACTATTTATTTTCATTATTTTAATTATAACTTAACTAACTTGGGTATAATAGAGCTAATATTTATGGGATTGTTGTACAAAGTTATGCACCAAGTACCCAAGGCTGTTCGTGACTGTTTTTATGTTATTTCTCATCCACGTCTTTCTGCTTCTCCCAACTGCTTGGTAATATCAATTACATCATTCAAAATAGGGTTTACACTCATCGTTGTTCACTACTATCCATTCACTTGTTTTATTTCTCCATATACCACAGATGAAATCATTGAATGATTTTCCTTCCTCTGACTAGTTTTGCTTACCACTAATACCCTCCAGTTCCAGCCAAGTTCAGTGAACTATGAAATTTCATCTTCTTATGGAGGCATTGTTTGTTGTTGTAAAAATACATGGCAGTTTCTATACCTGTTCATCTCTTATTCCACTTCTGTCTATTCTACTAAGTGCCGCAGTGAACAGAAGAGTGTATGCATACTTTTGAATTAGTATTTTGTGGTTAGAGGTCAAAATATACTCACTTTAAGACTACTCCATTTTAGACAAAAAGGTTTTGCAGTGTAAAAAGTAATAAAGTGACATTCACTTAGCTCCCTGTGTTAACTCCTAGTTTTATAATAAAGTGTAGCATCAAATATATTAGTAAAACATAGAGAATGTCAGGGAGACATTGAAAGGAGCTTACAGTTCTCTATCTTTAAAGACCTACCCCTCTCTCTCTCTCAAGGTTGACATTTTTCATATTGACTGCTCACGTTCTCAAAATTACTAGCAGTTTTAATCCTGTTTTCCCTTAGCTAGTAAGCCTTCAGTAATGTTATTGATAGGTTCCTTGTGGTGGTTGGGGAGTGCCCTGGTGCTCAGGGGAATTATAGGATGTAGGTGATTAAACTAGGGCTTTCATATGCAAAGCCTGTGCTTCAGCCCTTTGAGCAAGCTTCCTGCCCGCCTCTCTGAGCATTCTAAACTCAGTCTGTTCCCAATATCTAATACTAACCTTGTTCTGAAGTTCCTGAAACTTCCTAAGAGGATTCTTCTCCCTCAATCTGAAACCAATTATAGCTCCAGTTTAGACGCTTAAGTGGTGCCCTAACATGGAAAGACATAAGAAATATCCCTGTGGGAAGGATGATCTCACTTCTCTGTGATATACAAAGGAATAAAATTCAGGAACTAAAAGTATCTAAGGGATAACAAACCCTTCACCTTGGACTGCAAAACCGAGGTGACCCCACACTGGGAAATGAGTGGCAGGGGATTAAGATAGGAACTAGCAGTTAGGGACAGTGGTGAGGCGTCATAAGTGTGAATAATACTGTCACCATATTACCTAAACTATGTTTTACAGTGTGTAAAAAGAAAGCATTAACCTGTGAAAGAAACTGAATAAGGCTGAAGGGTAGGTTGCCTCTGAAATATTATTATTCCTTAAGTTCCCTAATTTGACGTGAACTGCTTCAGACACTTATGCTACTGGGAGCCATGTGTTACCACCGGATGTGCTGCCTGAGCAGAAGTGTCGCCTGCTTACATGCGTGTCAGCCCATGCACTTGCTCCTCACATGCAATGGCACCTCCTTCCCCCATCTTGACATGTGTACTCTCTTAGAGCCTTCCTACTGCAATGCGGGCATGCGGATGCTACTGGGATTCCCTCTCCACTCTGGAGATAACCTGGTTCCCTCAAGCACATCACTTTCTCTCCTTCCCCGTCTCTGTTGCCTCTTGTGCTCACTCTCCCCGACCCCCTCGCTCCCCTTTCTCAGGTTCTCTAAATAAAACCTGGTTTTACTTCCAAGAGAAAAAGAGAAAGAAATTAACTGCTTTGATTAGTGTCACGTTGGAACAGGGCTGATGTACGTTAACCAATCACTTTTGAACAATCAAGTCTGAGCCCAAGCCTGGAAAATCAGTCCCCACCATTTGTTCCTTTAATTGTTCAACAATACAGTCATGGTAACAGTAATTATTTTTCTAAAGTAGTTTGCAGTTGCAATGCTCTAGGCAATGTGCCAGCCCTTTATAAATGTATATTTCTTATTCAGTGCTCTTAAACAATGTTGGTGAGCCCGTTACTTTAGCTCCCTGTTTTACAGATGAGGAGACTGCATTTAAGTAATATCTCTTATGGATTACACAGCAAGCAGATTTATATCGAGGTGGTCTAACTAGTTTATCATTTTCCACAATGTGTTTCAAAGATCAGTAACTAATATTTGTAATTTTCATAATTCCTTTCAAAAAGAATATTAAATGTTTTTGTCTGCTCATATAAAATTTTCTGGAAAAATCATGGTCCAGATATGACATTGTTTGATAGATTTTGAAACTAAATGGTCCATCTTTTCAAAAAATTATTTTATTCTACTTCATGATGAAACTATATTCTTAGCTGGATAAAATAATCTACAATTTCATGCATGTCCAATTTTAATTATTAAATTTTATGTAGAAGTAATTACTAAATTGGTTATGGAAAACTATGAGTGATATGTAATAATATTGGAAGTTTAAGTATAAACATTCAAAAGTATGGTGATCTTATGAGTATTCTTCCAAGACATAGAAATAATTGCTCTGTATAATGGAGATCTCATTTTTCTAGGCACTTTATAGTTTTCTTATGGAATTTGTTAACACAGGACCTTTTTCATTTGTCAGCTTTTGAGTTTGCAGTTACTTCATAGTTAATTGCCATTTTATAGTAAAAGCTAAAGTGACTTTGGAAATGAATTTCAATTGAAATAGTTTGTCCATTAATTCAGATGCAGTTCTTTAGCTCTGATAGGTGAGTCATATTCATTTTCTTCATATGTGAGCACCAATTTTCTTTTTTTAAGTTAAAATGTTCTAAGAGAGCTTCAGGCTATTCTATTATTATATTCTAAATCACCAGAGCACTAGATCATATAATTTTAAGGCAATTCAAACCCGTTAACTTTTCAAGTGGAGAAATTGAGCCTTGGGGAAATTAAGTTGTGCTACCAAAGTAATGGTTCATGGTGAAGACCTAACCAGGACCAAAATCTATGCTATATTTCTGTAGTATATTCTGCTCTCATGTTCTGTGGTATCTTTTCATTATACTGTATTACCAGTTTTTATAAGATGAAACATAAATTCTCAGAGTTCCATTTGGATTCACACATAATATGTATGAAAAGGTATGTATGAAATTAAATAGAATTTTGAATTATAAAGTCACTCTAAGTCATTATAAAACTTCATATTATAAAAAGTATTGAGCTTCCAGTTTATATTCTCCAACATTCTATCCATCATATGACTGATATCTGTAGTAGCTCATCTTTATGTTTAATCTACAATATGACTATTGAAAGAAGCTCATCTGAAAGAGAAGATGAGTCAAGTGTGCAGTAACACATTTTAAGGTAATTTTTCTTATTTTCACTTTGAAGTTTTATTACCCTTAATGGGACAAGAACTAAATTTTAGTCTAGTACTTTAAAGCCATTATAAAAGCCTGAGTTTCTCCAATTAATTCTCTTTTCTTTTTCAGGGTAACTCAAATGAAGAATAAGAAATATTGTATATTCAATGTTTAATTCTATTTCTGAATGTATTTTGCATTAAATTTCCTGATAAAGTCTGCTCATTAGTCCGTGTTTTCTATCACAACACCTTTTATTTATCTCTAAAGAATGATGTCATTATTATATTACAAGGCTATACAGTGATCTTTCTAAAAATGACTTGCTGTTTGTTTCCTAGGATAAAAACATTAGTCCAAATTAGAATTATATTATTGAAATCATTTCTTTTACAACTGTTTTTAGAACAGCACTAAATTTATCCATTTCTGCTGTGATTTTTCTTGTATTTTGCCAAGGCTGCCGTCATAGGATCCTTTATTTTGAATTCTTCTGGGGGTGCTACACGCACCACTGCCGAGGGTGTACTCCTTGCTCTCAGGAGTCATTCTTGCTGAGGTTCAGAGGACTTCATGGGTTTCCAGGGCCAGACCCGCTACTGCCATGTGCGAGATTAGCACCCTACCTGCTGCACTGTTGCTTTGCTCCACATAATAGATCGGACGGTTTACACAACAGAAATCGATTTTGTCTAGAGTAGTTCTGGACACTAGAACTCCTGAGCAATGGTGTTGTGCGACTTCTAATTCTCTTCCTTTTACCTGTAGATGGCTACATTCTCAGTATGTCCTCAATTCTCTCTCTCTCTGTCTCTCTCCCTCTCTCCCTCTCTCTCTCTTTTTCCAGGCATGTGTACCCTAGTAGGTTTATGCTTCCATTTGTCCTTTTTCCTCTTTAAGGACTAGTCTGACTGGTTTTATTTATTTATTTTGGGAGGGCCTTGGGGTGGTTAGGTGTGGGAAGCTGGGTCACAGCCAGCGATGCTCAGGGGTTACTCCCAGCTCTGCACTCAGGAATTACTCCTGGTGGTGCTCAGGGTACCATATGGGATGCTGGGCATCAAACCTCAATTGGCTACAGGCAGAGCAAACTCTCTTCTAAGGATATAATCTAAAATACATGTTTATTTGTATTTTTTATTTCTCTACATCTTTTGAAAAACACTTTATTAACAGTGTTACTCTTTACAGTCCAAACTTTTTAAAATATAGTTGTAACAGTTGGAAAATGCTTGCAAAGAACAATATATAAATAATATTAAATTCAGTACAACTGTTTAAATAAAATTCAGTGGTGCAAGTTAGATCCTGGAGGTCTGAAAACAGATCTTTGCCTTTGAGCAAATCAGTGGTCCAGTAAAAAGCCCCATCACAATATGCAGCAGTTTTCTATACTCATCAAAGCTTTCAGTTCTTTCTCTCTCTCTCTCTTTAATTTAGCTGTAATAAACACAGATTAACAAAGGTTAATCTTTTAATCCTTGTCAGTTTCATATTTGAGGAGATTGTCCAAATGTCACAGTACTGTGGTATAAATCTCTCTTTATTCTTGAACACTGAACTGATTGGGTTGAAGATCAGAGAGTATCTCAGGAAGAAATAATCGACTTTGCTGTTAATCATTTTGTGACATTTATATAGTTATTGAAGTCATATAACTACCTAAATATTTATTATAGGCAGCTTTGACCTTTCAGTGTTAAATGTTACTAAAATGTTGAAATTAGAGAAAGTGAAAACATTTGAAAACTGGTAAGCTATGGCTGATATTTAGCTATGGTCAATATTAAGACGGGGGCCAAAGCACTGAAGGGAGTACTGTAGTACTGTATTTAACTTGCTTGCAGTCAATGTGGGGTTTGATCCCATATGTTCTCCAGCCCCACCAAGAAGAACCCTGAGTGCAGAGCCAGAGTAAGCTCTGAGCAGAGCCAGTTGTGACCCAAAAAAACAGTACATAAAGTAATGTTAGGGAAAAAAATATATATGGGAAGGACTATTTTAGAATTTGTAAAAAAAAATTAGAAATCATAAAGTCGTAAAATAAATTAGAAATCATAGGGGAAATTAAAGATGACACATGTGGAAAGGAAATGTGGAAATTTCTTGCTTGTGATACATATATATATATATATTTTTTTTTTTTTTCCTTTTGATGGGGGTTGGACTTCTGAGCCACACATAGCAGTAATTGACCAGCTGATTAACGCTTTTGTGCTTCAGCCGAAGGATGTGGCGCTGTTTGGACCCTGTATTGCTGGGGACTACCAGGGCCACTTAGGCAATGCGGAGGCTTGTGAATGTAGAGAAATGTGTATGTGTATATGCATTTCATGCATTTATATATACTGTGTGTATGCGTATACATGTACTGTATATGTGTGTGTATATATATGATATATATACATATATACATACACATAGTTACTAAATGAAAGCTTTGTCATAATGATGATCCCTTTCTGTCCCAACTGCCTTCTCTCCCAACACTTGAGACAGGCTCCAACTGTGAACCAATCCTCCTTCCCTTGTTTCTACTATCCTTGGGTATTAATTTTACATTATTATTATTATTTATTATTATTATTATTAAATGAAAGCTTTGTAAGATGTTCTTCTGACTGTTATTTCCATACCCAGTAAGGGATAAACCTGAGACAGCTAGTAAATTTCTTGATTATTTCTCTTCTAAACTTAGCTATTTATTAAAATTTATTTTGGAATTGAACTTTTGCAAAGGTTGGGCTTATAGTAGCGCATTCCATTCCGCACTTAAAGTTTTGGCTTTTGGGATTTTGGCTTTTCGTGCTTTGGTTTGGTTTGGTTTGACTTCATGCAAGGCAATACTTCATTCGGTTATTATTACAACTTTTCACATTTGTCCTTTATGTTACGTATTGTACTCAATGCTTTGCTTATTTTTATGGTCCTCACAGCTCTGTAATTGACATTACTATCTACTCTCATTTTACAAGTGAAGGAATTTGGGTTAAAATGACATGTCTTCAAACCCAGATTTGATCTTATTTCAGACCCAGTCCTCATGACTGTATTTTATCCCACATTTTATAAACTAGATGTTCAAGACATTTTGTTGTGGGCTTATTTTATATGTAGAGGTTTGATGAGTTATTCTGGATTCCTTTGTTGAGGAAGTCTTCCATAAAGTGTGATCCATAAGCACTCACTTCTCTGGGGAGCCTCTTAAAGGTGTAGTATCTCAGACCTGATGGGAGTACAGAATGTACATTTAACTGGGTACCACATAGCAGGTGCCCATATACAGATCTGAGAACCAGTGGACCTGCAGGCAACTATTTCTGCACATCACATGGTAGTGTCAAGAGAGGCAACCGTGAGCCGGAGAGACAATACAGCTAGGAAGGTACTTGCCTGGGAGTATCTCCTGAGTACTCCACCTGCCATCACCACCCCCCAAAAAAGAAAGAAAAGAAAAAGAGAGGCATCCACCGCATCTGATTCTTAAAAAGTTTCAGCTACCTATTCAAGACCAATTTTCTGATTTGCTAACTCATATAGAATGCACATTATGTTGATACTATTTCATTAGTCCTTGCACATCACACTATGATATTTGGTACAAGTCTCTGAGCTCTTTTGAGCACAGAACACTGAATTTAAGAGGATGATTCTTTGGATATTAATAAGGGAATCTAATGTGAAATAGAATAGTGCGACAGGCCTGTGTGCATAACTAGCCATATTTATTGTATTGCCTATTTTAGGTTTATATTACATTGACAATTTATCTTTTAACCGAGATAAAAATCTTAATGACAGTAGGATAAAACTGATTCATACATTTGACCCGTTGATTTTTTTTTGTTTGTTTTAAGGATGCTAATTTGATTAATGATGCTTAGAAGTGAGGACTTGATTTCCCCTTCCCTTCCCTGTTTGCCTGATACCACTTTCCTAATGCTGAATTTGTCATTTTTTTAGATGTGGAAGTTTTGTACTGGATTTCTCTTTGTTTACATGGCACCCTTGTGGACTAGCAGGGTCTGTGCTTTAAATATCTCCTAACAGTCCAAAGTTTAACACAATATATGCATCCGTGTATTAACATTCAAATGCTATTTTTTCATATGGGAAGCACTCTTTCTGCGCATGAATTACCACTAACAAAGTAGTAGTAGTTGAACGACTCCTAACTTTAAATCACTTCAGTTTAAGCAATAACTGATTTTGAGGATGGAAAGTGAATTTCAGTAAGTTTGCATAGTGTTCTAAATAGAAATAAAAGCATCTGCACTTTAACTTTTCTTGTAAATACTATAATGATAGAATATGACTATTTTACTACTAAAATATAGAGGTAATAACTTAACATCAAGAAAATGTTAAGCAAAATACTTTGATATAAAGAAGTACTTTAATTTGACTGTAGATGTAGGTTTGCCTGTGCTCTAGAACTTTGCTTAAAAATGCAAGCCCAGTGGCTTTGGAAATGAGCAGCTGGAAATATTTTATTAAATGGCCTACCCGAACTCAATCTTAAGTCTCTGTTGTTCTTAACTGCAACACCTTCCTTCTCAGAAATGACTTTGCTTCTCTTAGAAAAGCCTCTTTCCTATGAGCCAATAAAGTTACTTAACAGAATTTTAAGGCTTTCTTTAAACGTTTCAAACAACGATGATAATGTGAAGTAAGTAGATTTTTTTAAGTCGAAAGCAAGATTTACTTTCCACCCATAATATCATCTAATCATTCTTTTCATTATGTAGCATTCAGATTTAGTAATGAAAAATTCACTTCTATCTTGAAGATTAGTTATAATAATATAAGCAGATATTCTTCAGAATTTTAAAAATGCATTTTATTTTTCAGCAAAGATGTCAAGGAAGTTAAGCTTGCCTACTGACCTAAAGCCTGATTTAGGTAAGTAAAATAAATCATAAAAAAATAATAGCAAACTCCCTTCAATGGGAAGATAAGTAAGAAAATAAAAAGATTTTTAAATAACCAGAGACTAGACTTTTACCAGCAATAAAATTCTAAATGAGTAAAATATCTACAGAATAATGTTAAGGTACTATCTGAATATAAGATAATTATAAACTCAAGTAAGCATAAATAGTATATTTCTTCAACGTTTATACTTTATATCAAAATATAAAATTGAATATTAAATTTATGCAATAATTTATTTTACCATCTAAAAACTTAATGATATACAATTTATAAAGGTATTTCATTAAAGTGTGATTTTCTTTTAAATTAGGGACATTGGTCTGTTGAGGAAGTAACTGAAATTCTCAATAAAAATTTAAATAACTTCATAAGTGAAACCTGATTTTTCACCTATTGTGGCAAACTCTAATGAGATTGAATTTAGTATCATTGTTATTTCGGAAAATATAAATTTAAATTGAATTATTTTAATTCAATTTAAATTTATTCTAATATTGTAGCACACCGTGATTTTTAACTTTCTCTTCAGTAATAAGTGGATCCGTGAGGTAACATATAGAATTGGTACCACAGTATACTTATATTTAAACCTATATATTATTTTTCTGTTTTCTCCAAATTTTTCCATTTTGTCATTTTGAAAAAAAAAGTCTACCCTCTCTTAAACCTGGCTACTTTTTCTCCGATTTCCACCCATCAATATTACATATGGTTTTGTAAAAAATTCTTCCCTCTCCTTTTTATTTGCTCATCAACTGTGCTTGCCAGGAGTCACACACTCTGAGATGTTGCACATGTGTTCACTGGGGTCACATCATTTCAGTTGTGGTTTTGTAGAAGGCAATGTTTTCTTTTCCTTTTTTTATTCCATTTTTTTAATGTTTTATTTTACTGTGGACAAAAGCCACAACTGTTGATGCAGTTTTATTATTGAAATTGATTAGATTACAAAGCTTTAATATTAAAATCAATAAGTATTAAAAATCAGTTATTTATGTGAAAATGATTATATCTGATCATAGGATTGTCAAGTTCTTGTCTAAGAATTTCTTAAGCTGTTTGTTGCTAGTCACACCTTCTGTGTTCTTGGTTTTTTGTTTGTTGAGTTGACCTGGTTTCTAGGCTACTTTTCCATCCAATTTGGTGCGCTCCCAATGGAATTTCAGTATTGAGGAATTAGGTGTTACATGGTTCAGACCTCAGGATCTACATGGTGGGGGGGTGCTATGAGAGGTGGGTGAGGCTGCTGGGGCTCTTGGAAATATGTGGGATTGGGGGCAGGCTGTCCACCCTAACTAATGCTGAGAAGACCCCAGAGTTTCTGAGCCTGGACACTGGGATACCTGAAATTATTCATAGTTTGGCATCTCTGCAGAGAATATCATGAATTGGTGGAGTAGAGCCCTTGGCATGGCTGCAGTGGTGGGATGTGGGTGGCATTCCTGAGCATCAGCTGGGTGGGGACATGGCACACCAGCCTCCTGGGGACCCCTCAGAGTTTTCTGCTGTGGGACCAGTGTTTCCATGCATTTTAGCTGGTTGGTGTTCATATCCTGCGAGATGAAGTCGGGACTTGGTATAGCAGGGCCAGTGGGTGAATTAACGTGATGGTGACGATAGTCGGCAACTTTTTCAAAATAAATGAGTTTCCTGGATTATTATGAACCTCTCAGACCTTTACTCTTTGGTGGCATGTTGAAAATACTTCCTTTTTCTTTATAAAGCTTTCTGTGCAAGTAAGCCATTATGAAAAATATATTATCACATTTTTTTTACTGTATGTCTGGCTCAAAAACAAGTGATGTTTCAATAGAGATAAAATAAGATTTCATGTAATAAATATAAATCTGGGATTTCTTAAAATATTTATTTTTAATTTTAGAAATTTCTATTGCCGTTGATTGAGTAAGAAGAATGTTGTGTAGGATGATTTCTCCTACCCCTATCTTAGAAATAACCAGATTTTCTCCCATGCATTTGATCACCCACATAATCATCTCATTATTCTCTAGATTGCTTGGCTATTTTTATATTCATAATACAAACTTAGCTATTACTGGTTCATTTAATCATACTGATGTTAACACTTCCAAATTGTAGTCTTATTTATACTGATAAATAGCATGTGATTATGAGAGAATGGCACAGTATGTTTTTTTATCAGTCAGAAATTCTGATCTTGAATATCGGAAAAATAGTTTAGTGGAAACCTACATCAGCACCGATATAAAGGAGGAAGAGTCATTCATTCCTAAAATGTAAAATTGAATATATTTTGAAAAAAGAGCATAGTCACTGTAAAACAAAAGTCGTAGTTTGAGGCCACTTGCATCAGAAACCTAACACTAAAAAAATTTTTTTTAGACAGAGGCTCCAAAATTTTCAGAAGTCTCAAAAAGATGTTTCTGATTTCATAACATTAAATACTGGTTACTAGCCTGGTTTATGGCACTTACTACTTCAAAGTACTTACTACTTCAAACATTTGAGAAAAGATGTAGAAGCACTTTTAAAATTAATAAAAGTTTAATATTGTTTGGGTATTGGTCAGCGAAGTTCAGCACTTACTCCTGCTTTGCACTCCGGGATCACTCCTGGTGGGTTTTGGGAGACCGTGTGTGGTGCTGGGGCTCAAACTCAGGTTGACCAAAAGCAAGGTCATACACACACCCTGCCCACTGAACTATCTCCAGCTCCAGTGAAAGGGTGTGTGTGTGTGTGTGTGTGTGTGTGTGTGTGTGTGTGTGTGTGTAAGCGTAATTTTTATACACTTCTAAATTGTACAATAGATTGCTCTATTGGTCTAAGTTTCCCTCTCCATCTCTTCATTTGAATGTCCAAAGCAATCTCCCATTTTCCCTCAGTTAGGTCTCTTCACGTTATTGTACTATTAAACCTTTTTTGACTTTTAAACTATTTAAATTTATTTAGATGTTTTGTAAGACAGCATATAGACCTCAGTTTTACGTGTTCCCACACCACACCTACCAGCAAAAAGGCAATATCTCACCATCGAAGTCCAGTGTCAAGTTCTTCAGGCCTCTCCCTAACCCTGAAATAACAGTTCATGGAAGACTTTCCTTGGAGTTTGTTCTCTTGGTTTGCTCCTACATAGCCCACCTGAGTGAGACCGTCAGAACTTACCTAAATTTTCTAACCTACCTTGCTTAGTGTGACCCCCTCTAGTTATACCACAAGTATTGTAGCATCTTTTCTAAACAGTACGATCCTTTTGCGTAGCGTATGTCCCACTTCCTGTTTAGCCATCAGGGTCAGGCACTTGAATTGCTTCCATATCTGGGCTATTACGCGTACTGCTACAAACAACAAAGATGTGTATATGACTTAGGAGGTTAGAGTTTTTGTGTTCTTTTGTGGGATCATATAGTACAACTTTTAAAAAACTACATTGAGAAACTTATAGATCATTTTCCACAGGGTCTGAGCCAATTTACATTTCCACCAACAGTATCTGAGGATTTCATCTTCTCACCCTCAGCAACACTAATTGCTTTTGTATCAATAGGCCCATCCCCTTAGCTGTCATGTGAAATTTCAGTGTCCTTTTGATTTGCCTTTCCCTCCTAATGAAAGTGAGCATTCATGAGCCTCTCCTCCATCTCTGTGTCTTCTTGGTGAAATGTCAGTTCAGTACTTCACACCTTATCTTCATGGGGTTGTTTGTTGTTGAGTTTTGTGAGTTCTTTATAGATCTTGCATATTAGCATTTTATTATATCTATGATGTGTGACCATTTAATAAATCATCTTTGTTTCAGCAATAGTTTGTTTTGTAGTGCAGATTTTTCTTCAGTTTCATCATTTAATATTCATTTTATTTTCCTTACCCATGGAAATAAATTGCTGAAGAGAGCACTGAGGCCAATTTCATGGAGTGTTTTGCATATATTTTCTCCAGTGTATTTTATGGGTTTGAGCCTGACATCCAGTTCTTTATTTGAATTCATTTTGAGTTAACTTTTTATTGTATGAGAGTGATACAATTATGTTCTTTTGCATGTGCCTATCTAGTTTTTTCTGTGGCATTTGTTGAAGACACATTTATTTCTTCATTGGCTTCTTTGTAGTAAATTTTAAGAGGGTTTAACTTTGGGCTTTAAATTCTGTTCTCTGAATGTGTGTCCATTTTTCATTTTAAAATGATTGCTTTTTTTATTAAAAATTTTTTTAATAGTGAGGCATCATGAGGTACAGTTGCAGACTTACACATCTTTGTGCTTGGGTTTCAATTATACAATGATCAAATACCCATCCCTCCACCAGTGCTCATTTCCCACCACCACGGGTCCCAGTATCCCTCCCACCCCCCAACCCTCATCCCATCCTATGTGTGCCCATTTTTATTCTGATAACGCTGTTTTGATCACCATAGCTTTTATTATATAATTTATGTTAAGGAATATGATATCTCTTATATTCTTCTTAGGACTGTTTGGGCTAGTTCATAGTCTTTTTATGGTTCTATAATAATTTCCTTGAAGAATACATTAAATTTTTTATAAGAATTGCATTGAATCATTTTAACTTTGCTAAATCTTTCAATCATGAGCACAGACTTTCTTTCTTCTCATGTTTCTTCTATTTTACCAGTGGCAAAATTTTTGGTGTACAGTTCTTTCACCTCCTTTACTGATTTCTTAGGCATTTAATTTTTGGGTGATGCAATTATAAAAGAAACAGCTCTAAATTTCTTTTCCTTTTAGTGCATTGCTTACATGTGGAAATACAACCGAGTTTTATTTGTTGATTTTGCAGCCTACACCTTGACTGTATTGACTTTTTGTTTCTAATATTTCCTCAATGGAGTCATTCTGATTTACTGTATTTATTATCATGACATTTTCATATAGCAATAATACAACATTTAAAAAAATTTTGGAATCCAGCTTCTTTTTTTACATTTTGTATTTCTTTTCTTTTTGTCTTGCCTAATTGTTGTGGCTAAAGCTTCCAGTAATCCCAGAGGGTCAGAAACTTTATGGTAGAGTATGACTCTCATGTGGCATGCCTCATCTGTGGCTCTATCCCTGGCATATGGTACTGAAAATACACTCACAGAGACACACACACACACAGAGACACATACACACGCGCACAAGTACTTCTAAATTTTTTTTTTTTTATTATTGAGAGGTTTTTTGTTTGTTTTTTTTAAATTGTTTTGTTGTTTTTTGGGCCACACTCGGCGATGCTCAGGGGTTACAACCCTGTTTCTGGCTCTGCATTCAGGAATTACTCCTGGAAGCATTGGGGGCCACATGGAATGCCAGGGATCGAAACCTGTTCAGCCACGTGAAAGGAAAACGCCCTATCCACTGTACTGTTGCTCTGGCCCCTCTATTTTTTTAATTGGTTTTTGGGCCACATCCTGTGATGCTTCAGGGTGTTACTCCTTGCTCTGCACTCAAGAATTACTCCTGGTGGTATGGAGTACCAGGGATGGAACTAGGGTCAGCTGCCTTCGAGGTAAACACCATATTCACTGTATCTGTACTATCACTCTGATCTCCCTAATATTCTTTTGAATAATAATGTTAAGAGTGTTTGGAGAGAGACCTTTAAATAATTTTCCAGTTTCCAGAGGTTTTCATTGCTCTTTTAATGTTTCCTGTTTTTTTTTTAATATAGTTCTCTTCTATTTCATTATTTGCATATAGGAAAGTATTGGACTTTTGCATGTTAATTTTGTAGCATGCCTCTTTACTGTATACATCAATTGTTTCTAGGAACTCATTTGTAAAGTCTTTAGGATTTTCTAAGTATAATATCGTGTCATCATAGTGAAAGCTTGAATTCTTCCTTTCCTTCTAGATGGCCCTTGGTATCTTTTTCTTGCTTAATTTCCATAACAACTGCTTCCAATACTATCTTGTGTAAAAGTGATGAGAGTGGGCACCCTTGTCTTATGCCTGATCTTAAGGAAAAGGATTTTAGGTTTCCCCCTTGAGCAAATATGTTTGCTGTAGACTTGTGATAAATGGCTTTGACAATCTTGAGGAAAGTTCCTTCAGTTCCCATTTTATGGAGGGTTGTTATCATGAATGGATATTGGATCTTGTCAAATGTTTATGTCTGTTGGTAGAATCAATACTGAGTGACCTGGAGATGAAATGGCACAATTCTGAATGCAGATTCCTAGCTGTGAATTCCTGTGCTTGTTTTTTAATCTCATTTTTTTGGAGTCTGTGTTTCGTTTCTAGAACTCAGTCAGGTCTACTCTAGACAGCAGGCTTTTGTTTCCAATCTGTCCGCTGTGTGCCTTCTGATTGGTGAGTTCAGGCCATTGGCATTTAGGAAAGTTACTGATATGAAAGAATTTGCTGTCATTTTTCGGTGTTTCCTATGTGTTATTACAGTTGGTCTCTAAGCTTTCTCTTGTATTCTTTCTTTGTACTTTGATATCTCTCTTTTGTATAGTGACTGGATTCCCTTTTTCTCTTCTTACTTGTTTCCTCCTAAGTCATTTTGTTAGGAGGTTACCATGAGATTTTCAACCAGTGTTGAAAGCAAATGAGTCTTGACCAGGAGCCCATCATTAAGCTCCTTTTTTTTTTTTACCTAAGTATATGTTTTCAGTATCTTTCTACAAGTGTTTTTTTGTTTTTGTTTTCTACATTGTATAGAAGACCCTTTAGTATTTCTTAAATTCTTTCAGCTATTTTTATTTATTTTCTGCCTGCGTCTTTTAGGATTCTCTCCCTTCATTTTTATCATTTTAATTACTTTTTTTTTTTTTTTTTTTTTTTTGCTTTTTGGGTCACACCCAGCGATGCTCAGGGTTTACTCCGGGCTCTGCACTCAGGAATTACTCCTGGCGGTGCTTGGGGGACCATATGGGATGCTGGGAATTGAACCCAGGTCAACCGCATGCAAGGCAAGCACCCTACCCACTGTGCTATCACTCCAGCCCCTTAATTACATTTTTTTTATGTCCACATTTGTTTCGTTTTATTTTGTTTGAAATTCTCAGCTTCTAGGCATCAGCATCTGTCTTCTTCCTCATCTGTCATTTCTTGAGATTGGAATTTTGTCCCTTATCCCTTCTCCTTCTAGAACTTCATGTGATGGAAATGTCATTGATGTTTTCCTATTAGTATCATATTTACTAATTTTTGCTGTTTTTTTCTTGTTGAGTGACTTCCACTACCCTATCTTTTTAATTGTGTTTTTGCATGCGTTACCTTAGTTATTGTGTTACTAGTTTTATGATTTTTGTTTGGTGTTATCATGTACTTTCTCTTGAGCTTTCTGTTCTCTTGATTGGCTGACTTCTGTTGGCAACATGGGGACTGTTGCTTTGAAGTCTTCAGAAAGTTTGCAGTGTTCTCTTCAACTTGAGCGTCTTCCCAGGTTTTCATTTTCAACCACAGGTGTCAAATAAATTTCTCTGTCACCTCAGTACGGGTGGTGCCATACCTGGGCCTGGGGGATCTATGTCTGGGTAGACCTGAGCAGCAGCTGGAGGGTTTGTGACTGTCACAGCTAGCCACTGTGGCTCTGAATTCCTGCAGTCCTGGGTGGGCACCAGGAATCTGAGTTTCAAGCACTGAGTCCAAGCAGAACGGCCCCAGGGTTTGCCGTCTCTGCAAAGCAGCGACTGTGACATTGAAGTCATGTGGGTCTGAAAGTCACTAAGACTTACAGTTGCCAGTGCCCGGAAGAGACCATGGAACCTTGCAAGCTGCGGCTGGCTCCTGGGCAGTTGCAGTCACATGCCCCTGGCAGACACTCTGGCACTGAAGTCAGGTGACCTGGTGGACTCCAGGAGATGATGCGTTGCAGTACCCAGCAGTGCCCTGTGGGGCCAACGCTGGGCAGGCTGGGGTGGTGGCAGATGGGTATTGGGCAGTCACAAGCACCTGGCACCATCTCTGCACTCAGTGCGACAGGACCCCGGGCAGTAAGCAAGGGATCAAGGTCATGGGACAGTTGTGAAGTGACTCAAAGGGCCCTGAGTCACTCAGCAGCCATCGGTCACTGTGGGCCGTCAGACCTGGGCAGTGGCTGGGGAGCTCGTGCTGGGGCAGGATTGAGAAGATGCTGACGATGGAGGATGCGCTGCAGGGTGTGTACCCCCAGTGGCCGCACACCCACCCGATGCGCCCTAATCTGGCTGTGCACTGTGCATCCTGGAGAGTATCCTTGGCTGAAGCAGGTTATTCCCTAGCTGTCAGGTGGTGAGCCTGAGTCTGTATCTTGCTGTCTCTGGCTTCAACCAGCACCTGTTTGCTGGAGGCGGATGGTTTCCCCTCAGGATCTGTGACAGCACAGCTTCTACCTGCAGCCCTGGGCTGGAGCACCTGGACAGTAGCCACCTGCCAGCCCAGCCACTTCCTGTTTTGACCCTTCGGTCCTTGCTTCCTGTTGTATTCTCGTACATATGAGTATAGGGTTGGAGGGTTGGAAGGTTTTGTCCTCGATGCCAGCACCCCCCTCCTTCCCCCCACACCATCAACCCACCCTCAGAGTCTTGGCTTTGGAGCCATGCCCAGCGGTGCTCAGGAGATCCTCCTTGCTGTGTGCTTAGCGCACTGCTGTATCCTGGGCCCTGTGATCTCAGTCCTTCATGATATCCAGTTCTTTCCACGCCTGAGGTGTTGGTGACGGCACTGACTTCACATTTCCTTCTTGAGGTTTTCTGTCAACCCCAAGTAGTCTCGGGTTGTGGTCACCCATCCTAGTTTTCCTATTAATTAGCTTCAGCGAGTCAGTCTGCCTAAGGCTCTTGTATTACTCTTTTCTAAATTGTGATGATAATACTTTTCATGGTTGTTGGATATATCCAATAAAATGTTAAATGTTACATTTTCTGGCACACAGTAGGCCTCGCTTAATTAAGCTCGCTCATTTCAGTTCTGCTCTTATTACTAGAATTCAAATTTCTGTTCCATTAGCTTGCCCAGTTTCTAAAATTCGAAACACAAAGATCCAGTTAATTTAATTAGATAGCTAAATTCATCAAAGAGCTATTATTGGAGCTTGTAATTCATGAACTGTTGAAAATTCTAACATCTAAATTCTACAAATTGTTCCAGGGGAAAAATAAATAAATCTTACTGTGTCAGTTCAGATTTGGTTTCTGATTCTAGTCATTTTCCCATTTCACTTAAACCCTAGGAGTTATCTTTAGCAATCTAATTTTGTAGGTAAGTAATATAGCAAAATCCAGCTGTAGTTTGTGAATTTTGCATAGTTATTTTCTCCTTATAAATTGAAATATTGTTTGTTTATTTATTTTTAAATTTTTATTAGTGAAACACCATGACATACAGTTGTAGACTTACAAATTTTTGTCCTTGGGTTTCAGTTATACAATGATCAAGTACCCATCCCTCCACCAGTGCCCATTCTCCACCACCAATGATCCCAGTATCCCTCCCACCCACCCCAATTCCCCCCATCGCATCCCTCCTCTGTGGTAGGGCATTCCCTTTTCTCTCTCTCCTTTTGGATGCTGTGATTTGCAAAAGAGGCATTGAGTGGCAATCATGTTCGGTCTATTAACCTGTCATTAAATTTAATAGGTATCAGTAAGTTTTTGCACAGGCTAATTTATGTTCAGATTTGTATTTTCAGATTTTCTTGTGTCAGTGATTTCCATTTTTATCACTATTCACCTTGTGTTTTGATTTTAAAACAGTATTTTTATCATTGGAAAATAATTTTAAATTCCTGGTTTGGTGCTTTTTGTTTTGAAAATGAAAAACTAACATGGAATCAATATCACGTTACAAATTCACCTAGTAATGTCGTTGTGGAAAGTTTTTTTATTTACAGTAGGTTGTTATTTTTATGTCATAATCTGTAATAGGAAATTCAGTCTCAGGAAAAAAACATCTTTAAAAGCTATCATTAGAGATGACCCATGCTATTTTCATAACTTATTAGCTTTAGTGTTTTCAAGTGGTAGCTATAAATAAAATTATGTTTTATCTAATTATTATGTGGGAAATGTTTTTAAATCTATGAATTAATCTTTTAATTTTTAAATGACTGTGGAAAGATTGAGAGGGCTATGGGGTACAATAGTAGCTTTTATTTAACATAATTTAGATGACTTTAATGTGTTTTTAATTTCTTGTAATTTCAGTGATAACATTGAAAGCTATGATTTGACAAATAATATGAACACTAGAGGAGGACATAAACAAGTAGAAATTTTGAAATATGGTCAGTAGAGAGTACTCTAAAATTTTATTCTGTCCCAGTGGTGTAGCAGAAGTGCATTGATTTAGTTACTCTCAACTATGGATTTATCTTTCACAACTACTTATTGAATATTTTACCATGCAAAGGACACCGTGATAAGTTAAATTCTTCAAGATGCCAAAATGACACAGATCTTGCACTCAAGAGATTTTCTTTAAAACAAGGCTAAAGACAAGTCAGAACCAACTATAGAACAGATAGAGAATACAGCTTGTGGAAGACTCTGTGTGTGTGTGTGTGTGTGTGTGTGTGTGTGTGTGTGTGTGTGTGTGTGAAGATTTGCTCACGTTGAACAAATCTTCTTTAGAAAGACGTGAGGGGAAAATGGAAGAAATATATATTGAAGAGATAATACAGTCTTCTCCAGAGTGGAGAAAATAAAGAGACGTAAAGACAGGCTAGTGAGATACATATTTAAGGGGAAACTCAGGCTTGCAAAGTAAACAAGAAAACATTTTTTAAGTTGTTATAAATTATCAAAAGAGGAAAAAAATGTTCAAAAGAAAGAAAAGGATCAAGCTTTTAGGGATCAAGATGCTTTACCCGAAATGAAGGAATGAGCACACACTTTTTGGTAGTGAAAAGAGTGAGGTGAGGGCACTGGGGAAACCCACAAGTACAAGGACAACCTACAAGTAAGAAAATTCAGGGTATTCAGTTCAAGAACTTTGAGCAGTTTTGTTTGTGTTGCATGATGAAACAAAGCAGTATTTCTTTTTTATTTTTAATTAAAAAAATTTTTAATAGTGAGACATCATGAGGTACAGTTGCAGACTTACACATTTTTGTGCTTGGGTTTCAATTATAAAAAAAAAAAAAGGTAAAGGCCCTCCCGTTGATCATCGATTTGCTCGAGCAGGCCCAGTAACGTCTCCATTGGAGACTTTGTTGTTACTGTGTTTGGCATATCGAATACTCTCGGTAGCTTGCCAGGCTCTCCGAGAGGGGCGGAGGAATCGAGCTCGGGTCGGCCATGTTGGCCACTTGTAAGGCGAACGCCCTACCGCTGTGCTATCGCTCCAGCCGGCCTTGGGTTTCAATTATACAATGATCAAATACCCATCCCTCCACCAGTGCCCATTTCCTACCACCACGGATCCCAGTATCCCTCTCACCCCCCATCCCCCCCATCTCACCCTGCCTCTGTGGCAGGGCATTCCCTTTTGTTCTCTCTCTTAAAGCAGGATTTCTTTAGAAGACAGACCAGATAGTTAGTTCAAGATATTTTATAGAGAATGATAAAAACTTGGTTATGAACATGATCAAGTAGATAAAGAGGAATGCTTGAAATTTTTTTAAAATAGAGGAGACAGTTATAACTGCATCTTAATAAGCTTTAACTGAGTTTTGTTAGAGTAGTGAGAGATATAGACACGGAGATTACTTGGACAACGGACGGTAATCTAGATAAATGGTATTAGAGTACTTAGCATGGAATAATAACATTGGTAATTTTAAAAATAAAATAAAATAGGACTTGATGCAAGTAAAATAAACGGTAACAGCCAAAAATGTGTCTTACTTTAAGTATTATGACATTTAAAACTTGAAAGCTAATTAATACACTCTAATGACATTTAAAACTTGAAAGCGAAAATTTTCTGGGTTATTGTCAATGAACAGATTTAACTGAAAAACTTGACGGAAAACAAAAGTTCTTCCTCTAGCCTGTTTGAAAGCAGAATTGGAGTACTGTAAGTGCACTTTCTAAATGTAGAAAATTGAGAATACTATACTTTTCTAGTTCTCCCTCATCATGCTACCAAAGGAAGAAACAAAAAAGCATGGTGAAAAATGATGGTGTTAAGGGCTAGGATTAGAAAAGCCGTAAGATTGATAGCAGCCGAAATAATGAAGATCATACGTCCAGTACACCAGGAATATGCCCGGAAGTTCCCAGCTCAGTGCTGAAAAGTGTCTGTTTGTCGACATGTGCTTCATATTTAAGTAAAGAGAAATAAGAGCAGAAAAATAGATTTTCTTTTCACTGTGAAGGCAATAAAAGTGAAATATAACGCAAACATTGTCTTTCCACAGAATTTTGACCACATTTGTAGCAAAGCCCCCCATATTGTCATACTTTATAAGTTAAAATAATCCACCACTTTTTAAATCATTTCAGATGTAAAAGATAATTCTTTCAGTCGCTCACGAAGTTCCAGTGTAACCAGCATTGATAAAGAATCCCGAGAAGCGATCTCCGCTCTTCATTTCTGTGAAACTTTCACTCGAAAGGCAGATACATCACCTTCCCCCTGCTTATGGGTGGGAACTACACTGGGGACCGTGCTTGTCATTGCACTGAATCTCCCCCCGGGGGGAGAGCAAAGACTTCTGCAGCCAGTAATTGTGTCTCCAAGTGGTATGTATGTGCGGATGCCGGCTTACATTCAAGGTGTGGTTTGCTGTACTTCCATGGAAAACTCATTGATGGTTGTTACAGTGCTGTGTTTTTACGATGGACCACAAAAGGAAGATTTTAGAATATCCCCTATTGATCTTTAAAGCCATTCAAGTCCTCTACGTTTTTTTTTTTAACTCTAAGATCATGTCCAGATTGGTTACTAGATAAGAAAAAGAGGAAAAGAAATTTGCACTAATAATGCATTCAGGATATCTTAAGATATAGTGTTCCACAAGCAAGAGAAATCTGTATTTAGAAGAATAAACATGTTTTAATGTATTTGATTTCTTAAGTGTTAAATTTCAAAGACATTTCAAAAACAAATTTTTTCAGTTATCCAGGGAAAGGTGACTGAAGAGGAAATTTTAAAAAGAAAAATTTATAATTATTAAAAATTAGTTGAATTAAAGTAAATATTTATGGGTTCTGTGAGATCTGAAATTGCTGGCTTCCGTAACTGATTTACATTGGATTAGTTAGATAAAACCTTTACTGGGCCAAAAAACAGTCGAAGGCTGGAGCACTTGCTTTGCATGCAATGCCCAGGTTCAATTCCTGATCCTACGTGGTCCACTAATCCTTCCTGGGACTGACACCTGAGCACACAGCCAGAAGTAGTTTTTGAGCATCACCAGGTGTAACCTGCCCCACACTCTTTAAGCATAATGAAAAAAAAAAAAAAAGTCAAAGGAAACTCCAGCAACTTTGGTTTTTCTCTTATATACTGGCTTAAATAACACTAGGAATGTAGAATTAAGATAAATTATGATATAACATTCATTTTTGAGATATGTTAAAGAAGCAGTTTAACGGGCTGGTGAGAGTAAGAGGTTTTGGCACTTGCCTTGCACGTGGCTAGCTCTTTGGTTTGATTTCCTGCACCCCATGCAGTCTTCCGAGCACTTCCTGAGCATCAGGTGCTGTATGGAGAGCAGGAGTTAAAGACATGAGCACTATTGGAAGTGGCCTAAACAAACCCCAGCCCCTAAAAAAAAGCAGTTTAATTTATTCATTCAGCTTCACAGTTATGAATATAAACTGTATGTCAAACTGTGAGATACTTTGTTACTTATAAGTAGCAACCAATGTTGTATAGAGGGAAAAACCTTGGAGGCAGAAATCAAACTATTAACAGTTATCACTAAATACGTAAAGGTAAAGGCCCTCCCGTTGATCATCGATTTGCTCGAGTGGGCCCAGTAACATCTCCATTGGAGACTTTGTTGTTACTGTATCTGGCATATCGAATACGTCATGGGGAGCTTGCCAGGCTCTGCCGTGCGGGCAAGATACTCTCGGTAGCTTGCCGGGTTCTCCGAGAGGGGCGGAGGAATCGAACTCGGGTCGGCCATGTTGGCTGCGTGCAAGGCAAACGCCCTAAATACGTTACATTGGGGAGAATTTTTTTTATCTGATTTGTAGTCTCTGCATTTTCTAAAACTAATAGTTTATAATAACAATTAAGTGTTTCCAATTAAAGTGAGGGGTAAATATAGATAATTTAAATTGACCACATAAAATTTATATTCTAGCCAGTAGTAAAGTGTCGGGGTCCTGGCAAGTCGACCCTGGCACACTGGAGTATACGATCCCCCTGGTCGCCAGACTTAATCCCTATAGGAGAGGGAGTGAGCAGGAGAGAAGCACCTGGGACTCCCACTGCCACCGAGAAAACCGCATGGAGGGGAGAAAGCTGGTAGTCAATCAGCAACCTGTTTATGAGCTCTCACAACAGGAGTTTTTATACATACATTTCAGGTGCAGTCCACATGTATGATGTTTACTTTGTTTACCTTGTCAGGCGCAATATAGATGTTAATGATTTACATCTCCAGCTTTCAGGGCCAGGTGTATCTGCTCAGGCAGATGGTAACTATAATATCCCTCATCCTCAACCAGAGTGCCTAAGTGCTGGAACAAGCCCCTGGTCCCTGTAAACAGGGCCGGCTCTTTCTTTCAGGGACAGGGGATTTGGTCAAAGTCTCAGGCCGGCTACTGAGACCCCAACAGTAAAGTTAGTTATAAAATTATTTTAATATAGAAATAATGTTTGGCTCGATGGTTGACTTTTTAAAATTCTTTTTTTAAAAATAGTTGTATTAGGGACCAGAGAGATACTACAGGCATTAAGGCACTTAACTAATATTCAGCTGGCCCCAGATTCAATTCCTGGCACCAAAGATGGGCCCCTTAATACCACCCCTACACATACACACACAAAATAATAATTAAAAAAAATTTTTTTTTCAAAATAACCCCCATCACATAGACAGTCCAGAGCTTAGGGTGTGTGAAAGGATCTCCTCTTCCTGATGCACATCAGATATAGCCCTGGAGACCCCTGACCCCGACAGGATTCCCCTGGGGATCTGTAGCATTACAGGACCCACACATACAGTCTTGGCTTCTGTCTTATACTAAGAACGTATTATATACCTGAAATTTAAATTTAACTAGGCATCCTTTATTTTATCTGGTTGTCCTGCCATAGGTAAGTATAAAAAAGAAAAAGGTTAGTATTTATTAAGGAGAAATTTTGAGACAACACTGAGAAATCCTTCTCTTAGAAGTAAAATTTTAAAAAAAGTGAAAAAGAACTGCAAAATATGAAATTGAAAATAGATAGTATTAAAACTGTAAAAACAAACTTCAAAACAAGATCCAGAATACTGATCAATTCTCCTTCCAAGTCCTTACAATTAACTGTTAGCATGAACCCAAAAGATAGTTACACTATCAAGACATTGAAGGAAAAAGGATTTCCACTAATTAAGGCAAGTAAAGACATAGGCTTAAATGAAGGATTTAAATTAGCCAAAATAATGCCTTTCCTGTATTTGACACATACTAGTAAATAATTTAGAATGTAGTTAATTTTTGGAGGAATTTTTAAAGCTACATGGGAAATTTTTCTCATTGTCCCCCTAGATCAGTACTTCTTATTAAAAATCACGTAATATACATACAGATCTAATGTTTTCTAAATGCTATATTTTTAAAAGTAAAGGAATAGTTAAAATTTAAGAATAAAATTGCTGAGTGTCCAGAATTTATTATTTCAGCATGTGAACCATATTTTAAAATAATATTTTGTGATTGAATAAAAATAAAATTATGTTGCATATTAACTTTAAAAAATCTGTTCTAAGTCTTCAGCTACAACCTGTAACTCTTACAACACATCACAGTTCATTTGTTTGAGTAAACGGATTTCAGATTTGTTTGGGGGGTTGGTTTTGTTTGTTTGTTTTTGGTTTGTTATTGGTTCATATCTAGCGATGCTCAGGATTTACTCATGGCACCGCTCAGGGGACCACATGGGGTTCTGGGGAATCGAACCCGATACGGCTGTGTGCAAGGCAAGCACCCTACCCACTGTACAATTGCTCCAGCCCCAGATTTAAGTGCTCAGTAGCTCACATGTCTGTAGGTACCATGTACTCAACTCTCATACCTCCTGGAGTATGCCAAGTATGAGAGAACTTAAGAGTTCCAGATATCACAGCATGTGTTTGTTTATTTGGCAACACTTAAGTTGGGGGGATTTTTTTCTTTCAATTTTTTTTGGGGGGGTCACACCCGGCAATGCACAGGGTTGACTCCTGGCTCATGCACTCAGGAATCACTCCTGGCGGTGCTTGAGGGACCATATGGGATACTGGGAATCGAACCCAGGTTGGCTGCATGAAAGGCAAATACCCGCCATGCTATCACTCCAGTCCCGTCTGCCAGTTTTTTAATGTCATTCTGAAATTGAATCCCTTCTGTAAGCCAGTGTACAATTTCAGTTTAATATCATACGTATTTTTAATGTCTCTACTATGTGGCAAAGTTGGAATAAACATTTTTGCCCTTGACTGAAGATTTTTGTTGCCTACTAAACTTCTGTGTTGTAGGTACTATTTTGAGGTTGAAAGGGGCGATCCTGAGAATGGCATTCCTGGATGCCACCGGCTGCTTGGTGCCACCTGCATACGAACCCTGGAGAGAACCCAACGTTGCTGAAGAAAAAGATGAAAAGGAGAAATTGAAGAAACGCCGGCCTGTCTCCGTATCCCCCTCTTCTTCTCAGGAAATTAGTGAAAACCAGTATGCAGTGATATGTTCTGAAAAGCAAGCAAAAGTAATCTCACTGCCAACCCAGAACTGTGCTTATAAGCAGAACATTACAGAAACCTCATTTGTGCTCCGTGGAGATATTGTAGCTTTGAGTAACAGTATCTGCCTTGCTTGTTTTTGTGCCAATGGACATATTATGACTTTTAGGTAAGGGTCACATTTTTCATACCAACATGGCATTTTCTACCCCGAAGCTACTGCAGAATTGCATTCCAAAAAATTTTGACTTGTGCATAGCAATACAGTACTATAGTCAGAGTATTTATTTTCAGTTTGTATATGAGAATACAAATCTGTTACATTTCCAATTCAGGTCAGCTAAAGCAAATATAGTATAAACTTCGTTCAAGACTAAAAATTACTTTTATTATTTTTTATTAACAAATTTTTACCTTTTTTCCCTTAAGTTTGCCAAGTTTAAGGCCTCTATTGGATGTGTATTACCTGCCACTTACCAATATGCGGATAGCCAGAACGTTCTGCTTCACCAACAATGGGCAAGCGTTGTATCTTGTTTCACCTACAGAAATCCAGAGACTCACTTACAGTCAAGAAACCTGTGAAAATCTTCAGGTAAATTACATAAATAGTGATATAATTTCTTCAAACGTGAAATGTTCTTTATAGATCCTTGAGTACCCGTGTCATAGACTCACTGGAGTATACAACATAAGCTTATGTTTAGGACTTCTATGTATAGAATCTTTTAGTCGAAGTTTCAGAGCACGTGCTCTGAAATACGGTAAAGTAACTTCATCTGATTGTTATTATAAGATGGATTTACTTCGTTGATCCATACCATATTCTTTCTTGTCACTGATGACCAGAAGATGTGAACTGTGACATATATTCACATAGACTGAATAGCTAATTCAATGCAAATTAATTTTCTGAAGAATCTAATTCAAAAGGCTGAAGCGCATCCTAGCATCTAGGTTCCCGTATTTGATCCTGCCATGATAAGTTCCCTGGAGGCCCCTGATTGCCTCTGGGGTGGCTGGACAGGCCATGGAGGCCCCTTCCAGTGCCTTAGTGCCTGGCCCAAGCATTGAACTGCCTTCTCAGACTGGGCAGGTATCACCAGGAGAGCTCCAGTCCTGCTAAGGCAGGCCCCGCAAAATAATTAATACCTATTTCCTTGGGACTAAGCCATGATCTCGAGCAGAATCTACACTCTTCATAAGAATGCCACAAGAGAAAAGGTTTGGGGGTTTTCCTCTCAGTATTTTTGTTGATCACTTTGTGAGAAACTAGTTATTCCTTTACATCTAAAACTTCTTTTGCACATGTAGAAAATGATCAGTTTATTTTCAGCTTTAACATGACTGCCCATGGGCCAGAGAGTATACGTATAAGGCATGTGCTTTGCACATGGCCAACCCTGGTTGGATTCCTGGCACCACATGACTCCCCATACATCTCTGGGTGCATCACAGGATGCAATTTCCAGGGTGCACAGGTAATTCTTAGCACTCAGGGCTCTTGCAGGCCCACATCCTTGAGCCCTCCTGTTGAACTGAGGTCCCAGTTGGCTGAGAATTGCCAGGTAGGGGCACCCAAGAGCAGTCCCATCAAGACAATCCCAGATAATTTCCCCATGACATGATAATGAGATCACATTTGCTTAAGAGTTTTTTCTCTTTACAATGTAGCATTTGTAGGTTTCCGGGATTTAGACCTGAACTTTTCATAGGCCACTTGTTTGGCCATCTCCATGGGGAAAATGAAGGTTTTCAAGAAGGCCATGGCTCATTAGTGAGGAGTAGATAGCCTTAAATTGAGTATGGCTTCAGACTATGCTAACAATTCATAAAAGCAGGCCCAAGAGGATTGAAATATTTCCCAATACCCCAGAATGCATCTCATGGCAATTTAACAGTTGTCAGAAATATTCAGCATTAGACGGGGTAAAAGTCAAAGGATGTGGCATCTAGCCAGATTATCAGGTATGAAGATACAGGAAAACACAACTGTGATGTGCATAACCAGTAGCAATCAAAGCATAACTGAAACAGATGTTAGAATCGGTTCAGAAAGACCAGAAAGTTTTTTAACTGTGTTAAACATAATCATATGCTAAAAAGCTTGTGAAGTATGGAAGATACAAGAAGACCAAAACTGAACTTGTAGAGATAAAAAACTGCAATGCTTAAGATGAGAAAGATTATAAAATGTGTAAGATTGGCAACAAGTTAGATAGTGCATAAGAGAGGAAGTTACTAGAAAGCTCAGAAATAGAAAAAATAACTATTTAGATTTGGAAAGTCTATAACACTAAAAACATATTATGAAACAAGTTCTTATCAAATCTGTGATGTCAACTTTTAAGAAATGACAAAGTTAAGTCCAGAGTAAGTAGAAGAAAGAAAATAAACATTTAAGTGGAAAACAGAAGAATCATAGAAAAAAAATCAGTGAAACCAAACTCTGGTTCTTTGATCAGTAATATTTATTGCAAGCAGTTATAAGATATAAATTATGTAGAAGATATGAGATAGAAATTATAGATTATCATTATAATGAAAGGTGATTCTATAAATACTACTGTAGACCCCATAGATATTAAAATGAATAATTATTATTAAGTGTGACAATTAGAACTTTCAGATGGTCCCTTTTGTTGAAGGTAGTGACGTGGGGCCCCACCTGACTGTGGTTAGGGCTTATTTCTGGCCCTGTGCTCAGACCTGGCTCTTGGTGGTTTGGGAGGCTTATGTGTTGCTAGGGAATCAGACTGGCTGTGTGCAAGGCAATCGTCTTAACCCCTGTACTCTCTGGCCCCAGATGGTCACATTTTTTTTAAGAGATGCAAATTACTAGAGGTGATTTAAAGAATAACCCAAAGAATATTGTATCTATTTGAGAATTAAAAATACGTTGGAAATCTTGACCCAGGTGGTTTCCCTGCTGAATTTCAGTATATCATAAACATTTCCTACTAGGTCTACTATATGTAATTATTCCAAAATTTGAAATATGCAAACACTTCACAACTTAATCATGTTAGCAAACCAAAGACAATGCAAGAGAAGAAACATAGATAGATAGATAGATAGATAGATAGATAGATAGATAGATAGATAGATACCAGTATAAACACCAGTATAAAAATTGGGCTGGAGCAATAGCACAGTGGTAGGGCATTTGCCTTGCACGCAGCCAACATGGCTGACCCAAGTTCGATTCCTCCGCCCCTCTCGGAGAGCCCTACAAGCTACCGAGAGTATCTCGCCCGCACGGCAGATCCTGGCAAGCTCCCTGTGATGTATTCGATATGCCAAACACAGTAACAACAAAGTCTCCAATGGAGACGTTACTGGGCCCGCTCGAGCAAATCGACGAACAACAGGAGGGCCTTTACCTTTTACCTTATAAAAATTACAGAATGTTAGAAAATGTAATTTTATCAGAAGCATGATTCTAATCATGATAATTGATCATAACCAAGCTGAATTCATCCTGAGACTGGAGGTCTGATTTACCATTTGTAAATGCTGCTAGCAGTTCAACGAAACAGAAAACAGTTGCCAAAATCCAACATTCATTCCTGATTTAAACAAAACAAAAACAATAAATAAATAAAGGAAAGGGGAAACTTAAAGGACAATTAAGGAAATTCTCGTGGGTTGGGCCACTTGAAGCAGGGTAGGTACTAGCCCGGCTTGTACTAAGGGGTCAATCCCAGAGGTGTTCAGGTGATTGTATTGTGCTGGGGCCACTAAGAAAATTCTGCATCTGCATGAAGTTTGGTGTTGAACCTTTTTTCTCAAAATCTAGAACTAGAAAGGATAATCTCTTTCAGCACTTAATGTGATATCTAGCTGAGGGGCTGGAACAATAGCACAGTGGGTAGGGTGTTTGCCTTGCACGCGGCCAACCCGGGTTCAATTCCCAGCATCCCATATGGTCCCCTGAGCACCACCAGGAGTAATTCCTGAGCGCAGAGCCAGGAGTAGCCCCTGTGCATTGCCGGGTGTGACCCAAAAAGCAATAAATAAATAAATAAAATAAAATAAAATTCTAGCTGATTCATTCCAACAATGGAAAAACAATTAAAAAGACATTACAATTGGAAAGATAAAAGTAAAATTTTTATTGGTCATGTATTGCACGGTCATCAGTATGGCGAGTTTATTGAATTTTACCCCAAAACTTCTACTAAATATAGCAAGTTTGACCAAATAGCAGAATATGAAATACATAAAACTAAATTTATTCCTTTACTAAAAATGAATATTGGAAATACAGACTTTGAAAATGCTATTTACAATAGCAACAGACACATACTTTGTGATAATCTATTGAAACTATGAAAACTTTTGTAATAACAACCACAATTTTTTTAATAATCTGAAAGATTGAAATGTTTACCTGTCCACGGGTTCCAAAGTGGATTGACTACTCAGTACACCCA
This sequence comes from Sorex fumeus, assembly GCF_029834395.1. Classification (NCBI taxonomy): domain Eukaryota; kingdom Metazoa; phylum Chordata; class Mammalia; order Eulipotyphla; family Soricidae; genus Sorex; species Sorex fumeus. The sequence continues at coordinate 17,130,753 of NW_026606118.1, read as the reverse complement.
CTTAAAGTTTCACTTTTTTTTAATTGAAAAATTTATTCTAAAATTTATTTGGATATTTGTGGGATCTACAATAGACATATTATGAAAAAGAACAAAGGTAAAGGACTAGTACTAGTACCTGAATTTATAATCATTATAAGTCTATAATGATTGATTATTGGCATCCAGCGATCACGATCACTATCATCCTGTTGTTCGTCGATTGGCTCTTGCAGGTCTCCTTCGTCCTAGCCCTGAGATTCTAAAAAGTGCCACATTCAAGGCTCTTTCAGGGTTAGGAGAATGAGACCCATCATTGTTAATGGTACTTGGCATATTGGGTACACCATGGGGAGTTTGCCAGACTCTGCCGTGTGGGCAGGTTACATTAGGTAGCCTGCCAAGTTGTCCAAAGCAAGAATGAGATAATCAGATGTCGCTTCCCGGAGCTGGGTTTTATAGTCTCTGGTTCTTGGCCACTGATGGGATTACACGGCACCAGGGGGTCAGTTGGTGGGTGTGACCCCTGCCTGCTGGAAGATGGAGGATCTGGGTGGAGGATGCTCAGCCCCGATCCGAGCAGGCTTGGAAATCTCAGCCCCGGGACCCACATGCCTTTGTTCCTCTGCCGATACCTTCATGCATGTGGAGAGTGGTCTCAGCATGGTTGTAGCTGGTTCTAGAGGTCTTTGGCTGCCGGGGCTCTGCTCCGGGCAGGGAGGGAAATTCAACCCGCCCTGCTCCCAGGGGCCTTGGAGAGGACAGCCAGACACAGGGGCAGGAGACTCTGCGCTGTTCTCTTCCGGGAGCTGGTTTTTATAGTCCCACATACATGTTTTGAAACTGATTTTTCATAAAGACAGAAAGGTGCAGTGAATATATATATATATATATATATATACATATATATATATTCAATATTATTTCTCCATAAATCCTAAGACTGCAGAGAGAGAATAGAGATTTTTTTTAAGAAATTGTTCAGTTTGAAGTTATTTTGAAGATGTCTATTTATACTGTAAGTCTTCTTGTTTCATCTCCATATGAAACACTTTCTATTTTATTTTATGCATCAAGTCCACCTGTTGGCACTTTATGTGTTGTTTTTATCTTTTATCCTGACAGCTCTCCTGAAGTTAGGTCTGATTACATATCTCCCCTTTTTTTGAAGCTGAATAAATAATTTCTCTGAGAAATTTATGTTGGCCTTAGATTCCTTTACATCTTTGTCAAATTGATAGTCCACTAGGAACAAAATTAAGTCTAAACCATAGTTGTAAAATGAGGTGAATAAAATAAGCTTGTCTTTATGCTATCACTGTATATGTCATATTGCTCTTCGTGTTGTCACTATTTTTTGTTGAGGCCATATCTAGCGGAGCTGAGGGTCTCACACATGGGCGACATGTTCATAGCCTGCCCCACATTACTCTTCGATTTACTGTAAAAGTCACTGTTCTTATTGTATAAATTTAACCAAAATAGTTTAAATTAGAAACTATGGAGTGCAGTATAAACATCTTTGGAAATACATAAAAAGTCATCTCTTATATAGATTAATGTGAATATTGCTACTAATTTTCTGGTGTGAGGAATTTTATATTCCACTCTATATACCTCGGAGACAGACAATTAAAATGTTAGTGCTTTAATAAGTATCAACATTATAAATAAAATATGGCTATAAAGTTTTTATGCTATATAGTATCCCACTTACCAGGTTATGTAAGACATTAATATGGATAGTAATAAGAAATTAACGTGCATTTATTCAAAAATATTTGTTCATTTTTGCTTTCTTACCCAGCTCTAAGGAGGAAACTTTAAAATATATATTTTGTTCCAGTTATAATAATAATGTCAAAATATAGCAGAAAACCCTACCCATCACAAATAGTGCATTTGTTTATATTATAGCACTTCTCTTTAGTAGAAAGAATGCAGTCATCAAACCTCAGTACGTTTTTGCTTCTCTGCTTTAATAAGTTGCATTGGAAATATTGTTTCTATTAAATTCCTGTTAAAGAGATTCTTCTTCATTTCTACAAAGTCAACATGTCAGCAAATTTTCTTTTCTCCTGACTTTACCATGTGCTCGGAAGAATTCTGAATAATTTCAGAAAACCGGTAGTGTAGGAAGACTTCCCATTGTTGGCAGGGTTCTTTTTCAAGCATATGTTTATGAAAAAAAAATAGTATATTTTTGACTTTCTAATTTTTTGATTCAGCAGAAGGTAATAATTTTGAAACTTTATTACTAGACTTTTTAGCTTACTAGTATTTTTTCTTTTTTTCTAATGCAAAAGGACTTAATTGCTTGTCAAATCTTAATAAAATTATGTGAAACATATAGGAATGTCTCCTATACTCAAAAAAGCAGCAGGTGTGCCTTCAGTCAGTACATGATGTAATCATTTAAAATATTCTCAGCTATTGTGACTATCAACAGGTAATGTTATATGCTTATGTCTGAAGAGCTTACAGTGGCGGTTTTGTAGACTATTCTTTACTTTCTCTGACACTTTTAACAGTTATGATTTGTTTTGATTTTAAAGGAAATGTTGGGTGAACTCTTCACTCCTGTCGAAAACCCTGAAGCACCAAACAGGGGGTTCTTCAAAGGCTTGTTTGGAGGTGGTGCACAATCTCTTGATAGAGAAGAACTATGTAAGTTGATTTATTCAATCACTTAATCACTTAATCACTTAATCCCCGTTATTCATCGATTTATTCGAGCGGGTGCCAGTAACGTCTCCATTCATCCCGGTTGCGTGCTAGCGTAGCCCAATGGTATCTGTTCGTTTTAGGAACATGTAGAGCCTCAAACCGATCACTTAGGGTCTTGACGAAGAAGTCTGACCATCTTATAGGTGGGCGTCCACGTGATCTTTTGATGTCTCGTGGAATCCAATCAGTAATGGCTCTAGTCCAGCGGTTGTCTGTAAACCTCATTACATGTCCAGCCCATCTGATTTTTGATGTCTTGGCAAATGAGACAGCGTCTCTGATTCTTGAGCGTTGACGAAGATCAGAACTCCGGATTCTATCTCTCATTTGAGTGAATCGTGATATTCCAAGCATAGTTCTTTCGATTCCTCTTTGAGAGACCCGAATAGTGTTCTCATCCTGTTTTCGTAGGGTCCAGGTCTCTGAGGCATATGTTAATGCAGGAAGAATAGTGGAATCAAAGAGATGTGCTCGTAGTTGGAGGTTCTTTGTCCTTTTAGTTATTTCTTCAATGCTCTTGAAGGCATTCCAAGCCGCTCTCTTCCTCCTGCGCAGCTCGGGTGCCAGGTCATTCATCATGTTGATTTCTCGACCTAAGTATATATAACTGTTGCATTCGGAGATGGTGGTTCCGTTGAGAGCGAATGGAGCGTCAGGAACAAGGTTGTTTCTCATAAACATTGTCTTCGTAAGATTCAGCTGTAGTCCAACCTTTCCACACTCACGGTCAAAGTCCGCAAGCATTTGTGCCGCTTGGCTGATGTTTGGTGTTATTAGAACGATGTCATCAGCAAAGCGGAGGTGGTGTAGTTGCCGACCATCTATCTTCACTCCCATGTTTTCCCATTCTAGTCGTCGCATGATGTTCTCGAGGGTGGCACTGAAGAGTTTTGGTGAAATGGTATCACCCTGCCGAACCCCTCTCTTGATATGGATGATTACTTCTTTGTAGAATGGTGAGATCTTGGTAGTGAATCCGCAATAGAGCTCACGAAGGATCCTGATGTATTGAGTTTGTACGCCCTGATTGGCTAGGGCTTCCATGACCGCTTCCGTCTCAACAGAATCAAAGGCCTTCTTTAAATCAATGAACGTTAGACAGAGCGGCATCTTGAACTCCCGAGATACCTCAATGAGCTTGGTTATTGTGTGGATATGGTCGATGGTACTGAATCCTTTTCGGAATCCAGCTTGTTCACATGGTTGTCCTTCATCTAGTGTTCTGCTAATCCTATTCAGGATGACTCGAGTGAATAGTTTGTAGATGACAGACAATAGGCAGATTGGGCGATAGTTGCCAATGTCGTGGATGTCTCCTTTCTTGTATAGTAGTACAGTCTTGCTGGTTTTCCATTGGGATGGAACCTTGCATTCAGACAGGTAGCGTGTGAAGAGTCGAGCTAATGTATTGATGAGTACTGATGGTAAGTTCTTCAGGTGTTCAGGTCTGATCTTGTCATTTATTCAATATGAATGATAAAATTATTAAAGAGCCATTCTGAATCAGTATATATATATATATTTTCTTTTTGAGTCACACCCAGCAATGCACAGGGGTTATTCCTGGCTCTGCACTCAGGAATTACCCATGGCAGTGCTCAGGGGACTATATGGGATGCTGGAATCAAACCCAGGGCCAGCTGTGTACAAGGCAAACACCCTACCCACTGTGCTATCGCTCCAACACCATCAGCATAATTTTTTTTTTTTTTTGGTTTTTTGGGTCACACCCGGCGATGCACAGGAGTTACTCCTGGTTCATGCACTCAGGAATCACTCCTGGCGGTGCTCAGGGGACCATATGGGATGCTGGGAATCGAACCTGGATCGGCAGCGTACAAGGCAACCACCCTACCTGCTGTGCTATCGCTCCAACCCCATAAGCATAAAATTTTACATATGAAAATTATCCTTTTTGTTTCTTGTCACAACAGTTTTTAATAATACTCGGGTTTTAGCAAAATACATAAAAAGCATATTTTGTCATTTTAATTCAGCTTGAGAATATTGTTCTCAGAAAACCTGCATGAATTAAGGAGTATCACAACTTGGATAATTTTATTTGCCAGTAACGTGATTATTTCTATTTTCATTCTGTGATTAATTTTAATTGAAGACTTTGACTTTAAAAAAAAGGTTTATTTAAAGTAAAAGCTTGAATTTTTTTTCTTAAAAATCTTCTAGAACTATTTTTAATGCACGAGAAGGTTTTTAAATGTAGGGAAATCAAATTCATTTACTGCCGTTCCCATAGTGGTAGAAACAGCCCAAGTGTCTTCCTGTTCTGAGTTGCATAAACATGATGCTGACTGGTGCTGTCAGGGCTGTGTCACTGTTGGGAGGTTCAAGGGATATAGATAAGGGCGAGGGATCTGACTCAGCAGTAGTGTTTGTCTCACATGCATGAGGCTCTAGGTTTGATACCCAGTACCGCCAAAAAAAAAAAAAAATCTGACATTTAATAAAACCTCTATCAAATCTATTATCAACTTCGTATAAAAATTCAAAGATTCTCACCATTTTGGCATGAATTCTTTTTTACAGTATTTAACTCCCATTTTAATATTGTTCTGGATGCTAATCAGGATGGTTAAGAAAGAGAAGCAAGGGACTGGAGCAATAGCATAGCAGGTAGGGCATTTGCCTTGCACATGGCTGACCCGGGTTTGATTCCCAGCATCCCATATGGTCCCCTGAGCACCACCAGGGGTAATTCCTGAGTGCAGAGCCAGGAGTAACCCCTGTGCATTGCCGGGTGTGACCCAAAAAGAAAAAAAAAAGAAGAAGAAGAAAGGGAAGCAAAACTCATGCCGTTGAAATGGAAGAACTGAAACTCTCTAGTCATGTCTAATAGTCTGTTAAGAAATCTTAATACAAAGAAACAGCAAGGTTATAGGATGCAAGCTTAAAGTAAATAATTGTATTTCTATATACTAGCAATGTACTTTTCAAAACAGTGAGAAAGCAGTTACATTTATAATGACATCAACAAAGTGCTTAAGAATTTAGCAAATGAAGTGTTAAACGTACCCTAAAACTTGAAAATACCATTTATGGAACTAAAGACACAAATAAAAGGATCAACAACCCATGTTTGTGGATTGGGAGACAACATTGTTCCATGTATCACTGCAAATTGATCTACATATTCAATACAATCTCTTTCAGAATCCCAACTGGCTTTTTTGCAGAAATAAAAGCTGTATCTAAGAAGCAGCATACTTTACAAGACTCTACCACTTGTAATGCAAGGGATCTCTCTCTCTCTCTCTCAGACACACACACACACACACACACACACACACACACACCCCTACCTTGAAAAAGAAAATGCTGAATGGTACCTGTATTTCAGTTTTAGCACTTACTGCAAAGATGTCGTTGATGTGGTATTGGCAAAAGTACTGATATAAACCCCAACAGAGTAAATTTGAGTCCAGAAAGAAGCCCATACATATTTATGGTCAATTAATTTACTGTAAAAATACCAAAAGAGCTCAATTGTCAAAGAATGGCCTTTTTTAACAGATGATATTGGGACAACTGGATATCCAAATGCAAAAGAATAAAGTTGGACCCCGATCTTACACCATACACAAAACTTAACTCGAAAGGACCAAAAACTTCAATGTAAGAGCTCAGATTATAAAATCTTCAAAGAAAACATAAGTATAAATTTTTATAGCCTTGGGTAAATTGATGGTTTCCTGCAAATGAAACCTAAATCACAACCAGATATTTTAATTGTATAAATAGGATTTCAACAATAATTAAGATTTTTTTTGCCTCAAAAAATACATGATTAAAAGTGTAAAGAAAGGCCTAGACTGTAGTTAATAAAGAAAAAAGTTTTAAAAAATGAATGGGGTAAAATGTTTACAAATTGAGGGCTAGAGAAATAGTTCAAGAGGGCAAGGCCCCTCTGATCCGGGTTCAATTCCTACCACCCAGTATGGGCTGGAGCGATAGCATAGCGGGTAGGGCGTTTGCCTTACAAGCGGCCAACATGGCCGACCCGAGTTCGATTCCTCCGCCCCTCTCGGAGAGCCCAGCAAGCTACCGAGAGTATTCGATATGCCAGACACAGTAACAACAAAGTCTCCAATGGAGACGTTACTGGGCCCGCTCGAGCAAATCGACGATCAACGGGAGGGCCTTTACCTTTACCTTTACCAATATGGCCCCCCAATCCTTGCCAGGACTGGGCTCTAATACAGATCAACGAATAAGCACTGAGCATTCACTGGGTGTGGCCACCACCCAAACCCCAAAATGCATATGCATCTCTACACATGTATACAAGACTTTAGTATCTAGAATGTTGAACTTTTATAGTTTAATAAAAGATAGTACGTGTATTTCAGTTTTAGCACTTACAAAGATGTTCTGATGTGGTATTGGCAAGTGGTCAGTGTAATTGTGTACCAAAACCACAATGAACTGCCACTCCACACTACTAGAGCTATAACCAAAATAATATCAAATGTTAGCAAAGATGTGGAAACATAGAAACTAATACATTGTAGGAATATAAAACAGAATAACTTTATTAAGAAAACACTTGCACTTCTTCCAATGTTTTAAGCATACTTGCTGTAGAACCCAAGTTTGTTTACTCCTGCAATTATCTTTGAAAGTGTATTCACAAAAAAAAAAAGTTGTGCAAATGTTCATAGCAGCATTATTTTGAATAGCTAAAAAAGCAGAAAAAAACCAAATGTCCATCAGTTGCTGAATGTATAGGCTAAATAAATGTCATGTATCTATAAGCAGAAAATCATTCGGTCATAAAAAGGATAAAGTAGACTGACACACGCTACAACTTGATCATACTTTGAAAACATTTTAAGTGAAAGAAGCCAGACATGAAGGGACACATAGTGTATGAATGCGTTTATAGGAAATGTTTAGATTTATAGAGATTGAGAACAAATTATTGATTGCCATGGGCCAAGAAATGACTGCAAAGAGCTTGGTTTTCTTTTTGGAGTGATGAGATTGCTCTGGACTTAGTTCCACTACCCTTTTCATAAAGCAAAAATACCACATTTTTTAAGGGACTCTATGTGGAATAATCTATATGTTTATATCTTATAAATTATATTTTTATTGGGAACGTATAGTTTATATTATGTATTTTCTTAGCGAGGAATTGGTCTCAGACACTGACAGAATGTAAGGCTCGCCGAGTAATCTAGGTGTTCCTAAGTAGGGTCTGACTCTTAGGTGGAAAAAGGAGCAATGAATGCCCGAGATCTTTGAAGGTGAGTTTTTATATGGTTGAAAGCTGACAAAATAAATAAAGCAATGGAAACAAAGAGGTGAATTCAAACTTTCTGTAGCTTCTGGTGGCTAAAATAGAATACCAAATACAGTTAGGTTTTCTTTACTTCTAAGTTAAGCCCAATAGTAGTTTCTTAAGTCGGGGAAAGCATGAAGAAATAAATGAAATCACATCTGTACATTTAAATTAAAACTGTTCAATGTTCCTTTGAATATTTTAGGATAGTTAATTTTTAACTTTTTGTTAAATATTTAACTTTGTGCACGGAAGAGCAACTTTGGCTCTTCTAATATGACCATCGATGCATTCTATCCTAAGATTACCCATCCCATGTGCTTGCACAAGCCCCACCATCTGCACTAGTGTCAAGTAGAACATTCATGAACTTAATTTTGCTTGCTTAAGAAAGGACCTGAACATTCACAAAACCATCGGTAAACACAGTAAAAAAAAAAAAAAGAAGTCGCATTCTTAAAGAAGTCGCATTCTTTAAGTCAGACAAAAGCACGTCCATCGTCATCCCATGTAAAAAGCGTTTTTGCATTTCCAGACAGAGCTGACGCTTGGGAGGGTTGGGGCATGAGGGAACGTGCCGTTTCTGACACTCTTTTTTCCTGGGAAACGCCTGCAGTTGGCGAGTCAGCATCGGGCAAGGCCTCGCGGAGCCTCGCACAGCACATCCCCGGGCCTGGCGGCATCGAAGGCGTCAAGGGGGCCGCCTCCGGGGTCGTGGGCGAGTTGGCCCGGGCCCGACTGGCCCTGGACGAGAGGGGCCAGAAACTGAGTGACCTGGAGGAGAGGACTGCGGCCATGCTGTCCAGTGCAGACTCCTTCTCGAAACACGCGCACGAGGTAAGCCTGGCCAAGAGGTGAGCAAAGAGAGCCAAAGTCTTTGTTAAGTCCCACTAGGGGCGGGTGCGAGTGTTTCTCCTCCTTCAGCTCCACTAGAAGAACATGGAGAGTGTTTGCTCATGCATGAATGTTCAGTCTGGGGGGAAAAAATGCAAAGAATTGCAAATAAACTCAACTGCCAGGTGTCTCACGAAACAGATTTCTGCGAGAATTGGAATTGGAAAGCAAAACAAATAGGGGGAAATGATTCAAGTGACCTATGACTTAGGTATTTCTGATTTATTTCTGATAAATGAGTTTTAGTAATAGTAGTATGCGCTGTGAAATAGCCCTCTTTCTGCATAGGTACGTAGGAGTAATTCACATTTAACTGGATGTCCTGTGAAGTACTTTTTTTTTTTTTGGAATCACTGTGAGGTAGTTACAAAGCTTTCATGATTGAGTTTCAGTCTTACAATGATCGAGCACTCATCCCTCCACCGGTGTGCATTTCCCACCGCCAGTGTCCCCAGTGCCCCTCCGGCCACCCTTACCCAACCCCACCCCACTGCCTTTATGGTAGGCACTTTCCTTTTCACTCTCCTATGGAGTATTTTAAAACATTTTTTTTTCTTTCATTGTGCAAAAGACGAGAGGGAGAGGTTAAAGTGCTTGCCTTGCACATGACCCAGGTTCAATTCCTGACATGATTTGAATCCCCTGAGTACAGCTGGGTGTGGCCTCTGACCCCCACCAAATGTAATAATGATTGTGAAAATAGATATCTGCCATGAGACTCTCTACCATTTAATAAAATCTTAGGCAAACAATTCAAAAAAATTATTTTTCAAAAATCACGTAGGAGCCAGAGAGAGAGTGTAGCAGTAAAATGCTTCCCTTGTCCACAGCCAATGTGGATTTATTTGATCTCCAGCATCCTATATGGTCCCCGAGCACTGCCAGAAGTGATTCCTGAGTGCAGAGCCAGGAGTTATCCCTGAGAATTATGGGGTGTGAATCCCCCCACACACACAAAAAAAAACTCAGCACCTAAGTAAAATTAAGTATGAAAGTTTTGAGTTTTTAGAGTTGAATTTCTACACTTGACTTTTCATGTACTCTTTGCATAATTGTAAGCTTCTGATTTTTGCCACTAGAGGGAGCCATCATAGGAATATTGTTCTGTGTCTTTGTGTTACTGAGATTTCACAGTTTGGAAGGAACCTGCTGACCTCTTGAGTATTTTTTTTTGTAAACAAAAGCAGAACTTTGTAACTACTTCCTCGGGAATACAATAGCAGAGATAATTTCCCTTAAGTTCCCCAGGATCTACTATCAAGTTTTACTGAAGAGGAAAATGAGTTACCTCTCTTGATTCTTTAAGTAGATCAAAGTAACAAAAATTGGTACACACTTACATTCTAATGTTAAGTCTGTCTGTATACCAGTTAGGTGTCGTTTTGCCAAAAATTAATCTTGATGAATTAGAAAATTATTGTGATGGGACTTAAATATATAAAAAAAAAAAAAACAGTGACTGAAGTGAGAATCCAGCAAGTAGGTCACTTATCTTGCTTACAGCTGCCCCTGGTTTAATCTCTACTACCACAGAGAGCCCCTCAACCCCTGTCAGGAGCAATCACTGAGCGCCACTGGGTATGTCTCCCCCCACCACCATAAAGAGAAGAGAAATATAAAGTATAATCAGAATACAAATAATAAAGCGCTACAGATACAAAGTAGGACTTCCAGACTGGCCATAAATAAGCCTGGTTGATTATCATGTCTAAAATACTGAATTTGATACTTTTCAGGAGAATTCCCATTCTTAGTTTTAACACACATCTGCCCCTGCTTGAGAACATTTTGGGTTTGTTGCCTTACCTGAAGAAACCAATATAAGGTTATTTTCTATTCCAATATCCACTCTATTATTAATACCTGTAATTTAAATGTTCCTGTTCAAGAATGTTGAAACTTCACATGTGTGAAAAAAAAATAGTCTTGGAAGAAGTTTGTCTCGAACTACCCAGAGATTCAGAGACCTTTTGGAAGTACTTGCACAAGACCACCGTTGGCCTCAGATATAAGCCTTCACTCTAGATCAGGATTTTTTTTTTCCTTTTGCTAACTGTCCTTTGTACACAAGAATGATTTCTAAAACCTCTAATTGCTTGAGTCAATTTTAGCTGTGTAAGCACTAAAATGTTTGGTGAAGATCCCAATCTGAAACCCATAGCTCTTCCTTTATGTCAGATGTCATTCTTGAACCACACAAGAAAATGTAAGACATGTCCATTGAGGAAGTGAGGACCTTTTGTTAGGCTCCAAGTCCCTGTTACTTCGGATAGCTCCTCCAAAGCCTCCTTCCCTTCATTTATAAAACGGATGAATAATACCTAACCCAGAGGGTTTGGGGTTATGTGACAAGGGCCTAGTGGAATCCTGAAGGAAAGTGTCATACTTACAGCCAAACTCAGAATAAGTGCTTAGCGAACTGAATGACTGTTAAAAAAAAAGTGGAACCTTGGAGACAGGTCTTAATAGTTATGGTTCCCTCCCCTATATATATGAGATAGTTATGAGGGTTTGTCATCCCCCCTCTATATGTATTCTGCTTTTATTGAAGATTGACTTGTAGTAAGTAATATACAGAGAGTTTCTGATTGATAACGATGTTTTAGACAAGAAACTATGTTTAGTTTAGATACTATGTTTAGAGAAGAAACCAGTTAAACCTTGTCCCTGGCATTTACAAACACATTTTTCATATTCTCTCTCTTTAGATGATGTTGAAATACAAGGATAAGAAGTGGTACCAGTTCTGACAACCAGAAGTCCAACGAAGTTCCACTTCAGTCAGAGGGGAAAAATGTTTTTCCTTGTTTATCTCAATTTAGGAAAGTTCACATTAAACGATGTTCCCCACTGGATACTGTTCTTTCCTAGCACAATCATGCACTGTTTTACCTCAGTCGTGTGGCTTTCACTGAGGGGTGTTCACACATGCAAACTGGAAGCGTCCATGGCGTGTACCTGCTCTGAGTGACAGTTTGGGAACTACAGCAGGTTACACGTTCCAGAACAAGCAACCACGGGTGAGGTGGAAGAGACCTGGCAGGGACGATTCCTGGATCATTCCTGTATTAAGCTTTCATATGCCAAAAGATTCCGTGCTGTTGTATCTGCCATCAGTGTTTGACCTCTTTGAGGGAGAGGCAATAAGTCTGCGGTCCCGAAGCTGAAATAGTCATGTTTGTGTCTTGGGATTTCCCTCCCTTAAACTGACTGGTCATCAAGTATCATTAGTGAAAAAAAGAAAACAAACTGATTGTTACCATACCTTTAGATAGATTAAGCTGAATGGTGGGCTTTCAATTATAAAAACATACACATAGTTGATTTGTGTATGGGCTACTCTTGGATTCTTGTTGTTGTATACTTGTGTTTAGTCCATATTTTGTCAAAAGCAAAATCAAGGCGAAACATCACTTTTCATTGCGAAGAAAAGTGTAGAACATGACTGAACTGCTCTTCATTCTGGAAGTTTCCATGTAGTGGCAATACAGTGTGGAAAGTGAAAAAAAAAAAAAGAAAAAACCCTCCATTGTGGTGAGGCGAATTCTTCCATGTCCCTTGTCCTTCTCATTAATTCAGCTAACGGTGGACTTTACCCAAAAAAGTTGCTGGTAAAATTTGTAGAAATGTGGAAATTGGCTGTTTTTAATTTTGCTTGAATTTTTATAAAATGTTTAACCAATTGTACCTTTGCATTATTTAATTAAAGTTGCTAAAAAACCGTTTCATTATTTCAGTAAAATGCTCAGCTCCCTTTTTAAAATGTCCTTTATTCGCTAACAGTTCCAGTACACTCAGGTGATGAGCCAATTAAATCTTAGTGTACAGGCTGTTGCATGGGAAATGACAAGCATCTGTTGTCAATCATTATCTACTTACAAGTCTAGTTGATGACCTACACAATATTTTCTGTAGAAATATACCGCACATGTCCTTTCAAGGTGTTTTACAAAGCCAAAAGGAAAGGAAATAAGTGCATTCTTTTGGTAACTAAATTACTTCTGTATTGGAAGATAGTGCATACGTGACCATCAGTGGAGAATGAACATTTGATTCCTAGAATAGCATTGCAGAAAGAAGAGATCCGTTGGTAAATACCGAAGGAACCAATCTCCTAATACAGGCTCCTCTGAAATTATCGACCTTAAAGCAACAAAAGAAGAGCAAAACAGAAGCATTATGATGATAATGGAATTGAAATATTTTCTTCTGTAGAAACGAAACAGTTTTATTCGTCATTAAGGGATCATCTGCGCAAATTGATGGCAGAATGGTTGTTTTTCTATCCCGTATGCTCATTCGCAGCGTCTATAGGACACCTCATGCATCCATCTTTTCCTCTTTTTGTTAATAATGCTTTGTGTTTACATTTTATGATGTGCACTACAGAACATGAAAGTTTACATTCAAATTGCTTTAAATATCAATGGGTAGGGATTACGTGTATGTGATATAGATAATTGATTAAGCCAAAAGAAATATTTTTTAAATGTGATTCATTTCAAAAGTTTCTGAATTTGACGGCATTTTTGAATGGCATTTTTCTGTTTAGTTGGTATCAGCTGTATGATGAATATTCAGCAGTTTACAAGTTGCTTAGTTTGTATTGCATATTACCTAATAAATCCATTGGTTATGATATGTCACAGAAAGTATTAGGTCCTTGTAAAAGATACAGTTTTGTGAATGTCATCAGTAATTTCAGCAGTTAGGGATTTAAAGTTGAAAAGCACTTAGTAAAGTAATATACTGGTTGATTACCGATTCATGTGAAAGGACATATTAACTCCAGTTATTTAATTTACTGTTATTTTATGTTAATTGTATATTGACTTCATTTTTACTGTTGTATATAAAATAAACTAACCTTGTAATTATTTTCAAATAGAGAAGCAGATACCTTTAACAGAGATGGATTTTATAAGAAAGTCTTGAATCAATATTTTGAGTTATTTTATTTCATTTTTTAAATTAATCTACAAAGTATGCACAAACTAGGAACTCGTGTAGAACTAGAAAGCTTGAAGTATTTTTAAGATAGGAACTAAGCTTCCAGAATAATACTTGATTCAGTCTGTAGATAAGAGACAGTCTGCAGTAATAACTAACCCAGGGAGTTTACTGTCATTTGAGAGATAGCATTTCTATTTTTTTTTCTTTTGAAACACAAATAATAGTCACCAGCAAACCAGATTTCAGGAAAAGAAACAAAAAAAAATGTCAAAAATAGAAATACTAGAAAATGAAAGATTTTATTTTGCTTGCTCCATATCCTCACATATTTTGTCACATTTGTCATTGGCACTAAAATTGATTAGCAGTTTGTCAATTGGAAATGATTTCCCTGTATAGGACACATAATCCCGTTTTTTTTTTCTTAAAACTAAAATCCATTATATTTGGTTAGAAAATTATTTGAATTCACTATTCTGACAAATTCTGTACATTCTACTTACTAGAAGTTTTGCATTATCTTAACCCCCTTGGTTTGCATTTCACTTATACATTGTGTCTCCAAAAAAAGTTATAGTTTAACTGAGCTATTACTAACTTTCATTTTTTTGTCCATGTGGAAAAAAAATGCTGCTACTTGTCTATGTTGTTACATGTAGTGTATTGCGATTAAGTATAGTATTTTAAAGTTAATGAGTTAAGCATTTCTTTTGCTTAGAACTTCTTAATTGTAGGTTTCTCTGAAGTTATTTCACGTAGATATATGAGTGATTTAGACAAGTCTGAAAGTGTTACTTTTTAGATGATAGGGGGTGGTGACACAGTTGAGGAGTGGAAAAATGCAAGGAAGGCCACCATGGTGTTCGAAGTTTTGCCCTGAGTTCTCTATTCAGTATATGTTTGCTTAAGGCATTCCTCATGTGACATTAGAAAAGCTATTATCCAAAGGTAAATTTTTTGTGGCAAATGTTTATTTTACATCTTTTGGGATTTTGTTTATTTGTTTTTGCAAAATAAAGAGCACTGAACTTTAAACTTGAATTTTTTCTGCACTTTTTTAGGGAAAGAAAACTTTTTATTGTCATTTAATCCACACTTTCAGTTTGAATCAAGTGATACATATGTATAAAACATACCAAAACCATGAAGATGCTGCTAGCTGTACCTATCAATTAAACTGATCATAAGTTTCAAAACCTTTAATAGGGTTTTATATCGTTTTCAAGGATTCAAAAACAAGAGTAAGCTTATTTGCTCTGTGTTTCAGTGTTTTAGGTCTTGAATCATTGCAACACTTTCAGATTTGTTTTAAGATCATACAGTAACATGTTATATTTATACATACTGCTAGAGAAGATACTTTTAGTTTTAAAATGGAATTTTTATAAATGTATTATTTAATTTTAAAAATGGTGAACTTGTTAAGTTTAAGTCAAAGTACTTAAAAAGTATGTATATTATCCATACAAAAAGTTATGTTCTACGCTTATAATAAGAAATACTGGTATCTCATATCGAGATACAATTAGTTAAAAAATATCATACATCATCCAAAAGTCTTCACATGTGACAGGAGGGTTATCATTCCTATGGTTTTCAAGAACCCTTTATTGAGCATTTTCCAATACGAATTTAATTTGGGGACATGCCCATAACACTCATTACAGGAGCTTTCTCAATAGCCGCAGCTCGCTGTTGGATGCCTACCTTAACTATTGTTTTAAAATATACATATATATATTTAAAATAGTTTTCCAGGTATTTTCTTCTACGTTTTTTAAAAATAAATTTCCAAAAATAAAAACAGAGTTTATGTATTTTTGTCAACGAAGGTTTTTATTTTGTAGTTTATAGAATTTGTTCCTTCTCAGTTTGATACTTGATCAATATTCCTAGACTTTTTAATCTGTATTTGCTTTGGAAAACAGCAGTCCTCTCTCCTAAGTGTCCTCCCTCTTTTCTTTTTTCCTTTCTAGGGTATTTGTTCTCTTGGAATGAAATTTATGCCCATAGATTATTTCATTTCCTTTGAAATTGTGGAGATACTGTTTACAGCTCTCATTAAGTGCAGTTTTCATCACTCTGCTCAATTTCTTATAAAGTGCTTTGGAGATTTAATGATCTTAATCCTGCCACAGAAGTTTTCAAGGCTCTGTGGAGAGAAATTAACTGTTGCACCAGCAACAAGATTTCAAGGAAAAACCAGCTTAGCTTTCTCTGCATAATTAATTGGTTTTAATAAGTTCCCAATTGCCAGAATTATACTGTTGCTTTTTTTCTTTTTCACTCACCATCTTAGTTTTAAATCATTCGGCAGACTTAATTTACAAATTGAGTACAGTAGTCCAGGGCTACAAGTAAGTGCTCTTTTTATTTTCCTCTTTAAATCAGAAAAATCACGTCCGTTTTGCCAGTAGTTTTGAATGAGGCTCTTAATTTAAATAATTCATAGTGTATGAGATGTAAATAAACCAGTATTAATTTATGGTGGGTTGTTTGACTCAGGCATTTAAATGGATAATAGGCTAATGACAATGGAATCCTATTTAGGAGTTTCATTTAAACTTTGACATGACAGCGTGTTTAGTTTTTAAACTTTGCTTCAACTTAAAGGCAATGTAAGGCATTGAAAACATTCAACATATCAATAGCAATGCAAAGAGGGGTAAATCATGTTTTAACGTTTTTTCATTATTTTTTTTTGTAAATATGTGGTACTGTGATAATTTAGATGTGACCTCTGCTTAACATGGTAGTTAGAATCAGAAAAACATTTTGCTTTCTAATTATACAATTGGTTCATTGTAAATGCATCACCGGATACAATATGAAAAAGCAAGATTAAGTTTTTCTACCATTGTCCACTTCAGGGCAAGCATGCTTGGTATAGAGATCTAGCTTGTGTATACCTTGAACTGTAGATGTAGGTAGTTTTCAGTTGCTGCACTTTAGTTTTTTGAAGACTTGCTCAGTCCAGTAACTATCTCAATGGTAATTGCTGGAATATGCATTTTAAATATGGTTTAAAAAAACATTTCTGTGTACTGTTTCATTTAAAACAAAAACAGAACAAAAAAAAGCACTATTGCAAACACAAGATGTGTTGAACTTTGTAGCTATTTTGCATTCCTGTACTTTACAAACTGTCATCAGAGCAAAAGGTTTAAAATTAAGTAATGAAATATTTTTGTAAATAAATACCTCTAAGCTGGTATTTTCAAAATGTATTCTAAATTAATGTTTCTGGAAAAAATGTTCATATATATGTATATGAATGTCTCTTTATGCTGAAGGGCTCTGATTGGGCAAAATAAAATACTCTAATCTCTCCTGAAACTAAACAAGCCCTTTTTTCTGGAAAATTTGTTTTTTTAACTTTTCCTCAGAATTGTGAAATTCACCCATTAGCTTAACCTAAGAAAATAGTAGACCAACCTTATTTCTGCATTTGCAAAGGGAAAGTCGATTTCAATTTTATCAGGTAATTCAAGTGTAGCAGATGGTGTGTAGCAGGTCTTTTAGATAAGAGGCTATCACGTCATATTGGGGTTACAATAGAAAGTGAGTGTCGAGGTACTGAGCGTTCACTGCAGTCAGTCTTTCACCATCACTGAGTTTGAGTATCCCTGGGCATTTCTAACAGCCTCCAGATAGAACAGGCTTCTTGCTTTACGAGGTACATTGAGTGATCAGGATGCAGTTATATATATTACCTTTTGCTAGTGAGTATCGTATTGGTATCCAACTACTTGTACCAAAAATGACCATCACATTGATGTATGTAAGATAACATACAAGAGACCAAACAGCAAGTTCATTTTTGATTGTTTCCATTGTGTTTCAGAATAAAGACTGGGAATGGGAACTCAGTAAACTGAAGGTGTATGTGATGTTGAGATGCACAAGACCTTACTGTCCACATGGTGGCACTCGCGTCTTTGTGTGCGCCTGTAACAAGCGCTTGCAGTAAGGTAATCACAAATTTGTGCTTGCAGCCCTCTAGCCTTAATACCTAGTGGGACTCTTCTGACAAAGATTTCTCATGGTTTGGTAGAACACGGAGTCCATTTTTTAACTTTGTTCTATCGAATTTGTTTAATGATTAATAGATTAGAAACTTTATTTGCTCCTGATAACCCAAATTCAGTTAAGTAATGAATGGTCCCATTGTTGTTAGGTAAGTAGGTTTGCCTTGTATTTCATTCTAAGACTTAATCGTGGACATTCCCTTTCAAGTGATCATTGACAAAATGTGGTATCAATCACTCAAATGTGAACCATTATTAAGAAATAAGAAACTAAAGAATTGAGACTCCCTCCACCTATTCTTAACTGCAAGTCCTCCTAGATTAATGTGCAGGAAAGTGCTTCAAAAGCTTTCCCCAGGCAGTAATTTCCTAGACGCGAGTCTCGTTCGTGTGCCTTAGTCCTGTGCATGATGATCACATAGCCACACATAGCGGGTGGCAGGAAACACAAGGAAAAATAATTTGAGATGAAGCCCATTCTGTGTTCAGTCAGAAGATGATAAAAGAAATTTAACATATAAGCCCCAACACATTTTTTGTAGCCCGTTTCATTTTGAACTTTAAGTGTCCCTCTGAAGATCTTCCCCTGCCAAAGGCCTTCACTGTGCCCTCTCCTGCTCTCTCCTTAGACTGGCTCCAGGTGTGTAGCAAGAAGAGTGTGCTAAGCCTATGGTCCACCCCGTCTTGGGTAAGCTATATCATTCTGGGGTGCTGGGCCCAGGGGGAGCTCTGAGATCCCCCCGCCCCCAAGAAGAGCCTTGCTGTTGGATATCTGGACATCTTTCCATCCTTGGGGAACAGCTGAATTCCCAGGGCTGAGGGACCCCCACTTCTCTCTACTCTTAGATTCAGCAGGTTTTTAGGGGGTTCTAACATTCTCCTGCCCATCTAGGGGATAAGAGACCCGTGAAGTTTCAAATCCCGTCATGTTTCTATACCCAACCCTGGAAATTATTATTTAGAGGAAAACCATTCCAGATGCTTCTCGTGGAAGCCAGAACCTCACCTCCTGATGCTTAAACCAAAGCTGCTGTTCACTCAGCACTACCCTCCTTATGTTTGTCTTATTGTTTTGTTTCGCTCCTGTCTATGTCATGATCTATGTTTGTTTTTTTTAAATTCAAATGGGAAAGTTAAAAAAAAAGGGACCGTATTTATTAGATTCCTGAACGTGTCCAATTCTGTTCTTTTTTTTTTTTTTTGCTTTTTGAAAGTGTTCTCTTTTTTTTTTAATGTTTTTTTCTTTTTTTTTATTATTAGTGAAACACCACGAGGTACAGTTGTAGATTTACAATTTTTTGTGCTTGGGTTTCGATTATACAATGATCAAATACCCAACCCTCCACCAGTGCCCATTTTCCACCACCATGGATAATATCCCCCCGACCCCCATAATTCTGTTCTTAAAACAGTGAACCAGAGCAGGATGCAGCCACGGGATGTCCAGTGCCGGGACAGCTGCTGTATTCCTGCCCTACTAGGAATGACCCTAAAGAAATGAGGGCAGTGCGGAAGTTATGTAGGGTGTTAGGTAGGGTGAGGAAAGCCATCATAAAACATCACAACTTTCTCTTCCCCATTTGCCGTTCCCTACTACTACCAACCTGTCACTAGTGTGTCTTTCTTTTTCAATCTCACCGATGACTCTCAAACGCATCTTCTTTCCTTCTCTTCTGCTCAGGAACTGCTTCTGTTTCAGCTTCTTCTTCATTGTGCTCCTCATTGCTGTCCCTTTTCAATCTCCTCCAGTAATGTCTACGCCAGCTCCCAGGAAGCTCTGCTTTAAACTTTGCTGCCACCTCCCCCCCCCCTTCCCCAAGAGGGAAGGTCAATGCTCTGACAACATGAACAATCTCCTCTCCACATCTCTCATTCCAAGCTCATTTCCTGCAATTACCTCCTGCCCCATCTCCCATACATTTATTTCTATTGGAGAAACCTTATCTTTCTTTTTTTTTTCAATTTTTTTTATTAGTGAAACACCATGAGGTACAGTTATAGACTTACAAATTTTTGTGCTTGGGTTTCAGTTATACAATGATCAAGTACCCATCCCTCCACCAGCATCCATCCTCCACCACCACGGGTCCCAGAATCCCTCCCACCCCCCACTCCCCCATCCCACCCTGCCTCTGTGGCAGGGCATTCCCTTTTGTTCTCTCTCTCTCCTTTTGGGTCCTGTGGTTTGCAAGAGAGGCACTGAATGGCAATCATGTTTGGTCTATAGGCTACTTTCAGCATGCTTCTCCCATCCTGGGAGGATCCTCCCAACACCCTTTATTTGGTGCTCCCTTCTGTATCTGAGCTTCCTTTTCCCATAGCACGTGTGGCTGGCCTCGAAGTCATGGAGCAAAATTTCTGGTACTAATCTCGGCCACTCCTGAGTGTTAAGTCTCCCATTTTGTTACTTTATGTTCCCCAGATGAATGCAATTTTTCTGTGTCTATCCCAATCTTTCTGACTCCTTTCCCTTAACATGATACTTTCCATGTAGTACCACTTGTATGTAAATTTCATGGCTTTGTCTTTTCTAACAGCTACATAGTACCCCATTGTGTAAATGTACCAGTTTCTTTAACCAATCATCTGTTCTCGGGTACTCAGGTTTTTTCCAGATTCTGGCTATTGTAAAGAGTGCTGCAATGATCGAACAAGTGCAGATGTCACTTCGACTATACATTTTTGCCTCTCTGGGATATATTCCCAGGAGTGGTATTGCTGGGTCAAATGGGAGATCAAATTCTAATTTTTTGAGAGTCGTCCATACTGTTTTCCAAAAGGGTTGGACCAGTCGGCATTCCCACCAGCAGTGAAGGAGGTCCCTTTCTCGCCACATCTGCGCCAGCACCGGTTGCTTTTGTTCTTTTGGATGTGGGCCAGTTTCTGTGGTGTGAAATGATATCTCATTGTTGTTTTGATCTGCATCTCCCTGATGGTTAGTGATGTAGATCATTTTCTCATGTGCCTTTTAGCCATTCGGATTTCTTCTTTGTGAAAGTTTCTGTTCATTTCCTCGCCCCATTTTTTGATGGGGTTGGGTGTTTTCTTCTTGTGGAGTTCAACCAGTACCTTGTATATCCTTGATATCAACCCCTTGTCGGATGTGTACTTTGCGAATATCCTTTCCCATTCTGTAGACTGTCTTTGTATTGTGGTCACTGTTTCTTTGGAGGTGCAGAAGCTTCTTAGTTTAAGATGGTCCCATTTGTCTATCTTTGTTTTCACTTGCTTGGCCAATGGCGTGACATCTTTGAAGATACCATTAGCTTCAATATCATGGAGGGTTTTGCCAACTTTGTTTTCAATAAACTTTATGGATTCCGGTCTGATGTTGAGGTCATTAATCCATTTTGATCTTTTGTGCATGGCGTTAGGCAGAGATCTGAGCCTACTTTTTTGCATGTAGCCATCCAGTTTTGCCAGCACAATTTATTAAAGAGGCTTTCCCTGCTCCACTTCACTTTTCTTGTCCCCTTATCAAAGATTAGATGATCATATGCTTGGGAGGAGATGTCAGTATATTCAACTCTGTTCCATTGGTCTACAGTTCTGCCTTTGTTCCAGTACCATGCTGTTTTAATTATTACTGCTTTGTAGTAGAGCTTGAAGTTAGGGAGGTTGATTCCTCCCATTTTCTTTTTCCCAAGAATTGTTTTAGCTATTTGTGGGGGCTTAAAAAACCTTATCTTTCTTAACCTGAAAAATATTCCATGGATCTTTTATGTCCATGTGACAGTGTCTTGTACTCTTGGACGTCTTTCTTGTCCCACAGAAATGACTCATTGCTCTCTCTGCTGCAGTCATGATTTCCTCAATGGTAGCTGGGTCCTCATCACTCTGGTCTAGCCACAGGCTCAGTCGCCAGCTTCCCTGTAGCTGATGGGTTCTGGAGAAATGAGACTGTCTTATTCACCTTTGTAACACCATTTTCTGCCATCATAGCTTCCACGGATATTTGCTGGTAAATGAACAAAATTCTAGTAGTTTATGAAATATACATCACACATAGTTAAGTCCACACACATACATACATTTACACATATGCAAAACCTTCCAGGTTACCCACACACATTTTATCTATTTCATATTTATATCACAAAATTTCAGTAGCTACTGATATTTCTCTTGAAACCATTCTCTTAAATGCAAAGTTCTTTTAATTTACTTTTTTTAAAATGAATCACCGTGAGATACAGTTACAAAACTTTCATGTTTGAGTTTCAGTCATACAATGATCCAACACCCATCCCTCCACCAGTGCACATTCTCCATCACCAATGTCCTTGGTACACCTCCTCCCTTTCCAACCCTCCCCTGCCTCCATGGCAGACAGTTTCCCCCATACTCTCTCTCTACCTTTGGGCATTATGGTTAAATGCAAAGTTCTTTATTTTAAATGGACTAAGATTCCATCTGAAGGCTTTTACAGTTCCAGCAATTCTGAAAGCCTGACCAAATTTCTGAAAGCTCATCTGTAACTCTGTAAGCCGTTCTGTTCTGTGGCGATCAGTATAGTGAAGTAAGATTGCTCATATGGTGTGTAAGTCGCATGTAAGACTCAGCATGAACCCAAGCAATGTGAAGTCAATGGCCTGGTGATTTGAAGTGAGCTGAGTTTCAGTCTGTTTCACGGTCACCAATTTCTCAGATCATTCAAATGCAACTTTCTGGATGAAAAATTAATAATTCTCCCAAGAGAAATCATTTTAGTCTTTCTCTTATTTTCTCCTTCATTTACAAACTAGTTTCGAGTGAAAGGATTTCATATCCTCCTTTGAAACTATGTTCTGGAGCAGGGAGGGGAAGGCTAGGGCACAGAGTCACATGGTATGTCCTTGGTCCATGATGGGACAGACACTTCCACTTATTGTAAGTTGCCCACAGCCCTTCTTCCTACAGTGTGTGGCCCATGAATGATGTGATATATATTCAAAGGCTCCTTGGCAGAAAACAGGTTGCCCAAGCCTGGTACAAATTATATCGAGTCAACTAAGAAATGAGTATTATGTGCAGGAGTAGAGATTTATAGAATAATTCTGTGTCTCTAATAAGCCATATCTTTCCATATTAGGCTTGTGTATTGAGTTAGGGAGAAGGTAGAGGTCTTAATAAAAAGAAATGTTGACTGACCAAAGAAAGTGTTCCGTAATCTTAGATGACTAACTATTGAATTAACTATTGAAAGACAGCTTTCCCTAAGAAAGCTGTCTCCATGTCAAGATTGACTCCTTTAAAAAAATTAATATGAGGACATTTGCCTTGCACGCAGCCAACCCGGGTTCAATTCCCAGCATCTCATATGGTCCCCTGAGTATTCCCAGGAGTAATTCCTGAGTGCAAAGCTAGGAGTAACCCCTGAGCATCGCTAGGTGTTACCCAGAAAGCAATAATAATAATAATAATAATAATAATAATGTGAAAGCAGATTTTTTTTAAGATAGTTTGTAACTACAACTGATGCAAGGGGACCAAGCTTCATTGCAGCCATGTTAACACAGAATCTGAAGACTTGGGGAAAATATGATGTCAACAGAATTCAGAGTAATCTGCCTTGAGTCACAACAAGGTTACTTAGCAACAAAGCCAAGATTAAAACTCCTTAATCTTGTCATCATCTACAAGTCTGATCACAGCGCACCTCTCATGTCCTAGTAGCACCCTGCGCCTCGGCAGTGCTACACTTATTTCCATTTCAGCACCTTCCTATTTACTGTACCTTCTGTCAAAAGCACTATTTCCCTGACTTTTCACATGGCTGGATGTTTACTACCTTCCAAATTTCAATTTAAATGTCTCCTCTGAGAGGCCTTACTTGACTTCGTGTCTGAATCTGATCTTCTCAAATAACCTCATCCTGGGTCTGGAGCAAAAGCACAGACGGGAGGGCATTTGCCTTGCACGCAGCCGACCCGGATTCAATTCCCATATGGTCCCCCAAGCACCGACAGGAGTAATTCCTGAGTGCATGAGCCAGGAGTAATCCCTGTGCATTGCTGAGTGTGACCCAAAAAGCAATAAATAAATAAATAAATAAATAAATAAATAAAATAAAATAACCTCATCCTGTTTGACACCTCCTCCTTATTTCATGTCCTTCTCTATTAAGGGTAAATGTCCAATTTCTTCAATTCCAGTATCCAATATACCACAATCGAAATGATCTTGCTTATTCACTTTTTTTTAGGTTTTATTTTTGTCCACCTCGTCTGTAAATGATACAGCTCGCAACTGCAGAGTTTTGCTTTTGCCCTGCCTCTCTCTGTTGAGTCAGAATCGCCACACTCATCAACTGAGACAGCGGGCTGAACCCAGATTCCCGAGACGTGGTCCAGTTCAAGTGGATAGGAAAGAGCCTGAACTTAGAAAAAGAAATTTTGTGTTTTGGGAAAGCCATAAGTGATCTAACTTTTCCCTGTCCTCATCGTTAGGAGAGGAATAACAGTGCTTCTTTATTAGGGCTGAGAAAAATAATCAACACATGTGAAAGTTGATTATAGATCATTATAAATAGAACCAGGTGTGCATATCCATAACTAGAAGTGGGTCACTGCCTCAGATACCTCATCAATGAAATTCAAGAGCTAAATATATCATCCTAATTCATCTTCTAATTTCAAGATTTTAAGCTTTTTTTTTCTTATGAGAAAACTCTTCATGTATGTCACTTTACTAGAACCAGAACTTTGCATGTAAACCAAGTGATAAGCTCCTTTTCTTCTTCTTATTTTCTTAGTTATTTGGTACTTTAGAGTCATTCCTATATTGAATCAGAAAGTGCACGGGGCTGCAGTGTTAGTACAGCAGGTAGGGTGTTTGCCTTGCACACAGTCAACCCAGGTTTGACCCCTGGCATTCCATATGGTCCTCTGAGCAGCGCCCACCAGAAGTAATTTCTGAGTGCAGAGCCAGGAGTAATCCCTGAATATTGCTGGGTATTACCCCAAAAACTTCGTCCCCCCCCACAAAGAAAAAGGAAAGAAATTATACAGACATAAATGAGGATGTATTGCATATTATGAAAGAGCCTTAGTGTATCTTAGAACATTCAAAATATACCAGTATGGTCATAATTCTATTGGGACAGACATCAGCTCAGTTGGATCAGAAGATAGACATTAAGTAACCCACACTCTGGTACTGTGGGAAAATGCTCTTTCTCAAAACTGTAAAACACAAAGACAAAGACAAGTTTCTCCTCCGCCCTCTCTCTGTCTCTATTTTCCAGCTTTTCAATGAACTAAGTTCCGGACTTATTTGATATGAAAAATCTTTTACATCAGAGAAAACCTCTTCTGCTTCTTTAAGCTGTAGATACTCTTGCTCTCCGTCTCTAACAATGTCTAAAAAACAATCTACTTTTTAAAGTTTTGTTTTTATTTAAACACTGTGGTTTACAAAATTGTCCATAATACAGTTATTTCAGGCATTCACCAATCCTACCACCAGTGTGACCTTCTCTCCACTAATGTCCCCAGTTTTCTATCCCCCCAGACCTTCCCCCACAGCAGGCACAAAATAATTTATTTCATATTTCTTTTTATAATAAAATGGCAAATGAAATTATAAAAAATAGTTCAGGAAAAGAAAATTTGTGAAAATATTTGTATCTCACAAGTGTTATTAAAGTGATAGTCTCAGTATTATTGAGCTGTTTTTTGCTAGCTAAACCTTCTGTTATTATTTTCACTCGTTGAGCTTAGTGGACTTCTATGTAACTTTCCCTTCTAATTTGCTCTGTTCCTACTGGGCTGTCAGTATTGTAAAATTTTGAGGTGTCACTTCAGAAGCTGTAGAACTGGGACAATTCTTTGGCTTGGCATCTCTTGAGATTCGTTGTGAACTTGTGCCATTTATATGCTAGAGACTGGAGGGT